>NC_142250.1:33201791-33801791 GCF_052056855.1 Sturnus vulgaris
TACAACAAATTAAAAGCTGATTGTAAGAAAACAAGAAACTACAATTGCTTCTGCTTGTTATTAAGAAAAGATTTTAATTTCCTAGGGAACAGGTAAACCGAGCATCAAAGTAGAACAGCATGACTTTTTTTTTTAATCGTTTTTCATGTGACATTTTCATTGGACACATCAGAGAAAGCACCAGGCAGGATGTTTTGACTTTAAAGTTTGAGAAATAGAAATAGAAGAAATAGATAATTCAGATTCAAACAGATGTAAGATCAGCATAAAAGATGCTCTTTTGGGGAAGCCAGTGACATTAGCTAATCAAGAAACCCCATATTTCTGTGTAACTGCTTTTCTTTGCTAGGTCTCTTGAGGCTGCCAGCAGCAATCACTTTGTTAAGCAGAAAACAAAATGGTAATTGAAAAGTCACTTAAAAATGCAACTTTCTGAATAAATCCAGGTCCAGAACAAGAAACTATGCAAATTTAATGGATTATGTTAAAAACAAAGAGCTAGCTGGTGAAGTTAATCACAGTGAAAAGTGCTGAAGGAGTTTCATTGAATGTTTGAGGAATGAAGAATGTGAATTATTAGCAAAAAACCCCACAAACCATAACCAAAATAAATCCAAAAATGGAGCAAAGTCCTATCCTGGGACTGATGCTGAGACCCATAAATCTGGAATTGCTTGTGTGTGATGCTGGGCAGAGGCAGAAGGGGCAAAGGAGGAAACCTAAACCCACATCAGCCCCCACAGCTGTCTGTGCTGTATCTGTGCCCTTCAGAAATCAGTGAAAGTGATGAAATGTGCAGGTATTTAACCCACACCACCATCAAAGCATCAACTTCAGCAGCACCACTGCCACCAGAAGTGTTTCCATCAACGTTTCCTTTGCTTGGAGCTGTCTTTGAAGCTGAATCTTTTCATGTGGAATCTTAAAGCTTTGTTTTTCCTCCTATTTAGCTTCTGGAACAGAAACCACCTCTGCTCGGTGGGGACCAGGCTCTGGAGCCTTCCCCAGCAGCTGAGCGAGGCCATGTGCAGGACAGAGCTGTGGTGACACTGCTCCTGCTCTCCTGTGGGCTCTGAGCACATGGCAGACAGGCTGTGTTTTTGAAAGAAAAATCGTATTTCCAGTTTTCTAACAAGCAAAGAGAAACTTTACAAAAATAATCAAGTGTAGAGACAGATATGCTGGCTTTGTGCTGTCCTAAAGCAGGTTAGTGCTTCAAATTATGATGAAACTAGGAAAATTTTCCCAATCTTTACACAATCTAATTGTTTTATTTTTAAGAGTTTATTCTGAATTTACGTCCCTAGTTTAGTTTTCTAGGACACACACAAAGCTTCCCCTCTCTGTTGTGTTAAAGAAGATGAAAACCTATTGCTTTCTTCACTGAGCAGGATTGTGTGGATGTGATCCATCTCCCCAAGACTTTGTCCTAAGATGACATTTAGCTCCATTTTTCCATCTGAAATTTTCATGTGATATTCTAAATTGATTCTCCTTATCCTTTGGGCTCATCTGTGTGCTGGCTTGGGGGGCAAAGGGCTGAAGGGTCAATCTTGCAGGGCTGCATCAGTTGATTCCACATCCAGTCACACAGCAGGATCATTTTGCTTTTTCCTTCCTTCTGGTTTGATCCAGACACATTCTGTCACAGAGACCCCTGGTTCCTGAGAACCTCTCCAAAATATGCAAGGATAACCCATCCATTTAGCTGTGATGTTGGCAGAGTCCCTGAGAAGTAAATTCCCCTGACACACTCTCCAAGTCTGAATGCTGAGCAACTCATCCAGTTTTGAGAGTAGATTTTAATTCTGTTCGTTAATTTGAAAAGCAATTACATACTCATGTAAAGTCGGCATGCTTCAAAGAAACAACTGAAAAACTAAAAGGATTGAAAAATAGCTACAAGGCATAAATATGTTAAAGTTCCAGTTTTTAAAACTAACCTTACAAATGCATAAATGTTCTGTTGAATCTTACAAGTCATAAAGTAAAAGACGTATGTTAAACTGATCATCCTTGTTTCTTTGAAGTGTTTACATCAAGTAAATTAAATTCCTATTTCTATAAAGTGCAAGTGGCTTTTCAATACGGATTAGTGGACTCAATTCTTTGTTCACGCTGCGTTTATTGTTATAAATCTGCCAATGGCAGCCTTATTACACCTGATTTATCTGTGACATTGTGCTCTGCTGTGGAGGAGCTGAGCTGTGCTTTGAATGGGTCAATAGTGAATCAATCCTGATTAAATCTGGACATTTCTCCCATGGATCTGCTGTTACTCGAGGTGTTGTCCTTGCTGTGCAGCAGGGCAGGGTGGTGTCACTGGCAGATAATCAGCTTCTTCACTTTCCTCTCTTATTCCTGTATGGAATCAGAATATATGGGAATTTTGAGCACAAGGCTGAGGCATTTCAGTTCCTGTTAGCATTAACTGCATTTGCTGCTTGTAAATGAAGATATGGGTTCCATTTAATTCTAATATATATATCTTTATATAGTATGAATGAGTAAAAATTACAAAATCATTTAGGTTAGAAAAGGCCTCTAAGAGCACCGAGTCCAACCTTTAACTGATCACCACCTTGTCAACTCAAATTAAGATTTGATCTGTGCTGTGTTCATGGGGGCAGATTCATGGCCCTTGATAGAATTATCCATATGAATAAAGTAACAGAATGTGTGACTGGAACTGAGGTCTGTCCTGCATATTCTCAAAGGGAATGCTTATTTGTTTAAATTCTGGCTTCACTGGAATTGAAAATGGAGAAAAGAAGTTCCACAAACATTATGAAGCCATTTCTTCAGTCTTACCAGTATAAAAGCTTATTTCTGAAATTGTGCCATCTACTTGAGGCATAATTAGAATAAAGAACTGGTTTTTAGATGTGGCAGGCTTGGCCTTTGCAAGCTGGCGTGCAGAACGCGTTTTGTGCTTCAGTAATTTAAATTCATTTTTTCATTTAGGAAAATTACCAGATAATTATGTTTAGTGCATTGCAGATGTATAAAATCAACTTGTTGCAGGAGCAGCCAGGCTGTGTTGCAGGCAGCTCTGGCTGCTTGAGCTGTGCAGTTTGCAGTTATCACTGCATTGGGGCGTGAGGGAGCAGCTCTGATGGGTTTCCTTAAATTCAGTGTACGGGTAGGATGTTAATATGGTTGAAGCAGATTTTCCTGCAGTGGTTTTTGCCTTTTGCAGCTTGGGAAGAATATCTGGCTCTGACCTGGAAGCCATATGGCACCAAACATGCACTTGCTTTTGTGTGTCCATGTAGGTTTAACCTCAGCTTGCCCCTGCCCCTCTCCCACCAATGCCTGGTGTCCTGCAGGTGAATTGTTGGCATGCCCTGAATATTCATCTCCTTTGGGAATTGCATATTGGGGATGTGAAGGTTCAACCTGCAACTCAATTGTTGCACTGGAGACTTGGGAGGAGTTTTTGGCTACACCCTGAGCCAAGCTGCTCTCCTCTCTCAGGAAAAGTCATAATTTAATGCTTGAACGAGTGACATTTTCTGTCTTTTTCTACAAGCCTTGTGGCAGGTGTTAAAGGCTCTAGGATGTGAATACCCCTAAGAATTCAAACTGAAGCTTTTCTCCTGGCTCTTCCTGAAGGCTCAGAGAAATACTTGCCTCACTTCCTTGCCAATAATCCTGATTCTGCTCCAAAGGTGATGTAGAAAACACAGCAGCTTTGTCTGTTGCCGGAAGAGAAAGAGAAATGTGTAAAAAAATACGTATTTGTAGATGGAAGTGAATGATTTGTGACAATTTTTAGGTGATTAAGAACCCTTTACATATTTACTTTCTAATCAAGTAGGAGATGCAGGTGGAGCAAGCACAGTTCAGCTCAAGCTCTTCCAGTGCACACATCATGGACATCCTCAGTCTCATCCCAGCTGGCTTCATGGACAAAGCTGTTTTGACCCAGGAAAACTGGTTTTAGTGTATTATTTATCTTAGTCATTTCTATTACTGAAAGGTTTGAGGGAAATTTGTAATTTTAAACCCCACTACAGAGTGGGTGATTACTTTTCTACCCCCCTCCCCTTTTTGCTATAATGTCCATCATAAAAAAAACCACAAAAACCCCATGAAGTTAATAATTCAAAAGTTTGACACTGGAGATTGCTGTTGCTTTTAAGGACTGTTTCAAAGTAGAAACTGAGCTCTTGATCCTCACAAATGACAGGAAAAGAAAACTCCATGAAAAGCTGCACTCCTGATAAGTGGATATAAAGATTGGTACAATACTTTCCTAATGCCAAATCAGTGCAAAGATTTGAAAGGACTGGAATTTTAATTATTTACAGAAAATTACTTAATGTGCCATTGATTCAAATTCTTTTGCTGGTTATGGCAATGACAAGGCACTTTAAATTTTATAGCATTCAAAGCAATTATTTTTATATTGGATATTTCTTGAAAGGTAATTTTCGCCCAATTTGCTTTTTTTTTATGAAAAGGTTATCTTAAAATACATCCATTGATAAATGGGTCTGACAACACAACAGACTGCCCAATTTTTTCTCCTGAAGTTCCAGTTTCAATGGATTTAGGATTTATGTGTTCTCAAGAAACATCTTTGATTAAGCAAAATTTAATACTTCTTAAAGGTCAGCAGGTTATATACAGCTAAGATTGTAAAAATATTCAGAATGCTAAAGAATTGGACTAAGAAACAGTTTCAACTTTTTGATGCAGAGAGTGTAGTCACTGGGACTGAATCTGTAAATGAGCAAAATACTCAGATGAATCAAGTTGAGAGTGTGAACTTAAACACAAATTAATTTGTACCTGTTTCATGAAGCACCAGTAGAATTCTTTCTACACATAAAAGAGAATGGGGTTTGAATCCACTTAAAATATAGTGTTAGACATAAGGAAATAGTTTAAATCTGAGAAATATCTCATATTCAAAAATGTTGCATTTAGAGTATAAAGCTGTACACAGAAGGATGTGAATAAGTTATCATCTCTGAGAAATTGTTTAATGAATTAGTTAGATTTTCAAGGAGACAGTCACTTGAAATATTGAGATATTTCATGCTTATAATTAATTTCTATTTCTCTGTTAGAAAAAGAACAAGGAGGAGTGCCCAAGTTGCCCTGAATTTGTTCTTTAATTTGAGCTGCAACCTTTCTTTGCAGGTATATCTGGAGCATGATGAAGTATTGTTCTTGTGTGTGTGCATGCATGTAAAAGTTCTTTATATAGAATTAGACTATCACTTGTCATGAGGAATATCAGGTGCCTGTGCCATATAGGTAGTAGGTAAAATCTTACATTGCATCTGTAAATTAATTAATTAGGTACATGCAGAGCAATTGAATCTGAAAATACAAGGTATAGGAAATAGAACTCTGATGTCAGTGCAGGCAATACAAAGCTAGCCATTAATAATGAATTTTTTTCATCACTATTGGCATTTTTTGCATAGGAAGACTTGCATCTTTGTCTGGTGTTTGTTGATGTTATTCCATGTTCCTCTGTGCCTGATTGGCATAATCTGAAATTCTGGCCAGTTTGTGCAGACTTTGTTTTATAAATTTGCTCATCAGATTTTCCTGAAGGACTTTCTGTGATAAAGTTTCACAAAACTAGATTTTGAAAAATCTGATAGATCGACTCATTCACTGGATGCCACGATTTGGGATGGGCTCTTTCTCCTTGTCCTCACCTGGGAAGGTCCTGTGATGTGCTGCTCTTCATTGGATTTTGCCAGATGTTATCTGCTGATGTGCAGCTGTGCTGGCTCCTAACAAAACTGCCCCAGCCCTTGTGAGGGATTTGTGTCACCTGAAACCAGCAGGATCCTCAAACCCTGGGCACAAACCATGACATTTTAGTAAGTGGGACTCCAGCTTTTCCCCTTGCCTGGGCAGGGTGAGTGTGGAGTGAATGAGGTTGGTCTTTGTCCTTCAAAACTGTGGGAAAACCTGAGAGGTTTCAATTTTCCTGTTCCCAAAAGTAAAATGTGCAATATTGCACATGAATGATTTTATGTTCAGCATTATGATGATGCAAGCCACAGCAATGTGGGATGCTGTAATAGACAGATGTAGATGATTATTTAAAATGTTTTTGTAATTAAGTTGCCCAATTCCATTAGCTTATAAGTGTCTACTACTCAGCATAGCTAATAGGAATTTTATGGGGAATCAATTAGGGTGGGAAAGCAGATTCTCTGGCTGTTATAATCTGGAAAGATAAGAATTCAGGAACAGAAATAAAATTTCTAATTTCTCTCAGAATCCAAACAAATTATACATCTGGCTCAGGGAGCAGTTACGAATAGTGACTTTTATAGAAAAGCTGCTTGGAAAAAACCTCATACTAAACCCAAAAACTTAAATCAGTGAAAATACCTATTAAATAGCATGGAACAGCTTGGGTAACATGACCAAAAGAAATGAAATTCATAATTAGAATACTGATGAGCTTGTAGCAAGGGCTGGGAACAAGCAAATTGTTCGTGGAAAGCTTCTTAGAGCCGGGATTAAAGTAATGGATGCCTTGAATTAGACTGATTTGGTACTTAGGGTAGAAGTGCAAGCTCCAAAATACATGTAGAAGAACAGGGTGTAGTTATGTGGAATTACATAATTGCACTTTCATTGTTAAGCTGTTTTTTTTGAAGTGAGGGAGAGAAATATAAGAGGATTTTGAATTGTGAATTAGGAGCTGGGATCCTGTCACAGCCAAGGCTTTGTATGGAAATTGGGGGTGATGCCACCTAAAGCCCACATTGCAGCAGGAAAAACAGTTTGTGTGAGATATCTCCCTTTGTCAGTCCAAGGGGATTCTGTGCAGGGTTATCAGGGGGAAAATTCAAGCACAGACTGTCAGATTAATGATTTCAGAGGATCTGAGCAGCCTGCAGGAGCTCAGACTCTAGACCAAAGAGATTATTTTGAAATTCATTAATTTTACTTCCACTGGGACTGGCTTTTCTCAGCATCAAGGAATATTGTACAGACAGGATCTCCATATCACAACTTTTCTTGTTTTATTTGTTGTAGTGGTTATTTTCTTTCATCTAAGATGTGCTGCTGCAAGAGGTTTTCTTTCTTCGATTTTGCACTGTAAATATCCATAATGTCAATTTGTCAAGTCCTGACTTGCTCCTGTGATGCAAAATGAACAAAAACCAGAAGATATTTCATTGAAATAATTAACCTGCTGGTGCCACAAGTTAAACTTTAAATGATCTGACACTGAATATGGCTGGTGGTATTGCCTGATGGGTTAGTATTTCAAAATGTTACTTCTACTAGAAAAAATATAAAAGTGGAAAAAATTGTATTTTGCTGTAACTGTGTTTGAGTTTCATAATGGTAGCACTAATAATAAAACCACAAATAATAGCAAAAATAAAAAAAGCCCCAATGTTGCTCGGTGAATATCTTATTTTCTGCAGTAGCTTGTTTCCTCACAGTCCAGAAAATTTTGCCTGCTTCCTTTTTATTTCTTTATATATTATTATCTGAAAAATGCTGAAAATAAGTAAAGTAACAACAAAGCAAAAATGGCCTTTTGATACCTTATAATTAACTAGAAATAAATGTACATCTCTCTTACCTGTTCATACACAACCTATATGCAGTGCTGAAGGATAAAACATTACTGCTGCTGATAAAGCCAGCAAGAAATATCATAAAAAAATGTGGAGTTTTTCTAAAGATTCTTCATAATGCCACTAGCAGCAACCCAGGAAAGAGGATGTAGAGCTGAACTTTTGTGTTTTTAATTCCTGGAGGATTTTAAGTGAAAGGATCACCATTCCCTCTATAAAGAAAAAATAAAGTGAGTGAGTGAAGGAGTTTAGATACCATATTGTTCTATCTGAAGTTTGTTATGGGCAGAAATAAAGTCCTTTTCATTCATTTCAATATAAAACCTTTGCTACTGCTCATTCTATACACCAGTGGATCAGTTTCCTATTCACGTGGTTGTTCCAAAGATGACTTTTCCACACCTCCACAGATGCAGCTGCTGGAAAGCAGCCAGAGCAGTCCCAAGCTGTCTCTAATTTCACCTGATCCTGATGTGCCTGAGCCCTGTCAAACCTCAAAGTGTGCCCAAGAGCACTGTCAGTGCCTCCTCCTGTGCTTCCCACCCCGAATTACAGGGACAGTGATGACCTTGAGATGTTCTGGAATTCCAGGGAACTCGTTTAATTCTCATAGACTGTGTAACAAATTCACCAGGAGAGACTTTCAGCTCTGCTCCTCATCTGAGCACTACAACCCCAAAAAAGGTTTAGATCCCATAGCCACTGAGATTCCTATATAAGTATGTACTGCAAATTGTATTATTTGTGTCCTTCTGCCCTAAGGAGTACATTGTCCCCTGAAGGGGTCCTGTTACAGTGCTGGAGCAGAATTAAACCTCCTGAATCTGCTTTGTTCCCACCTGTTTTAGTATTTCTAATTCATGCTCTTAAATGAGATCTGTAAATGGGGACCAGATTCTCCAAGCTAATCTCTGTGAAGCATTCTCGAAGTTTTGGGAGTTGAATTAAATTTTTTGCTCATTTAATATCAGTGTTTATCACTCAATCAAATTTAAACTTAAAATCTTGGAAGATGTGAATGTGTCTGTAAGCAGCTATAGTACAGTTTGTGATAATCATTATGACTTTGCCATTCTGTCAAATCCCTTGAGACTTCCATCTAGAGATTTTAAGGCTTTCTTAATTATGATAAAGGAGTTATTAAGCCATTTATCTACAGGGCTTTGTTTGATCAGCTGTAGATTGATGCACCCCTTGGGAAGAAATGAAGGTGCTCATTGATAGTGACAAACGTGCAAGTTTATTATGCAAGGTGTGACAGGCTCACTGCCCTGGCAGAGTTGTTCACTGTTTATTCTTTACAAAGCCAAAAGAAATGATTCCATTTTCTAGGATTTGTTTCAGGCTGCTAGAGCATCAGGTGTCAAATGAGCTACTTTTGTCATTATTTTGTTTGCTCTCCAGCTTTTCTAAGTGGTGGCTCCATCAGGGCTGCCCAGGCCATTCCCTGCAGAGCTCCCTCCCAGGCTGGGCTGTGATTCCTTCCCAGCTGCAAGGGGGACAATGGGCACAGCAACACACACGAATGTCCATAAAAAGTTCTGTTTCAGCTCCTCTGATTCCATGGCAATGCTTAGCCCAAACACGTCTGAGTTACCACATTTACCTCAGCAAAGATCATTTTTTGTGCTTTTTTCCATCCTCTGTTTTCCATTTCACACAGGAGCACGGGGCACTGTCTGCTTCCCAGACCCCTCAGTATGAAATGTGGTTGATTGTTGCTTTCTGCCAGGCAAAAAAATATCAAAAATATTATTGCTTTTTCCCCCTTTACTCCTCTGCCCTTTAAAGTTTCCAGGTTGCTATCAACTTCTGTATTCCCTGTCCCATGTTTTCTGGCAACTCCTACAATTAATTTAGCGTTTGTGCTAAGGAAAACCTGCATATTCTTTTGTCCCAAACATCTCCTTTTCCAAGGGATTTAGTTCTCTACCTTGCCTGAATTACTTTGTGATGCTGCACATAATAATTTTGTTCTGAAGCTGGGAGGAAATCTGAGGTGGTTTCAATGCAGCATGGAGGAATCAAGCTCTGGATGAGAAAGCAGGGAGAGTACTGACAAGAAGGTTGATATAATTTATATTCCACTAAATTCACATTAAATTTATGCACTTGGCATTAGACATAAAAAATACTGAGCTGTCCAGTAGCAGATCTTCAGAGCTTTGGAGAGGAACAACTTTACCTAAAGGCTGCAGGACTGTGTTTGTCCAGCAAGGCAGCTGGTGTGGGACAGAATCACTTCCCCAGTCTCTGAATCTTTTGACCTCTCTTAAGTAGAGAAATGCAAGTCAGCAGCTTGAGATGAAAATTTTAATTAATTACTGCAAGGTAATTAATAAGCAAAAATGTCTACCTGTGCCATATGTCTGGTTTGTGTGTGCACCTGCAGAACGTGGGCAGGTCACAGGCACATGCTGAAGTCAGCAGGACATTTTCAGGGCAGCTATTTGATTTTGTTTAAGGATTAATGATTTTGCTTTTGTATCTTTTATTTTCAATTTTATTTGGTTTCTTGTTTGTTTGGTTGCTTGTGGCTTTGCTTGTTTGTTTGATTTTCAGTCTTTCCTACTTTAGAATAAAGAGAGAGAAGGGTTTTTAAAAATACATGGAAAATTTAGTGGAACTCAAGAGCTAATTATATTCTGTTTCCATTTCCCTGGGAGCAGTTGAGGGTCAGTACAACAGACCTACATGCTGTGTAGGGAAAACCCTAAAAATGCAGGAAATAACCTACCTTTTGGGATGCCTGGAAGTGTCCAAGGTTGGACGGGGCTTGGAGCAACCTGGTCTGGAAGATGTCCCTGCCCATGTCAGGGTAGAAGACTTTACAGATCTCTTCAAACTCAAACTATTCTCTGATTCTAGGAACAGCCAATCACTCATTTCCTTAAGTGTTATTAAAATTAGAGGGGGAAAAAATCCAAATTTTGAAAAATTAGAACAGATGCATTTGCCTTGAATGCTTGAAGTGGGAAAGAAGAGAGCCAGAGCCCAGCAAGAGGAGAGCTGAAGGAGGAGGAGCAGGATGTGCTGAGGATGGAGAGGAGGAATTGTCCTGTGCAGAACTCCCTGAGCTGTAAATCAGGACAATCATTATTGCTCCTTTAGCTCAAAGCCCTGTACTTGTGTTTGCTGCCTGTTTACAAGGCACTGTGGAGGTGAGAGCTCTTCTGGAGGTGATGAGTTTCGTGATTAATTGCCATGATTAATTGCAGAGCTCGGTGGTGCTCCTGGTTCCTTTCAGGAACACAGGGTGGCTGCTGCTGTAACAACGAGGGTGATGAACCACGTCAGAGCCAATTACTGCCTGTGAGTGCTGGGGAAAGGCAAGTGGGAATTGCTAATCCATCACATGACTGCTATTGGTTTAGTTTCTTTATCAGGCAAGAGATTCTAGAATTCACGAAGCAGGTCATCCAGTCTTTTAAGAGGTTTAATTACCACGAGTTTACTTGTGTTAGGCTGAGTTACTCAAAGTGATCTCGTGTGTTGTTATTATTTGTAGAAAATTGCTGCTTGCCCCTCTATTTGGCCTTTCTTAGGAAAAAAAAAGAGAGTGATTTAATAATTTTTTTCATCTCTTATCTATTTCCTTGGAGGGAATATTCAGTATAAAAGTCTGTAGGGTTGATTTGGCAAGAGCCTAAGAGCAGTTGCAGTAGTGAGGTTAATGCCCAGTATTTTGTGCTCTATTTTGTGTTTCCATACACGTGCACAGCACCCACAGATGAATCAACTTATTTTGCAAAGTGAAGCTCCATAAGAGCAGATATGGAAACGACTTCATGCAATTACCTGTGAGATGAATTAATGAACGGCATGGCTGAGTGATGTGCGAGCTGCAGGGTACTCATTAACACGAAGGCAGGCTGAGTTAATTACAGTTCATTTTAAATGTTAAAACTCTGTTTTCCTTTTCCTCTTGAGCTACAAAAAGTGTCCCAGTTCAGCAGGTGAGGAAAGGTGATGCTCAGCTGGGCATGTAGAAAGGACAAGTCAGGCTACACCATGGAACACCCTGGTTGAAGCTGGTTTTTAATTAGGCTGGCTCTGAACCAGTGTGTCCTTACCTGAGAGAAGCTCTGACCAGGTGACATTGCTCTTTATTCTCCCTGCAAAACCAGCATTCAGTTTATTACAGCCAGGTAAAAAGTGAAAAGACTTTGCAACTAAAGAATTTAAGAGCTACCTTTTACTGTGAAGCATATTCTTTAAAAAATGTAATTAGATTGAGTGATAGTTTTCCATCTTGAATGTGGGAGATGAGGCAAAGAAGATCTGACTTTCTGATTATTTAATGTTTTACAAGCTGAGTACATCCAGAAACAAAATAAAAAATACAGAAAGTGTGGTACTGAACTTCACTCGAGTGAATTTCACAGTGTAACTTCAAATAGAAAGTCACTGAAATTGTATTTAATAAAGCCTCCATGTAAGCATGTCAAAACCTAATATTGAGAAGAGTTTTGCTGAAGTTGTGCCCATTCCTGAATTGAATCCCTTGTCAGTGAAATACTGCTGAGAATATAAATATGTTACTGGCATATTTTAATCACTTCTTTCAAAATTAATGATTGTTGCTACCACAGATTTCATGGTTTGTTTGGGTTTTTGTAGTAATCATCTCCTTCTCCATTGGGCAGAAGCAATTTATTCAACTGAGCAATCCACAGGAGTGACACTAATAAATCATTCTGTAGAAAAAAAGTGGAAACATTTAATTTTCCCTTTTATTTTTCTCTCAGTGTTTCTTTTGGCTTTGACATTTATTTTGTTTGAGATGTTGAGTGAGCTCAGTGCTAAATCAGAGCAGAGACTGAGGAAGGTGAGACCTGGATACAGAGAAAAATGATGGACAGGACATGGCTACAGAGAAATAGGATGGCTGGACCAAAACCTTGCAGGACAGCAAGGAAAAAGGGGTGGGAGAGGTTTTATAATATTGTGCAATTACTGATATCTGACAATTTCAAACAGAAAGGTGTTTGTTTTTTTTTAACTTGGGGTTGACTAAACCTGGTTTTGGCACTGGAAAATTTGATTATTATGGTTTTTCAAAATCTATTAATTCTAATAAATACGAATACAATTTCCTTCAAGATTTTTAGAAACAGATTATAGTTTTTAGTTCAGCTAACAGTATTTGGGCATGACTCTGAGTATTTTTGCTTGTTTCTAAATTCCTCATACTACCTTCTAATTCTTGAATTTCCTGCTACTTTGTTTTGTTTAATGTACATTATTTTTAGAAGTGGTTTGAAGCTGCTTGTAGGTTTGGTAATGATGTTATATATATTTTCTAGGTTAGCTCATGATTTCTCCTGTGATGAAAGGTACAGGTTGGCTTCTTTCAAGATTTGAAAGAAACCTTGTCAGCTGCTCCTTATCTGCAGCTTCTTGCTGTCCCTGCAGCTCTGCCCTTGGGATGCTGCTGGGAGACAGAAAAATCACTTTTCTTGCAATTATATCCTAATATAATTGTGTGTTTTGTGAAGGCGCTTCCAAACGGGAAGATTTTGACATCCATTTAAGTCGCCCTGCTTTCACTTCAAATATTCACTCTTCAGAAGAAGTCAAAGTGCCCCCAAAGATTAATAGTCCATTATTCAGCTGAAGGAATGTGATCAATAGGGATACAGACAGGAAGGCACAGAGTGAATATGTGGGTGAAAAAGCACTTTATTGGTCTGACAAAATGAGATTTTGGAACCTTTAGTGCTGATGTGTGCCACTCGTTTTCAGCAGAGAATGCAGTCATTGCCTGCAAATTTACACCTGGTTTAAAAGTGAGGAGGTTTTGTTACACTTTGTGCCCTGTGTGAAAGGAGAGAATGGGTCCTGGCAGAAATCTGCAGTCTAGAGGAGCAGCCCTGCTATAATGAGATGAATTTCCTTGCTTTATTTTAGATTTCATGGCATTATTTTCTGACTTGATGGTTCATATTCTATTTGTTATCTACCTGCACGTGATAAATGTGCTTAATCTCCTTTGAATTCCTGCATTAAACCTTACTGGCTTTATCACTTAAATTCATGTCTGTTTGCTAGGGCAAGAGAATTGGTATTAACTATATAAATGGGTTTCTAGATTAGTGTTTTTGTTCTTTCTTAATAAAAAGTGTGAAATGGTAGAGATCATTTGGCCTTCAGGGTTTTCTCTTTCTCCTTAGTGATCTTTATTACTTCAGCAGAACTGCTGCAGAGCCTCAATTTTGTTTTCAGTAGCATAGTCCTACTCACTGAACTCCTATTTTGGATGAAATTGCATTAGAATTATTTCTTTGAGAGCTAGAAAACTAATAATTGCCTTTTAAGTTTTAATCAGGCCTTTCAATATGGCACAAATTGCTAAATTAATTGCCTTTTGTTTTAAAGATGCTGGACAAATCAATGAAGGTGACAATTGCCAAGTGAGTTTGTTTTACAAAGCCCTCCAACAAACTTTCTAAGATTTATTAATTTATTTATTTTTAATGAGCATATTGCATTATTTTTGTGCTCTCTTGCAGTCCTCATGGAGCAGGAAGGCAGTTTTCAGTCATGGCAGTTGTGTGGTGATGGAGATCCCTTCTGGGCAGCTCAGAGTAGGAGGGATGAAAGATGTAGGAGCAATAAATAGCTCTTTAACTCTGGCAGAGTATTTGGATAATCAGTGAAGCCTCTCTGACTTCCTGCATTTAAAACAGGGGTAAATAGCTCAGCTCAAGAGGGATGAAGCTCAGGATGAGCTGGGTCTTCTTTTCCACTTCCCCCTTTATTTCCAATTTACCTCATCTAAAATATTGCAATGCTGCAGATGTTTTCTGCAAGTCTAAAAAATCCTGACAGCAGAAAAGCAGAGTGGGGATAGGTTTTTTTTTAAGTTTTTTTTTAACTGAAATGTTTTAAAATGAATTGAGTAAGCCTTCTTAAATCCATTTTCCGTGTATCTTCTACAGTCCTAGCTGATACCAGCATACCTAGCTGATTAAGAAAAATCAATGTTGTCTTATGCTGTGCCTTTAGAAGGAGGAAGTCATCCAGGAAGTTTTCCTTGTGTCTGTGAGTCAGGAAAATTTGACCATCAAAGATGATCAAGAAAAATCCTATTGTAACATAGAACTGGGTTCATTTTCTATGTAAATAGCACAGGCAAATAATTTTTTATTAGAGAAGGAGGCAGTGATTTCAGTTCACTTTCCCTACTAGTCCTTATTAATCAGCTGCATGTCAGAGGATAATAATTAAGAGAACATATAGAGAATATTGATTTCTGTCAGGTTGTTCTAAGTTGCATATAAATGGGAGGTTTGACAGATGTTAAATACAGCTTGATTTTTTTTTTTCTTTGAGAAATTACTCTGGGCACATTTGGAAATTCCACTGCTTCTCATTACTGCAGAAAGGCCAAGAGGTGATTATCCAGTCCATTAGAAAATGCTACAATTCTTCCCTAATAGCATCACCAAAATGAATGAAAATGCACAAAATGATTTTGTTTCAGTAAGTGGCCACCTGCACGTCTGACGAGAAAGTGTCACATTTGCAGAGAGGCAGAAATGTGAAAGCTCTCCTGACACCCATCAGAAAAGAGAGAGGTGCTGAAAACCAGAGATTTAGGGAGGACTGTAGGTCTGTAAAATAGAGCAATTATTGATAGTGCTCTACCACAGACAAATAAAAGTTAATGTTTACAGTCATGCTTGACTGACACCCATTTTATGAAATTGCTGTTTTGTTCCTTACAGATGTGCCATACAGTGGGGTTCTTATTGGGATTGTGATTGAACTGCAGATTGCAATCCCTTTATTTTCCTACCTTACACTTGTGTGGTGATTTTAGGATAGTGCAGTACCACTCTGCCTAATAAGAAATCTCATGGACCACAAAATATAACCAAATAAATAAATTTGATATTACACATCACACACTGCACTCACAGTATATCTAGAAGAATCTGGTGAGAAAGTTTTGAATTCTGGCAGCTTGGAAAAATGATAGCTCCAGTCTTAATAGTTTATATTTAAAGTTTTGGACTCTATGATTTTAAGGGTCTTTTCCAACCAAAAGGATTCTATGAGTTCAAGGTTGCCTGTTAAAATGAGCACATTTTTCAATCCTCTGTTCCTAAATGAAATTTACTTCTCCTTGCTGCTTTAACAGTTAATAAATCCCAGCCAAAAAACCACTTCATGCTTCAGTAAAGTTATATTGTGCATTTGAATTCAAGTAAAACTGGTATAGTTTTAAATATATATAAGCGTGTATAGAAATATGTTTTATAAACAAATATATTATTGATGTGTTGCATATCTGAAAATGCCTATTAACAGTACTAAATAAATAATAAATTTAATAAATTATTGGCTAATGCCTTATTTGGGCCTCAGTACAAAATTCAAGGGAATGAAAAGGTTTTGTAAAATGTTACCCACCAGAGAGGCTTTTTAATAGAACCTGCTCCAGTATCCACTGTATTGTGGAAAAACATCACCTCACTTTCTGTGAGGTCTGGATAAATGTTCCAATGTTCACACAGAAACAAACTGCCTGGATTTGTTCTTGCCTGGAGGACAAGAAGTTAATGAGACTGGACCAACTGGGAATGCCCAGAGCTCTTTCTCTGCGTGCCTCTAAATGTGACAAAAATGCTGAGTGCTTGTAGCTTTGCATCAGGAGCACTTTGTCAGAAGAACTTTCCTCCAGAGATATAAAAATGACAGCTGCAAAGGGCAGGTATTTTCCTTCCAAGCCTCTGATCCCAGTGATGTTCTATGCCTGCAGATTTGTGTGTTGGTCAAGCCCTGATAATTTGGCAGAGCAATGTTCTAAAATTCTGCTCAGCCTGTGGAGCTGGCACTGGGAGCTGGTTCGTTTATGGTGCTTGAAGTTGCCTATAAACAAAGAGACTGATTTAAACTGGTTTGACATTTTAAAATATCAGTGTTAAATCCTCATTGATCTGCATGCTTGTGGTTTTTATTGAGAGACAAGAGCAGGATAACATCTCTGATATTAACAGTGTTTCTAAGTCATCCCTAGAAATTCTGAAGTGTGATTTTGCTATTTTACTAATTTTCATTGTTGTTAAACACAACACAGTACAGTGAACTAGAATAAGGTAATAATTTTTCCTTAAAATTCAATGACATCATGTAAAAGATGGAAAACCTTTTCAAACCATATTTTTCAAGAAAAAAGTTGAGCTAAGAAAAAAGCAATCAACAAGTTAGTTGATTCTCCCTATAAAGAAGGAGAAATATAATAATATACTGATTGTAGGTTGTGCCTACAATTTGGCAACAGAAAGGTGGTGGTGTTGTTTTGGCCAGAGCAGAGGGATCTTTGAAAGCAGAAAAGCCATATGGACCTAACAGGAGATTTCAGAAAGGTCCCTCTTTCATATTTTGTTGTCATTTCTTAGAATGATTAATGAATGTCATTATTAAAAGAAGCTAAATTCCATGTGCCTCCCAGCTATCAAGTCCTGCTTTGGATTTGTTTTTTACACACAAAAACTGCCAGCTGAGATTTCAATGTGAAGCTTCTTAGGCACCATGGCAAAATTATTCTTGATTTCTGCTGGTAGAAGTGACCCAAATGTTCCAGCCTGCAGTACAGTCATTAGTTTTTATAGCTGTCAGTACAGAACACAACCAGAAATCGAGCTTTGAACATATTTGATGGAATGACACATGCTAAAAAGAGAAATGTGTGGGTTCAGCTCAGTTATGTTCCAAAACATAGCCATGTGTTGCAGCTACTGACTAACTCGAGGGCACAATATTGTTTATACTTTGGATTTGGCAATTTTACACTTTCACCATATTGGACTGAATTGATTATATAAGAATCATAAAAAGAAATTCCATATACTTTGAGGACAATGATATTAATAGCAAATATTTTACTTCATTCCATGTGATTTTTGAATTGTAATTCTGCTTTGTGCATGGTGTTGACATGAAAAAAAAGGTAATATAGAGAATTGTGTGTTTGCTGCCATATATCCCCAATTTGCTGATCATTGGGGATATTTGACTTAAATATAATACTTTCAGCTGAATACAAGTATCCATTTTGAAAAAACAATTGGTTACTAGAATTGTATTATATTTTAAATCTGTCACAACTCTTGTCACGTAAGAAAGATGAGCGAGTTAGAGCATTTATTTTATTTTGGTGGAAAACCCAGAAAGGCTGTTGGAAATTCTTGAGTCAATAAGGCAGGCTATTGCTCATTCCCTTGTGATTTTTAAAAAAATGTATTCAACAGTTGGTCTACCTGTTTTGTCTTTTTCTGTCATTGCAGGCCAATACAAAAACTTGGATTGTGACTTTTTTTTTTTTTCTGGAATATAACTGAATTTCAGATTATTAGCTATTCTATTCAGTCAGGTGCTGTAGCCAGCCTGATGACTGAAGCTGAATGCAGATAAACAGACTGTGAATTTTGACCATATAGAGTCTCTCTAATTTTCATATATGTGAATTTTCAAATATGTAAACATGGTTTTTGGCATGAATAGACTCGTGATACTGAGTTCTGTGGTACCTAGAGTGAACAAACCCAAAATTCAGCAGATATTGCAAAACTCAGCCCTTTTAGAGTCAGAACTCCTGACCTTGGAGCTGTGTGAGAGCTGCCAGGTTTGTCTGGAATGCCAGAACAGCACAGCACAGCACACAGACATGACTCAGTCTCATCCCTTGGCTCCCCAGTCTGTGCATGCAGCAAGGAGCAGAAACCCCCAGCTGCCAAAAACCCTCCGGGAGGGGGGAGCTGGCCCTGCCTCTGCTCTCCAGGACAGGGTCTGGCTGCACACAGGGCTGAGCTGCTCTCCACTCTCTGAAGCAGCTGATCACAAGGCTGCCTTAAAAATGATCATTTATTTGGAAGAGGGGTGACCTTTGCCTCCTTGGGCAGATGAAAGGAAGCAGAATGAGGGCTCTCAGCTGGCTTCCCTGTGAGAAACATTTGTAGAAGGGCAAGTGTGAGATGTAGGCAGGGAGGCTTTGACCTTCTGGGGCTGACACTGAGGCACTGCAGCTCTTTTGTTTAGTAAAATGTCGATTTTCAAGTGCTTGGAACATCTGCATGAGAGTTGTGGTGGAGAGATCTGGTTCTGAGGAGCAAAAGCTCATCTTGGCTCAAGGGAGGAGTCACAAGGAAATGGAGTTTCCTTTCCTTACCCAGGAACAGGAGTGATCCCAGGTAGAAACAGGGGCATAGTGCTAACGTGACAATGTTGCCAAAAAATAAAGATTTGTGGTGTTTTCCTGTGGCTGGTTTAGTAACAGGGCATTTCTGCACTTCTTTCCTTGCTTTGCCTGCTATTTCTCTGTGATTGCATGCTGCCCATACAAACAGCTCCATATTTCACATCAGCAGGAGTTCAAACTCACTTTCCTAGGCCACCCCAATGGTGATGGACATGTTATGGACCATGGACAATCTCAACAGCTGCGATTTTGAGTTCCCTTTGCATCCCTAAATTCATTCTCAGCTGATCTTCACAACTCTATAAGCAGTGAACTGGTTGATTTTAAATCCCTTTTCAACCTCTTTCAAATCTCTGTAAATCTCTCCACGTTACACTGCTTACCAGAACCTAAGCATTTTCAGTTGTTAAAATAAAGGAACCACAATAATTATCTCTTCCTTTTCCTTGCTACTTCCAAGAGTGGGACAAAAAAAAGGGGTAGATTTTACATATCTGAGTCTGTGAACAAAATTATAAGAAAAAGGTTTTGCTACAAATAAACAAAAGAGTGATTTTGTTACTGAAAACCCTTTGTGGAAGAGAAGGTGTCTGGACAGGGAACCTGGAGGATACTTTTTGTTTAAGGCCAGACAGTTCTCTCCACTTCTCTCAGCAATTAGTCACTTTAGAAGCTTCTCATTTTTGACCATATGGCACAGGCAACAATTTGGATGATGAAAAACCCGGGGCCAACTTCATTCCACCAGGAGGTTCTGTTGTTTCGTGATGACTTTGGCTTTTTGTGCAAAACTTTTCCTTAGTGACTAATGAGGTTTTTGCTGCTTTGGATGTCACTGCTCTTTTTGGGGGTGTCAAAGTACCTCCTGCAAATGAAGTGCTTTTCTAATCATCCTTGCCATGTTATTTTTGTCTTCTCTGATTTTTTTTTTTTTCTTAATTTTTATGACTTGGCATTAAGATAATTGGACTGTTGATAAGTGTCTGCTATTAAAAAAAGGGACTAAAATGAATCCTGTCAGATACCTGCATATTATAGGCAAATTGCTCCTGCATTTATTACCACCCTGGGCCTCCCTTTATTAGTTGGAGAATTGAGTTAACAGAGGTGGCAGGAACCACACTTCTTTAATCCTGGGGGTTTTGCCTGGGATGTGCTCTAGCTGAACTTTCTTTTCAAGTCTGCTCTTCCTTCACCTGTGTGTGAGGACCTAACACACATCATGCTCATGATTCTGAAAATCCTTGTTGGTCAGAAGAGGTCTTGCAGAATTTAATTCTGGGGACATCCAGGGATTGTGATGTAAATTTGTGTCCTAGGACTCTAGGGTTTATTATATCCTTTGAAGTAGGGGCAGAGCTCATAATTCATTGTTTTGCCTTTTAATTGTGTTTAATTTAAACGTTTTTACACCTCATAAACCCTTTGGGGATTCTCAAACTGAGAAAAGCTCTCTGTTAACTAGAAAATTTGGCTTGAATGCAATGAGTCATTAGAAGCTGAAAGACCAGGGAGGAGGAGATCGGGTGCTGATTCTTTGTGACTCCAATGGAGCCCGGGGGAACTGGGCTGGTTTCAGAGTGAGAATGGAGAAAAATCTGGTGTTGGCAGCAAGGCTGAAACATTTGAGAGGTTCAGTCATGTAACACACTGTGGGTGTGAGAGAAGGTTGTTTCAAATAAAGGAGTGGTTCACTTGTCATCACAACCTGGGGCAGCAATCACACACCTTCAAATGGGATAATTTTTATAAGATCTAAAATATTTTTGTATCAATACAAAATATCATAGAGGCCATTGAAGAATGAAATCCTCAGAATGGTACATGTGAGGGAAAAGAAATCTGAGGCAAAGAAAATTCCTCTCTAAACCAAAGAATGATTCAGAAAAATCTAAACCATTTCAATTACTGGACTAAAAAAATATAAAAATATAAAAATATATATAAAAAAATATCTAAATGTAGCCTAACTTTTATTTTGGCAGATAGGATGTGTTGATTGATATAGGAATATTTTATGAGTTTGCAGATAATTCAGATAAAATACCAGCTCATTTGATTTAAACTGAGAAGGAAGTGTACACAGTTCTAGGATTATGAACATACATTCAACAGAAAGTGAACGCTTCAGAACAACTGTGAAGATCTTTTTTTTTAAATAAATGGAAAGCTGTTCCACAGAATTTGCCACAAACTGACACTGCTCTTTTCACAGTGTGATTTTTGTAATTATCTCTGTACAGAATAATCATCAGTTGCTCATGGAAAGAATTAAGCTTGCAAAAATCTTTACAGAGTGACTTTGTTCCACCATACTTGAGATTTCCTTGATGTGCTGTGCTGAGCTTTTATTGCAATATGGGTAATTATTGTCATTCTGCCCAGAGATGTTGCTCTTAATACATCACTTCAGTGGCTAAATTAACAACTAGTGTTACAATTGACATTTCTTTTTGAAAAATAATTACAACTCAGCCTAAGATTTAATGAGCCACGGGCTAGAACTTCCCATTATTTGTTTTTCCATCTTGAACAGGCTAAGGAAATTATATTCTAAAAAAAAATAATAATTTAAGTAATTGTGTAATATTTATTGTTGTGAAATAATATTGTAATACTCTGTGATTCTTGGAGCCTAATTACAGTCTTTCAAACCAGGTTATTAAAATACCTGGTGTAAACTACTCCTATCTTCATCTGCCTCTATTCTTGGCTGTTTATTGAGGGAACCTGTGCTGGCTCAGTCCCGGAGCTCCTGCAAACAATGTCTCAGAGAAAAGGGAGCTCAGCTGGAGCTCTGGGGCACGAAGGTATCAGTGCACAGAGATCTGTGTGATCCCCAGGCAGTGCATGCAACTCCCACTGCCTCAATTCTGCACCATTAAAGTGAAAACAAATCCCTTGATTTTCTTCTTTCTGCTGTCTCTACATCTGATTTTAAGCCCTTTGGAGCAAAGGCACGCTGTGTGTTTGCTAGAAAAGCTAGAAAACACTGGCTGTGATCTCCTGTGCAGTTGGAAGGTTTTACCATCATTCTAACAGAGAAATAATATTGTTCAATCGCTAGATATATGCTGAGTTGTTTTTTTTTTTTTTCCCAAGTATTGCTTTGAAAAGTGGCTTTTCAGGATGGTTGGTGCCTCCTGTTTTCATGGGCTTTGGGTTTTCAAGATATCAAAGTCATTATCTTGGAGTTACTGCTTATGGATAGAGCCTGCAGGGCAGCTGCAGCCTCAGAAAGAATTGAGAGTCAGCTCTCAGATGGGGACTCTTTGGGTTTTATTGTTGAGTATATTTTATATTTTCTTAAATATAAATAAATATTCAATATTTAATATATTTAATATTATTATATTAATTATTATATATAATTATATTATATATAAAAATATATAATATAATTATATATAATATAATTATATATTATATATAATTATATTAATTAATTATATTAAATATATTTAATATTTATATATAAATATAAATATATTTCTTAATTTTCTTATTTTTGATGAAATATTTTAGCAGTGTTCTGCTGAAAGATAATAACCCGAAGTACAGCACACCATAAAATCCCATTGGGTTCTCTAAAGACCCCTCCCAAATGCAGGTTTTTATTGCCTTTATAGAGAACAAACCCATATCCTCATACCATGCTAAAACCTTCAGATGTCCTGCTGAGATGACTTAATTATACTACATCTGACTAGCCTATCATCACATAAAACACATTTTATCTATATCTTGAGAATTATAACCAGGGGATTTTTTTGTTTTATGATGTACGTGCAACACTTATTTAAGCTGCTTTGGATTCTGAGCTGCAATTACAACCTGAAAAAATGGCACAAAACGATTTTAAATTTGAAAGTGATTATTGTACATTGCTGGTATTCTAATCAAGATGTTAATGAAAAGGTGTTTTTTATGTATACTTTTTTTTTTCTGAAATCATGCTGCTCTCACTTTAGTGAGAAAATATAACCCTGAAAAAAATTACTCTGGAAAAAACCCCAAACAAACCCAAACTGACCCCAAATTGCTTCTGCTCGATAATTGCTGAGTGCAAATTTATCCCAAGCAGTTTGAGAGCTGGGAAGGTGCATTTTGGCTCCTGAGCCTTTGTGCTGATGCTCAGATTGTCAATTATATTCTAAACCTCCCTTGTGCATCAGAAGCTTTGATATCTTGAGCTCCTTTGATCTCTAGAAAGCTTCTGGCTTGAGGATAACTCATGGAGTTGTTTACAAACGTTACAAGATAGATTCTCATGTTCTATTATCTTTTTAATGAGCACAACCTTCTTCCCCAGGCAGGGATCAGGACTGGGATGTGCCTGGGACTGTGGAGTGCATCTTAAAACTTCTGCTATGATATTTTAGCTTCATAAATTGCTAAAATCTACAGAGAGGAATATTACAGTTATCATTTATGGTTTGTAGTGGCTCACAAAGTTGTCAGTCTGTTCAGTTTCATCAAGTACAAACATGTGTTTTCCTAAAAAAGTTGCTCACAGTGCTAATATTGTTACTGCTCTAGTCTTAGGCTGGGCTGGCCCTATCTGTTTAAAGAGAGTTAATGGAAAAGCTGAATTTTAAAATTTGTTTCCCAGGTTGTATTGCAATTCTTCCTGTAATTTAGTATGACTAATCTGTACAGGTCTCTTTGTGAGACGAATCTCTCACGAATTTTCAAGGATTTGTTCAACAAGAATCTGTATTTTGATAATTTATTTGGCCTAAACCCCTAATCTAATCCAGCAGGAGCATGTTGTTATTCAGCCAGTGGAAAGCACGAGCAGTGAGTTGTAATGAGAAACAACCAATGTTCTGCATAAATCTGAATTATCCACATTACCCATGTAGAATCCACCCAACTGGCACAAGTTGCCATCAGATTCTAAAAGTTGGGAGCTGTTTTGCATTCAAGTCAAACCTAGAGGAAAAAAGAAATCAACAAAACAAACACATTTGTGCTATGCTCTCTTGGTTTTATGGATTTTATGGCGGATTTTATAGTTTGGACTTTCTCACCCAGTCACAGTGTCAAAGTACTGAGAGGGACAGACCTTTAGGAGAGGCTGAAGTGTAGCTTTCAGCTGCTGTCAGAGTCAGCCTTCTAAATGTGGAGAGTGATTTGCTGGCCCCAAAGCACAACACCTCTCAAAATGGAATTAAATTTAAATGTACTCAGAAATGACTCCTGCAATGTACTTCTCAGCCCCCTCCTCTCCATCTGTGGCTGGTGGGAGTTGAGCTTACTCAGAAATTTGCTGAGGATGCTTAACACCTTGCAGATGTTTAAATTTGAATGCCATTTGTAATAGGATATAAATAAAGTAATACTGGCTGGCTGCAAAATGTAATATCTTGGAAAGCAATGTTGAAAAGCTGTATGAGACAAAATGGGGATTTAAAAAAAAATTTCAGCTGCTTTTAACCTTCTTCTTTAAATGGAATTTCGATATCTGCACAGTTTCCTGCAAGTTGTTTTTTTAAAAAATAAACTGGGTGCAAAGTAACCCTTAGTTTTTACTCGAATAAAGAATTGCTAATTGCTTTAGAGACCAAACGAGCAGATCCTGAAGCAGGACAAAGTTGGATGGAGCTGCCAAGAGGTGGATGTATCTGCACAGGTGAATCTGTAGTACCATTCTCTATATCTTCATGCAAACAATAGAGAATTTCCAGGCTCACCATCTTTGTAGCCCACCACTGGACCCACTCCAGGAGTGAGCATCCCAGGAGAATCCTTTTATTTTGCTATTTTCACTGTGACAGCAGCAACAGCTTGAGGCATGCTGAATACAAACACTTGATTTGCAGGGAAAGGTTTCTATAAATGATGATTTGATTGCATGTGGTGGCAACAGTAAATACATCACTAATGGGAATGAATCCTCTTAGGAAAATAATTTTGCAGCTCTGTTCCACAGTGCAACCAAAACGCTGTAAAGCTTTGCCCTGAGTTAATCATTGGGAATATTGGTGAATAATAGTGAGCATTTTTAAGGAAGATGGATGTGTGCTGTAAACCTGACATTCATTTTATAGCTTATAGACATGGGTAGTCCCTGAAGTATCTGCCTTGCAAATATGAACATGGGTCAAGAGGAAAGAAATGAGAGAGACTACAGCAAGTGCTGTGTAAGACTATTGCCCCTGGCATGAAATATTTATTGTTATTATGAGCTATATTCAAACCAAATGAGAATACAAGACCTTTTACTTTTCTGAAGCTGGAAATAAATTTGTTTTGTGGTTTTTGTTTTTTTCTTTTGTCTGCTGGTGTGGGTTTGTAAATGCTTTGATGTATGCACTGCACTAAGATTTTAAGTTTGTGGTGTGGTAAGGTTGTGTCTTATCTCCCAAGATTAACCAGTGATGAACATTCCCCACCTATAATCTGTCTAAGTGAATGACAATTTTGCTGTTGACTTCACTGGGCCCTGTTTAAGCATGCTCTAAAAGGGAGAATGGATACCCAGATTCTGTGCTTTATTTCTAAAGTTTTAAACAAATCTCTTTCTAATATCCCTAAAAGTCACCTTGTTCCATATATGGAGGGCGAGTTACTGGCAAATAGAACCATGACTGAGAAAAAAAGAGGATTTACAAATGGGCTTGAGGAGAATGATGAAATGCTGATGTTCAAAGATCACTCACAGGGCCAGTCAGAGCAGACACCTCAGAGCAGCTCATTGTCACTGGAAATGTCCCTTTTGCAGCCTTATGCTGAAATCTGATGGAACCTATTTCCACACCTTCAGTTTTCTAAACGGGCCTTGAGACAACTGCATTAGATCAAAACCTAATTGAACCTGGGAAAATGATGTGGTTATCACAGTCCCTGGAAGTGCCAGCTCTCACTTCAGGCTCCAGGGACCTGGATCTGCTGCATCACCCAAGCCATGATGATGTGAAAAGAAACAGAGCAGCAAAGGTGCTGCTGGACTGATTAAAAACAAGCAGTTAATGAGCTCTTGTTACAGACAAAGGAAAAGGCAAGAACCCTGCTTGACCCACAGAGATTGTTTTCAATTTGCCCTGTCCCAAGTCAATCTAATTCCCTGGGCTCTGCCCAGGATTTTGACCATAAAATCTACATTTGTTTTATGACAACTTCCTTTTTTCTTATTTTGAGAAAAATATGTAAAGCACCACAGAAGCAAAAGCTATAGTAAAGCATAATAAGGTCTCACGAAAAGTTTGTTGAAAAATTATTTCACCCAGGGTCTAAAATTATTAGGAGTGGTGAAAAGCAATTTCCACTGTAGTGCTGTTAATTTGATTTACAAAATGTGGAGGCATGGTTTCATGGTAATAAAGAAATCAATGTATAGCTGCTGCAAACCATGACATTTTCAAAAGTAATTCTATTTTTTCAAAATGAGATAATATTATTTCATTCTCTTCTCTTCAAATCATCGCCCAGCACTGTGTCAGGTATGTGGGAGTCAAGATCACTGTTCTCTATTGAGTGTGAGAGATGAAAATACATCTTGGAAATGATTTTCACTGTCATTTCTGAGAGTGGCAGTGACCAGTGTCTGTGGGCTGTGTCTCATCATGCTGCCTCAATTCAATGTCAGGCTATTGAATGTCACAATGTCACAGTGTTCTCCTCCTTAACACCTACTCCTGTTTTGGGACTATATTTAATAGAGAGAAGCTATTCTTCTCTTTATTCAAAGAGATTTGAGTCTCTTTTCTCTGCTGAGAGACACCAGCTGCAGAGGCCCCTTTGTTAATCATGAAGGACATTGAAGGAAAGGTTGTGCAAAAAACAGAATAGCTCTCAATCCCATGTGGGCTGAAACTGGAACCCTGAAACATTTCAAAATTTACACAGTTTCCATAATTTCCACCCATATCACTGCAACATTACCTTTCCCAAGTGCTCTTTGATTAGACTGTGGAAACTATCAATTTTATGGCCCAGCATGGTAGCCCAAATTACAATTAATTATCAAAGATCTATTTAACGACATTAATATTATAGTGTGATGTTACTATACAATAAAATTTAAAAATTGAACGTTTCTATGCCTAAAGGTGTAGAAATAAAAGCTAAAAAGGGATTTGTGCACACCTTCCTGTTTGTATTGCCTGCAGTGGGACCAGCAGTGCTTTAATTTTCCTCTTTAGAAGGTGACTACATTCCAACATTTGCTCTTTGTTATTCACCTTTAACATCATCCTTCTGTTCCTAGGTAGCAATTTCACTGACAGGGCTGCCACAATATTCCACACATTTGTGAAATCATTTTGTCTTAACACAGCTGAGATCTCTGAAATTAAAATGATGGTTTGTGACACTGAATATGAGACTAAAATGCAAGATAGAAAACACAGTGATGTATAACTACTGCTGCAGGGGGAAACTTCCATGGAGCCAAACTTTGACTGCTGGTCTTGATTTGATGGTCAAAATGGTCTTGATTTCCTTGTACAAAACTATTTTTAATGAACACAATGAAAAACTTAAAAATATTTTAGATGATTTAATGCTTGATGCCTCAATAAATTTTTCATCCAACCACCATAAAAATATAGTTTAAAATACTGCTCCAAGTTCTTATTCTATGTTCTGACTTTTTGCCATTCTAATGGTATTTTTTTCCAACAAGCTAAAGGTTAAAGCTCTTATTAAAACTGAATTCTGTATCAGGACTTTAATCATAGTGCTGCTACTTTGATGCTGCAATATAAATAATCGCCACTATTACAAATTTCACATTGCTGCTCAGTGACTGTTGCAGTTACTTATTCCTGCTAACTTGTTCTTATTACATCCTGCTGGCTTGTTTTTGTCATAATCTGGTGTTATCTAGGCAAAGTCCCATCACTCTTGTTGTATTTCACAGGAATATCCTAAATGCCATATAAATCTTCTTTTTTAATATATTAAACCAGAGTTAGGTGGCCTCCAGCATGTACATTTTTTTGATCTACTGGTAACCACAAATCTCCTTAAAGCTGATGCACATACTGCATATCTGTCACTTACTTGAAAGTAATGCACAATTAAATGGGTCTCAGATGAAAAAGGCCAAGGGATTGCCATCATGTAAATGCTGGGATTGGAATTTAATAGTTTTGCAATCTCCTCTTCCCTTCCCACCCCTCACCTCCATCACTCCGTGGAAGAGGTGTCAGTGGTTAGAGAATAAAAACCAGGGAAGCAAAAATAAAACTGAAGAGCAACCAGAGGAATAATAAGAAACTCGATTTGTGTCATGGCCTTGGGAAAAAAGCTACAGATGGAATTTAGTTTTTAGGAAATTTTTGGATGAAAAGTGTGGTTGGAATTGCAAACAAGAAAACTTCATGTTTTCTAAATCTCCTGTATTCAGCAAAAAAAAAGTTTCTATTCATAGATTTTCAGTCAACTGAGAGGGATAAGATAAGTATAATTAAAAAAAAAAAAAAAAGATTTCCAAATAAAACTAACTCACATTCTTTATGACTAAGCTAAGCCCTTAACGTGAGATGTGGCCTCTCAGTGTGAAATTCCAGGTTCACTGAAACAAACCCACCTTATTCAACTTTTTTTAAATCTTGGTTTATTTTTTTAGTTGAACTGTTATCTCTCAGTGCACAGGCTGTGCAAAATACAAATTTAAACTCTTAATGATATTAAAAATGAAAAAGTATTTTATTGCTCTGTATTTGTATTCCCTAAATAGTTTATTTAGGGTTGGGAACCTTATTCCTACAACTATGGTATGACTGTGATCTTTTTCATCTCTCAAAACAGGAGAAAATACTTTCTAAAATTCCTGTTTACAAGAATTGTGCTCATTGCTTTGGGCTAGCTTATCTCTAGGTTCATTTATTGTGATTGTCTACAACCAGACTTTTTACAGGAAAAAAGGAGTAGAATCTGATACTCAAGGAATTTGACTTCCATAATCTGTATTTGTATGTTTATATGGACAACCTAAGGGCCAAAGAAAATCTTTTTTGTCTCTCCCTCATTTCCAACTGCTTTAATTAGTTTCATGCTATTATGGATTGTTTTATTTCTTAGAAACTGCAGCTGTATAATTTTGATAAAAAGACTTTCAGTTTTCAGAAGACTGATTGATGGGTACTAACTTTTACTCGGCTTTGTGAACAGCCAGCTGTCATGTTTGCCCTAAAGTGGACATAACTTTTGCTTCAGATGTACTACAGTATCAAAAAACCATGAATTTCAATATTAGGGAGAGAAATGGGAAAAGGCTTCACCTAATATTTCCTGATTTTGAAGGAAAAGGATAGCAGAAATCACGAGGAAATTATAGCAAGTAGTAGGGTAATAATAGTAGAGAAATTTAGTGGGCAGTAGATTTATGTGTTTGAAATTGTGTTTCCTTCATTCTGTTTTGCATTGATCCCAGCTGGGTCAGTTTTATGTGTAAGAGAGCAGTAATGTAATGATTATTGCTGTTAACAGGATTCAAAGAATACAAAAAAGGAAAAGACAACAAACATACTGAAGTCAACAGGTCAAAAAGGGATTTTCTAAATTAAAAATTTTTGTCAAGGGTTAAGCAACACCTGCCAAACAAAGTGCAGGGCAATGTTACTGTGATGGGTTTTTATTTTTTTTACCCTAGTTCCTTAATTAAATTGGAATGATTGGTTTCAGCCAAATTCAAATACAAATATTTCCAAATACAAAAGAAGGTGAATCTTCGTGCTCCATCACCTTTGCCAGTGCTGATTATGGCTGCTGGATCTGTTGACTTTGATTTGCTCCCTCAGATAAATGGATTTCACTTTTTTGTGTCCTTTTAACCAGTTAACAAGAGATCACCAGGTCGGCTGCACTGAATTAATGGAGCAGTTGGAATGTGTGAATTCTGTAGCTTATTTGTCCCTGAATAATCAGCTATCTTGGCATTAGAATTCATCTTTGTAGCTGTTTTTTCAGTTACTTTTACAAAGCAGTTTCGTGGTGCTCACTCTTTGTTACGATGAACAGATCAAAGCAAAGTCAAGACTGGGCTTGTATTGGAGGAGAAAACAGACAAAACTTCATCTCTTTTAAAACAGATTTTCCACTATTTCTATCGGAAAATAAAAATTTGAGGCTTTTGTGCCTCAGAAAGCTTTTTTCTCTTTGTTCCTAGGGGATGACTCTGGCTTTGTTCAGGCTACTCAGCACAGCTCTATGGTACTCTGACAATGATTTGATGAATTTTATGTTGTTGTTTTCATACCTTGCCTCCTTTGCTCTTTCAATGATGGTTCTGGGTGCCAGAAAATGGACATTTGATTCCTGAGTCAGCTCAGTAGGAATGTGTCTGATAATTGGTATTACAGTGGCTTGCAGAGACGTCGTGGGGATTTGGAACAAAATAAAAGTACTGCCAGTCTGGGATATATGGAAGAAAAAAGTAATTCTGTTTATGTTTTGCCATGGTTTCACCATTGTTTCCTCCTTTTAAAGTGTAGAAATGAATTAATTGATTTAAACCCTTTGCTTCCTGGGCCTGGCAGTTTTAAGCACCCAGGTGGTGTCTGACATCAACTGGGGCTTGCCTGGAAAATAATTCTGGTACAAGGGGGAGTCCAAAAGCTCCTTTTGAAGGACATCATCTCATGGAGGTTCCTTACAATTCTGAGGAATTAAAATGATGAAAGGTGGCTCTGGTCTGTGAGGAGGGCAGTGATTGCTTCAAGTGTGCTTATCTTTGTGATGTGTGGGTCTTTCAGCTGCTGCATTGACTAGGTATTGCCATAAAATGTGTTTATTAAAAATGCAATACAAAGAAAATCAGTTTTTTTAAGCTATAAAATGCTGATAAAACCTATTAGAGATCAGAAGAATAACACCTCTCTGAGTGTATCTTGTGGGTGATGGGCTCATGTTCTGGTCAGTACTTTGTTATTGGAATGGAGTTGTTTCCTGCAGGGAAAAAAGTCTGAAGCAACAGATTTGTTAAACCATCTTTTGAGGTTCCAGTGAAAGCTGGTTACAGACTATTCCTTCTGAGTAGATAATGAGGGCTTTTCCTATTTTCTGGTAATTATAATCAATACCCCCCATTTTTCATTCAAAGTGCTTTATCCAAAACACTTGGCAAGATTTCTAACATTTCCTATGGAACTATTTTTCTTCACAACTGAACTTCTTTCTGATAAGAAATTCTATCTTAGATCAGAAAAATCCTCCTGAGCAAAAAAGCTGTGGTGGGCCCAGTATATGTGTAATACTCATGCTGCATTAGAAGAAAATGCATTTTGGTGGAAAAATCACTTATTGAAATGTTTCTGTCAGCTCTAGAAAAAATTACAGGATCTAAACTGTTTGAGAGATGAATGATGGCTGTGCTGCACAAAGCTCATAGCAGAATATCTAGAAAAAAAATTCACCTTTCATTTTTGACATGTGTCAAACCCAACACATGTCTCTGTCCCTGCTGAGCATTGTTCTTATGGCTCATTAAAAATAATTTCAAATTTACTTCACTGTTTCTTTTGAAAATTCTGCTGATATTTTCTCCTCAGAGCTTTATTCCAATTTCTGTTTGGTTTTAATCAGCCCAAGTCCATTAACGTGACTTCAAATTTTCTCAGGTTTCAGAGCAAGTTGTTTGTAAAAATTCCTGTTGGACTCTGTGTCCATCTGTACTGATGTATTGCAGATATTTATAAAAATCAGAAAGACATCATATTTCATCTTCACTTGCTTGTTTTTTGACTCCTCACGCCTCTTCAGTGTTTTCCTTTGAGCTGTACCTCTTGTAAACACATAAGTGTATGTGCTCTGTATTTTAAAATCTTCTGCTGTTTATTTGATTTTCTGGATGTTTTTGTAGTGTCTATTTTTTCTCCATAGAAAATCTGTTGCTAATATCTCATTTTTCTCAAAGATCCTTCACAGTGTTGTGCTGCACTGAATATACAATATGTATCTGGTGTCTTGCAAATCCATCTGAATTTAGGAAACCAAGCTGTGCTTAAATGAACAAACATTTCTACGTGGTTTAAAATAAATTTTAACATCCTTCGAAGCAGCCATGAAGATTTCATTACTGAAAATTCCTTCCCTGTATGATACAGCTGCTCTTTACACAGACAACATCTTACAGTGTGGCCACTTCTATCCTATGAATTTTCGTAACTCTTTAGCTCTGAGCTATTCTGAGTGTTGTGGGGTTTTGTTTGTTTTGTTTGTTTTTTTGTTTGTTTTGTTTTTGTGGTTTTTTTGGTGTTTGTCTTTTTTTCTTTAAATCTCAATCCAATTACTTATTTCTCAATATTTTTCCAGGTTAGCCTCTGATATTGACAGTGTTCTGAAGGTTTCAGTCCTTAGCCCTGAGTTATTTTCTGTCTCAGTGCTTCCAGTCTCATTGTTAGTCTCATCTTGCTTTCTGCAGGTGGCAGCAAGTATATTGTTCTGCTGATGCTCTTTCATCTCTCCAAGTGTTTGTTCCAGACCTAACCCAAGAAATGTGCAAATAAGTGTTTTACTGCAGAGGAAACACTCAGCAAACATGCTGAGGTCTGGCTATGACAGGAACATGTTGTTTTTTTTTTCTGAAATACATATTCAGAAAACAGAATTGCAATAGATCAGGCAAAAGCCTGAGAGGAATCACTGCTTTAGTTGAGTGGTTAGGATGAGAGAGAGCTCTTTTTGGCAAGGGAGCTGCATCCTATTCCAAAATTCTAATCTGAAACTCCCAGCACAGCAGGGCCCTGGGGCATCCTTTGCCTCTGTAATGGCTCCTGCCAGATCCCTGCACAATCTCCAGGAGAAAGAGAAACCTCCAGTAAAGAGAAGAGGAGAGAGGATGAGGAATAGAAAGGGAGGCATGAAGAGCAGGACAGGTACCAGTGGATAAGGAATACCAGGCACTGGGGTGTTCTGTGCTGATAAAATGCCTCTGCAGCAGCTGCTATAACTTAGCACACTTCAGAGCAGCCCTAAAACAGCTCTAAATTCAAGTGACCTAAGTTGTTCCCTAGGTTCAGCAATGTTCTGTATATTCCGTCCTGTAAGTATTGCTGAGAGAATTTAAGAAGAAATAAATTCTCTTTGCTCCTGTCTGAAGGTACAAAGTTGTCTCTGGAGTAATGTGGTGAGAGATCTGTGTGCTGAGCAGTTGTGCCCTGTTACCCTTCCCACCACCAGCCAATAGCATTTTTGCTATTTTTCACAACATATTAATCCTCAAATGCCCTCCACTGGAAATTTTGTCCTACTCAGAGGATCTTATTCCATCAAATTCCTTGATGAAAAATATCAGGCTGGTTACCTTTCCTGAACTAATTCCCACCTATTATTCCCTGTTTTTGCACTCAGGGTTGGAATGTTTACAGACAACATCAAGGTGGGTGGGAATGTGGATCTGCTGGAGGGCAGGAAAGCTCTGCAGAGGGATCTGGACAGGCTGGATTGATGGGTTGAGGCCAATTATTTTAGTCTAAAGAATTAAATGAAAAACTGGATAGGAAATGTCTGTAAATTGGTAACATCATTTTGGGAACACTGTTCACGTAGACTCACAAAAAGTTACCCAGACAGCAGCTGAAACAGGAACTTTAACAGGTATTCACATAGAAAGCAGGATTCCAGTTCCAGAAGTCATCAAATCTGAAATGTTTCTGCTCTGACCTGAAAAAAAACCAAACTGAGGAGCTGATCCTACTGAGTCTTGGTGACATTTCACAGCAAGCCTGGATGTGACTCGTGCTGCTCAGGAGGGGCTGAGTCGTATACCCTGCAAGTCTCAGCCTCGCTCCAGGCTCTCCCTCAGGCACTACAGAACAGCACCAGTGCTGCTGTCTGAAGCAGGGAGGTTTTCTTGCCTCTGGTTCCTCTTGTCTGCACAGCAGCAGCACCGTGCTGTGCTGGGCAGGGAGGGCTCAGGCTGCCAGCCAGAACTGCATTCAATGTCCAAGGCAGGAAGGACCACTTAGGGGGAAAGTGGAGTAAAATAAGATATTTTTCTCTTTATAAAAAAAGGTTCTACCTCATGTCAAGTAAGATGAGATTTTCTTTTTTTCTCAGCTGCAGGGAATGCCTTGGGGAAGCAGAGCACTTAAGCTTTTAATTTACTTTCCTCTTGGCTCATACTTTGCAGTGGGAGCAGACTACAGAGCCCCAGTGCTGGTGTGTGTGTGTGTCTGAAGGAATGAAGCTTTCCTGCTATCTGCAATATGCTCCTGCTTCGCTGTCTGTTATCCTCATGAATAAATGAACAGGAACAAGTGGAAGATTGCCCTCATTTTCATCATGTGTGAAATCTACCTGCACCTTCACGCCTTAATTAACTGAACCCTTATTCACCACCCCTGAGTAAGCAATTCCCTTGTTTATTTGGCAAGGGAAAGAAAGGAAATGCAGCAATATAGGACTAACAGTGTTGTGAAAAGTGGCAGAAAATGGCCAGCTTCTACCCACTGAAAAGACAAATGCTTCTCTCTATCCCCAGTGCCAAATACTCAGCCCAGAGCACACTTGCAGTGAAGTGTGCCAACAGGAGCAGCTGTTTCTTCTGTCTGCCATTGCTTTACTATCATAATAATTTAAACACTTTCTGTCACTGAAAGAGATACTGAAAGAGAGAACTGGTGCAGAAGTACTCTCCCAAATAGACTTTAATCCTAGTTTGCTCCATAATATCTAGACCCCTATCTACAGATATTTTTTTCCAGAGGTAAAACCCCCCAAGAGCTTTTCTTTCAGAGAAACTGTGGGTTCACAGGAGAAGGAATAATGGTGCTTCTGTCCCACACCATTTTCAACCCACACCAGCCTGTTGCATATTCTGGTGGTGCCCATATCTGAGTTTCAAACAAGTCTGGATTTTGTAGCTTTTGGTTTCTAAATTTAGGTTTACACATTTTTTTTTTTTTCTTTCTGATATACTTTTACTTCTTTACTTCTACACACTGTTATGTAAGTATATGCATATCTAAACTGTTCAGAACTGATGGATAAGGGCTGGTCCAATTCTATGTCCTTCCTTTATTCCAAGAAGCTGGTGCTGGCACTTGGATGCAGAATTCCAGAAGATTTTTTGGAAAGGCTGCACCTCTGAGCAGGAAAGTCAGGGAGTTCACTGTGAAATAAATCCTAAATGGCAGTGGTATTCTTTTTTATAATGGGAGTGCAGGCAGGTTTCAAAGAAGAGCAAATGGGTCCCGGGATGATTCAGACGGCAAAAAAGTGCATGCTTGAAACTTTTCTTCCTGAAGGCCAAATTTTAGCAAAACTGACTGAAAAGACCAAAAAGTTATTGGTAGGATTTGATATAGAAATCCTGTGCAGCAACATACACAGGCCTAGGTACATTTTAGTGTTGAAATTTGGTCACGGCAGGTTTGTGTGCCTCAGCTTTCTCATATTACTATATAATATGCTATGTAATATTCACACACCTGTCTTGGAATTACTGCGTGGTTTGGGATGGACTGGACCTTAAATTCCTCTAGTTCCAACCCTTCTGCCACAGGCAAAGAACCTTCCACTGGACCAGGCTGCACAAAGCCTGTTCTTATATCAGCCTTACACAGCAAAATACATACAAATGCTTGTATAAATTTGTTTTAAACTGTTTAGGGGGAGAGATGAGAACTGAAGCAAGTTAAACACAGAACAACTGTACATTGAAAGAGGAATCCCTTGTAAATAAACAGGAGGCTGGGAGACAGCCCCAAGCATCCTGGCAAATGCTGCAGTTCTGCCAGCCAGAAAATCTTGAGGGGACCTCTCAAGCTCTGCCTGTGAGAAGATTTGTGTTGCAATGAACCTTGGAGTTTTTGGAGCCAGGAAGATGAAACAAAAGCTGTGCTGGCAGAGTAGAAAACTGTTTCAATTGCTGATCACATTTGAATCTTTGGAGTCAGAAAAACAGTCATTAACAAAGATGATCATTGTATTTATTCTGTTAAAATAATATTTGTTGGAGTCTCTGAGAATATTTTCTATTTGGACCATTGCCAGTAATGTTAAGCCAGAAAATGAAAGAAAAACAGTTTATCACAAAATGCAGAATTGTGTGCTGAATGTGATCCAGGGTTCTAGTGACAGTGTCAGGCTGGTGAGCACCTCCTGTTCACTGCTGGGCTTGGAGCATTTGTCACACCCAGCAGCAGTAAAATGTACCTGGAGAGCCTCTGATCTGTGAGCCTGTGTGCAGCACTCGTGCTGACCATGCCTGCAGGATGCAATGACAGCAATCACACACTCCATCATATTTATGGGGCATCTTGGCACTGAATGCTCCTGTCAGCTCTGCAATCAGGGAAAAGCACAGCGTGCAACAACTCAACAGCAAAGAGATCAGCATGTGCTGGCATCTTCCAGGGACAAATTCCTGGAGTGCAGGCATGTAAGTGTGGTGGTTTGTAAAGGTTTTTTGAAATTTTTATTTGTTGAGACTTAGGCAGTTTCCATTGTACCTGAAAAGGATTAATTAGTGTCGGATTTTTAAAACTGACATTGTTACATCAATGAGAAAGTTTATGCATTTTTATGACTGTAGTAGTCTAAAGTTTTATTCTGAGTTTGTTGGGTTTTTTTTCTTATAGTTTCTAATAATAAAGTTTCTCTTTGTAGCATTTAAATGTAAGCCTATTTTGCCTTCCTCCTGATCCTATCTCACAGCAAAAAAAAATCAAATTGATAAATCAAAATCACTACACTAAAGTACCTGAAAAATCACAAGGACTTGAACTGGATGATAGAAGGGTTAGATGGGATATTAGGAAGAAATCGTTCCCTGTGAGGGTGGGCAGGGCTGGCACAGGGTGCCCAGAGCAGCTGTGGCTGCCCCTGGATCCCTGGCAGTGCCCAAGGCCAGGTTGGACATTGGGGTTGGAGCACCTGGGACAGTGGGAGGTGTCCCTGCCATGGCAGGGGTGGCACTGGATGGGATTTAAGGTCCCTCCCAACCCAAACCATTCTGTGATGATTCTGTTATTTATTGCTGAAAAGGTGGCAATAAATTTGTACATTTATTGGGTAGCAATATTAGAGATAGTGACCAAGATCCAGAGGAGTTTAGGCAGTGAGTCTTTTCAGTATTCATTTTAATGAGACAAAGATAAAGTGAAAATGGAATCATTACAGCACTTTTTGACAGCAGAAAACCAGTGAACTTGTGGCAGTACAGTCAAAACAATGTTCCTGCAGTTTGTGGGTTTGTTACTCTTCTGTAGTGCCAATGTGCTCTTTATCATCTTTTTTCAGTTCTGTCTTGATCTGCTACAATAACTTTGCACTTTGAGAGAAGTTTGGGTCATAATTTTAAAGGCAGAGGGTCTGCAAAGAGCAGGTAAAGCACATTTTTGCTGTGCTCTTGTTCATCAAGGCACATCTACCAGCTTATTTCAGATCTGCCCTGCCATGGACATTCTCGAATGATCCAGCTAAAAGATGTATCCCTCTCCCCTAAACAAGTTAATTCTTTTTTATTTCCTTTACCCCTAAACAGTGCTGAGTTTTATCCAACTGTGCAAATCCAGTTTCTGAAAGTTTAAGGGGTTTAAGCAGTTTCCTGATGTCTGTTACTTTACTTCTGGCCTCTTGTAACATGGTTTTATCATCACACATAATGAGTATGAAAAGTATAGCAGTAGTGTATATTCTCTTGGTTATTTATGAATTTATTATACTATTCCCTAAAAAGAACCTCTTGTAACATCCTTTACTTTTCAGCTTGAAAATCATGACTGTTTCTAGTGCATGGACTATTAATATTGGTAGTATATGTTCAAATATTTTCTTCAAATTTCTTTTGCAAATTAATCTCACAAGTCATTTTACACTGCTATTAATACTGCTGTGTGCCTAGGAGCTCAGAGGCTTTAATAAAACATACCTGTACTTGGCCTACTTCTTTCTTCCTACAGTGATATTCATTAAAAACAACTCCACTGAACTCTGTTGAGTTTCTCTGGTCTAAAACAAGAAATCAAACTAGGCCAATGCATTTGCTGCTTCCCTTCATGTACTTTTCTTTTTCAAAATAATGGGCAAATAAAACCAGTTTGAATAAATTTGGGAATGTTTAGGAAAATATGCCTATGTGTGAAATTATCTTTTTTTTTTTTTTTTTTTTTAATACAGAGATAGGATTTTGTATGAGATTTTTCACACAACCAGATTTTATTTGGAGCCACACTGCAGGGGTGTTGTCTGCAGCATGTAATTATATGTTGTTTGGGAAGATTGGGCTCTGGTGAAAAATCCAGGGGAGTGTTTTGGATAGAAATCAATAGCTAAAGCAGCACTTCAGGTCTGCAGAGCTAAAATGCTTCTTTCTCTTTTTTTTGCATTTAGCATAGTGGAAAACACATGTGTCAACAGTAGAGATTTCTGTCAATATCTATTTTGTTGTTCTGTGGAACTGTGGCTAAAGAGCTGAGAAGATTTGCAACACCATAGTAGAAAACCACTGAAGATGAGCAGGGAGAGAGCCTGAAATGGGACTAAGTGCTCAATTTAGCAAACACTCTGAAACTTGGCTGCACCATATCTGAAAACTCGAGGGAAAAACAGCACCAAAAGCTGTCAAACATCCTGGCACTGAGATGAGTGAATTTTAGCAGCAGGTATTAGTCCCCAGTCTGTCCATGCTCAGAATAAAACCAGAATAAATCCTGGTGGGGCAGGATGTGTGTGAGACACAGAAATGTGTCTGAGCACCACTGAGTTCATTGTGGAAGGTTTAATCCCTTGTCTGCATGAGGGAGAGGACCAGGTAAAATAAAGATGTTTGGACAGGGCTCATGCACGTGGACAGCTTTTGCAGGTGTGAGAAATCACAAGGAAATTCAGCTCTGCTAGGGAGTTCGGGTGGTGACTCACCTTCTAAATCGGTGCATACGAAGGAAACTTTCCAAAAGGAATGAAGAATGGCTCAAGCTCTCCCTATATTTCATCAGGAGTTTAGGACTGGCCCTTGTGAGGCAGAAAATATTCCCAAACCCTGCATATTTCCCACATGAAAATAATTTTTTGAAGTTAAAATGGATTTTTTTTCCATTTAAATAGGATTAATGTCAGGAAGTATATGACAGTATGAGTTTTGAGTGGCTTTGAAGAAGCTGTTTTGCAAACATCTCCAGAATGTCAGCTTTACAAAGCTACAGATGAAAAATGAAAATTCTCATGTAAAATTCCTTGGAATAAAAAATGTAAAATCCTTTGGGATAAAAATCATAGACACTGCCTTAAATGCTCTATCAGTTTAAGAAAGCAAAATATGGGTGTGGGGGAGTGGAGCATTTCTGAATTGCTCAGCATCTCATGCCCAGCTGCAAGAGGGTTTCTAGAGAAGATGTTGATGCTTATCCTTGGCCACTGTGGACTTTGGGATTAAGAACCTCAGCTCATCTTTTCCTGGTGTTTCTTTGCACATTCCTTTATTAGCACAGTAAATTTGCTGCAGGATGTAGGATTTGGGCAATAGGTGTGATGAGTTCCTGGGGTCCTCTGAGCCTGGGACACACCAGTGACCAAATAACTTTTGGAGTTTGAGTCCCTAAACCTGTTACTGGCAGCCCACAAAGTACTGCCCATGCAGGAAATGCAGAATATCCTGGAGATGTTACCAGGCCTGAAACACTGGAGGAATTCCCAAGCATCCCCAGGGGAAATAAAACTCAGTGTTTAGGAAACACTGTGAGTTCCTGCTTTGTCTTGTCACTGAATCTCTAAATAAATCTTGATAATGCCCTTTTGAGAGGGTGTGTGTTTTAGAAACATTTTTGAAGTTGGTTTGTCATTTAAGAATATTCTACCTTTCAGCAGAAACTATGACAGATAGAAAGGCAGTTGTAACAGGACTTGCTCTGATATTTAAATATACTGATGTGTGCTAAAATCTCGATAAGAATTTGGAGACATACTAGAGTTTGATTTAAGAATTTGAAATTAGAAAATAATTTTTTTTCAACAACATTCAGTTTATAGACCTGGATGGTTTATTACAGTGAGCACCACTGCATTCATTATGCATTACAGAGGAACATAATTTACTTAGGACAGGTGCTTTTCTACCAACTAAAATAGTGAAAACCTGTACCTGGGCTCCAAAATGCCTTGAAAGAAGTCAGATTTGTTTCTGAAGAAGAAATTAGGTAAGTTAAGTTCTAATTAGTTCAGTGTGCTGAGTAAACACATCAATCTGGATAAAATCTGAGTACAGATTGTGCCTGGAAGCTGATCCCAGGTGCTTTATTAAGCAGCTCATTGTAAGCATGGGAGAGTCAAAGAACATTTAAAAAGTCTCATTAAGTATCTTGATGGATTTGAGCCAACTATAAGATTTCATCTTTGTCCCCCTATTTTCTAGAAATTTTTCCTGTTGAAGAAATGGACTTTACTACTTACACCCATGGGAAGTAAAGTCAGGACAGAAAGTGACTGATGGACGGAGTTTAGCATTAATAGTAATTGCTGCTTCCATATATTTTTTCTGGCTGCTTTGGAAGTTTTAAATCATTCTGTTTGGGAAGCAGAAATATCAAAGCTCCATTTTTTCCTGTTCCATGTGCTCTGTGCACTTTTCTATGTTCAACTCTAAGGGATACAACTTGATTTGTTATCTGCCTCATGAGCTGCATTGGAAGGAGGGATGCTCTGCCTCATGGAACAAGTGCAAAAGAAATCACCTTAATTCTGTCATCCTTTAAGATTTTGAGTATCAATGAACTGGAAAGATCAAAGCAAATTACCACCACTCAGTCTGGCACATGTGTGCAGTGTAGTGGATTTGGGGGGCATGTCCTCAGGGCTACAGTGCCCCAAGACGACAGATCAGGCTGTGACCCAAAAATGCCAGGGGGTGTCTGATCCCCTTCATATTCCATAAAAATGCCAGGGGGGTGTCTGAGCCCCTTCATATTCCATAAAAATGCCAGGGGGGTGTCTGAGCCCCTTCATATTCCATAAAGTATCAGTGTGGTGCCTGATTCCCTTCTCATTCCATGCCATGAGCCATCTATTGAGCACAGACCACTTCCCCTCCCCGTGGCCTTGCTGACCCATTTGTAGGCTTGGAGCAAAATTTCTCCTTGCCTGTGTGAGTGTGGGTTGAATGCAGGAACCTTAAAAACCCCACTGGTTATTCTGGCTCATCAGCATTAGAGAAAAAAAAAAAAGATGATCTTAAATATCTTTATTCTATATAAGCACACAGCTGAGTTGCAGTCTCATCTCTTGTGTAGAACAGGATATAAAGAAGTGTAATGGAAAGAAACAGTCACTGTAGCCATGAATATCTGAAAGATGGATGGCATTAATAATACAGCAGATGCTGTGCAAAAGTGTTGGAGGCTTTTAAAAGCTGGACTGACCTGCACAGCTGGGGCTGAGTTTCAAGGTTTCAAATTTTTTTTCTGGAAAGACTGAACACAGATCTAGCAATGCCAGAGAAAAATAGAGAGATTTTTATCCAAGAAAGAACAAAGTGTTTCCCAGTAGCTCAGTGTGTTCTAGGTTCTCTCTGGATAAAAAATGTACCATGATTTGAGTATTTAAATGCCTGTGTCTCAGAGCCCAGGCATGGGGAGATGAGTGACACAGGGTTAGGCTCCATTAATGATTTTTTTAATTAAGAAAATTGGAGCCAAATCACCATATTGAATTTGCCCAACCTTGGTTGTCTTTTACTTAAAACAAAACCAAAACAAATTGGCTTCTTTTCCCCCCCTAAATTTTTCTAGAAAACGAAATTCTGTCTAAAGATTACAATTTTTCTTCAGATGGTTTCTGCTGACATTCACAAGATTAGATATTCGTTATTCCTGACCCAATGGTTCTGTGTCAGCTCCTTCCTCAGCAGAGTCCATGTCCTTGCAGGGAAGAGTGGGGAATGTTGTGTTTACAGTGGATGTTCTTGAAGTCCCTCTTTATTAAAAAATAAGTTAAAGTCTGAAGCTGATTAAGCAAGGAACAGTTTGCAAGAAATGCATTAGCCAAAATTCTTGAAGGAGAAGGTTTCAAAGTTTAAATTTCAAAGTTTAAAACCGATTGATGCTTGAGTTTAGTCCCCCAGAGCAGTGTAAATGTAACCTGTAAATATAACTGAGCACTGGAAATTGTTCAAAAACCCCAAAGCAGTGTATGTTGGAAATTATTAAAGAACAGTAGCAAACATTCAATACATAGAAATTGAGAGGATATAAGGGATCACCATGAACTTTTTGAAAGGTGAAGCTGTACTCATCCTATTCCCTGCATCCAATTTATACTTTTGCCAGGAGCAGCCTGAATGCTGTTAGCTGGCAGTGATTTTATGTTCCTCTGGGAATTTTGCTGGTGGTGATTTTCTTACTAGATTATGATCATATAATGACTGTACTTGTGCGGGGGAAAATTTTTCAAAAGTTATAGTATTACACAGTGTTACTGGTTTTGTAGGCATTGTTAGTTACTTTAAAGTAGCTTTTCAACAGATTTCAGTTAACACACTAACATTTTCAACTGCTTTCCTCCTCTTCAATGTATCCCATCCCTTTGTGATTACTCAGTTTCATGAACAATGACTCATTGCAGGTTTCCGTGGGTCCATAAATGTATCATGCAGCCCACCCTTTCCCCCACCTTTCTTTTGCTCCCTATTCCCTGTGAAATAATTTCATTCATGAAATTGGCCACTACCTGGAACTTCAGGCTGCCATTGGAGTGCCAATGCCTCCTCCAAGGGGACATCAGGAAATTTGGGCGGTGAGGTTTTTTTTTACAGGGACAAAGGCAACCCTTCATGTCCTGGGGCCTGTGGCTGCGGGTGGTGTTGGGAAGGACAAAAACTTAACCAAGGAGATTTGCAGAAATACAGAAGGTTCTATAAGAATGAAAGCAAGTTTTGATATAGAAGAAAAGAATTGCTGAGCCAGTTTTACTGGGTAACTAGAAGTCAAAGAGCAAGTGAGTTGGAAGGGGCTTTTATGGCTTAGAGCAAAGGATAAATCCACCTCAAACAAAAGATGTTTTTACCAAACAAAAGTATTTTCACAGGCAAATAAGAAAGCCAGTGTTGCAAATAGAGAAAAGATCTCAGAAATTTCCACTGCAGGACAAGTCCCAAAGTTTAACATGTAAGTACTAACTCTGATGATTGGTTAATCACTAACATAATATGGTAATTTTAGCAGTTTTGATAGGTTATACGTAAATGTAAAAGGCATTGTGTATGATGTTGATTGACAGTCGTGTATTAAGATGCTCTGTAATGAAAATTATAGAATGTATTGTAACCAGAACTAGAGGGGCCTCAGGACACACAGCTTGCCTATGGCCAGCAGCTCTGGGCTCACCCACGACCCTCAACTGCTGTGCCCTCATCTATGCAATAAAGAGCATTTTAAGAGCTGGCTGAGGCCTCCCTCTCTCCCTCAGGCTCTTACGGGGGCGGGGCCACGTGACGCCAGGGGCGAGGCAACGTGATGCTACGGGAGCCACGTGGCCAGGGGCATGGCCATGTGATTCCTCAGAGGTCACGTGGTCTTGGGCCACGTGACACCGTGGGGGGTCACATGATCTAGCCATGAAGCCATGTGACACTGCTGTGGTCATGTGGTGTGGGGCGGGACCATGTGACACCCACATGTCTGCCTTCAGATTCTTTTGTCGTCTTCCATGTTCTACTGCTCAAAGCAAGTTGAAGGGATTAAATTCCAGAGTAAGCTGTAGGATCAGGAGAGAGAAATTTAATTGATGTGGGCTAATTGAATTGAAAAAACTTGAAGAAGAAACACCAATTAATATACTTAGCTAGGGTAAAGCATATGTTCTTGATTAAAAATACTTTCTTATGAAATTCATAAAGGCAGACAAGCCAGAATTCCCAGAGTTGGATACTGAAATTGTCCAGTCCATGCTATAAAATGTGTGTGTGCAGATATGATGATGTTTATAGACAGGCAGTGACCAGTATAGAAAATATAAGGGCAATACAAATGGAAAGTTAAAGAGCTTTTCAAATAGAATATTTTACTGTGGCTGGAAAAATAGTGTTACAAAATTCCTTTGTTTTAGTGTCCAGGAAAATTAAAATCATAGGAAATGTAAGTTAGTAACAAGCTCATCTACTAATGAGGGCAACTGTGGAAACACCATTTGGGACAGCAGAATGAGACAAACCCAGGGTTTGCTCAGGAAGGTGGCCCAGATGGAGCTTTGTTTTCTCCCCATGTGCTGCATCTGCTGCAGAAACACTTCCAGACCAAATGCAGCGAGTTACACCCAAGCATTTTTCTGGCAGCCTGCACGATCTGATTTCAAAGACTGATTAGGGATTAAATCCTTCTGACAACTGAACCCCATAATAACAGAGCTTTCACAAGGTGGAAGGCTCCAGGCAATTGGGCTGTGGAGCAATTAGTTTTTTATTGTGGTGAAAAAAACCACCCCAAAATAAAAAAAAACACTGAAAAGTCTCAGTGTATTCATAGCATGTAATTTATTTTCCTTTTGCTTATTTGAGAGCATACCTTGAAGAATTAAGCATTGACTTAAAGACTATGGGGAGGAAGAAGAAAGCAGGTGGGCAGGTGACAGGGAGTGCACTGAGTTTTAACTGGCTTCAAAATGTGATGGAATTCTTTCACTGAGAAATTCTTTCACTTAGCAATTGTTGGAAACAGCTCAGAGATAGATTTTGTAATAGCTGATTCTTAGAAAAAGTTGACATCTACCAAACTGATGTGCAGAGCTGAGAGAGAAAATGGAACCAGTCTCTACAACTGAAAAAATCTGGGTTCAGATTCATAGCTAGACCCTCTTTTAGGTTTGAACTAAATGTGGCAACTCACAATTTCTTGTTTTATAAGGATTCCTTGAATTCCTTACTCTTCCTCTCAGAAAGATAGGCACAGGAAGTCAGAAGAAATGGCAGAAAATTGCTTTTCCATGTAAAAGCATCAGCAGTTGTGGAAGTCAATCTGTACAATTATTAGCAAATTCCTGCAACTCTCCAGTCTCAGTCATGCTTGTTTGCCAGTGCATTCTTGGTTTATTTTTCCCTGAGGTGCGATTAAGTCTGAGCTAATTAATCCAGAATTATAGCTGCATTACCAAAATAAAGTGATTGTTTAGCATAACAAAGCTGACAATTAGTATAACAGCAGAGATAATGTTGGTATCAGCAGCAGTGGGATGTACAGCCAAATTGGGACTACCTGAAGACACCTCCCTAAAACAAAGTTATTTTGATGGGATCTGTTACCTTGGAGCTCTTCTGGTGGTGACTTAAAATCCCCCAAGTTCTTCAGACTGAAATTTGGCTTGCCCTTGGTTAATTGTTTGCTATTTGCCAAGGCACACAGTATAATTTAATAACTGATTTAATAATAAAAATTGCCAGGAGGATCTCATGTAATTAATTATTTACTAGTATAAATATTTTCTGTGCAAATGAGAGATGTAAAAATTTAGTTCCTCTCACCCACATATCAGGTCAGAGTACTTGAGGGGTTGATGTAAACAAATTCTGTCTTAGCAGCTTAAGGATGCCATCATCTTCATCTCTTGCTCTAAGATTTCTCACATCCTACAGGGGAAATAAAAACTCTCTCATAGTTTCTGTCATGTCTGAACAGTGATAGAGATTGGAAAGTTTTCTGTCTGAGGCAAGTGAAATTCATCAAGGGAATTGTGACTTTTCGGTGGCTTAGGTGCATGAGAGTTAGAGAAACTTGTGAATTCTTTGTTCAGTTCCAATGATCTGGCATTATATGCAATTTCAATATCTGAAACACTGTGTGGTTGGCAAAACTCTGGGGGACTCCATTATGTCCTCAGAATTTCAGACAGGCTTGTTCATAGAGGTAATTTAACTTTTGATTTGCTGCAGTTTTTTTAACATCCCTTAATCCATCTACAACTTTAAAGCTTAGCAGTGCATAGTTATGGAGAAGGGAAATAGAGTTTTTGTAATTCATGGATGTGAAGTTAAACTGGCAAACAAGCAGAGTGATGTGGTAAAGATTGTGGGTTTGGGAAAAGCAGCCTGTGGTTGTCAGAGGACAAAAATGAGAGTCAGCCAGTCTGCATCTTACTGCATAGAGCTCCTTAACTTGCTGCATGATGCTGGATAAATCATTTTAATGCTTTTACACTGTTCCTATTCTCACTTTTTACCTGTTTGTCTACCTGGGACTGTTTCTCTTTGTCTCTGCAGTGCTTTGCATAGCACAGCCTTGGTCCGAGGCTGGAATTCCTCATTTTCACTGGAAATGATAAATATTTATTGCAGTGAGGTTGATCTCCTGCTGTGCAAGGGCACAGAGCCAAGCAAAGGCACCCCATTAGGTTAAACACTGCTTAAATTTAATGCCTATATTAAGCATCCCACCTCAGAAAAAAAAAATATATATATATTCCCCAGGTTATACATCCAATCAGAGAAACACTCAGTTGTCCCTGCCATGATTTTTGCAAATGTGCAGTTGTTACAGCTGAACTTCTCAGCACGTGGTCTGTTCTATGATATATTCCTGTAAATAAAAGGGGGTGCTTTTCTCTTTAACTTACATTTAGCTAAAGCACATAAAAATCACTTGTTTCTACTTTATAAGTACTGCAAGAATAAAGTGCTGATTTTCACTGCAACTATTACATTATTGATATTTCTAGGGCAGATTGTGCCACCCAGCAAAATTTACTTAAAACACACTCAAACTAACCAAAGAGCATCAAACAAAACCTCAAAAATGAGCTGCCAACATCAAAGAGAAGCTCAGAAATAACCAAAATAAAACCAGCTTTATAGTTTCAGTCAATAGCAGAACTGGGTTGGTACCCAGCTCTTTCTAGATGGAGGCTGGTGGACATGGCTTTAATATCCACCAAGTGTGGTAGATATGGGAAGAAATGTACTTTATAAAACACAGGATTCATGCACAGACTTGAAAACAGTTTCAGAATGTGGTACAGTATTTAACATTCTGCCTTTCAGTTTACTTACAGAAATTTTTCATTTTAAGTATTACAAGGGTCTCTAAGAAATCACAAATCTGGAGGAACTTTTTGTTCTTGAAACTTCAGCACCTTAAAAATGAGTTATTGGTGCATTTTTTCCATCTCTTGTGCTATTAGCTCTGAAATAGTGGGCTCAGTTGTTCAGATAATTTACTTTATTTTCTCAGTTGTAAAATTCAAGCATAAACTGATAAGCACTGTCAGACTCCAAGATGTTGGGCAGTTTGGGTTTATTGGCTAGAAAACCAATTGAAAATAGCACAATACAGCCTCTTAAACTGTGCCATGGCTAAACAGACACCAAATGATGTAAAATAAACAACACAAGCAGATGGGGATATATTACTGTGAAAAAGCCCCATCCTTAGAGCTGCCTAAAAGTTCTTTTTGTCCTGTAAAAAACTTGCTTGCAATAAGGAAAACATCTGATTTCCCAGGAAAGAGGACTTAAAAAATAATTGTTTGTGAGATATCTCCTGATTATTGGATTATCCTGATTATCTCCTGAGAAAATTGTGAATTCCCCAGAGAACAGAACCCCCAAGGCAAAGCAGCAGTGAACTAAATTCTTGTTGGTATAGTGAGAAATGAGAAGCACCAGTGAGTTCTGTGTCAGTGTTCAGTTCAGGAATCTGGAAGCTGTGACACAAATTTTAGCAGCCAGACTCTGCAGTTAGCATGGTTTGTCTTGCTCGGGCTCTGACTCACAGCTCTTACACTGCATTTCTGGAGCTGCTGCTTCCCAGTTGTCACATCCTTTAGGATGTGATCCAGCCTGGTGTCACAAACAACAGATAAATTATATTTCCAGGAAAATGAATTTAAATATTGAGCACTTTGGCTGCGTGCAGAGGTGAGGTGAAGACAACAACAATCACTCCAAGTTAATTAGTGAAATGATCAGCAGATTTTTTTTCCCTATTAATTCTCTCAGGCTGTGGCACCAAGGTCAAAGCTTTGACCTTTTGTGGGGTCCCCTCTGACTGCACAGCCCAGCCTGAGTGACAGTCACTGCCAAGGAACCTCCCTGACAGGCAGGATGGTGAAGAGCAGGGAATAAAGAAATGCACTTTTCCAGTTACACTGTGCTTGTTCTCAGAGCTAATCACCTTCCTGAGAGACAGCAAATGAGACAAAAATATTCCGTGGTGGGTCCCCACAGCTCCCCATGAATGCAGGCAGCTCCTGTGATTTTAATGGTGTCTCTTGGCATGCATAAAATGGAAAGCTCCATCCATGAAAAGTAATTTAAACCGAGTACTGGATGTTGCAAATGGGATTGTTCCGATGCATGTTTTCACTCCTAAAATAAATTAAAACAATTAAGGTAGTTGTGTTGGGGAAAAAAAAAAAGCCAACAAAATGCACCCCATGATTCTATCTTGAAGCAGTGGCATTATGTTGTGTGGAAGGTACCAGGGTATTTTCAGTCCAGTCAAACTCCTCACCCTTGTTAGTATCAGTGAGATTTTATGATGATTGCTCTGTGACTTTTTCTGGCTTAGCTGCCATAAACCTTTTCTGCCAACAGAGCAGATGGAAACAAATACATTTAACCTTGCATTAAATGAATTTGCTTCAGAATAATGCTTCCTCTGGTTAATCCCCTTCACAAGCATCCAAAAAAATGTAGTGCATATGAAACATTTCTATATATCAGTAAATCCATAGTCAAGACTGGAGGCTATGAGAAAAGAATAGAATATTTTTTCAACAAACAGGATGTATTTGGATATTGTGTGGGCTCATTTTCAGTTTAGATTTTTGGGCCATGTACAGATATGTCAGGGGCCAAACAGCTCAGCAAGGCTGGTTACTCTGTGAGGTTTTAATGGCATTGAGCACATGGGCAGAGAGATGACAAGTGATGGGGAAGAGGAAATAATCAGAAAATATCCCAGGAAAAAAAAAAGAAGAACTAACTCCAGTCACATTTGAGTACAGTCCCCAAAATTGCTTATGTTAAGGAAGATCTCAGCTCATTATGATTTTAATACATATTTATATAAATATATTGATATATCCCCAGATTAAATAAAATAGAGGAATGAAAAAACCAGAAACTACAGATGGATTAGTAGGTTTTAGTACAACATCTCACTGACCTGTCCTCACACAAAATAGAGGGAGATCCCTGCAACTTGCACTATGGTTTTTCAATATCCATCAGCAAGAAAATGTGCTTTCTTTTAATCAGACTTTTTCTAAATTATAATAATATAATAATATAATAATATTATACTATAATATAATATTATAATAATATTAACACAGTTAACTACTTTTGTTATGTCTTGCTTATAGAGAGAATAAGGTAAAAAAGTAGTTTCTTTTTACTAAAAAGTCATGAAATTCAGCCTGTGATGATTCATCTCGTGCTGGCAATATCAATCACCTCTTCATTTGATGTCATGAAACTATTTACAGGATCCCATCACAAATAATCAAGCGTTTGATCAAACTGAAGATTCAAAAGAAAGGAGAAGCAGAATGTAAGATGTTGATTTAAGGGCAATTGAGTCTATATAAACAAAATTGTATCACTGTGGCTACCCTCAGGCTCTGGAAATTTCTGTTTACTTGCAGAGAAGTGGGAGGTCTGGATATTTTCCACCCTAATATTCTGAAATCAGGAGCCTGGAGCAGGAATTTGCATTAAGAAGAGGAAATATTTTATTACACTTCTTTATTATGCTTAGGAATGCATATTGAAACAGGAAGCTTAAAAAAACCAATGCAATCCATACATTATTAAAGAAATTGAGGGAGAAGTGATTAGGCCCAAACCAGACATTTGGTTTAAATTAGATGGAAGAAAAATATTTGGAAACAGATCCATGGAAGAGAAATGGCTCAAGTATAGATGTAAAATGGGAAAGAGAGAAAGATGTTATATAAGGCTGCAAAAAGTTGGTGGTTAGAATAATCTCATTTTTATTTGATACCAATGTTGATATTAAAAAAATTTAAGGAATTGTAGTAAATGGAACTTTATTTCTGTTGTTGTTGTTGTAGTAGTTGATGCAGTATCATTTGTGAAATTATGCTTTAACTTATGTACAATAAGATGTAGTACAAATTTTATGAACTGCCAAGTGGCTGTGAGGTACCAGGAACAGGCAATGTTGGAAAGAAAAGGACTGGATAGGATGATCAGTTAATTTTCTCAATAAATGTTTTTAGACTCCTGGCAAAAGAGTTGGAAATAGGCTGCTAAATTCCTCGTTGGCCTGTAAAAAAAAGATGAAATAGGCAAAGAAATACAAGTCCGGGTTACTTGAAAGAAACATCTCATTTAGAAGCAAGAAATTTCAAATAATCCAACTAGTCCAGCATTGTGGGAGAAAAATGAAAGATGTTGGGGCTTCACACAGAAATGTCTTCACAAGCCAGAGAATAAATGTCCTTTTCCAGCACTGAGAGTGTGTTTGCCTGGCAGTGATTGCTGATGACACTGAAATTCGAGGGTCAAGTTCTGTTTACTATGTAGCCTGCAAAGTTATTTCTTTTGATTATTTTTCAGTCAGTTGCCATAAACATCATTATAGTTTGTGGTGATCTGACATCTTATAAACAGGAGTAACTCCAAGAACGACCAGAATTTTCTGTTCTCATTCCCAAGCTGATCTAGATTTTTAAAAAGGGGAAAGCTGAAAAATTTGAATTTTCTTGAGTGAATGTTAGAGTGGTCAAAACAAGGGATGATCAGTCAAACATCTCCAGTCACACATTTGCAGATATTTAAACAAGGGTTTATTAGAGCCTCAGTGGGTCACAGGATTTCCAACACTTTCTGTGCTGTAATTACATTAAATAAGTGGGGTTTGCTTGACTTCACTTAATTGCTGTGAAGCTAATAAAACAATATGCAGTATGAAAAGGCAGGTCAGAATTCTGTACTAGGATTGCAATCTTTACCCAGCAGCTCTATTAGCAGATCAGGATAACAAGTACGTTGTGATTAATAACCTGAAGAGAAGCTTCTGGGGATTAGGCACTTCACAAATAATTCCAACCAGCTCCATGCAGCAGCTTTCACGCTAATACTGTTTTGATCTACAGCTGCAGGAGACATAAACCAGCTTCAGTTCATTGCCTTTTGTGAAATAACCCTGATTTATACTAGCTGAGAATAGTCCTTTGCGTGGTGGAGACTGTTCCTGCATAGTTTCATTGCAGTATGACCAAAAAAAAAAAAAGAAATAAGCAGCCAAGGCTTATCTAGAGATGTGTCAGAGATGTAGCAGTGCAGTAATGCAATGTGTTTTGGGATGAACTGAGCTGCTCACATCCAGTTTGTAGATGGGGCAGCATTTTGGGGCTGGTCATGTTTAGCAGAGCCCCTAAGCTGCAGGAAATTTGTCCCATAGTTTCTAGAAAACTTCTGTTTCTCGTTCTGGCTGTTCATCAGGGCTTGATTTTCCTGAAGGGAAAAGGAAAACATATGTAGAACAATAAGGAAATTGATTTTTTACTTCAGAGCTTTGGAAGCCTGCTAGAAGAAAGTGGCAGCAGTTTCTTGTCCTCTGTTAGTGTCACTGGTCTTTCCAAGGTGGACTTTATGCATTGAACTCCTTCAGTCGTAAATCACCCTGTGATTATCCATAAAATATATGGTTTATATATGGCAGGTATAATCCTGCAACAGTCCACTATTTTATAGAACTCCCCAAACTCACTAAAATGTTAATAAAATTAGCAAGAGTGAAAGAGCACTCAAAATATTTACAGATGTACACCCTTCGTTATTCTTTCCTAAAATAGCATCTGGGTGCCTGTTAATTTCGGTGGTCTGGAGGACTGTTCCCAGTGTTTTGGCTCTCCCATTCTGCTGCTGCTGCTCCCCACACAGTGACAACCATGGCACAACCTCTGGATGTCTCAGGGGGTGAATTTCCCTTGGTGTTCTCAGGCACGAACAGAATGCCATATGCCACAGATTCCTATGGGTGACACAGGACTGAAATGCTCTGAAACTGCTCCCCTCGGTTGCTTTGCCAGTATTTAGGCATTCTTTGGATATTTAGCATCATTTTCTGAGTCCTGCACTTGCTTCTCCTGCACTGGCCTCTGCTATTCTGTCTCCAGGAGATATTGAGGGATGGGTTCTACTTTATCTTAATTTTTTCTTCACTGAAAAAGCACTGCCTTAGTCATAGAAAAATGGTCTATAAATGTTACATGGATATCTTCTCAGTATAAAACACAGTAATATTTTAGGTATTAGATTTAACATATTCCAGGACATGAACTTTAGCAGCCAAACTTAGTGAATGCAATTGCAGACAAACTCAAAGCCCAGTCACCTTAAGACATTTACCAAGTATGAATGAAATCTTGTAGATGTTGTTAAATCAAAACTAATAGGTTTTAAGAACTCCTTTAGAGACCTGAGATACGTGAGATGCCACATCTCAGCTTTTTCTTTTAACTCATAACTCATATTTGACTCTCTAGTAGAAATTTGAGATTTCTTTTTTGGGATGGATGATCTTTGCCTGGTCCTTGTGTATTACATTATGTGGCTCTTTCATAATTATAAAGATTTATCTACTCTCAGAATCCTTCCAAAACAGCTCTTCAGGCATAGTTCCAGCAGAGGTTATACTAAATAGGAAAAAGACATTTTAAATCTCAATTAGAGAGCCTAGCCTCTAATTATTCCTAACTAGATATTTTGGTAAACTTCCAAATGCAGCCAAATCCTAAGAGTTCAATTAAATACAACCCCTGAATACATTTATTGAAGTAGCTCCATTATAGTAAAGACTGAAGACTTTTTTTTTTCAATGCTCCATTAAAGTAATCATGGTTGTTACTTTTCAGGACAGTATCTGCCTTGCTTTATTTCTTATCTGTCAGCCAGACTTCACTCTGAATTACACTGGCCCTTCAGTATGGAAGGCAAAGCTGCTGTAGGGCCATCTGCAAGGGGGATAAGATTTATCTTGTTTCAAAACAGGCACTGTGGTGGCACAACAATTACTGGCTGTGTGGAGAAATAAAACTGGTTATCTGTGAAATCTGGGGTCTGGCAGCCCCAGTGCCTCAGCTCAGTCACTGCTTCTGCTTTTTCACCTGGATTTCTGCTCCCTGAGGATTCTTGTTCATGTCTTCCCAAAGGTTAATTGCCCTGGAATCCTTGTGCAGTGTGTGAGATGGACACAAATGCACAAATCTGTACGGGGTCAGTTAAAACATACAGGAAACCTATTAAAACAGAGAGAGGTTGTTCCAGCTAGGAGAAACAATCTGCCATCACACCATTGACTCGTATCAGTCTTTTCAGACATACAGAAATCACACTCACACAAAGAGGATGGAACAAGAGACAGTGGAGGATGGTTACAAAAGACTTTTGTAGTGTCTCAGACATCTCCTAGAATCCTGAAGTGTACCCTGGTAGGCTTTCAGTTCTGGGTCAGGACTGCATTTGTATCAGGAGTGGAATCACCATTTTGAGGATAATAGTTTTCCTTTAAAAAAGCAAGAAATAGATTTTAAACTACACAAACACATCTACATTTTGATTGTTTTGTCAGTTTCTAAATTATAACTCTGAACTGAAAATGAAATTGATTCACCTAGAAAACCCTGAAACAGAGATCTTACGTTTTTGTAAGTTTGATTGCAATTTAACTTAATTATATGGAGAAAAGGAAAGAATTCCTTGAAAATTTAACTTCGCTTTTAATTATGCAGTATCTACCTTTGGTACTAAAAAACTTTTAACAAAATGCTCTGAAACTGTCACTCCGTGCTGTCACTGCCTGGGCTCAGCATTTATTATGCCTGCAGGCTGGGTACAGAGGGGCAGCCTTGACTCAGCTGTGATCATCCTGGCAGATGGGGTTTGGATTCTGGCTGCATTCCCTGTGCAGCAGTGACGAGGGTGAATGATGAGCAGAACCATGCATTGCTCTAGGTTTAAGGAGTCACAGCTAGAAAAACATAGTGTACCCTCTGTGGGCTTGTGGATGATGCTAAAGCAGGAGGAATAGTTGCCAAATGGCTGGGGGGCAATTCAGAGGGGTCTTGAGGATTGGGACAATGAGGGCCTTGTGGAGATGAACCAAAAATGTTTTGCATGTAGGGTGAGGAAGCCTTTGCATCGATACAGCCCTGCTGGAAAACAGGGCAGGGACCTGGACCAGGCACTGAACCTGAAGAGGGGATGTGGGGAGCTGAGAACAACCTTCAGCTGTTTGACAGAGTCCATTGCCAAAGGCAATGGAGACAAACTCTTCTGTGGTGGTTTGAGCAGCTCTGAACTGCAGTTTGGGAGGTTCAGAATTGGAAAAATTGGGAAAACCTTTCACTAGGGAGGTGTTGCCATACCAAACCAACATTTTCTAGGAATGTTGTGGAATCTCCTGAAGACTTTTAAGGTATGGATTGACAAAGCCACTTCTACTTCCATTTCTACTGGCAGGTTGGAGCAGATGATCTTCAGGAATCCTTTCTAATCCATATTTTGCTGATCAATGCATTTAATTCCACTGAAACCTTCCCCACAGAGCTGGTCTTTGCCAGACTTTTCATTATACTGGCTGCTGATGAGTTTTCTCCACCACCTCCATTTATTCAGACACTGTTTAGTTTACTAATTTTATTTTAATGTCAGTATATTACTTAATTTGCAATGGGCAAATTAACATTAATATACAACCATCCTTCAGAATCCAAAATCTAAGTGCCAAATCTATTTCTATCACAGCTGCATTTCAATTACAGACATCTCTCTTATCACAGATTTGAATTTTCAGATTTTCATGGGTTTATTTCAAAACTCACATATCTTAAAAGGTTCTAAGAAGATACAATTTATTTCAATAAGAATTTTTCCGGTAGAAAATGCCACTAAGAACATGAAAGGATCTGCCTTAGCAAGAAGACCAGGTTCTGCTTTCCAATAACAGTACAAAGTGATTTTTATAATGTGGCTGTCAAAGTAGGGGTGTGCTACTACCACTGCAGAATGCTGGAAAACTGGGGGAAACAGCTGGAATATCACATGATGAACATGATGGTTTATTTTAAAGGTGAGGGAATCCCTTTGGGAGGGTTTCTTTATGAAACTCTTGACTGAAATAAGAGCTTCCCAAATTTTGTCCCTCTTTGCACTGCAAAACAACAACAAAAGGTAGAAAGAACTATATGTTGTTTTACTCCTTAAAGCAACAGCACCTCTAAAAATGTTTAAGCCAGCTGCAATAAAAGCTTTCCAAAGTGGCCAGAGAATGTGTGCCTTTAACTGGTGGCACAAATGAAACGGAGCAAATGCAACAAAATTTCTTCTGCCTACTCCAGCTGAAGTAATAAACCACAGCAAGCCTATTTTCCCAGGAAGAACGAGAAGCCACTGACTTTCAAAATGCAGCTAAATCAAGTAGTGGAGTTGTGTAAGTGTAAAATGACACAAATGGCAAAATGGCTTTTGGTTTGGAACCTGGCAGAGTAAGTTCCCCAAGGTGTACAATAAAAGAGAACAGTGCTTAGGGGTGTTTAATGAAACCATTACTATTATAGAATATTAACCTGTTTTGAGATTTTCAACAGTTTCCCAATGTGACTTCATGTTGTTCTAGTTTAATTGCTTTTGTCAACTTGAGGAGTTTATTTGAGGAATAGAAGATAAAAGTTGAGGATTTGTCCTATGTTAAACAAACCATGACTCTAATAACTCAGGTAGTTTTATATGTACAGGACAGAATTAATGGTATTTTAGATGGGTCTGGAAAATTACATTTGCTAATGCCTCTGACCCTGTGATGGAAAACCCATCACTGCCATTAAGTTTCAAAGGTCTGGAGCTGGTACACTAGGAATTCAGAAGTTATATGACCTGTATTAAAATTAAGTTTTAATGTCCTTAAACAATTAAAGCTCAAATATTATATGTCCATTAATGAACTTCATAAATATTTATGAGGTGCTGTTAAAGTGTGCAGTCTAAAATGAGTATGGTGAGACTTTTCCTTAATTTGAAAGGATTGTGTCCGAATTTGGAGGCTTCCTATCTGTTCCACACAGCTCTGGATCCTTTTACCAGAGGAAACCAGAGGTATTTACATGAATGTCAGCAATATTATACTGGTGTGGAAGCAGTAAAACCCAAATATTTCACTGCTCACGGTGGTTTTGTTGGCTCCACTCAGGCTGCACTTTGGCACCAGAAGGGCTGAGCAGGACACGAGGGCACAGGAGATCCCAGCTTGTACTGCCAAACTTAAATCACTCCTGGCTCATGGCCAGGAGGGTTCTAACATTTTCAGGCGTTTAGAGATGCAGTGAAACATTTGAGAGTTGCACAGAGAGGTTTCCAGTGCCGTGTGTTTTATATTCAAATGCCAAGAAACCCTTCTTCCACCTAAATCTGTGCCAGTGAAGATAATGAAATTGTAAATGCCAGTGTAAAACTGATGCACCTGAGGGAGCAGATGTGGCACAGTGGTTTGAGCCCTGGTTGCAGTTTTACACCCCTGTTATTGTAATAACCCCTCGCTGGCTGCAGCTGGGCTGCCACAAATACATTGGATAATGTGTTTGTCAGACCAATGAACTCAATTTTATTAGGCTACTCATATTATTTGTGAGTATTTATGAGCATTGAGATATTCCTGCTTTTTAGGAAGTTGGAGAAGTTGCTGATTAAGATGAAGAAAATATTCTTTTAAACAAGTTACCTTAGCCACTGGCTCATTGCACAAGAAGAAAAGTTTTTAAAGTTGTCCTTGTTCTAATTGTTTCCCTACATCTTACTATTTTTCGTTATTTTCTTGGATTCTTTCCTTATCAGTTAATTCCAGCTCTTGAATTCCTCTCATCTATTGCCCATTTCAGTCCACTGCCTCAAAATATTTGTTCTTTTGAAGATACCAGCCTTGGGAAGTTCTTGGTTGGCACCAGAGAGCTGCATTCCACATTCATTGGGTTCCATTGCTTCTTTAAATACGAGTGATATTTACTGAAAACCTAACTTTTTTTTTTCTTTCCCATTAAAACCTCTCACTAGAAATAATATATCTTAGCTGCTTTGTCTTGTGTGAGTTTGAGTTTTTTCTCTCTGCAGCTGCCAGGTTGCAATGAGTAGTTAATAGGTAAGTTAACAGATTTTTCTCTGTCACAAGCTTGCTGCATCACTGCTTTTAAAGGGCAGCCCAGAACCCTTTAGAGATTGCTTCCCACATTAAAGTGAAATGCTTTCAGTGAGTGTTTGGAAACATGTAGCAGATGAGCATGAGCAGCCCCCTTTCAGACAGCACTCTTGTGTTTTTCACAAATTACAAGTCCTCTTGTAGACTCATAACAGATGGAGCTTTCTAAGAAATATTTTTCAGCTTTGATGCTTTAGGCCTTGTTAGAGTTGCCTCAGTTTAGCCTTTGGAAAGCAAATTTTAGCAATTTTAGAGAGGCAGAAAATATTCCCTCACTGGGGAAAGGAGAAAGATTTGCTGGTATGACGGAGGTTCCATTAATTTCAACTACGTAACAGATCAATAACGACACAAATTCATTTGTTTAATTTGTTCCTGGTTTAGTTTCCTGGAGTATTTGCACATGGAGAGAGGTTCATTTCATGGGTTTTGACACTTATGGCCACTGAGCACTGCAGCGTTAACAAAAGTTGCACATGAGTTTCACTTACTGTACTCTAATTAAAACCCTACAGATGCTGAGGTTTAAATCAGAGCTGACTAATCATATTTAATTTAAATGTCTTAATGGCTGTATTTTTAGTAGAACAAGGGTACATTAGCTAATCCAGGTTTTCTTCCTACAGAGAGAGGTGTGTCAAAATTTCCAAGGCTTCGATCCAAAAAAAGCACATTAACACATAGATTAATTCAGTCTGTTAATAACTGAATTCAGTGATAATATTACTTGCTTGAAATTTTGTTTGTATTGAAAAGGTTATGTCTCACCTTAATTGTACAGTATATTTATTTTTTCCACAGAATAACAGCATTTTGGTGGAAATTGATTATTTCCTGAGCCTCTGATTCTTAGGGACTCAACAAGATTTCTGCTTTTTTGCTTTTGCATTGGGTGTAGCACATTCAAAGAACCCCAGGGTGTGGGAATTAATTCCTGAGCAAAGTAGGGCATTACTTACACCTCTGGAGATAATGAAATTGCTGAGTGTATTTAAACCTAAATAAATGAGGGCGAATTTTGGCATTAATTTTGGATTTCACCTAAGAGAATTGTCTTCTTTTCCTTTCTTTTCCCAGAATGAAAAGTCCTTTAACAAGGACTCTTTTAAGGCATACAATGAACACCAAGCAGTTTCAGGGGTAATTATAAGACAGGAATAATTACAAAGTATTTTGAGTTGTGAAATTTTTCGTTTCCTCTCTGTTTTGCCAAATCAGCATCTTTGAGGAGTTAAAAAATGTTGAAAAATCATGAAAACTCTGAAGTTTCTTGCCCAAGGCAGTCCTTTTCTTGTAATGACGCAATGGGAAACTGGAATAAAGTTTGTGAAAATGTTAATGTGTAAAAATACATTTAAAGTTTAATACTGCATCTGCTTTTCAAATCATCCTTAGTTTCAACAGTTGATTTTCCATGAAACCAGTACAGAGCTGCTTTTGACAGAGGTAATGATTGGGTAGCTGTCTTTACAAGCTACATACATATTTTTGGCACCTCATTAAGCTGATTTATGATGTATTGCTTCACTACCCTCTGCATCTTTTGGCTAACTTTTAAATTCCTTACCAAAAAATATTTTTTAATGGAATTCTGATTTTTTTTTTCATTACAATCAGCATGAAACAGCAGCAGGAGCAAGTCTAACCTACAGAATGGTGAGGACTGTTAAGCTCTAAAACCTTTTTCATTTCTTACTGGACTATACAGAAAGACTTCAGTCGTTTGGAACTGTAGCACAACTGAAGTTTAGACAGAAAAATAGGTAAAGAATCACTGTTAAATATATAGAAGAAGGAATGTATGAAAACCAATTTGCTTTTATAAGCTCTCAGCCATATCTTTGGCTCCAGACTTCTCAATAATAAGGTAATAAATCCCTGTGAAAAGTGAGCTTGTTACAGCTGTGCTGTCCTGCAGCTCTGCTCACTCCTTGTAATTCCAGGCAACTGCTGCTCGTAGTTTCTTCTTCATGAAGGCATCTCAGAAATATCCAAACACAGGGAAATGTTGATATTTTAAAATATCTGTTTCTTAATACTTCACAGCTGTCCCTAAACATAGAAGGGGACACAACTGCCATTAATTTCTCTTATCTAGCATAAAATGTTGACTACATTAATGAGATTAATTAGTCATTTAGAGGCTAAACAGATTAATTAGATGCTATCTTTTAATTTTCTGTGTGCTAATGAATATTTTATATGATGGTTTTGTTTAAAGTAATAGTAACAGCGCTCACACTTTAGGCATGATTTCATTAATTCAGTTCTCTATCATGTTATAAGAGACCTTTAATCAACTGGTTTCAAAGGGACCCTTTTCTTCCCTATCTGCTAAATCATATCCAGGCAGGCTTTTCATCCAAACACCAAGAATTATTCAGGGGCTCTATCCATAGTTTTGTTTTGTTGAATTCAGTATTATTTAGAGAGACATCTATATTCATTCAGTTCTGAATCCCTGACTGCAAGGGCCACAGACTCCTGCCTTGTTTTCTCAAACGAGCTTTGTTAGATCCTTGTTTTGAAAATGTCTCTCTTCACAATGTACGTAGCTCTGAATTAAAGTTGCATTCAAGCATGTCAGATATTCAGGAATGTATCACTGAGAACATAGTCAAAGGTGTTAACCTCCCAATAAATCAACAGGAACTGCCTGGAGTTTATGGAATGTGAATAACCTCTGAAATATTTAGATTACCTTCTAGGAAACACAGGAAAAACGTGGCTGTGAAGGGAATATAAAGGCTACTGTTCCATTTTCTCATGAGAGGTAATAAATTTTAGAGCTGCCAGTCCTTTTACACTGAGAGAATTCTAGAGACTTAATCTACAAATTACTGTATTTTACCAAGTCAGCAATACACAACACTCATTACCTGCGTCCTTCACTGAATATTTATTGTGATTACAGCACATTTACAAAACAGCTTAATTACTTGTTCGACAAATATATAAAACATCAAAGGGAATTCTTCAATGCTTGAATTCTTTACTGTTCTTAAATGTTTAAATGGGAATTCTGTTCTCCAAATGTCAGCAGATTCTTCCCTGGTGCTGCCCAAAGCCAGGGGTGCTGATGAAGGTGTTTCATTGCTCAGGGTGGCAGCAGCACCTCCAGCACCTCACCCTGGCATTGGCCACAAACAGATCTGACACCCCTTTACTGCACAGCTAAGGAGGAAATCTCCCACTCAGACTTGGGCAGAAACCCCCATTTTTAGTGGTTAGAGTGTGGTTCCTAGCATAGCACGGCACCTTCTGATACAGAATGAAAATTATTTCATTAGCAGAATATAATTTCCTGCCAGCATTTCGTAGGCAGATGGATGAGGTTTTAATTCTCTCAATTTCAAGATTCTTTTAAACTGCAACAGGTGAAAATCTAGCAAGGATGGTGAACTGTTCCACCTCGAAGCTGTTCATGCAGAGTCTTCATTGTTCTCTCAAAATAGTACACGAAAAAAAATGCAGCTGCCACTACTGGTAGAGTCATAACTATACCTTTCCAAAAGTACTTGAGTAATGTATCATATTATCACATTGTAGTGCTCTTGGCATTAAATTCTAATATATTAACATCAGGATAAAATCATGAGTACAGATTTTGCCAAGAACAGGAGAGTAAGGACAGTCCCAGGGGAAAAAAATTATGAGTCCTAGCCACAGGCAAGAAGTTTTGGGGGATTGGACAGGATATTCACCTTATTTCTGTTGCTTTCATCTTGGTGTTTTACTCAGTGTCCTTTGTCATGCTTCGCTTTTATTGAATTATTTTCTGTGATGAACATGAATTTTTTTTCAGCATTCATGATTGTGAACACTTAAGGATTTTTTTTCTGTGTAGTTTACTTATTGAAGTGTGTAAAGGGGCTTTTGCTTTTATGAGGCACATTTCTTAAAACATTCCTTGAGGTATGAGAGAAGGTCTTCCTCTAATTCCTGTAAAAAGGTCTAAACCACATTCCTTGTATTGCAGGGAAGTGCTCTCAGAGGGTTATAGGCAATCATTGCAGAGAACTTTGAAATAGCTGCAGGGGTTTGTAAAATTAATTAAGTACTCACTTATTTGGAATGAAATGAAGATGTCCACAATTAAGTTTGCAGCCCACAGGTTGGAGTGCTCTCAGGGCAAGGCAGAGGTTTGAGTCTGAATACATCTCAAAGATAGAGGGAATATTAAATCAGGTGTGCAGTGGAATAGCTCCGGTAGGAAAAAAAGAAATAGGATATGCTTAATTCACTCTAATCTTTAACCCACAATTTCTTGATGTCAGAGAGTTTGGGTCAGATGAGGTAGAGGAGAAAACATAAGTGAAATGATAGCACTTAGCTATTGCTGGAGCAGATGTAAACAGAGTTTGCAAATGCTGGCAGATACTCCCTGCACTGTGCATTTATTCTACACCACAGACACCAAAACTCAGGTTTGCTTGTGGAGCTGCATTTTGCACAAAGCCTGGAGTCAGTAATTTGAGGAGCCACTATTTCTTTTATAGGTGTCATTAATCTGGAAAAATTGCCTCAAGGCAGAATGTAATATTGTTTTCAGTCCAGTTTCTGATGGTTGAAGATTTGCCATTACAAAAAGTAGCACAAAGGGAGACAAAAAAATGCCAATTTTGATGACTGCTTCAAGAAAAATGTGAGGACTGACCAAGCCCTACTTCCTTCTTCATATTTAGCATTGCACAGGTTGTACAGATATAGACAGCAAAGACAATTCTTTCGAAAATAGAAAAACTGACAGTGGTGTAATCTGTGTTGTGGCAAGGGGAGACTTGAGGGGTGCCAGGCTGAAGCATTTCTCAGGAGCCTCTGGCATTGACCAGGAGGATTCTCCATCAGCCAGGGGAAGGAAGATCAGGAGGTCAGGTTTTCTTTCCCTTGAGAGCTGTTTTTTAATCTCTTTTCTGTAGTTTGAAGTCCTCTGGGCAGCAATGAACTCTTTCTTACAGCAAAGGGGTTTTATTTCTAATGCTTGTCATCTCCTTGTGCAGCTCTACAGGTTTCAGGAATTTGTGCTCTGGTGCACTCTTCAAGTTGGATTTGCTCCTCAGTGGGGAATAGAACCCTTTTCCAAGGGGCTATATTCAAAGGGAAGACTGGAAATCTGCACCATTTAAAGAAAAATAATTCAGTCTCCCTCATATACCACAGAATTAGCCAGGCAGTCATTAGCTCTCTCAAATGTCATTAGAAAATTCCTACATTACCCATATAATCTAGTGTATACTGTCCTTGTGATGGATGCCATGGAGTTCAGCAGTGTTGTTAAAAGTGGATGAATCTGTATGGATTGTTCTGTGCTAGCAACAAAATCACAAAGTTCAAAGAAACCAAATCCAGCCTGGAATTCCTACATTGTTGAATGCATTGCCTCACACCTTTTCCTGCTTAAAATTACTGGGCACACAGTGAATAGTCTCCAGGTTGGGTTAGTTTATCTGTTTCAGCAGTTTAAAAAATGTCAGATGATGAGACACTGATCAGACTTAAAACAGTCACAGAACCAGAGGCATCCATGAGCTATTTTGGAAAACAGAGTTAGAAACATAATTACAAGACAGGATAATGAACAGCACCTCTTCACTTTCCCTGTGGCCCTTGCTAAGAAATTAAATCAAGTTTGTACTGTATAAGCATGACTGAACTGTTAGAAATGGGGGAAAGAATAAAGTGTTATCTTGTAAACAATATACACATAATGAACAGAGAATAAAATAAAGCCATTGTAATGACGAGAAATGAGAAATTTAATGGATTGTATAAGAACCAACAGTTAGAACTGGTACTGGGAAGATCCAGTCAAGAGTTTATTTGGAATGAATAACTGAAATTATGGAACTTGTGTGGGAATAGGTTTCTGATATTTAAAGAGGGGTAATGTTGAAGCTTTGTTTCTTGAGCCAGCACCTGCCAGAAGAGGAAGACAAGATGTCTCTATGGATACATCAGAGATGAAATACAAAAGTTGTCAAAATCAAAAGAAATCTTTCCATTGATGCCATCAGGCTCTGCATGAGGCTTTAGCAAAAGGTCCCCTCTAATTCTGGGACCAGTGTCATGTGAAATCTCATCTTCATTCTCTGGAAGACACAGGAGAAGTTAAGCCAAGTGTAGCTGGTGGAATAGCAATAAAAGGTTTTGTTCAGCTGGGACAGCAGCAGTGATTCCCACCCTTCACATGCCTTGGTTTTGTTGGGAAATTGATTTTGTTGGGGAGTTTAATCACATTTCATATTATTCCTTCTGATATCTAACTGGGTAACTGAGCCCTCTTAAGTTATAAACATGAGCATGGCAAACAATGACAGAATTCTTCTGTCTGCTTTTGAAATTTAGATTAATGGAAAATATTGGTATTTCTATCAATGCTTATTCCCTGTTTTTTATTAAAAAAAAAGAAGACAAAGCAACATGCAGATGTTTGAGCAAGGAAATGGAATATAAGTCGTGTGGATATTTTTAAAGCATCATGTCAGGTCCCAATACCTTGTTTTTCAGCAATCTCAGTGTGCCTCTGTGCTCTGTTTTGTTTAACTAAATCAGTTTATTTTCTGAATATAATGATTGTCAGTACGAAGGATCCCTCTGTTTTTGGAGTAAAAGGAGAAACCAGCAATCAGATTGTGGAATTTTTCCAAACATGCCTAGAGGGGCCTCTTTAAAAGAGTATGAATCTGTTGTATTAAGTGATACTACAGACACTTGCTGCACAAAATCAGAGGGAAGAAATGTCATGCTTGTAGCAGATATCTTTTTTTAGCAGACTGAGTCCCTATTTATATTATGGGCTGTAGGAAATCCAGAGACTTCAATACTAAATACACTTTCCTCTTACATCCTTTGCTTAATTTAGTAATCTTAAAATAAAGTACCTTTTTCCTCCAAGACATTTAAAACGTTTTTATAACGACATTGCTACAACTAAGTCTCTTTTCTTCTCCCTTGTGGGCATTTTTTTTTGTGTGTGTGTGTGAAAGCTTCAAGTTTTTTTCTTCTAGCTACTGCTCAATTCCCATTTTGGAATATGTTCTCTGTCTTCAGTAACAAGCTTATGAAAATCAATATTGCAGCATTTATCCCAAGTTACAGAAGAAAAGCCCTTAATCAAAGACATTTAGGCATGCTTGTGAAGGTTACCCAGCACATTATGATAGAGGACCCTTCACAGATTCCACAGCTCACCTATTTTACCCATCCCACATGGTGATAAGCCTGCCTATCTCAGAAAGAAATGAGTGATTGAGCCTGTTCCATTACAGTTAATGTCTCCCTGAGAGATGGGTCTGCTGGGGAAAAATTGTGCACTGATGAACTTTCTGAAACAATAAAATGGATCCATTTTTGAGCCAACTTTTCCTGCGGAGCTAATTCCCGAGCAATTTAGTTTTGCTGATTAAATCTGCTGTCTGAAAGGGGGAGCTGGCAGATCTGGGCAGGACAGCACCATCAGCTGCATTTGCAGATGGAGCACAAACTCTCTGTAGAATCTGATGGAATTTGCATTACTGAGTTAATGGCACATGTGTTTGTTCACTCACAAGATTCAGCCTTTCCTAATCACAGGAGCATGGCAATCAGTGAAGGGATGATTGTATTGGTGTTACTGGTTTGTAAGGGGTTAACACCACTTTATTAGTGGCTTGTCTTCATGTTCTTTTGCCTTCACTTAGAGTTAGGATTAAAACATGAAGGAGACAGATTTCTTGTTTGGACTTGGTTGTTTATTAAATCTTATCTATGGTACAGAGAATTCTGCAACATTTCTAACTACCAGCTAAAAGTGAGCAAAATGGAGGTGAATCTAGCTAGTTACAAGGTTTTTTAAAGCTAAACAGTCCAATAAAGAGCTAACACCTGTATTATTTATACTTTTGACCCAATAACCAAGTACTTGTGGCCCACAGTGCAGCACTAACTGTCCAACAAAAACTACTACCTGAAACCATGAAGAAGAAACAAGAAAGAGGAAAGGGACAATGCCCAAAATCCTCCATCTTGTCCCATACCTATTACTATATTCTAAAAACCCAAAATTCAAAACCCTTCACCATGTGAAATTACACACTTCTAACTCCACATCCATGACTTTAAGTCATCACTCAAATTTGGAAGCCTCCTCCAAGGCCTTAAATCAAAAGCATTGTTCTCCTGGGGATCAGTGTCAGGAAGCACAGAAAGTTCAAAACTCCCAGGCTTCAGGGTTCCAACACTGGTTCAGCTGGGGAACGGGGGATATCACTTTTTCTGGGATAAAAAGAGAAAGTTTTTACAGTGAAAAGCAATTATAAAGGTATCAGCTCAGAGTCACTCTGGAGCTAACACTTGCCCAGTGCTCAGTAAACAACTCAGAGTCTGTGAGTTAAGTACAAACTTCCTCAAGCTCACTGAGGAGGGAAGGCAGCTGAAAGAAAGAGCTGCAGCAATATCCTCGTGTGCAGACACTGTGCTTGCAGTTGAAACACCAGCTCTGGAATGATTTCTGAATCTGATAACAAAAGGGTGAACAGATCCTGTTGGGCAAAAAGTAAAGGCAGAGACACAGAAATGGGAATCAGTGAACTGAATAAATACTGGGCAGTTGAGAAAGACGGAGGGAGTGCAAGTCCCTCAGCTGACAGTGTTTGTCCTTGCAGTGATTCCCTGGACACACAGCCTGTGTTCTGACCCATCCTCATGCCCTGCTGGAGTGCATTTTTAGGTGTAATGTGTATTTAAGGAGCTGCTTCACAAGAGATAATCTCATCCTTGCAGGGTAGGAAACATCAAATGTTACAATACTAATGTGCTATTTAAGAAACCTCATTTGCTTCTAGATTTCCTTTCTCAGGCAAGTGTGTTTCTGTAGGGAAGCAAAATCAGTTTTCTCGTTAAGGATGGATGCAGGAATGCCAGGGAGGGGCTGGGAGATGGGAGCTGAGGTCCCTCAGACCCTGCTGTGACACCTCACACCCAGGCTCTCCACAGCACCAGGACAGACAAGGAGACTGCACCAAACCTGCACTCAGGTCTGTGCAAAATTAAGGAAATAATGTGAGGTATTTCCATCCCAGATTTCTTGGCCTTGATTTGAATTCAAGAAAGGACTCAGGATGCCCCCTGAATTTACAAGCTGCTCCTCAGTTCCTTCTTGCTAGGCTAACAAAATTCTGTGGAACGAAAACTGAAAGCTAAAATATCCCTCAGCCCCTATGCCTAATTTTTACACTGAAGATTTATGTGTGAGCTTAACTTCCTAATTACCCTGTTTAAGGGCATTGCTGGGTTTCTAAATTAAGACTGATGGCATAGATGAACTAGTAAAGGTCATTCCTTGATGCATTAGCTCTTTGTTGATGAACAATTTAACACAAAAACACTTTGTGTTTAGCACGAAACCTTTTTCATGAAAATCACATCCCACTGCCTGTCTTTATAAATATTAATTCACAAAATGCATGTGCTTTGTGTGGGTCCTGACAGCCTCTGTAGTGGTACTGACAAGCCAGTCAAAAAGAGAGAAGTACAAGAATAAAAAAGGTGGGAAAATTTACCCAAGGTGTCAAAGGGCATTTAGACTCATATTTAAATATAGGATTCTGCTGAGTTTCAGAGCATAAGAATCAAGTTGAAGACAATGAGATTAAAATGGGACAATCAGCAGTATAATCAGATCTTAAAATTAACATTGTGGGTGGGAATCCTTCTAAAAGGGCCTGGGATAAGACAAAACTGCAGATAAAAGAATTAGAATCATCAAATCAAAACTGCCAAACAAAATCCCCTCAAACCTAAAATCAAATTATGTTTAGACAGTTCGTGAAGAAAAGCAGGAGAGTCTTTGAAGTGAAAAAGTAGAACTGGCAAGATGAACTGCCAGATTAATGAAATCTGAGGCTGGAAGAAGGCACGTGTTTGTCAGCAGGAAATCAAGAGAGGTTTTGGAATATCTGGTCTGTTCTGTGAGGAGCTAAGTCAAAACCTTCCAAGCAAATCAATAAACACTGAACCAGATGGGACCCAAAGGGGCAAAGGTGCTTGGAAAGATGAACTGCAGAGCTGAAGGAATTGCCAGGGAAGTCTGAGTTAAAAACTGAGCTGATAAATAGATATTCTGATAAATAGAACCAGCTCAGCTATCAGGTAAGCACACAGCTCCCAGCCAAGCTGGGGATCCTGCAGACATGAAGTCACAGATCACCAGTGGGCAGAAAGCCACAAATCCTGCTGGTAAAGGATCATCCTAAGGAAATTCTGAGCCTTGTCAAAATATTGGCTTGGAGGGAAGCTATTCCCCTAATTCCCATGAAATAAACCCCAAGAATTTGCATTTATCCTGCTGGCACCACTCTGAAAAGCTGATGTGCTTAGCAGTACACTGTCCCCTTCTTTCCTAGCTGCTTTGTTCATTTATTACTCTCTTTATATGTAGACCTGAAACTAAATATGATGGGAAGGGGCAGAGGTTTGTCTTCCACTTCACAGGAATATAATATATCACTGTCCCCTGGAGTCCAGCACACTTGATCTTGAATTACAGCCACTCAGTCCAAGCAGCAAATAATTCAAATGAGGCATACTTACTGAGATTCTCCTTGTATGGAAAGGTAATTTACTGTACATCACAGAGATTGTAGCACCTCTTGCTGTTTTTTCTTAGGTGCTTTGCTGTTGTACTGCAGAATCCAGACATGCAAATCTGAATTCAGTGACTGGAGATTTTCCTGCCCTGCATAGCTGCTATGAGGTCCCTGACTGCCAATTCTCAAAATAATTTGCAGCATGAAAACAGATTCTATAAATCATTTCTCTTGATTCAGGGAGATCTGTAGCCACTGTACAAGTGTATGCTACAGGAAAATCTTTGTGGAGCTGGATCACTAATTTGAACCAAAGAAAAATGATATCAGAAGGTACAGAGGGGGTTTTCAAAATAGGAACAGGCAAATACTGGTAAAATGATCAGAGGCCAGGACCTGGATGACTCTAAACATAATGCTGGAGTTCATCACTCTGTTAGAACAGAGCAATGAGTTCCCAACTGAAGAAATCAAAAGGGTTTTATTTTAATGACCTCTAAAAATATATTTTCTGTGGTGCTGCACACATTGTTTTGTGGTAGTACAGAAAAGCTGTAGCCAGATTTGTTGAATAATGCTTTCAATTTGATCTCAATAAAAAATCTTGTCCTTTCTGATTTTGGGTCTCATTTATTGTTTTGTGCACTTTGATTACAGCAGACTAAATCTGCATTCCATATTAATTTTTACATACAATAATAAGGCCTTAAATACACATCTTTATTAAACTACAGTTTGTTAATAAAAAAACCCAAATTCCAGTTACTTTATTTACATTAAATTATATCTGGTTCTACTCTTGTGTGTTGTGAACTCCATATGCAGAATATAGAATATTTTCCTGGAATTTGACCAGTGAACTTTGGCTATGGGATTAACTTTTAGTTTATTCTAAAGCACTGTTTGTATCTCACTGACATAATGATGGTGTTACTGAGGGCTAAGCTGGCTACAAAGATTTATCTACTTTCATTTGAACAACAGAAAGGTGGAGCAGCCTAGAACTTCATGGTGCTGAATTCATTAATGTATTTTTTGAGGTTCACCATTACACCCCAGAAAGCAATTTAATAATTTTATCCATTTGTAATTTAGCTACTGAAAAATACCCATCAGATAAACACAAAGCTAGCTTGTTATGACCTACAGAGACCAAAGCATTTTGAGCTTACAATAACAAAGAAAGATTACTTTAAACATTTTGTTTGATAGCACAAAAGGGATATTTCACAGCTGTTCTCAGCTACAGAAATCTTGAGCATGCTGCAGCTACTATTGTATTTTATTCTGTCCACAGCATAGTTAAGGCTGGAAAACAAAGATTTTCTTTGAAATGTTATTTTTGTTTTTTCACTGCACTTCAGGAAATGGTATTGGTCCTTGCATTTGTTTATTTTGATTATTCTACAGGGAGTTTACACAGCTGTTACACAAATAAAATCGGCTTATATGTCCATCAAATATTCCCCATTTTCATAACATTTTTAAACAGCAATCAAGGTACATAAAAATTTAAATACCTCCTGAATTTGAATATGCAGCTGTAAGTTTTATGCTTGGCTCTGATGTGAGGTGATCCAGGTCAGAGTATTTTACCACTCCTTTAGTGAAAGATTGTCATGATTTAATCTCTGTGTTAAAATCTCTTGTTCTTTAGAAATTATTTAATGGACATTTTCTGTGGGTATGAGATTGCCATACACAATATTTCAAAGCTTTGCTACTCACAATAAAGGCATTTTTGAGACTGTCAGGGTGAAGTTTCATAACTGGGTTCTGTGTCTCAAGGGTTTTTTTTTTGCTTGAACTGCTCCCTCCTGCTCCTTTGAGCAGGCATTAATATTCATGCAGCTCTGCATGAACCATCAAACCAGAAATGTACCCTCCAAAAATGAAACGGTTTGATTTCATTGGAATAGTGAAATAACAGAGGGTTCTCCATGGGTCACCAAACACCAGCAATAAGTTTGGGGTGACTGTGTGGGAGCAGGAGCAAGAGGAAGGATGGGAACAGAACAGGCTCGGGTTGGCTCCTTGCTGTCTCCTGAGATGGTTTTTGAGCCTTTGCATGTTGGTTGCTTTAGAAATGAGGACTTGTGGCTCACACATCTGTGGTGGCCACATCATGGGGCTTTCTTTGGACCTGAGTATGAGAGAGCAATTTAGAATTCCTTGGCTGTGAACATTCTTGAAAACAGAGGTTATGATGTCATTTGAGGAGAAAAGTCTCATCCAAATGTACTTTCATATATTGCATCTTCTTCTCTGCTCTGCTGTACCAGCACTTATGATTCTAAATATGTTTCTTTATCTGCTGGCCCAAACCTACATCATTTAGTGCCTTAGCAAAATTCCTCTCCTGGGATCTGTGCCAAATATTTAAACTCATGGACCCAATCTGAAGTATCTGGAATTAAAAAAAAAAAGCCATTTTACATTTGGATTTGTGGAAACAATATTTAGTTGATAGTGATGTAGCTTCTATGAGTATAATTTTGCATGCAAAGAGCAATGAGTCAAGTTACAAAAAAGAGGTTTGAAAAACAATGAGACTTAGCCTCAGCATATATTATTAATTTTGTAGATATTAATACTTGTTTTCAATAATTCATGACCTGTGTTATTTTTGTGGGATCCCAATGTTTTCTGAGAGAATCTCACTCCCTGGCAAGGAAGGGATGAACAGAACAGAACAGAAGTTCACGTGTGGAAAATTATCAATTTTTGCAGCATTGCAGATCTCAGCTGCCACTGGGGAAGCCAACATGTGAGGAGCAGAACAAAAAACCCCATTTGGAGCCTTTAGACAGTTCAGTGTGTAACTCTGGTCATATGATAGAGTTTGTTAGCTCCAGTTTCTGTACTGAGTTATCAGAGCTAAGAGACTGTAGTTAGTTATGAGTGTACTGCATCTCTTCTTCTTCAGAGCTATGTCCTTAATTGCATTTCTCCACGATATATTCTTGTCTTCTGTAAAAGATGCTGCTGTTTTCTGCAGGGAAGGTTTGTCAGGGTGGGTGAGGGTGGCTGTGGAGCAGCAGATGCTGTGGACCCAGCCAGGGCTGAGCACCAAGGAGCTGCCAAGGGCAGGGACTGGTTCCAGCAGGGTCTGGGAGCTCTCCCAGTGGGAAGGGACAATCCCAGGGGACATCCCTCCACTGGGCAGTCCTGGAGCTGGCCCTGAGCCTCTCCTTCACAGGGGATGTGCTCAGGACCCCCTCACATTTCACCAAAAAATTTCCTCTTTTAGTTAAAAGCCAGATACTGAGAATTAAGCTCCAAGAATTTGTATTCCATCAGCCAAATAATTTCCTTTTCCCTTGCCTCCCTACCCCTCACTGCTCTGTCCTGCACCATTCCACTCCAGGGCAGAGTCTATAACCCCTACTAGTGAGAACAGGTGCCTGTGGTGAAAATACAAAAGAATCCAAATCCAAGCTTCTGTGTGAAAAAAAATTCATTATTTGTAAACCAGTGGCATAATTTATGGGTAACTGTGGGACAGGAGGGTGAATTTTAGCATTACTCTCATGAAAGATGGATATTCTTCATCCTACCCATTCATCTTTTTGAACATTGGCTAATTTTACCCTTTCACTTTGATGCTGTCAGGACTAAGGGAAAAATTCTATTCTGGAAAAGCAGAATCAAAAGGAATTAGGTAACTCTTGGCCTTTGCCAGGTTGGAATGAAGGGCTTTTCAAGGACCATCAACATATGAATAGGATTACCTTGGATGCACTGGTGACCAGACATATTTTTAGCCTTTGGCAGTGGAGAATGGAACCTCTGAAAACAGCATGACTGCCACTCAGAATCACTTTACAGAACATTACAGAGGGGGAGATGAAACTTTTGGAGAAGGGGACAAGGAGATGAGCAGTCTCATATATTTAATTTTTTTTTCGAAAATAGCACCTTCCAAATGAGTAACAAATAAAAGTCTGCCTGGTGCCACTGCCCATTTATGCTGCTTTGATTTTGAAAGGAAGAGGTTTATCCTCATTGGGGTCAAGCTGGGGGCCCTGGTGAGAAATCAGGGCTGGGAACTGAGCAACAAGTTATAAGGAGCAGTGATTGCCTAAAATTTAAAACTGAAATGGTGTCCCTGCCACAGGAGAGATTGGCTACTGTTAAAAATGGCAATCTTCAAAAGGAATTTTAGCTCTCTTTTGGAATTCCACCTCCTTTTACAGCAACATTGCATAATTCCCACTGGTTTGTGAACTAAAGCCCTGTATGCTTAAAATATCTGGGGTCTGCTAAAATCTGTGACAAAGCAGAATTCTCTAGGCTTGACTGCATCCTCTATCAAGATACTGTAAATCAGTTTAAAGCACCTCTTAGTGCTGAGTTCATGAGCCTAGGTGGCATAAAACAGACATGAAAGTAGGTGATTGAATAAAACCCATGCATATTTTTAAATGTGTTTCACAAAGGGATTATTTTTAAGCCCGACTAATCAATGTTGTCAGACTAGCTTAAAACAAGGCAAAAATGAAATAATAATAAAAGAAAAAAAAACCAGAAAGCATTTTAATCCTCATAGGAAGTAAAGCCTTAAAATATTTTAATTAACTTCTGTTTTACTGCTTTTATTTTTATATTCCTGAACAGCATTATACTCAGCCATATCACCACATATGGACACCTCATAAAGAGATTTATCCCATCATAAAATCCGAATAGACCAAGAATAGACAAGATGGGCTCCTCTCTGAAGATGCTGCTCTTCTGCACTGACTGCAAAGGGAGTGTAAATGAACATCTTAAATTACACAACATATGAAATGCAAAACTAAGGTGAAATGAACACCATGTTGAATTCTGATTTTTGGATAAACATTCAGATCTAGGGTTTGTTTAAGATCCAAATTTCCAGGCAAGTCAGCTGGGCTTAAATGAAAAATTGTTTTCAGAAAGACTCTTTTTATACCTGACATCATACATTAGTTCTTCCCTATTTCTTCTCTGGCCTGCCAATATAGACATACATTTTATGGACCAGCTTTGTTCCTTTTTATATCAACACCATCTAAGACAAAATCACTGATTTAATTTTTATTCTCTAAGGTTTTGCAATAGGATTTATAAATAGTGATAAATAAAGTGCATGTCTAATTTTCATGTTGTATTTATTAGCTTATCAACTGCTGTACAGTTTCCAGTCTGCTACAGTATGGAAATGCAAAAAACAAACAAACAAAAAACAACTAAATAAAGGTTTAAGACTGGCTTTACTCTGGACTGCTGCAGCACAGAAATGGAGTAACTTTGGCCAAATCTAATTTATAAAGTAGCAGAAGTTGCGGTGGGAAGAGACTCCACAGAATTTCCTGTGAAATCCAACTTGTAAAAGAGCATTAAAGGGTCATCATTTGCTGTTAAATGTGAGTTTTTTCACAAAGATCTCTAAAATGTGTGTGGGTTAGTGCAGGAGGGGACAAAAACGTTTTAGCAACTGTTAAAGCACTTTAGGTAGGTTGCTTTGTTTACTGGTGCATTTTCAAAGGTGTTAAAGGTTGGAAACACTGAGGAGAAAACACCTACACAACTTTTCTCCTCCCCTTTCCCCGAGTCCCATGAATGTGAAACGAAAGCATTCTTCAGTGTGTTAAAAAAAATTGATTCCTATTTGAAAAGTCAAAGGTCTTTTAAAAAATATCACCAGCCTCTTAAAAAGCCATTAATTAACACCGATCGGAGGGCTCTCAGTAAGGAATTAAGTTAGGAATACCTGCAAGAGCTTTTCTGTGACAACACCGACAGCCCCGAGCCAAGAGGCACTGAGTAAATATTGAAAATGTGCTTACTGCAATCTGCAGCCTCTAATAGGGCGAGGAAGAGGCATTTCCTACATTCCCTCCTGCAGCCACACAGGAAATAAATCAGCCAAGGAGCACGGCTTGCTTCTGCTCCCTTTTGTTGCACTGACTGATGCTTTATATTGCACTGATCATTAAGCAGAAGGCACCAGAGGTGGATCTCATAAAAAGAAGTAATAGGGATGTATTTTTTTTCCCTCTGTGGAAGAAATCCAGATGATTTTAAAAGCCCACGTGTGGTCTCATGACCAAGCAGAGGATGCCGTTTATAATTGGCATTAGAGCTCATTAGAGCAGCATTTGCTCTCATCTTCTTTCAGGGATTTGGACCCTAAATCCCAGGGCTTTAGCTAAACCTCTCTGAAAGATTCCCTCTTGTCCCCTGAGCCACTTCTGACCTGTCACTTTAACCTCTCTCTGCACTTAAGTGTGATTTTCCCTTTTGCAGAAGAGATAATGATGGTTGTTGTTTATGCCATTCTCAAACAGGTCTCTGGCCCAACACTTCTGGGTTTTTTGGTGGTGGTTCTTTTCCTTTTTCTGTTTTTTTCTTTTTTTTTTAATAACCAGACAATCAACAAAACCTGTATAAACCCTTCAGAACTCCTTCTTCTTTTGTCATTCAGCTCAGTTTTTGGTGCAGATACAATGCCAGACATTAACCAAGATGTTTGCATAAGGTTAGATGGAAAATAGGTATTAACCTGTATCTGAAATGTCCAATTTCCTGGTCTGCTTCTTGGCTCTTCTCCACTAGTAAAGGGTTCTCTTTTCAGGCCTGAATCTCCCTTTTACCACATTTTGATGGTGTCATTGTGTCTCAGAGCACAGAAACCAAGTTTTATTTGGATTAAACTAACAGGAAGACCCACCTAATCCATAAACTGGATACTTTTTTATTGATCTTTTTCTTTTAAATTAAAAAATCATCTAATGAGTGCTCTCCTATTGGAACCTTAGCAACTGAGAGTTTTAGGCTTTCTGTATTGACAGGCACTGACCCTCAAGAAAACACTTGTTTTATTCTGAGGCCATGGAAAAGGCTTCCAAAATTGAGTGATAGAACTAAGGTCACCAGTGTGTAATGTGCATAGAAATGTGTAATATCACATAGTAGAAAACCTAGAATTTGAAGTTTTAGAATATAATAATGAGTATAAAACAAAGTGAAGGTTTTAGGGTGAAGGTTTCTTTCTTCTTCACTTCCTTCTTCATAAATCTAGTTGGTATTTTTGTAATTAGATAGAAAATTTCACATTGCGAGTCACGAGTGTTAAGTTATTGAGTTAAAAATAAGAATTTAAATATCCGTTCTTAATTAAACAAGTTGAAAAAGCCTTGTAGAAGATGAGATGCATCGCTGTTTTTAACTTTCTCACTAGAAATGCTGTAAAACTCACTGTAACCTAAATAAAATTAATAAACCACAGTCCAAACATAAAATACCATCTCTCAAGCATTTAATCCCAAGTCTAAAAAAAACCAAACCAAAAAAAAAAAAAAAACACCCAAAACCAAACAAACAAAAAAACCCCCCAAATGAACAAATTAAAAAAAAAAAAAAACAAACAAAAAAAATCCAACAAAAAAACCCAACAAAAAGCCCACAATACTGTCCCAGACACTTAGCCCAGAGAACCATCCTAGACAGAGTCTGGAGCACCCCAGACACAGACCCTGAGTGCTCAGCCCAATTTCACACCCAGACCCCACTCCTGTGCTCCCTACACACATACACCCATAGGGAGCACATGGCAAAATATGGAATATTGCTCTGTTTGCAAAACCTTCCCCCAGGTTTTGCTCCTGAAAAGATCTCCAGGAGAGCAGAAAGATCAACACTGAGGTTACTCCGAGGTTTTGCTCTCTGGGATCTCCTTTCTTTACCACAGAACTCATTTCTCTCTTCTCCAGGCTCCACTGATGGAATCACAGCCCAAAGCACCTTTAGCCCCAAGATTTTCCAATTTTGCCTGATCCTGAAATGAATCATTTGTGAGTTTCTGAGCCATCTCCTCCTTTCTGCCTCAAGGAATGTTTATTTATTCATTTCAACATCCCATGAAGTTCCCACCCCACTTTTATTTTTTAAGTGATTCCTACATTTAATTGCACCGTTTTGCAGGGATCAAATGTGTTTTGTGCAACTCCATCTCTCTGTGGGACATTATTTTCCTCATCCTGTGACAGCCTTCAGAGTTTTTCTCACTTTGCATGACTCAAAATTCTGCTTCTTTTGCAGGGGCAGCCTCCCATCTGCTTTGCTATTGGAGCAAAATACAGAGCAGGGGCTGGGGGATGCTGAAAAAGGCAGGAAAAGTTGAATATTTCACTGTAATCCCCATTTTTTAGAGGAATGTCTGCCTTGGTAAAGTCCATATTTTTGTGGGAAACTATTTCTTTTTTTCTTTTTTTCTTTTTCCCTGAGAAGAAATTGTTTCTACTATTTGGCCTTGCACAGAAAATAGATTTTCCAGAAATTGGATCCTTTCAGTGAAGCAATTAATTGAATCTAAACTTTTCATTTTCCAGTTTTCATAGAGACACTTCAGCTTGTTATTTCAACTATTTTTTGAAACAGAGAGGAATTTTAAAACAAAGCCATTACATTTACTGAAATTATACATTGATTACATACAAATGACAACTCCTGCTTTACATTTTTACATATCTATTAAATAGACACGTAAATTTATTAAAAATTACATCCATTTGTGACATAAGCTCGAAGATTGCTTAGCAGGTGTAAATACTTTCAAAATATGGGGATATTTATGTTCATGTTTCAAACTTCTGGCTGGGAAAGGTCACCCAGAACTCAAAATCACCTTGGGGGGTTCTTGGTTCCCACTAAAGGTACTTGGTTTACTTTGAAGACACATAAATTATTGGGGAGAGAACCCAGATCTTTGGGAATTATTACAGAATTTTAATTCTAAAGGATTTTAATTATGGTTTGCAATAGCACTGGATGTCACTGCTGCCTTTGTTCTGACAGTGGCAATATGAAAGGCAAGTTTTTGAGAGCACATTTCACAGTGTTTGCTCTGGCAGTTGTTTTAGTACAGATATGTTGCAGGAAATAACAGTAAATTAAATAAGTGGTAGCTTTCCTATATGGCATGGAAAGGTTTGATTCATTCAACAATTTCAGCTAATACTTTCATAATAAATATATATGCAAAGGAGTGTATGTGATCCATTCTGTAATATTCAGGTTCTTTAATATTCATGCAATTCTTTTAATGATTCCTAAGAACTCCTGTCCTTAGGGCTGTGCTGCTTTGCTTAGGAACTGTGATCTTCATTTCAATTTAGACTGTGATGGCTTTGTGTGCCTTTGAAATCGATATTTTCTTCAAAAGAAAAAGAGCTTTTTATTTTTTTTGTCCCTTTCATCTTGTAGCTGTTTGGAAAAAAAAATACTTTGAGTAAAGAAAGCATTCTAAATTTTAAAATATTGATGTAAATACTGCAAGGTGTTGGTGTAACAGGGGTGCCCACTGTGCCCAGGACTGGTTTTGTCTAGGTCTAATCTCTTGAACATCAGAAATACCAGGCTGCTGCAGAAGGGGCTTTATAAAAGAGCTGGATGACACAATTAAAGTTATAAAGCATAATGGCAACATCCAGTTACAGCTCAGGAGCTGAACTTCAGCCTTTTTCACTCTCTCACTCTCTCATTTTTATCCATTATCATCTGCACAGAGCTACGATTTTTGAAGAAATACCCCATTTTGATTCCTTTGTATTTTTCTGTTGGCATTTCTTTATTCAAGGCACTTTACACTTCAGAGAGTGAATCAGACACTTTAAACAACCCCACTGGCTGCTCATACATTTCCTGAGCCTTATTTGCCATCTCCAGATACAAAATAAGTTGCTGTAATAGGTTTATTGTCAAGAAGGAAAACTCCTGAAGCTTTAGCCTTAGTTTTCCTTTCTTTTGACAGGAGTTTAATATTGCTCTGATTCTTTAGATGGCTTGAAAGGCACAGAAAATTCAAAAGGAGATGCAGCTGTGTGCTACAATTAGAAAATAAGGATTTCTCCCTTGCAGGAACTTGTGCTTGGACTCCTTTCCATCCTGAGTCTGACAGAGGGGTCAGTGGGGGCCTGGCAGTGCTGGGTTAATTTTTGGGCTCAATGATCTTTTCAAGCCTAAATGATTCTATAATTCCATGGTTTGAGTTACCATTACTATAGCATGTAGCACACTCCCAAGTGTTTTTAAGATTTAAGTCCTCCAGCACAAAACCTCCCCTTCAAATTATCCCTGGTAAACAAAAGTTACAAATTTCTCTTTCTGCCAGGTCTGTGAAGATCAGACAATTGCAGAAAACTATTCTGTCCTCATTTACTGAAAATTCTGAGCAAAAATCCAGTGCTCCTGACCTGTAAGTACTTCCAGATGAAAATATCTATCTTTTATACCTATAAAATGATGCATTTGTTCTACAACATTTGCTAAAACTTTCCATCACTATATTTAAAGTTCCATCGTTATATTTTCACAGTTTAAAGTCAGATGAGATCATGCTTCTTTTATCTCTCCATCTATGTACATTTAAATTTAAACCTTGTAAACTCAGATCTTAATGCCCTTCTCAAAAAGTCACTAATTAAAATTTACAGTTGTGTCATAAAACTGCACTAATAGTGGAAACATTCCAATACTTCAGAGTCCACTGATGATTCAGTGCTGTGCCCATGAAAAGCTTGTCAAACTGCAGGTAAAAACTGCAGCTTTTCATTAAAAATAAATATCTATACTCTCACATCCTAACAAATACACCATGTGATATTTTCTTCTTGATATATCCAGATGCTTGCTTCAAAAGCAAGGAAATAATGAACCCAAACAAGTTTTCTGGGCCAGGATCTAAAGGACCTAGTCCTGAAAGCAGGGATGGGAATTTTCAGCCCAAATCCAAATGGATTGGAAGCAGCATTAAAACAAGTCACAGGATTATTCCCTTATTCAAGAGTGGCCTTCTCCACTCCACTGCCAAAACCTTTGTTTGCAACTCTAAATCTAAAGAATTCCCTTTTTTCCCTGCCTCTAGCAGGAATTAGAGACAGAGCCTTTCAGCTGCTCTTTACAGTTGCAGAAAACTGCAAATGAGGGCAAGTCATAGTCCCTTCAGAAGTAATGAGAAATTGAGGATATTTTGGGATTATATTGATGATGGGAGAATGCTTTGATATCTTTGTACCACTGTAAATCTAAACTTGTCTCAATTCCAGTGCTTGAGCATGAAGAGGATCACTCCTATTAACTGTGTTAATGTCAGCACTGAAACATCAGCTGCCAATTTATCCCCTTTCTCCACCAAGACCTAAACTGCAGTCCAGTAAATATATTTTGATTATCCACAGCAAGAAAATGGGGCTGGGGGAAGGTATTAACTCTTTGAAGGAAGAAAAAAAAGCAAAGTAGATTGAGGAAGAAGAACAACAAAAGGGGAGAATCAGAAGGAACATGAAAAAAGAGAAGCAAAAAAAGAGAATGAAAACTAAGCATAAATGAAATTTTATTTGGCTACAAGCATGCATTAATTCAATTTATTCCACCTGAGTGTAAGCAACTTGGATGGAATGGCAGTTCCCAAAAAAAATCTGCATTTCATTATTATTGGGCAAAATGGGGATCCACAGTTTTGGAACCACCTAAAATTAGTTATTTTTTCATTTTCTTCATTATTTTACTAAAGTTAACCTTCCATATTGGTATATACAAATAATGGATAGTTCATGTCACTATTTAGAAAATACTCAGTATTTTTTACTAGCAGAAAACAAGACATGAGAATATGAATCCTAAGAATTAAAAATTACAAGACTGGGAGACAAAATGAGCAGACTGAGGATCCTAAAAAAGGAAATTATTTTAAAAATTGTACTACTTAAAAAGTAGTCAGATGTTTTAATGTGGGTTTTTTTTTTTTTTTGCCTTTTTTGGTCATATCCAACACAAATCTAGCAAGACTGATTACTCACCATGTTTAAAAATTATCATTAACTACACTGGGGACCAAAGAAGGATGAATTATTCAATAAAAAAAGGTAGAAAGAGATGCTTGATGATATTGGGTTTTCTCATGTCTTTCTCAAAAAGTAGCAATTCTTTTTTTATTTATACTATTCTTTTAAATAAAAAAATTCAGTAGGAAGTGGAAAAAATACACCTCAGAATAATCAGGTTAGTCAACCTAATGGCAAAAAAATTAGAGCTTTATTTCTTATTTTTCAGTGTGCTTAATTAAATGCCTTCCTGAAGATTTTAAAGCATTTGAGCTCATGTACATCTTTGCAATTTCAGTGCCAACCCAGTCGAAGAGCCTCTAACTTAACTCTGCTAAGAACCTGCTGCTTTCTCGTAGCCCACTGCCACTGAGGTTGAGTTAAATATTCCCTCTGGAACAAATTAGAGCAAAGAACATGTCAAACCTTGCACTAAAAGCCTTGGAAACTTCAACAGAAAATCTGGTTTATTTGAGGGCTGAATTGCCAACAGAGCTGCCCTGTTCCTTCCTGTCTGCAGAAATTAAACACTCAGGGAAATATTAGGTTCTTCCCTAAACCCCAGCAACAATTAGCTCATCATTATTGCCCTTGTGACTCCACGTTGATTATGATAAATGCACAGAACTAATTCTGGTCAGGAAGGAATTCTGTAGGAATTGCACAGTTACATTTAGTTTGAGTCGATATCCTTTTCAAAACCAGGTAATTTGTGGCTGAATCCACAGCAGGATCCTTTTGTGGGTACTTGCCCAGCAGAAAGGCATCATTTTGCCAAAAGTAGTTCTGTAGTTCAATATTTACACACACCAGTGTTGGTGTAGTGTGATGTTAAACAGTTTCCTCTCTACTCCCAAACAGCATAAAATCTCATCATTTAAAACCAGTTGATTAAAATCTGTCTGCAGTTTAAAAAAGTAAAATATGCACGAACTGATTTTGCTTGAGTTTGTTCAATTATCTCTATAAATACATGCATAAAATTGCATAATATGTTTAAAAAGTCAAATAAATATTGAATATTTGCCTTTGGCTTTCTGAGGGGAAGTTGCCCAGTAACAGAAATTCCTTATTTCTAATTCTGAGAGGAGGCAAAGTTGAAATGAAACCTAAATATTGGTGACAGAACCAGTGACCAGCATCCACGCTGATGGCACCAAGCTCAGGGCAGATAATCTAAATCTGCCTGTGATTGGATTTCATCATTATCGACAGCTGTTATCACTTTCCACTTAGATATGGTCAGCAATCTCTGGCTCACCTAGAGGAATCATTTGGATTTTCCAGCTCAGGGAGCTGCTGGTGCCCAAAATTGTAGGATTATTACAGGAATGCTGTGCACTTCCCCTGCTAGGCAACATTAATGACAAAACTGGCTTGGAACATTGCTTGGTGGTGTAAGCTGGGATTCAATCACCCTTTAATTAATTAGCAGTCTTTGCTTTGAGGAACTGCAGCAAAATGTGCAAAATTAGCAGTGACACACACACACACAGACTCAATCAGCTCCTCTGCCTACTCAAGTTGCAGAGCTGCTGATTTTTTAAATATAGATAATATAGAAGGCAAAGAAAATGAGGCTGTCACAGTGCAAAAATAAGCACCAAGCCTGTCTTTCAGCAAATAATGAAATTGTGAATGCATTTTCCAGGCATCCAGAAGTTAATACTCCTCAATGCTTTCTCTGTCCTTCATCTCTTGAGCACTGCTAAAATATATGCTCATTATATATTGAAAATGATACAAATTAAACCAAGTATCTTCATTTGACAGTAGCCTACATCATGCTAGAGGGACCAGACAGAAATTACTTTGTTATTTAAATAAGCACATAAATTATGACTTAATAAGTGCTGAGAAGAACGAATTCCAGGGTTCAAGCTGGGAAACAAAATTTTGCCACCTCAGTTCCAAACAGCATGAAGGGTTCATGTCTAATTTAATTTGCCTTTAGTGGCATTCATAGAAACTGGTTCTAAACCAGGATGTCTCAGCTGTCCTCTGACCTGTGCTATGGGTCTGACAAAACATCATCAATGCATCCCAATTAGCCATGGAGTTAAAGGTGCTTCCACTTCTGCAGTTATTGACCAGGCACTTCAGCCTGCAATTGATGTGAGGGAAAAGTAAAATGGTCCTTTTGCCACAATGCACCCAATCTCACAGCATGACAGAATTTAAAGAGGAATTAGGTCCCTGGTGTTGTTTCCTGGGTTAGGAAATCACTTTTGCAGTCGTTCAGAGCTGCAACTTAGAAATTGGTCTCATTCTCACTGAGCAGAAAACCCCATTTTTCTCCTCTTACAAATCACAGACTGTTCTGTAGCTGAGGAAGCCCCCAGAAGAGCAGCAAGATGTGATTCCTGCTGGGAAACCCCTGGCACACCGTTCTTGAAGCCCTCAGGTACCACTGCAGTGAGCACAGCTCCAAAATTCCGTGTTCTTCCAGATCCTGTGCACTCACAGTGTGTGATTCCTGGGGCACAGCAACAAATGGCATGCTTAAAGGGGAATGCAGCCTGGAACTGTATTAATACACTCTCTCACCCTACTTTACCCTTCCTGGGGCTATTCCCAGTAAATTTGGGTTAGAACAGATTCCTGCTGTGAGCAGCTTCAAAATTCTGGCTGCTTTATTAGACAGGATCCAGGAGAAATGGCTAGTGGTTGCCAAGGACCCAAGTGAAACATGAACAAACTCCTTTATTGTTACCAGTACTAAACCATTAGGCCGTGTTCAAACTCTGGAGTGTTTGTTTTGCAGCTCACTCCAGTCCAAGACAATTGGCCATTTTATTTTGTTTTCCTCTGCTCATGTAGAGCTTGTTCTTCCATTTACCTCTTCTATTTAATTATCCTGCATCATTATGCTCCCTTTCAAGTCAAGAGCAATTTGGAATGGCTGCAGCAACGGTTGGCAAGCTTCTACTACACTTAGAAGACAAAAAAAAAAAAAACAAAAAGAAAAGAAAAAAGTAATTACACAAGAGTTTCATTGAAGTCAATAAGGCCATTCTTGGCATGAAGTGTTACTCAAGATTAAAGATAGCAGATGTCTGCTTTAAGTCAGTCTCCCGTTAAACACTGCACAAGAGCACTAAATATTGTAAAGGTTAAAGACTTGGATTTATCACAAGTTTATTATGGGAGCATGAATACTTTTACAACAGTAACCCCATAACAATATACACAGTATATTGAGTACTAACAGCACCCGTGCTGCAAATGTCAATTGGCTCATAAATAATTTATCTCAGCTTCATGTATACATAAATCTAATTGTTTAGACTAATCAAATTTCCCCAAGATTATTAGAGGCAGTGGTGTGCTGGCTGAAAATATGTCAATTCTTGGTCTAGAAGAGTTATAAAGGACATATTTTGAAACAAGTCAGGGTCCAGTAGAGAAATTCCATGGACAGCAGATAGAGGAGAGCACACAGGGCTGGCTGTCCTGTAGGGGTGGGATATCTGGGAATGGCCAGGTGTGTCCATACAGGAGAGCACACAGGGCTGTTGTGTAGGAATGGGATGTCTGGGATGTCTGGGAATGGTCAGGTGTGTCCATACAGGAGAGCACACAGGGCTGTTGTGTAGGAATGGGATGTCTGGGATGTCTGGGAATGGTCAGGTGTGTCCATACAGGAGAGCACACAGGGCTGTTCTGTAGGAATGGGATGTCTGGGATGTCTGGGAATGGTCAGGTGTGTCCATACAGGAGAGCACACAGGGCTGTTCTGTAGGAATGGGATGTCTGGGATGTCTGGGATGCCCAGGAATGGCCAGGTGAGTCTGCCCCAGGATGGGCAGCAGCTCGTTCAGTGCATTGTAGTTCTGCTCCACCAGATGGCCCCAAGCACATACATTCACCCCCCCCCCCCCCCAAAATATTCCCAGATGAAATACTTGACACAACTTCATTAAACAGCAACTGCTGAAACTCGCTGATGCATTAATGTTTAGAACTGTTTAATTAGGCACAATCAGGAGCCAATTGTAGGCACCTGCACAGTAACTAAACAGAAGCATTAACGATTTGCTCTTATAAATGTTTTAAATATGATATCCAGGGCAATTAAGATGTGCATGGCTGCATCATACTGATTGTGGTTTTAAATTCCTTTGGAGTTTTATTGCCTGAAGTTTCTTTTGTCCATCAGAGTACCAATCACTACTTAGGAAAGAGACCAACAACAATGTGTGTGGAAGAGCAGCCAAATCCAATGATAATGGGAAATTCCCATTGCCATATGCATCTATGCAGATATGTACAGAATAAATAAAATTATCTCGGTCTTGACTCTGGTTTTTTACAAAACCCTCCATGACTCTGGAGTTCCTCTAGAGCTGAATCTACAGCCAAGGGCTGTGCACTGCATCTGGGTGTGCAGCACAGATCAGACTGTGCACAGGGAATGCAGGAAAGGAAGGGAAAAAAGGGCTTTTCCCCATTGTGACCTACATCTAAATACTCAAACAGGCAGGAAAAGAAGTATAAAAAGGTATAAAGAAAAAAGTAGTGACAGAAGTAAAGACAATGTAAGAAAGAGCTAAAATAGCCCGTAATTTATAACTTTGAATAAGTAGGTTGTTTAGTGTAATTGCTTAAGAATAAAAAGCTACCCTGGTGTCATGTCAGGCTGGATTTTAGTGTTTCTTTAGCCAGCAGTTTTTGCTTAAGCATCTGGTTCTCTACAGACTCAGGCAATGGAAAACTGGAAATGTTGTTTATCCAGACTTTCTTAATATCCAGACTATCTTAATATATCTTAATATTTGATCTCAGTGGATCTGAACCCATATCAAAATCTGAAAAATCTGAGTGTAAATCACTCCAAAATGAAAGTTGTCTGCCAAGCTGCTCCTGATTTTGTGTCAGAACTATGAAAGGTTCACTTTATTAAACATCTTTTAAATCTTTCTTAACATACAGAATTATTTCACTTCTGTGTTGTGTTGAGACTCTTGCCTGGTTTCAGAGTTTCAGGTGTTACTACCACCTGTTTTTTGTCATATCCCTTCTGCTTCAAGCTTGCTATTTTCCACAGCCTTTTGGCAGGATGAAATTTACCTGCTTTGATAGAAAAATCATCGTTTTTTAAGCTCAGCTTACCGTGAGCTGTAAGATTTTCCCCCAAGGCAGGTAAGAAGCGTGCACACATCCTGGCAAAAGGCTGTAATCTCCAGAAAAGCCAGGTCAGCTGTGCTGCTCTTTCTGGCTGTGAACATCTCTTTGAGGACCGAAAGTTGGCTGCAGGTGGCTCAAGGAGAAGCCAACCTTTGTGAGAGAAAAGTACTGAGAACCCAAGTTAGCCCCCTGAAAGGATTGATAGCTGCCTCCATCGGGGTGAGATCAGTTCTCTCTCCTCTGCAGTCACTCTTAAAAACATAAATAGCACTGAGGGCACCTGCTGTGCGTGGTGTAGGGATGGGATGAATAAAAACTGGGATGTTCCCAGGGTCACTGTGGTTTGCTCTAAGAACGTGCTGTAGTGCAGTGGCTGTGCTGTACCTCCTGCTGGGTTGTAGCTTAATTCCCACAATGTAGCCTAAAATGTTTTTCTTGCTATTTACCACTACAGCTCATATTCTGTTTAAAAGCCAAAGCAAATTTCTGTTCAGCAGCCAGCTGCAAGATGGGTCTAGTTTAAAAAAAAAAAAAAAAATCAGTCTGAAGTATTTATGTTTCATAAATCACCATCAGATGATACATGTTGGAGAGCCAGAACACTGCAAGCAGATCCCTGCAGCAGGACAAATCTTGTTTCATTTGGAGCTAGAACTCCTTGTTTCATGACTGGCTTGATCCACACAAATTATGAGGCTACTTCTACTAATAAAAACAAAGATCATTCCAGTGCACACCTATCAAGAGTGTAGGTACACATTCAGTCATTGGGGGCACAAACCAGAGGAAGTACAAGTATTTGACAACAGAAGACCAACTAAGTGTCCCCAAAAGAAAGTGACATGTCCTTTACCACCAGTTTAATACAGAGGTTTCACAATTCAACTTTGCTTCCTGAGAGCAAATCATATTTTTAGAATCCAGACTATAAGTAGTTGACTGAGCTTTGTTTGAAATTTAATGAAATAAGGTGTACAAGGGAGAAAGATCTCTTTTAAGTAACTTTTTTAGTGTTCTCTCCAATGCCAGTTTCACACCTGAGTTTTCTGGGTTTCAGTCATACTCCTTGCAACACATTTAGCAGTCATTGTAGATGAGTTTAGTACAGGATCTTATGTCTCTGTTGTTCCACAAACATGGTCAATAAAAGTTTTACTGCTTAGCAGTTAATTCAGAGTTCAAGGCTTCCCTTGAATGCATTGTGCATATATTAGGCAGATAGGTTTAACAAAGTCTCTCTGGCCTTAATTCTCCAGCAATAATCATGTAGTAAAGTGGATTGGATTCCTGCTGCAGTCCTGATGGCTGTTTTGTAGCTATGTGCAGTGGTAATAGCTATGAACACTTTCCTGAAGGACATGCCCCTCCAAACACCCCAAGAAAGCAGATAATTAAATACATTTAAATGTGAATTAGTTTGCTTCATTTCATGACTTAAGGCTGCAACTCTCTTACACTAAAGATATTCAGGAATCTCTCCATGCTTAGGAAGTTAAATGAACGCTGTGCAAAAGTAGATTAAGGTAACACAAGGATTTGGGCAGCTCTGAGAATGCCATTGAGAGGAGTGGTGGATGGACTGGAGGAGTCACAGGAGTAAACCAAGTCGTTGGTTGTTTTGCTGCCTTTCTCCCATCCCATATAACTACAACCTCTGCATATTTAGCTAAACTTATCTTTGGGAATGAACAGACACTGAATCGATGCCATCTTTAGGCTATAATATCACATATTAAGCAGAATCGGACCAAGGGACACCGAGATGACACGCTGGGTTATCTGCATTAACAACGAGGAGTAAGGTTTAAAATGGCACGGATGTGTGAGCAGGTGAAAAGCCTGTGATAATATAAATACACCCGATAGAAGGTGTTCAAACGCTGTTAATCCTTTATGCAAAGACAAAGCGAATGGGGCAGCACAGGAGGTCTGATGAGTGATTGCCCTTGGCACAACAGCCAAAATCTTTATGAACACCCGATCTGTGCGGTGATGCTCCCTCCCGCCGGCCCCGTTCATTATTTCTTTTCTCCATCTTTCTGGAGCTCGGGGCTTCATTAGGAGCCAGAGATGAACACCGGCACGCCAGCCCACGGTGGGATCTGCAATCCGGCGGTGCCTGGGGATGTCAGCCCCTCGCACCGATGGGTTCACGGCCTTCCAGGAAAGGATAAATGGGGCAGAAAAAGCGCTCTCATCGCGCCCCTCGCCCTCTCTAGGCGGGGACAGCATCCCGGTACCGGCGGGACCCGAGGGGCGGGCGGGACGGACCGGGCTGAGCTCCGGCTCCGGCTGCGGCTCCGCTCGGCAGCGCCGCGGGGGCGGGCGGGGAGGCGGGCACGGGAAATCCCGGGGATGCCCGGGACCCTCCCCTCGAGCAAAGACACCGCGTTGTCACAGGGACCCTCCCCTCGAGCGGGGACACCACGTTCATCACCGGGACCCTCCCCTCGAGCGGGGACACCGCGTTAATAACCGGGACCCTCCCCTCGAGCGGGGTCACCGCGTTAATAACCGGGACCCTCCCCCCGAGCGGGGACACCACGTTCATCACCGGGACCCTCCCCCGGCGCTCTCGGCTCCGCCGCGCCAGCGCCGCTCCCCGCACAGCGCGGCAGCCGCGGCGGCCGAGGGATGGCGGGGCCGGGGCTGCGGCCGGAGCCGCTCCGTGCCGGGCCCGGAGCTCCGGGGAGGGCGGCCTGAGGCGGCCCCGCTGCCCCCGGGCATGAGAGGCGGCGGCGCGGGGCCGCGGGAAGCGCCGGGACCACCATGCGGGAGCTGGCGATCGAGATCGGCATACGGGTGCTGCTCTTCGGGGTCTTCGTGTGAGTAGCGCCGGGCAGCGGCAGCCAGCGGCAACTTTGCTGCAGGGCTGCTCTGACATCCCAGTGCCGCTCGCACCGGGCCGGGGGATGCGGGATGGAGCTCCGGGCGGGAGCTGCGGGATGGAGCTCCGGGATGGAGCTGCGGGATGGAGCTCCGGGCGGGAGCTGCGGGATGGAGCAGCGGGATGGAGCTCCGGGATGGAGCTGCAGGTCTCCCCCGTGGGCTCCGGCGCTCAGGGGACCCCACCGGGGAAGCCCCCTCGGGATGCCCGAGCGAGCGGCAGCTGCCGCCGATCCCCTCTCCGGGATGCTCAGGTGGAATATTTATTTCCCCGAGGTGAGTCTTTGAGGGAACTCTGGCAGCCCCGGGGTTTTGGCGAAGAGCTGAGTGGATTTTTTTCTCGGAGAAGCTGCTGTTTGTGAGACAAGTGTGCAGAAAGCGAGCAGCCAAAGCAATGCAGCCTCAGAGGTGCTGGTGGTTTCGTTGGGCCGGTTGTATTTGGGAGGTGAAGTCTCACCTGGCGGGGCTGTGAACAGCTGGGTCTGGCAGCAGCGAGAGCCCCGGGGCTCAGCTGGAGCGTGTGAGAGCGGGTTTGGGAAGCTTCTCCGCACTCTGTTGGGCAGGGAGGAAAGTCATGAAAATCTGGTTGTTGAGAGATGTGCAGCTGTCGCTGCAGGACCATTCTTTCTCTTAGCTTTTTTTTTTAGGAGAAAGCACTTTTAGGCATTGTTTTGCTTTGTCTATTTCAGCCCTCTCTTTCGTGTAGTTTGTGTTCTGGGTGCATTTGTACAATGAAAAGTTCCACTCTATATAAGTTCGCATTTCTATTGTTTAATGTTTAAAGATGAGTGTTCTGAGTCTTTGTGGTCTCTCAGGAGTATCACAGAACGGGGATCAGATTTTGCTGTTTGCTCGTTTGTTTTCCCGAGGATGGATGCTGTCTCAGGTGCAGGCAGTACAGGACATCTGTTAAGCTGTGGTATTGACTTCGACCTGGTGAAACTGAATGCTTTGATGAGTCCTTTCTGAAACTCTCATGGTTAATTAATAACTTGTCCAATTTACTGGTGTTTGTTTTTTTCCCTCGGTGCTCATTTCTCTTGATTGTTGTTGCAAATCTTTGATTTGCAACAAAATCCTGTGAGGTGCCTTTGATATCTGTCAGTTCAGTTGCATCTCACTTTGAAAGCAGAGCCGTTCCTGGCAACAGAATTCCCTTCTGGAATACATGGAGTTACAGGTGAGCAAAGACCTCAGAAGCTGATGCTACCTCAGAACCTTCCTCTTCTTTATGACTGTGTGTGTAATTAATCGCCTACACCACCCTGTAGGAGATCTCTTCATGTAGGTTATTACTATGATATGTAAATCATGAGCCATCATAATTTGTCATTTCTTGGTTGTGCTTATCTTCTGCCTTTATTTCCTCTCTAAATGATACCAATATTTTCACCACTCTTTAGGCTGAGGTTCCAAAATCCTCTGAGGAGGGGTAGATAGCAGAAAAGCTCTTGGTAGAGTCACCAAAATGGCAAATGCCTATGGAAAAATTTCTCATGTGTTCAGGCAGCTCAGCTCCTGCCTCATTGGGATTCTAGGGAATAATTCTGATATTTCAATAGGTCATTCAGAGCCTTCATTGACATCTGAAAGTACTGGGCATGATAGTGTTCCAAATTCAGGCCAGTGTTTAGTTACATGAAGAACTGCACTTTATTTGCTGGTAATGGTTGCAAGAACACAATCTCTGGGTAGACCAAAAGAAGAGCTTTTCTAGTCAGATAATATTGACACAGAAACAATCTTTCGCTATTGCAATAGTATTTAATAGTTCTCTCAGTTTTCTAAAGGGCAGTTACTCACATTTTGAAACTTTTATGTTGCAGAGGTTTAAACACTTTTGTTTCCTGTGGTTTTATAGACAACAGGTGCAAAGATTTTTATGAACTGAGTTTAGTGGAATATCTTTTCAGGAGTGAACATTCCCTGGTGAATTTGGAAGCCTTGGGACTGGAACCCAGGCAGCAGCAACTTGAGCTGTGCTGCAGGAGAGATTTCTAGGAATGGAAAGGCTGTACAGGTTCCACCTCCCTTGGAAAGGAATGCCATTAGCAGAAATGAGCTGAGGCTGGGTCTGAGCTCATCTCTGTGCTGAGTGCCAGGAAATGAGGAACTGGACAGAAGAGAACGAGCTCTTTCTGAAAAGGTCTTGATGGCTTTGTGCCATTACCAGTCCTTGTAGTGTCAGAAGCCTGACCTTGAAGGTGATGGCTCCACAGCTGCTTGAGAGCTCTGAACCATCTGTGCCTCCCAGATCTGAGCTTCAACTTAACAATTCACATCACTCACAGCAATAGACTGGCACATTTTGTACCATAGAATGCAAAAGAAAAAGGTGCATATTCCACGCTGGAGCTTTGCTCGGTAATAAATGTCATTTCATAAAAATGGAGGTGTGAAAACTTCTGTTGACGATTGCTGAAATTGAACGTATTGCCAATTTGAATGTATTTTAGATCAAGAACAACCATGTTTTCTATGTTTAAGACTGGCAATTTTTTTTTCCCCTCCAGTTGCCATAATTATCAACGTCAGTCATTCCATCAAAGGCAGAAACCTAAACTTGTTATATAAGATCTCTTCTATCCTGCAGATGGGCAGCCTTAGAAGCAAGGCACATTTTTGGTAGTCGAGTATTGATTTGGTTGAATTCAGCAGCCATTTAGGGAGGATAATGATAACAACTGACTCACTCCTAGGTGTTGTGTTCATGGCAATTGCTGAGAGCTCACTTAGCAATTAAAGACCGGATTAGGTATTGAAATTTAGCAACTCAAGCTTCTCTGCCTTTACAGAGATCTGTGCTAAAGGGTGTTTTAGCCCTCAGGATTTACTGGTGTTGAAGGAGGGATTAGTTAGAAGAGATTTATTCGAAGGACTGTGTCTGCCTGAAATTGAGAAGCAGGAGTTAAAAAAAAAAAGTCAACAAACCCAAACTCCAAACAAAAAAGAGTCAAAACCCAAAAACAGGTGGTTGCAGTAAAAAAACCCCCTAAATACACACTTTACTGTGAAGTTAAATAGGGAGTCTTTGAGTACCTTCAGCAAAATAGCTCTCAAGCTGCAAGTTACAAACGGCAAGGATAGTTATTTCTGTTATTTCTGTTCTGCTCCAGTTGCTCCTGGTTTCTTAACTATCAATTTATTTTTTAGCTTTCAAAATATGTATCCTTACACCTTTTGATTGGGCTGAACTGATCTGATGGAACATGGGTGGTTTGTTAATTCCAAGGTGAAGAAAATTCTCAGGCTATAATTTGACTATTACGTGATGAAGTTTCAAACCTTTTCCAGGCAAATCTTGACTTTGATCAATTCCCACTTCATATTTTTGTTTAGCTTTTTACTTATTAAGAAATATCTGTGGGTGCAGAACTGAGTTTTATTTTTTGAGTGAGGTTTTTCATGTAAGCTCTCAGAAGTAGAGATGGTTTATTGTTTAATATAACAGCCATGAGGATGTTTACAAGAAAAATCCAGTGCTAATTTGAAGAATGATTGAATTAGGGTCCTGCAGCTCTGTTCTTCTTCATTTTTGTAATTATTTCTATGACTTGGAGCATCTTAAAATGCCTGATTAATGCTAAAACATGTTAAAGACGACTGGACTTCCATCTCCATGTGAGCAGTGGCATTGTCATTTACAGGTTGCTTGAAGAAAGCAATTTGTTTTGACTGACTTGGTTTTATCCAGATAATCCAATTATAAAGGGATTTGTGTGCAAGTCTGATGGTTTTACACAGGAGTGATGCCCTTAAAACAAAAGTTTTCATCTGTCCTAAAATGAATTCACTGAGTGGCAGCTCAGAGTGAGCCTGAGGGGCCTCTTTATTTCTTAGTTCTCTGTTTTAGGTGTCTTCTATGAGGAAAACTTTTTGCACCTGTTTCAGAAGTTTTAGAAGACCACACTATTGCCTCTTGGCAGGGAGAGGGGATTTGTGTGTGCTGTTGTATATTTAACCCAAGGACTTGTCAACAGCACGTCACTGATGTTTAGAGAGCTCATTGATTAAAAAGACAAAGTCTTTCAAGGATTGCTTCATCAAACCTCGAGCTCTTCAGTGCATGTGATGTGATTAAAATATAAATGTCGTTTGGAGTAATTGGATATCTTCCCCACAGCACAGTCTCATTAGCAGCCTCCCTTGGGAATAAATGTTTATCTGCAGGCTAATATACAGATATATATTGCACACGTGTGAGTTTACAGCACTGACTAATGCTGACATCCTTTGTGTGTGTGCCATGTTCAGTTTCTGCTGGAAGTAAATAAAAGCTGTTTCTGTGCGTGTTGTGTTTCTTACAAGTTTGCAGTATTAATATTTTAATCGAGTTATGAATATGCATGAAATAATTTGGTGTGCAGAGCTCTTTCAAGTAGCTTTCTTTGTCAGGGGATGTTGTCTTCTGGATATCCTGCATATGTTGCCTTTATAAATGATACTGTGTGTTGTCTTGTTAACACAGACAGAAAATCAATTACCCGAGGAAATTCTACAGTGCTGCACTTCTGCATTGCTCTTCTCCCAGATTGTGTTTGCTTTTTCTCTCTCATACGGATGGGATTTTTGGGGGATAGACTGAGCTGACAATTGTGACTGTAGGTAGCAAAAGCAAGATGGTATTGAGAAGAAATCACCAGACTGAGACATTAAGATTTATTTTCTCATTTTGACTCAAATCCTGCGAAATCACACAAATCAGTTGGACCAAGAATTCAGAGCACCTTTTAAGCCTTGGCTCTCTAGTTGAGTGTTTCAAAGTAGGTATTTGGCCACTTCTTGGTGGTTTTGTGTCCTCTGTTCTCCATTTGAATACCCCATAATTCTGACTTTGTTTGGAACCTGATTTTTGGCTTCTGATCCTCACAGTCTTGGACTTACTTCTGTGTGCTCTAATTTCTCATCCAGAAAACAAGGGCAATCCTTTTTCTCACCCTAATCCTTCTGTTAATTGATAAATTCTTTGTCATGAGGTAGCCAAACACATTGAACATTCTTGGAGCTTTTTCAGTGTTGGTTTCACAAACAGTAATGATAATAGGAAATGAGAACATCAACATGTTTGCTAACCTGCTTAAAAATAGGGGCATCACTGTAAACGTGATTTACATGTTATTAAAGAGACGCAAAGATTTGTTTTGTGGTGCAGGTTGAAGTCTAATTCACTCAGTAGGGTTAATGAAGAGTTAAGGGAGAGACCTGGTGCAGAAAAGAGCTTTTCTGGTGCTTAGGATCTGAGAACATCTATCAAGGTTCCAGTGCTCAGCAGAGTGGGTCACACCTTTGCAGTGATGGGAGAGCTGGAATGACATGGAGCTCCTGTAACTCCCTGATATGCCACAAAGTAACCTGAATTTTAACTTTGTTGGCACTGTGTCCTTGACAGGTTACTGTGAAAGCAGAAGGCCCTAAATACCAATGACACCCAGTGTCACATGAGGCACAGAACAGAATGACCATGTGCCTGTCCTGATGTGTGTGAGTTACCAGGGAGCTCACAGGGAAACTTGTGTTGGGTTTTATGGGCAGGTTTTGATGGCAGGGGGGCTGTGATGATCTGATCTCAGTCTGCATTCCCCATCCCCCTGTACCCCTGCAGGGCAGGAGGGAGAAAAAATTGCACGTTAAGCCTGGGGAGAAGGGTGGGAAAGCTGTTTTAAGGCTTAGATTTTTAATTTTCTCGTTTTCCTACTGTGATTAGACCAGTTTTTCCTCAGTCAGGTCAGTTTTGCCTGTGACAGAAACCGCTGAGTGATCTCTGCCTGTTCTTACCTCCACCCAGGTGTCTTTCACTGCATTTTCTCTCCCCCATCCTGCTGAGGAGGGGAGTGATGAAGCAGCATCCACTCAGTGTCATCCTGCTGTTCAGATACTTGGTGTTTCAGTTAGCTGGAACTTCTGATTCCATTGTTTTCGTATCTTATTTATTGGGCTAGGGTAGAATTTTACTGGCTTTGGTAACAGTTATTCAGCAGAAATTGTACCTACCTGTCATCTTGTGCAGGCTCTGTGCAAAAGGCAGACTTTTTACAGACTGTTGTGTCAATACTTCGAGATTGTGGAACTGAGTTATTTCATTTGTCTTCCCTCAGTCTGGGGGAAAGAGGGAGTGAAAGGATGGGAAGAGGGAAGGGGATTTAATGGCAGGAATTCGAATTGTCCTGCTAATAGGATAGGATTTACAGCTGATCTCCATGGCTAAACTCACAGCTGAATACATGCTAAAAGAGGATGTTATTGTAAATGCCAAAGCATCTGCTCCAGATTTTTTGAGGAGTAAATGGTGACTTTGTGTCTCTTGTTGAATCCCATTTACTCACAGGCTTTGGCACGTCGTGTTTATTTGCTTCTAGCCTGATTGAGGATGTTTTTTAGTGAGAATACTACTGATAGGGTTCCTGGGGGGGAAATTTTTCTTTAATAAATTGATTCTTATACTTTGATCTAAGCACAGTCAAGATAGGGCACGACTCTGATTCTTTTGGGAAAGAATTTAAGAAAAATTATAGTCTTACTGCCGAGAATGTACTCATATCTGACACAGTAAATCAAGATCTTTATGGTTTCCCAATCTTTCAGTGACTTTGAAAAGCCAGTACTTGGAAATAGCTGGCAGAATTATTGATGCTAAAAATGAATTAAGGATAATATTTAGTGTGTCTTGTAACTTTTTGGTGTAGTAAGGACTGTGCTGGTACTGAACAGGGGATGCCTGTGTGTTACATCTCTATTGGCAAGGATTAGTGGACAAGGACAGAAAGCTAAAGGCAGCACTCATGTCCCTAATTAAAGTATTGGTTGTGATCCACTAATGAGCAGCAGGGACTTAGGCTTGGATGGGTAAGGAAAGCTTCACTTGTCTCTGGGTCAGAAGAGCTGCTTTGCAGTGGATCCAATTCCATTGTCTGCATGGAAGAGACAAAGTTGTCATCAGTTCTAGCACTTGAATGAAGATTTTCATTACTACTTAGATTTTAAAGTACCTTCCATTCATATTTTCCCCCTGCCTTTAAATGTTAATTTTGTCATCATTGGACAAGTCATTGAGATGTAAAAAACTCTGTGGTTGATTGATATGATTCAGTAGAAAACTAGATTGGGATTTTTTTTCTTCATTTTAAATCAGATTGCTGCAGTCCTGTATTTGTATTTGTTTGTTTGTCTGCATTACAAAACACTTCTAGTTTTACTGTCTGAATGGCTAAACATTTTCCTTGTTAAAATACCACAGAATTTGAATTAAAATTGCATAGGAATGCAATGAGTGGAAATTGTTTTACTGTAGGGTAGGTAACAAGGTAACAACTGGTGTTTTCATAGTAAGTAGCTGATTGAGATTAATTATTCAGGTGAATTCCAGAGAGTTCGGGGGAAGAGTGAGGAAGATTGTAAGAGAGGTATAGGAAACATCTTTCCTTTTTTTTTTTCTGGAAAAGATAGAAATAATTCAGTTGTTTAATCCGAAAATCTGCGGAGGCAGGGCAGAGATCTTCACTGATAAACATCTCCCTAAAGGTGTATGGAGACAACAAGCTGCTCTTCACATCCTCTGGGAATTAGACAGAAAAGAAAGATTTTTGAATTTGTAGCAAAGGAGACTTAAGGTTGAATGTGGGGAAATATATTCTAAGGTCAAGGACTTTGAGCACTGTGATAGAGTGCCCAAGGACGGGTAGAGTCTGCACCCATGGAAGTTTTAAAATGCAAGTTACACTGAAGTGTTTCAGGAGTATTTTACATCAAGTTTTGCTTTGCTGTGAGGAGACAGACTGGCTGGTCCTGTAAGCTGGCACTGAGTGGAGTGAGGTTTATACTGTCTGGGAGTGCCCCAGAGTGTGGAAAAAAGTTTGAAGTGAAATTTCTTGTAAGAGATTTTTTACTCATCTTGATGGGTGGGAAAGGAAACAGAGATACCAGTTTGAAATTACTTGGAGAATACTTCAGCAAACACTGAACAGAAGCTGATGGTCCCTTCTGCAGGCAGTGCCCTGCCAAAGTTTGTGTGCTCAATATTCTGCATTAAGCAGATTGTGGGAAAAATGAAACCCTAGGTTGGGTGCAATGTTTTACTCTGCAATCTGGCATTTTAGCCTTTACTGGGTGAGAAGTTTTACTACTTCTTTAGCATGTCTAATGGAGGTGCAGAAGCTGCCTCAGAAGTGTTTCACTCTGAAGGGTTTGTGGCTCCCTGCCAAGTGTTGGGAAGCCTTGCAAAGGGAGATCAGCAAGGGGAGTGTCACCTGACAGAACGAATTCTATTTCCATTAGCTGCCAATTCTCACCCATGGGAGAACAGATCTAACAGGCTGTCTGTGCTCTCACAGCCCGCAGAGATTAATGACACAATAATAATTGTGTTCATCTCAAGGTGCTTTCCAGGAGTGTAACTATTGCTGTGGCACCTCAGCGAGTGCTGCAAAATGCAAAAAATGATGTTCCTAGTCCCCATTACTAGATCTTCTTCTCTAAGTATTATTACTTATTTTAATCATTGCTAAACTCTGGAACATGTAGTTCACACACAAGTGGTTTTGGAGTGAGTGATTTTAATATAGTTGGATTTTATTGGGAATATCATTAGGAGGAGGAGTGAAGGAGGGACAGAGAGAGCTGAGAGGGGGAGCTTTGGTCACAGAGTAAAACTCAGCATGGATGTGAGTTTACCCCAACTTTCATTTCAGGTCCAAACATAATCAATAGTGTGTGACATGCAGACATGGAAAAAAAAAATAAAGAAACTTTACCAGGCTCAGCTCCATCAATTTGCTGTGAAGCTGTGTGGTTGTGCAGGGAACTGTGGAGAGTTTGACTGAAAACAGTTTGAGATGTAATCAAAATAAGCATTAAAAACATCAAGAGGAAAATTTTGACTGTCTGCAGCGTGTTTGGGTTCATTATTCAGGCTTGTGCTTAGTTAATTTGAGCCTGTAATATGAATTCTGTTTTTCACTTTAGGATAAGGTACAGCTGCCAGCTTTGACACTTCTAATGGCTGCAGAACTCATTATTTCATTCCCCTCTACTTTCTCCTCCCCAAACATATTAAAATGGCTTTTGTGAAATATCATGTATCATAGGTATATTTAATAAAAATAGAGGATAGAGGCAACAACTAATACCATAAATAATTTTTTTTGTAAATAAAATGAGAGATAATACAATAAAAGCAGGAGCCAATAATTTTCACTTCTCTGATATTGGTTATTTCTGTAAAACTACCACTGTTGAATATTTTTGGTGCATTTCTGGATGGCCTGAGGAGTTGCACCTTGACACAATAAACAGCAGCTCTGACCTCCTTGCCTTGTTTTCCATGGGCAGCACTGCTCCATGTGAGCAGGGATCACAAGGACTGAAGGACTCTCACCCCAGGAGCAGCTAAATGCCAAAACAAAATGTTTTTGTTTCAGAATGGTTTATTTTATACTCTGCTGATCAGAAAGCAAAGCTGCAAGGATCACTTTCAATATTAGGTCAAGAAAAGTTGTAAAAATTAAAAACAAGTCCTTCCTTTTACTTTGCTCATTTCTAAATATCCCACCTCTGTGAGGAAGATGGGATGGTGAAAATGCTGTATTGAAGCTAAATAAGTACTTTAAGGCCTGGAAACTCATTTCATTCCCATGGAATGGATGGAGGTTTTCTGGATTCACTGTGGCAATAATGATGCTCAGTGATATTTAGCTCCACTTGCTATCAAAGGCTCAGCCCCTAACAAGGAGAATGCATGGACTGGAAGTTTTTGGAATCTTTCAGGTGCACAAGAACAAGTTCCTAGCTATGTTAACCTCTTGTTCATGCATGCTCAGATAATCCTTTCCCTTGCCTCTGTGTCACAGGAAGGAAATTCTTTACTTAGAGAGAGTTCAAATGCCAGGGGCTGAGAAAACAGGGACCATATAATTGAAGTGCAAAGAAAACCAACATTAGGTTCTAAAACTCCACTCCAGGCTGTTCTTTCTTTTTCAGCATTGTGAAATGATTGTTGGTTTGCTCTTTCATATTAGGTATTTTAAGTATATATCTCATTTATATGTGATTTCATCAGCTGCAGGACTCCTGTTGTGAGTCTGTATTGTTTTTAGTTCGAGATCTGAGCTTTTAAGTGAGCCCAGGCTCCACAGCTGTTGCCTCCTTGCTGGGTGCAGTGTTGGCTGCAAGGAGGAGAGCACAGTGTGGCCATTCCTCTTTGGAAGAAGTTATACCCTGATATAAATCTGTAAAATCAGTGGATATGTGAGGCAAATCTGGGAAACCTATCAGTAAGGCTGAAGGAAAATACTGGAAACTCTCCTTTTTTAGCACTTCAGGGAAATATGATAGCTGTGGTAATAGTGTGTATTTTAAAACCACATCAGAATTTATTTTCAATCTTTTCTTAATCAAAATGATTTCTTGTATATCTGAAGGGCTAATGGAGGCATATGTGCTAATTAAATGTCACACTGCTATTGCTAGCTAATTGAAAGTATTCAGAAATATTTTCCATCAAGTCATACTGACTCATCTGAAGCCAAAGCTATCCTCTAGAACCAGTCCTCTACTTTCTAGCGACATTAAATAAAACCCCCAAAAATATTGCCTGTGCCCTTTGTCTTTATCAGTCTCAATAAAGATCTATATGGGGATTTCAAATTGTTAATCAGAAATAGCAGGTGTATACACAGCATGGCATTGTACTGGGAAATAAAAAGTTTTTAGCTGTTAAAATGGGATAATGTATTGATACTGGTGTTTCTGTGTCAGTGTGAGTGTACAGTACTTAAGTGGTTTCAGTGGAGTTAAAAAATGACATTTACAGTAACACATTTCCATAAAAGTCTGTGAAGAACCAATAAAACATTAGGTCTGTTCTGATGCATTCAGTACCTATTGCAACATAAATTCAGATATGTATTTAAAATTAACTCTTTCCTTTTGATTTCTATGCAGAAGTTAAAGCTGTTGCTGGGTGTTTGTCAGCAGTGCATACTTGGCATGTGTAGGTACCAGTCCAGCTAATAAACAAAGTGCAGAATTCAGAGTTGCTCTGATACTGATACTGGAATGGTTTCCCCTACCTTGCTTTGTAAAATCGTGTCAGGAAACATCAAATCCCTTACAACCCACTGTTGTGCCTTAACTACAGGCAACATTTCTTTTTCTATCAAAGCAGAGTTTGTATTATTGAAGTTGTATTTTTAATTCATGCCAACTTCTTCCTTGCTCATCATTTGTAATTGATGGCCATATATATTGCAGCCCTTCCTGATGGCTGAGGAGCTGTGGATTTCCCAAATTACTTTGGATATTTAAATGGCTCAGATCTCTTTGCTTGTGCTAACCTCTGAGCTGACACAAAGCTATCTCATCATGCTGATACACACAGACAGCAGCATTTCAGACTCTGAATTGCTCCAGCTCCATGGAGAGCAGGATCATGCTGATAAACCACAGGCATTGCTTCTTATCTCCCCTCATCACTATCCCCTCTCCTTCAGTTTTGTTAATTTTACATGCCAGCCACAAAACGTTTCAAGCTTTTCATATTCTGTCTCTTTTTGCAGAAATTTGTAAAATGACCTTCAAGAAGTTAGCTTTTTTTTTTTTTCCATAATATTATCTGTAGGCACTAAAAAAAAATCTAGGTTTTCTTACAGCTTGAGAATAAGTTATTCTCTCCAGGGACATCAAATAACATGACATGAATGCTTTCCCCACTGTTGGTGTGTTTCAGAAATTGAAGTCTTGAATTCCAGTGTGAGCCAAGGTGATGTGAACAGTGTTCAGTGCCCCCAGCTGATGCAAACTCTGGGCTCTTTCTCCTTTAAATCACTTGTGGGAAGCCCCTGAAGCAAATCCTGGGTTAGGAATTGTGCACATACTCTGCAATTAGGCCAACTTTTACCAACTTCAGCACCACTGACACCACTCACAACCTTGCAGAGTAATTGATTGCACAATTTAACATGGCAGGTACACCAGACAAGCTTTTACTCCCAGTTTGGGGAATCCTAGAGGAAATATCCATGTAAAAACATGCCAAATGCAGTTCCAGCAGCCCAACCACAGTTAACCTGTGTTTTTGGGAGAGGCAGCAGGGTTTGCTCACACAGAGCTCTGCAGGCAGGGAATGGTGGTCAGAGACAAATTTTTTCTCCACAAGCCCCCAGAGGTGATTTATAAGAAAAGTTCATTGACATCTGCTATCTTTCTGTTGTTTGCCCCAATGGGGACATGCAGACAGAGCCATTTGGGGATAAAATCTGCTTATCAGTAAAAGAAGCTTAGAAAAGAGGAGAATTATTCATAAGGTATCTGGGATGAAAGTCTGGGTGTCACAATCACAAGTTCCTGTTCATTCTCTCCTGGTGCCATCCCATGTGTCCTCTGTCCTCTCAGTTATTGTCACTTGGTATTTGGAACAAGATTTGTTTGTGAGAGAAAAAGGCAAAAATCCCAAATTTCCCCCCTTCTATTGCCAACCACCCTTTAGCTCATGCTCAGCTAAATTTAAAAATTCAAACCTTGCTGTGTGATTCATGCAGCTGGGGCCAGGCACTGGTGGGAACAACAAGATGAGATGACAAATAATATCTTGCTTATAATATAAATAATATACTGCTGCTTCTGGGAAGTGAAAACCACTGTGGAAGCTCAGGTCTAAACCTCAGTGAGGATATTTATGCACTGTTTGATTCCTTCACTATCAGTGAATGGTTTCATAAAAAGATAACCCCAAGTTATTAGTCCATATCATCACAAAACTGCTTTTAGTGTGCTGTTACCTGGCTCTGGCTGTGATGTGGTGCTGGCACGAAATGATCCTAAAGGGCTGCACGCTGTGAAATGGAAATGAAGTTAATGTACCTCGAAAACCTTGGAAAAGAGCAGCATTTCTGCTCAGTGAGGAGCTGTAAGCAGCAGTGCTGGCATGGCCAAAGCAACCCCAGGGACTGAGGCACCTGTTGCTCACTGATGTTTTTAATGGAATTTGGGCTCCTCTTTCCCTTGGGCTGCTTTGAAAGTCACAGTTAAAGGCTCTGGAAGTTAATGGAAAACTTTTTATGCCTTAAAGTCACGTCATCAGGCTGAAGTGTTGGAAATCTAGCTTGCTAAGCTGTTAAAAATGTTGGGTGAATATGTAAAAATGAACAAAAAGGCCAAAAAGCAAAGACTAAATTTCTCTGTGCTAAAACAAAGGAACTTTTTTTTGCCTTCCTGCTGCCAGGGGACACTTCCCTGACTGAGGTTGTACTTTGGGCCATAACACCAAAGGATCAAAACCAGTTTTCTTAGTCCAAGGACTGCATTCATTTCTCATAGCATCTAGTCCTTTAAACAAGCTTGTGCTGCCTTATGAGCAGTGATGGACTGTACTTTTGGTTGGGACAAAGGAACATAAATCACCACGTGTCAGGCAGCTTAGAAACCAGTATGTCCTCATGATTGTTTCATGGAGTACAAAGGGAATTGCCTTCAAGCTACTGAAATCTCATATCCACTCACCCATTGGTGATGCTTCAAAAAAGAAGAGAATTGTTCTCTTATGAGTCTTGGCATAAAAATTTAATTAGCAGTTGAGCTCTTTGGGAAGATAAAAAAAGTGATTTCTTTTTTTACAGTCTCTTTCCTTTAACTGTTTACTTTCTATTTCTGTCTTGTTCACAGAGACATCTGCTGCCTTCTGCAGCTATTTTTTTCTGTTTCAACAGTGATTTTGAAATTATTTTGTCCAGAAAACTTTTTTTGTCTATTTTGTTTGTTTTTTGGGGGTTTTTTTGCATTATTTTGCACTAAATTCTTACACAGTTTTGGGAAGATATTCAGAACACAAGTCAAATAAATGAAAACCTAATCAGATTTAATATATAGTGGATACAAAACTGCTGCTGTTCCATAAAATAATAATAATTACAGTCATTGATGGATTTGTTGAAATTACACATTCTTTATATGAGTACAAATGAGTATATATTAATCAAAAAATCAGTCCTCATCTGAAATCAGATACTATTTATGTTATTTATTACATTTTCATCTCTTTAGCACATCTTATTTTGCTCTTAAAGACATTAAATCTTATGACAATATGCATCTGCAGTGTCCTAGCGTGTTTCCTCTGAGAACTGAGTTTGATTTTTTTAATTCCTCAGATTTAAACAACAATCATTTTAGTTTCCTTACATCAGGAGGGCCAGGAAACCACAGATCAAGAAGAGCCCCAAACCTTTAACTCTGTTGGCATTTGTTCATGATGTCAAATGTTTTAACATCAAACTAATTACATTTCTGGTGCAATGTGACAAATTTTCCAAAAGTGCACCGGTGCAATGATGTGTTGTGATCACCTTCAAGCACAGATGTTTGTGTGTGGTTTGCTCTCTGCACTTACCAGAAATGCCTCAAATAATATTCTTTAGGACTCTCTCTTAGTTGAAATTTGGAACCAAACCTGCTTGTGTTGTTGTAGGAGTCGATCTTTATTTTTCTAGTTGAAAACTAGAAAATGAATTTTTCATATGGGTGGTATATTACCTGGAACTGTTCTTTTTTAGAAATGTTTCCTATTTTCACGTCTTGCACAAGCCATTGTCTTTTAAACTTAATAAAAGTTCTGTTTTCATTTTGAAAACACTGAAACAAATTGTTTTGACACTTCTGAAGTTCACCTTCTTGGGAGAGCAGGCTCAGACTGCAGAAGCTGAGTATAACAGTAAATATTCCCCTTGCAAAACCAGACTCCTTAAGCTCCCAGAACAATCTTGTTGTCCATGTAGGCCAGCATAGGACACATAAACACTGTGACAAGTGACAAGGCTGTGTTTGACCTTCTTTGGTCCCTAGATGTGGTTGTTGTCCTTTAGGAAAGGAGAGGAAGAGGAGCTCAGCTGGGTTTTTTCAATGTTGTGTGGAGGGAGCCTGAGTGTGCTCAGGTCCAGGGGCTCAGAAAAGGTTTGGGGTGACAGATTCCTTTAAAGGTCCCCTGGTTCCAGTGCCTTGCTCCTGGTGAGGAAATTGCTGACCCAGCTCAGTTTGAGGCTTCTCTTCCCTGGGGAGAGTTGCACTTGTGAGTGTGCTTTAATTTCACTCTGCTCTACAAATTGCTCTGGGCTTTTTCTCTTCACAAAGTGACTTGATGTGCCTGCTTCTGATGTGAAACCTGAGTTTGGAGAGGTTCAAAGCCCTCGGCTTTGGGAAATTTACAGTAAAAAGAGCTTTGGGCTGTTACACCTCTGAGTTCTGGCTCTGTGGGTTTCTCAGGTGAGACCCATCAGCAGAAAAGTGGTGCCTGGGACTTCCCTCAGCACCCATCCCTCGAGTGATGATAAACCAGACCTGAAATGATCAGTGGAAAGTTCCCAGGTTGTCTGATACTAATTCAAAGCCAAGAAAAGTTAAAGAGCGCTGAAGGGGTCTGTGGAAAAAAAGGAGTATGGATTAAATGATGTGAGACCATTTAGGTGGCTGTGAAAAGCTTCTGAAACTTCGAGCTGCAGCCAAAGATCACAGCTCCTGATTTATTCTGTGCATGACAAAAGACACCCAGGCAAATTACTTTGTACAGAACAATGGGACCTCGACATTTTATTTTGATGCTCTTAATTGCAAAATAACATAATTACAGAGCGATGAGGTTTTTTAGTGTGTTTGTGTTTTTGTATGTGTGTGGTTTTTGTGTGTTTGGGCAGATTATTTTTGTTTTTCTGTTCGGTTTTTTGGGGGTTTGTTTGGTTTTTTTGTGGTTTTATTTTTTTTATTTTATTTTTTTTCTTTGTAAGAGGGCTAATAGACATAATAATGAAATTAAAACTGCTTTGGTCAAATGAGAGAATTAGCCATTTCTGGTAGACATAGATTCTGCTTAAGCTTGACAGCCCATCCTGTTTTAGGAGTAAGTCTCTTTTGGAGATTTTATCTAAAGTTTTCTCTCTTTTCCATCAGTAGAAGAAATTTTCTGGGTTGCTTCTTTCTTTTGCTTTGTGATCTTGCAAATGCAGCCGTCATGCTTCAGAGTCTGAATCTTGACATTTGAAAGATATTTTATATTTTACATTTGTTATATAATTTCTTCAGGGTAAAAGACTGGATTATATGATTGTAAATTGATAATAAATGAGTACATGACTTTTTAAATCTCACAGTGTTATTTGCACACTTTTCCCACAAAAGAAAATAAAATTCTCCACAATAGTGTTTATGGAACTTTTATAAAGTTGTAGAACAACTTCAAAGGTGTAGACCTTTAAAACCCCTTTTCTGAAGGGTGCATTTATAAAGTTTGTATTACTAAAATGCAACGAGGTGGCAATGTAGCAATTTATTAATTAAGATAATTCATGCATGCTTTGTCATAGTAAAATTTGGGGGAAATTCTAAATGAGCAGAACCCTTCTGGGGGTTTTTGGTTATCACTTAAAATTGTATCTTTCATTGTGTTTTTCAGTTTTACAGAATTTTTGGATCCATTCCAGCGAGTGATCCAGCCAGAGGAGATCTGGCTGTACAAAAATCCTTTGGTGCAATCAGACAACATCCCTACACGGCTCATGTTTGTAAGTACTAAGGGCCTGTGGCTCATTGGGTGGCTCTAAACTGAGTAAATTTTCATTTGATAAGCAGTAGAAAATAGTTCACAAGTGGAGGATGTTCCTTTAATCCTAAAGGCAAATCTTTTCCAAACCAATGTTGTCCAAAATGTAGCAAATGATGGGAAGTCTTTAAAAAGCAGCGTTATCCAGTGAGTGAATTTATGAATGCTGAATTTTCAGTTTAGGATTGAAAGCAGTGTTAGCTGAGAGGGATGTGAGAGAAATGAGCAGAGAAGATTTTTCAATTAGCTGGTTGGGTGACCTGACAAAACCTTGCCATGCTCTCATAAGGTTAAGTGCTTAAATTTTGAAATCCAATTTGTTTTAGCCATGTTAGGCACTGAGATACCGGACTCTGAATAATCTTTTTTTTTTTCCCTAAAGGCAAAACCTTTGTTTTAGCTTCTGCCAGCACTGAATATATCACAGAGCTGCCCTGCTGTCACTGCTCTTCTGGCTCCTCCCTGCTCAGCACATGCAGCCTGGATGGCTGAATTTGATTATCAAACTTCCTAATTTTGATAACCTTCACTAGCAATGATTAATAATCTCTATATATAGAGTGCAGTAAGGCAGACCACCTCAGAAATGCTGAATTTATGAAATTATGTAGTTCAGGCTGTAAAAGTGGTAGTCCAGTCTTTCCAGCAGCTGCCTCAAAGTTGTCTTTCCCTGAGTCTTCAGTGAGGCCAGGGTTTTACTTTTCAAACTTGAATTCAAATTAAATGCAAATCAGCTGTATAATTTCTATTCATCTTTTTTCATAAGCACTTCATCCTTTAGTCATTAAAATTTTTTAATTAAGGAACAACTTAAAGGTGCCTCCTGCCTATGAGGTGACCATATATCCCAGCCTTCCAAGACAGAGGCTGAAGCCCCGATTTTTAAATTTACCTTTATAAACAAGAAATATTTTGTTTATATTGCATGAAGAAGCAGCTCTATTTTGGATTTTTTCATCCTGGATGGATGAAAATATATATGTTTTTCGTGAAATGGAAGACAGCTGTGTAAAAAACCCCAAAATCAAAAGCAAACAACAAACAGACAAAATAACCCCCAAGCCAAACATTGAATTATTGTGCTGGGCAAGGCTGAGTTTAATTGTGTGACTTTTCCTTATGCTCAGCATTACTTTGCTACATCTTTTTAAAACTGAGGAGTTCAAGAACCAAGAGTAAATCATTGTACAGGGTTTTGCTGCAGTAGTGAAACTATTTTTGAAACCAGTTGGGATAATCATGAGCCCATCCTCTTTTTCCCTAGGCAATAGGCACTGGGAAGCACAATTCTGGGTTATAATTATAATATATTCCTCTGCTCCCATAGCCCAGATTTTGGCAAAGTTTGTGGTGGAACTTTGTGTCAGTAATATTTGTATGGCCTGTGTTCTCTTTCTGGCTCAGATTTTAAACAGTGAACAGCTTCTTAAATTAAGAAACATAGGTAATTTCTATATTCTTTTCTAATTTTTTTAATTTAAAAGAAGAATCTGACTCTAGCATTATTCACAAGCTTTCATTATGGAAAGAATTTGTTGCTACTACTGTACTCTGATATTGAAATGTATGTGGCTTCTCAGAAAGCAATCTCTAAGATTTTATTAATTACTGGCTTATTTTATTTGCTATGAGAGCCTTGAATTCAAGAGAAATGTTGTGAATGCACACCCAAATTAGAGCTGATTTCTGCATGGGTAGGAAAAACTGAGAACAGCCTGGTTCTGTCTGTCTGTCAATGGATATTCCTTGGAAAGTGCAGGTGAGTGCCAGCTTTCCCCTGGAGGAATGGAAGTGTGTGGGAGTCCCTGTAACTTCAGCACATCTCTGCCTTGCCAGGATGAATAATAAATGACAGAGATTTTGTCCATGTTTCACAAAAGCCTGGCAGTGCTGGAATATTTCACTGCTGGAAAAGGAAACATAGCTGAGATGCATCTGAGGAGAGAATTGCTCATTAGAATGTTGCCAAATCTGGTTTAGATATGAGCCATAGAGAAACTTTTTTGGAAAATAAATAAAAAGGGAGTCTGTCACAAGCCAAAATTTGTGTGTGCATTTTGCTGCAGAATAAAAAGCACCTTCCAGCTAATGCTTTTGTGGAAGGAGCAGCAATACACCACGAGGATGAATAGTTCATCTCCCTCAAAAATTCACATGTTTGTAAAATATGAGGAAATCTGCAGTTTTACCACATTCCTGAAGATGGATGGGGAAGTGGTTGGGAACAAACTGCCACCTGAATGCTATTCTTTGTTGATAATTTCTGCTGCTCCCGCTTGTTCAAAAGATTTCTGACTCCATTAAACCACCACTATAAGCCTGTCAGCCTTGGCTATATTTCTACATGTTCTTCAGTACTGAAATGCAGGTATTTTTCATTTTTTTGTTTTGTTTTGTTTTTCCTGGTGGCAATCCTTATTTTAAGAATGGAACTAGAAACTTTAGGATTTGCTTTAACCTTTTTTTTTTTTTTTAAATTTCACGATCTGTCTCTGAAAGCAGAAATCAAACTGTTGATGAGGATAGAGAGAAGTGAATATTTCTGGAGCAGTAACGTGCCATTGGCATCCAAACTTGAATCTCACACAGACAGAGGGAGACTTTAAGTGGAAATAACACATCTTTTTGCACAAAACTTGGTGCTTGCCTTCCTAAGTGTAGAAAAGGGGAACAGATTCCAGCTGTGTGTTTTAATCTGAGTTAGATTTTGCAGATGCAGGTGAGGACAATCTGGTACAGGATGCACAGCCAAAATAACAAATGCAATGCACTATTGTGTTGCTCCCTATTCAGATTGTCTAAAATCAGAAAGTGAGGGCTGGGATGAATCTGTGGTATGAAAAGAAGATTGAGTCACGTGTATTTTGCCATAATATATCTGTCTGGTCTGGGTTTTATGTCAGTGGGGCTATTTAGGAAATAAAGCCCAGTTCAGCTTCAGTAAAGAAAGCATAATCTTACCTACGACCTGGCGCCCCTTGTGCCATTTACAGCTTCATTTTTGCCTTGTTTAAAAAAAAACCAAAACAAACCCAAACCTCAACCAGTAATTTTCACTTTTTTTAAAAGAGAATAAAGTGTGTTCACTGAAGCACAGATTTATTTCAGGTTCCTTGTAGGAGGATTCCTGTCCTCCAGCACTGACAATGACAGGATAAGGTTTTGTTTAACCAGTGACTAAATCTGTAAATGTTCAGGTGTGCTTTTGCTGGGTTTGAACAAAACAAAGCAGCTCGCTCCACACCCGAACACTTGTAAACAAAAGAATCATAAAGACACAATCTTCCCAATGCATTCAAGCATGACAGTTGAAAAGAAAACAAAAAGTAAGATAAAGAGCATTTTTAAATGCCAGGAGGTTGGTGCTGCAGTCTGTTTGTTGAGCAGGGTCTTACTGAGCCTGGGTGGGTGGGCTGCTCATTTCCTCAGCAAAGCACACTGAGGAAAAAATGTCCAAAATCTGTAGGGATCAGTGTATGATTTTTGTGGACATTATGGACTGTTACTTTTTCATTGGGGAAGCTGACATTTTAAATGCAGCTCTGGGCAATTACAAATCAATTATAGCCGAGGGCTATATTGGAATATTAATGTGCTCGTCATCCTGTAGTTGCAAAGACAAATCATCCCACTTTGCTTAAGGTCAGGAGTTTGATAAAGATCATTCAGCCTTTCAGTTTAAATGGAGCTGGCAGCAGCTAATTATTAATCAGTCGGGCTGAGAAGGAATTGATGCCCTCACACATGGTATTTGTTATCTCTCACAGGCAATTTCGTTCCTCACGCCACTAGCAGTCATTTTTGTGGTGAAAATAATCCGTCGAACAGACAAGACCGAAATTAAGGAGGCTTTCCTAGGTAATGTATGTCATACTGCAGGGTGGGGAAATGTGTGATAGCTCTCAGAGATTGATTCCCAGTGCAGTCCAAGCCTTGAAGAAAACCTGTCCCCATTACAGTCCCTTAGAGCAGCTTTCAGTGCAGTTTCAAGGCATCTCACACAAGCCTTGGGTTTTTGTGTGTTTTTACATTTCAGATTCTGTGCTTTAATCCCACAGCCTAGCCAGCAAGGACTGGAATTTGATCAGCAAAGACAAGTCCATCTGAGAGACTATTCAAATGTATATTTTTTCTGTCACACCCAATCTATTATTTACCTCTCATTTTTTATACTTGCAGTTATTCTAAATTGAGGCTTTGACTGGGAAGTCCTGTGCAGCTCAGCTGTTTATTGTAGGAAATTACTCCTCTCATTGTTTTCTCTGATCTTATCCTGGAATTTACTGTTACCCATTGCAAAACCCCTGCTCTTGGCTCAGTTTTTCTAATTAGAAGCTGTTGTTTCATCTTAAACTGCCAAAGGAATTAGCTGTGCACTTAATCCTGGACTGTGAGCAGTAGTGGCTGTGCTATGAGTGAGGTCTAATTACAGTTGTAGACAGAAAATTGGGGCAGAGGACAGTGGAGAGGGTAAGTTTAAAGCTGTTCCAGCTAATTCTGGCTGTGCCTATCTCTTGAAATCTTACAGTGATATGTGCTCAGATCCTTTTTACATAGATACTGCCAGAAACCAGCATTGATTCAAGCACTTTCACTGGCAAGGGATGCCTTGAAGCACTAAGAACTGCAAGTGTTTTTGTTGGCCTTATGTTTGAAATATGCATAATTCTGAAATTCTGCTTTACTGGCTAATGCACACTTCAATTTATTGTCCCTTACATAGTAAAATCAAAGCAAAACTCAGCCTTGCCTTAGCTAGATAGGATGTAAATGGCACTGTGTAATTGGAAAAGATTTTTTAGACAAGGCTTCATTCCCATAGATTATTCCTTCTCTAGTTGCTCTCACACAAGTGTGAAATGATCCTAGGTTTGTTTTGACTGCTGCCAGTCATTTGCTGTAAGTTCTGAAATGTCTTAGACTGATACTTTGCTGACAAGTCCATTCAGTGGAAATAACTCCTCATTCATAAAACACACAGAGCCAGCTCTGAGCCTCACTTTCTGTTGTGTAAGAAGGAAAGGAGCTTAGGCTCAGTTTCTCCATTGCTTACTTTCACCTTTTTGTCCTAAAAAGACATTATTTTTTCCTGCTGTTTTGCTTTCTGTTATTCCCTCTGTAACATCTAGGAGAAAAGTTGCCAGCTTCCCCAGAATTCCTCTTGCTACCCAGACTAAGGAAACACCAACCCTGATGTTCTGTTCAGTTTGTGTCATCACTGTGGAACTTCTTGTGGCTTATTTTTGTTCAAGTGCACTGCACACTAATAATATTCAGTATCTGGTGATGTGAAGGTTCATTAGGTGTGGTGGGCCTCTGATTTGCTGAGATCTGGCACAGAATGTTCATAAAGAATGATCAGCAGTACCCCAAAAGGTGGATTTCTTTAAGCATGATGCATGGAGGAGAGAAAAGGTAAAAAATATATGAAAATTTGTTGCTCCTCATATAAAGAAGGGATTCAATGCACCTGGAGTAAGGAGGAGTTAATCTAGGTATCCTTAAGCCTTCCCCTGGGAGTGCATAAATCTCTCACTGACTGGATTATATGACTTTAGATGGGCAATATAAATCTTCCTTAAAGGAAACAACAGCAGGGCAAACAGATTTTTTTTTTACCATCCTACATTCACACTGTCACTTGATGCTTGGATTGCCACTGTAAGGAAGGTGCAACAGTGAAGGCACAGCTCTGTCAGGTGTACAAGGAACAATCAAGAAAAAACTCAGCAAAAATATTGAATTTTACTGCCTGTCTTCAAAAGCAGATATATTTTTTAAGAAGGAGAGTGTAGTACTGTGGCATTGCTGGTCATCTGCATTTGACTTTATGGAAAATTTCCCCATGCAATTTCCATAAAAAAACCTGAGACAAAACAATGGAGGGGAAAACCAGCACAGGATTGAGTGGTCACTGTGAACACAGGTGTTGAAAGAGGAAGAGTTTTTTAATGGTATGGGTGTCTCTAGGATTGACTTGTTCTTTCATTTTTGCTGGCAGCTATTGTTATATTCTGAGAAAACCCTTATTTTTGCTTTGATGCAGGTCCAACTTTTTTTTATCTTTAAGAAATAGATCCTATAACACATTTTTATGATCTGTAATATCCTCAGGCAAAGGTTTTATGGAGACAGGATGAGTGCTGCTGAAGTGGAGCATCTGCCCAAGGAGAAAATAGCTCATATGGCTGTCATAATCAAAGTTACATTACTGTAAATGTTCTGCTGGAAATCAGACATTTGCCTGATAAATTTTTTTTTCTGATGGGAAATAAAATACATTGGCTACGGTGTGGACTGCAAAATTAAATCAGTTTTAATCTAAATGTGTGTATATGCAGGATCCAAGTGCCAGTGAAATCAAGGCAAAAATCTCCACAGGCTTGAGATGAGGTTCTTTGGGAAGTCTAGGGACAGATAGAAAAGATGATTAAGTCTTACCTTGTATGACAGTTCCTTCTTGTTCTCCAATTTTATCAGAAAAATTTGTTAATGGTGGGAGCAAACGTAAGGGGAAAACACTGAAATATCTAAACAAAACATCCAAATCCTTTTGAAAGAGAAATAAAGTCATCCAATTGTAGTTTTAGCTGAAAGGCAATTCATGAGCCTGAAAGTGAAGTGTTTAATTGCATCACACACACACATACATATACATATATTTATATACATATATACTCTTGTGTGTGTAGATATGTGTATATATCTTGTGTATTGGTCTGTACAGGAATTCTGCTTGACATAAAGAGCATGAGAGTTTAATCTGGTAAATTACAGAACTCAAAAACTGCAAACCCACAGTACTTAATTCTCTAATTTTTTCCCCATTTTTTGACTTATGCCTGTGCAAATGGCATGGTAGGGAAATAAGAACAAACTAAGTCATGATTATCATGATGCTCTGAGGTTTGTGCTTAGTCTGGCTAACAAGAAAAACAGTAGGCTGAAAAAAAGATCATTCCGTGTTCAGTCCAGTAAAGGTTTAAATGTGTAAATCAAATGCTGTAATGCTGCAGTTTATTGCTTGGCACTTAGATTATTATTGTTCTGTTTGTTCATTCTCTTTTGTAGCTGTTTCCTTGGCTCTAGCTCTGAATGGTGTCTGCACAAATACTATTAAATTAATAGTGGGAAGGTAAGTCCTGTCATGTTATAAACGATGGGTTGAGAGAAATGGAGACAGATTGGCAGCTGCAGGAAATCCCAATAAATAGAGAGAGCAGGTGGAGTCAGAGCCACCCTTGGCCGGGTGCAGGTGTTGTACAGCTCCATGATGTGACATCCCAGGGTGGCAGGAATCCCAGCCCCTGTTCTGCTGCTTGTTCCACTCACTGGCAGACCCAGAGGTGCAAGGGGCTGGGAAGGAGTGGTGGGAGCTGAAAGCAGTTCCTTAAATTGGCAATGGGAGGGAAAAGTCACAGCATGGGGGAGTTCAGGTGCCAGTGTCCCCTGGTGTGATTAAACAGCAGCCAGCTGAGTCTCTGGGTAACCCTTTTTGTGAGAAGCATTCTGTGTGACACCCATGGCAAAACAAACCTGGGAGCCAAGCAGAAAATCATTCCTAGGCAGAACATTTCTTTAGGAAAGCATTATTTTGAACGAAGGGCTCAGAAAAATCTAGCAAACAGAACTCCCTGGAAAAATATGTTTTTAGGTACTTTTTTGTTTCTTTATCAGAATTTTGGATAATTTCAGCTGAAAAATATACATTTGACTTGAATTCATACACTACGTGACAGAGCCCAGTGCTGCTTTTTTCTTGGGATGTTTTACAGCATTGAGGAAGCAATATTTGTGTTTGTTTTCTGAGGAACCCTCCCTGCTGCAGAACTGATGCCCTGACAGTAATGGCACTTCTATTTGATAGGTGCTTTTAAAATAATTAAGGATACACCCCCTTCTTTAGACAGGAATAAGCTCATTTTTCCTGCACTCCAAGCCAAGTATTTTGCTGTCAGTTTGTCTCTGAATTTGTGATCATTCAGTTTTCTTCTCCAAGTGGTTTGTTAGCTCAGGACAGTGTGACACCAGTCAAACCTACATGCCCAGCTCACAGCAGGGTCAGGAGAAACTCAGAGGTTTGCTCAATGCACTGGGACAGCATCAGGGCTGGTTTAGGTTTTGCTGGCTGTTTTTAGGATGTTCTGAGCTGGGTGTTTTGGCAAGACCTGTGAAAATTTGGCAGTCATTACACTTTGTGCAAAACTGATCCCTCTAGGCAAGAGTAACCTGCATGTGTGTAATGAGCAGTAAATGTAATAATGACTTTGAGGTCTATTGGTTACTACAGCTTTTGTATTTTTAATGTCCATGGTGTTTTTTGTAGACCGCGTCCCGATTTCTTTTACCGCTGCTTTCCAGATGGAGTAATGAACTCTGAAATGCACTGCACAGGTGATCCAGACCTGGTCTCTGAGGGCAGGAAAAGCTTTCCAAGCATCCACTCTTCCTGTAAGTTCACTTAAACACGGTGCCTCTTCAGTAAAGAGCCATCCTTTCTGTGGTCTGGGGTTGCTCTTTTTCTTCTGGACTGCGAGCCTGATTTTTGCTGGAGGAGTCTGAATTTATGGCTTTTAGAAAGTCAGAAATTTCTGTCTGGAAATAAAATTGTGAGCCTTCCTTATCTTGGGAACCACCTGAGATCATCCAGAGCCATAGCAGGAGTGTCAGCAGAGTGAAGCACATTCAAGGTAACAGGACACTGTGATTCTGGGGGGCATCAGTTCCCCAATGCAGACCTTTGGCTATATAGTAAATATTTATTTTGTATATTTTAGTGGAATATGAAGGAGGACAGTACAGGCACTCTTCTTTTGCCTTTGAGGTGGTCCTCAGTCTAAGCCTCATGGTTTGATCAGATGCCCCCAGTTTGTGCTCTACCCTGACAGATGTTTAGGTGGCTTTTTGAGAACTCATCTATCTGATTTAATTACTTTTACTGACTTTGATGTTTGTAAAGGTTCCTTCTTCTGTCTTGAGAAGATGACTTCTAGTGTGCTTTATGTCGTGTCTGCTAAAACTTCTTTTCATCTGTAAATAACTTGATTACTGTAAGCTTTGTTGGGATTTTTTGGCCAGTAATGTTTGTTGCTTTCAGCTGTTTAGTTTCTAAGAACTGACAATTGTGAACCAGTAAATCACATTCATGGAATTTTTTTGAATGTGGTGCGTTCAAATTGCCTAATTGTGCAGAAGTATATATTGCAAACAAGTTGGGTGATGAGATGAATGAAATTGTGAGCTTATTTTGCTTTTTCTTTTTTGTTTGAGTCACAGAAATAAATAAGAGAGTAGTAGATGTTTGTGGATATGTTGTAAACTTTAGTTCCAAGCCACAGAAGGAGTCCTGGGGTTTCCCTTTCACCTGGCACTGGTTGTATGAGCACTGAGTTATGGTGCTGCTGCTCACACCAAATTTATTGGAGCAGAATGATGTCCCAGAGTATTTAGATCAAAATTATGAGAGCAGCTTTCTCCATCACTGACATAAGATTAGAGTGTGGCTGAGTTGACTGTACCTCCCACCACAAAGCCTTTTATTTAAATGTGATAAGAATGAAGAGATATTATATATTCAGTAATTTTTATCACTTGGTAAGTGTTCGAGTGAGGCAATTCTGCAGCTGCTTGAACTCTTTAGCTTTTTGAACTTTGATGTTATAATATCTAAGTCTCTGACAAACCTTAAAAATCCATACATATTTTAGTCTCATAATGGAGAAGCAAAGCATTTAATTTGACAATCATACAATGCTAGTCCTTCTTCTCTGCAGCAAAATTATTTCGATAACCAAATTTTCAGTTTTATCAAGAACAGCTTATAGTTGTAATCACAAATTTAGTTTCTTGCTATTACTTCATTCCCAGTAGTATAAAGAGTAGAAACCAAGAAAGTGTTATGGGAAGCACAGCATTATACTGCTTTCCTCCACCTATGAAGCAGTTAGGATGGTTGGGATATAATAACGAATGTTTGTAAATTGTGCTGTAATTTTCCATTTCCTTAGCTCAGTTTTAAAAACTGTCCTTCCTACCCTCTTAACCTGTAGGTATTTATGAGCTTGCCTTCCATAATTTCACTCCAAAATTTTTTCTTGTCACCTTTCTCCTTCCTTCAGCACAAGATTGTTCCGAGGTAAAGTGAAGGAGTTCCACTCTTCAGATTTCTGTCATCCCTTCAATATGTGTTGTGAAATTCATAAAACAGCACCAAAAAGTGTGGGGTTTTTTTTTGTTTGTTTGTTTGTTTTTTTGGGGGGGTTGTTTGTTTGTTTGTTAGTGCTTGGGGGATTATTTTTTCTATTTTCATGACTGCAGAAATGGAAGGGGTGAGGATGAGAGCTGACATAAACCATAGTACCTCTCTTGGTATGATGGTTACAAGTAGCCCACTACAGTTTGGCATTTCCTACTTCACCTGAACCCCTGAGGAAAATAAATCACAAGTAAAAGCTGCCAGGCTCCTCATAAAGAGGGGTTAGAAGCTTCAGTCAAGAGCCATTCTCATCTTCAAAACAGCTTTTCTTAAGGCATTTCTAGGATGGGCTGTCAGTCACAAGCTTTGTTATACCAGAATCTAAAACCTCATCCATGCAAGACGAGGCCTTTAACAAGAAAATCCGTGGAGCTGTAAATGGGGAGCTGGGAGAGTGTAAAATGCAGGGATGTGTATCAAGAGTGACAGCACTGGCACTCCCAGATGGCCTGGCCTGACCTTGCTTACTCCATAAAAATGTTGTGAACAATCTGTTACCACTCTCAGAGCCAACTTGTGCCCTGGAGGAGAGCTCTCCTCTCTTGGAGGAGCAAAAATTATTTTCTTGGCTTCCCCTCCCTGGGCCAAGGAGTGCATGTCACACAAAGAAGAAAAATGTGTGGAGCACAAACTGTTTCATAAAGCCAAAGAGTGACTTGCATGTTCCACGGGGTCAAAGAAATCTCTGGATCTTCTGGATTGTTTGGAACCCATTTTGATTATTTTCTGCCAGTCTTGTGCTGGCTGTAGGGAGCCCAGACTCCTGCCTGTGTCCAGTAGCTCAGAGCTGTTCCTGAGTAGCACAAATGTTGCTATTCTGACACCCAGAATAACTCCAAAATATACATTTGCTTATTCCATATTTAGTATTGCCATGGTTTTAAAACCCATTGCTAATTTATGCTAATTTAAAGCTAGCACCTGTGATGGTACCACGCAGCCTCTCTTCCCATACTTCACCAGAAGAGTGATGTTTATGAAGATGATAAATGCAGCATTTTTTCCTGCCTGTGTCCTTCCTGTGTGCCTTGTGAAGAGTTTTATTGCAGACACCCTTTGGGCAGCCCCACATTTCCAGATGTATTTTTCCCTCCTTGCAACGAGATGGAAACAGCAGCAGCAAGAGACAGAGAAATGAACAAAATGGGTGGAGATACAGACAATGGAACCAACAGCACAAATGGTGCAGGAACCAGTAGGAACCTTTTACTGGTAATGGTTACCCAGCATACCAGTTGATGAAAAATGTGATGCATGGATAAAGAGGATTTAACTGAATGCAGCACATGCAAGAGGAAAATTAAGGTGAATGAACACAGAACATTTAATTGGACAAGCGTGTGCACAATTGGGACCTGAAAAGATCACTGAATTTGCAGGCATACATTAACTAATGGGATGGAAAGACAACCTTTCATAATTGATTTCTTCCTTTTCATCTCATGACTGATGTCATTTTGACATTTGTGTCAGGCTGACAAAATCTCTCCACAAATAAAATAGGAACTTATGAATCCTGGAGTGTTATTTATCTAAAAATCAATGTGCATGGGAAATACATGCTTGTAATTCCAGGTTTGTATCCAGTGGAGCAATTCCAGGTAGGCCAGATATGCAGTAATTAAAAATGGAAAAGAAATCAGTAAGGTTCATTTAATTAACAGTTCTTTGTTACTTTGAGTAGCTTTATGCATTTGCCAGCTCAAGGAAGGTTTCACAATGTGCCACTCTTTATACAGGCTACAGGAGCTGAGCATTTGATTGTCTGGTATTTGTGGGGACAGGGAGGCCTGAGTTTATTTTGGTGACAGAATTTGGAATTTTCATAATCACCATGGAGCCATGAGGGAGAATGTCAGCTTTCTAGATCCTGTGTTAGTCTTAAATTGCAATTAGCTATAAGTTGTTACAATTGCTGTAATTGGGTAAATATCTTTATTTGGAGAATATACCTAAATTTTTTTTCAGGGAACGTGTTTTTCCATGCACAAGGAAGGCTGATTCTGCTTGTTAGCAGAGGACCATATGTCAAGAACATGTTTAATTAAGGTGACAGGAATACTGAGCGTGTTTTCCATATGAGAGCTCACATTTCTGAAAGCATGTAGGGTTTATGAGTTGCAGCTTGAAATTGTTGCAATGCCCTGGGACCTCTAAAGAGTTCTCAGAGAAGAGCAGAAGAATATGAGCAGTAAATTATCTGTGATGTTGCCACATCACCAGTCAGGTGGCTGGAAGGAGGAGAGAAAATAAAGGGGCAAATTCTCCTTTATGTCCTGATAATGGCACAGATATTAACTGGTTCTACCAAATGTTAGGAGTCTTTTTCCAGTTGCTGTCTGAAATGAATTCCTGCTTAAAATATGAATCCAGATCAGCTTTCCAAGCTGGTGATACCAAATTTTGGGTATAGAGCTCTAAATCAAAGGAATAAAGAGCTGATCCTTTGCATTCTAACTGAATCTTTGACCCAGATTTCACCAGAGGACAGGCCACCAACAGCAAGCAAAAGTGCTGCAAAAGTAATTATGTATTTATGTTAAAATAGATAATGAGTCTTGACTTATTGCCAAAACCAGGACAATTCCATGGTTACATCTTAAATGTTCATATGTTGCTTATCAGAACAATAAGCAGAAATTCAGCATCACAGGCTTGTTTCAAATGTTCAGTAAAATGGGCTCATCAGCTTAAAAGAAAAAATAAAATCCTGGACAGGGAGATGTCCCATATACTGCTGTGATTGTAGTAATGGAGTCCTTGGACAAGCAAATATGGGTAAATTATAGTAACACAGCACAATTTATTTAGAAACACCAAAAATCCTCTGTGAATTTAATGCCAGATTCTTGACCCTGTTTGCTTTCTTAGAGGAAATGATTAATTCTTCATGCTATAACTCCCTTTAGGCTCTTACTCTGCTCAAAACATTTGCAAGCAGATTGCAGTTGCCAGTTTTGGCTTCAGCTTTATTTAGTGACTATTTTAAAATGTGTTATTTCTGAGTTGGCCAGAACTATTGAAGCTGTGTTTTTCAGCTAAGAAATTCGATTGGAGGAAGTTGCATAAAACTGGTTTTGGTACCTTTATACTGAAGCAAAAACAGTGGCTTGGTGAGAGGTTAATTTAACCTCCTTGGAGTTTGTACTGGTGGTCAGGGGGAGATTGAGGCCATCAATACCCACACAGGCACCTTGATGTGTCTGATGTGAAAAAAAATGAATAATCACTTGCTAGTCTAGTTTATATCAATGTATAGTTGGATTCTCAGAGCTCTGAGGATAAAGGTGCCTCTGGAAATTGTGCAGTTCCAGCCACAGCTGAAAGCAGGGTCAGGGCAAGAAGGTTCCAGAGGACAATTTTGAGTTTTGATTTAATGTGAAGATTCCACAACTATCTCACAGGGAAACCTGGGCCAGTGCCTGACCACTCTTTCAGTGGAAATGCTGTTTCTTATATTTAAATGCAATTTTCTGAGCTTCAGGTGGTGCCAGTTGTCTCTTCACCTTGTACTGGCTGCCACCCAGCAGAGCTGGGATGTTGTCCCAGGAATTTGTATTTCCCAGTGTTGGATTTCAGGAGATTCCTTCTGGCTATTGATCCCTGAAAGAAAGATCCTGTCAACTGACTGGAAGCCAGACTCTAAAAATTAATCATTTTAACATAGTGGCTGCAGAGATAATTGAACTTAAAATTTCACATTGGATTGGATGGATTTATGGGAATAAAATCAATTAAAAATTAACATAGCCTATATAAAATTGCTGTAGCAGCAGGAAAATAAATAAAACACTCATGTGATTTTTATTTTTGTAGCTGCAATTTGGTTACTTAAATTAGTTTGAAAAGTTGGCTTTTGGCTAAATTGTGTCATTGACTTATTTTTTTTTTTAATAGAAATCTTTATTGAGCCTAGAGATTCCTTTTTGCAAGGAAAAAGTAGAGTTTCAAAGAAATGATTCGGTGGTAGCATCTCAATTTTGCATTTACAGAATGAATGTTAACATAGAGCTGTGCAAGAGCTTTCATTTCTTGTGTGGGTGTTTTTGTTTTTCTTTTTATTATATTGCTGAAAGAGGTTTGTAGAGATTACTGTTGAATATCGCTGAAGAAATCAGAATTCAATGAGAATTCTGAAATGAAGAATGCAGTCAGAGGCTCTGGGGACAATAACAGTGACTTGTGTTGCCATGTGTTTTTTAATTACTTCCTTGATAAATGAAGGTGTCTTGATATGTTTGAGAAACTAATGGCCCTTTAGAAGTGAAGAAGAAAATTATTTTCTTTGCCTTTTGAGCTATAGTTTGCACTTACAGACAAAATGGAAATATGTAAAAAGCTGAAGTTAAAAAAAGTCAACTGCAAGTGTAAGTAAATCTCTGATCTTAGCTCCAAGTTCTCCCAGCAGCTGCTGCTGTTTCTTGGTTATTATATCTGTTCATTATATGCTTTATATCTGTTATTATATGCTTTCATCTGTGCAGGGATGGAGCTTAATTACTTTTCAGTCTAATTCTTCCTTTCTTTTTGCCTATCTTTAGCTTTTTAGGCAAAATTTGTAGATTAAGATAAAGCTACAGGAGACTTTGTTGTGATGCTGTAGGTTTCAGCTGTATCTAAAGTAAAGATCATTGTTCTTCTGCCTGACCTTTTCAGCTAAAAGGACTCTGAGTCACAGCAGAGATCTAAAGATCAATTTCCATCTGTGAACTGTAGTGACAGCTCTCCTCTGGAGTGAAATGGGTCAGAAAGCACGAGTTTGAGCTGCAGATGGAAGGCTGTGAACTCAGGGGAGGCTGGCACATCACTTTCTGACCATCCTTAAGGAAGAAATCTCACTACAGTACTGGCAAATATTGGGATTCCCTGAAAATGCCATTGCAGCACATGGTGTGGTCTTCCAGCCCATGGCAAGAATAAATCAGAATATGCAGGAGAGTGTTCTACCTGTATTAGAGCTACTTGGAAATAAACCCAAATATTCTTTGTCCATGAGGACTTGGAAACTCCCTGCAGAGACTCACCTTTAATTGGGGTGGGTCTTTTCCACCCTAAAAGAATTAGTTGTCCATCAGTCAAGTCAGTCTCCAAATCCCCTTTGAGCAGCAAAAGGGATAGACCTGACTCATGCAAGATCATGTTCTTGTAATGCAAATAGCTCTGACTCAATCTAGAATTATTTCATTGAAATCAGGAGTACCAACTACAATTCTGCTATAAGCAAAAGAAAAATAACTCAATAAAACCCTTGAAATTGAATGATGAAGTTAAAATGCCAGGCAGATTCCTTTAGAGGTGGCTGACTGATTTATCAAACGGCAGAAATCTCAGTCATAACATTTTCTGAAAACATTAATTTAGGTCTCTTGAAAGCAAGGGGATATTAAAAGGTTCTTGAGATAAAAGTTATGAGATAAATGCAGGAAATCAAGTGTACTATTTATGCCAGAAAGAAAAAAAAAAAAAAAAAAAAAGCACCTGCACAAAGCTCATTTGGATTTTGCTAATGCTGTCATTTCTACATAGAAAACACGAGTTATTGCAGGTAATTTTTTTCCCTTTCCTTCTGCAGAAGACTGAGCAAATAATGACATCAGTGTTTCCTCAAACAAAACCAAATATTTATGCAAAATATTTTTAAAACTAATACTGCTTTGTTGAAAATTACTGATTTATCTTGTGGTTTTCTCTTGAGACTTTCAGTTTTCCTTTGTTTCAAACTGAACTAAGACAGTCGTTTAGAATTCTCTCAGTCTGGTTCCTACATTTTAAATAAGCAACTAGGAAGTATTGGAGAATGATTATGTTGAGGGTTTCTAATCATGCTTGAAGGCAATGAAAGTTGGATTTGTGGATGAAACAGGATGAAGTATTTTTTAAATACTTCACTCTAGTGATTTTAAAATTCACTCATAGGAGAGGTGGGGGGAAGGAAGAAATCTCTGGATGATTTTACTGAGGGAATTAATCAGAAAATAGAAATCAGAATGATTGACCTGATGTTTATGCTATAATAGCATTTCCACAGACACTTGAGACTAAATATCATTTAGTAGACTGCTGAGTCCTATTAAGTATTTTTTTAAAAGATTTAAATATTACTAAATATTTATAACATCATTTGCTCAGTCATGCAAGAAGTTCTCTACCATATGATAAGCTATTTTATTCTTCATTTTATTAGCCTGTCTTTGCTGATCTCTTCACCCTGGGATCCAGTGACAGAACACGTGGGAATGATTCAAAGCTGTGCCAGGGGAGGTTCAGACTCAATATTAGAATAATGCCTGTACCAAGAGGGTGGTCAAACACTGGAAGAGGCTTCCCAGAGAGCTGGGCAGAGTTTCCCAAGCCTGTCACTAAGAGTGCTCTTAATAATTTGCTTTAGCTTTTGGCCAGCCCTGCAGTGGTCAGGCAGTAGGAATAGATGATAAATGTTGGTCCCTTCCAACTGAAATATTCTGTTCTTTTTTGTTCTATTCTCCATGCTCCCTGCTCTGTCTGCCTTCATTACTTGATTGAAATCAGTAAGTTTGTGTAGATGAGCAAAGGAAGATCCTGTCCAAACAAATTGAACTACTAGTTGATGTAAATATTAAAAAAATCAATAGGCAATGTTTAAAAATACTTATGCTGTCAAACAATAGGATATGAGATCACTTTCTGCTGTTGTTTAGTATGGCAAGGAGGCTGGAATGCCAATGAAAAATATGCAGAGAATGCCTCTTGCAGCAGGGGAGGTGATGGGTAGGAGTTAAATATGAGGAGCAGGAGAATAATTTGGATGTGAATAGCCATGGATCTGGCCTCGATTCTGTGTATTGTTCTACGATATTCCTTGGAAATGTGCATTTACCTCTAACAGCTGCACTCCTGATAACTGGTTCACAGCCCCTTGCTGCATTTATTTGGATGTGTCCCATTCCCCCCAGCTGAACTCTGCTTATTTGGCCTGAGAGCATTCTCAGGATTCCTCCTAAATTAGGTTTCTGTCTAGTTCCCCTCCTCGATTTTGGGAGAAGAGAGAAATTTTCTGGGTTTTTTGCTTCTCTGAACCAGTTATAAATTCTGTGACAGCAGCCTGGGTGTGAATTGTCTTCTTAGCCAGGTGAAGACTCCACAAGCACTCTCAGAACATCCCAGCACCTTTGCTGGTGACTGGCTGCTTGCTAATATTTTATTGTCTCTACCTCTTCACAATTGACTGCTCCACTCAGTGTTTGTCACTGTATAGAGCATTGCTGTTGTATTATCCCCCAGGAGTTGCCTCCTCTGGTGATATTAAAGCTGATTATATAATTTATGCTCGCACTAGACTTGCCTGATGAAGAACTAATTAAATGAACATAGCATTTTGGTGTCTCTTGCTGTGCCAGTACAAAAAAAAAAAAAAGATGACTGGGAAATATGATGTCATTAGTGTGAAAGGACAGGTAGGTCCTCCTCCCCTTTTCCACTAAATAATGAAAATTAGTCAGTTGTAAGAATGAAAATATTTTTACATGTTAAAAGACATCCATTTGTTTGAAAAATTAAAGTGATTTATGTGCTTCAGAGTGAAGAAATTATTGAATTTCAATAGAAATGTTTGCTATCCTGTGATAATTTTTATAAAATATTACCTCAGTACTTGTAATTATAGTTGGGTATCTAAATTTGAACTGTTAATTATCTTTAGCTAGCAATTTCATGGAGGATAATCATATTTCCTTCACTTGAAAATGAACATTTTAAGTAACAAATGAGCTACAAGCCACAGGTTTTTGGCAGTAATTGCTGCTACTCTCTATTTTCAAGATAAATCTCTTAATTAACAGCTGTATGGCACTGTCTCACTGAAATAATTCATCCTTTTATGAAAGAATCCAGGGAAATATGAAAAGGATTTCTTACATACTCAAGGGGGAAAAAAAAGTCCTGTGGGGTTTATTGGCTTCTTAATTCAAACTCTAAGTATACTCAGGAATGTTTAATGCTTCTACCTCTTCTCTGACATAATTACCTGTGAATACTCAACAACAAGGGCTGTTGGAATTCATGAGGGGCTTGTGAAATGAACTCCTTAATGTTTAGTTTTCCAGCCTTAATAATAAATCAACTCTTCCGAGCCTGTTTGAGGTTCAGACTGCGTGTATACCTCAAAAAGATTTTCCTTTTTTTTCTGAATTAAAAAAAAAAAAAAAAAAAAAAAAGAGCGTGGGTTTTTTAATACAGGGATCTTGGCAGTGTCAAACAGTGGTTCCTCACTGGAATTTATCCCACCTGGCCAACGTGTTCCATGAATTTGTTTTACACAAAGGATGTAGGGTCACTGCAGGGTGGGGGTAGGAAGGGACCTTAAAGATCACCCAGTCCCACCCCCTGCCATGGACAGGGACCCTTCCCACTGGACCAGGTTACCCTAAAACCTTCTCTTCTCCATGCTGAACAACTCACTTATTTAGCACTTTTAAAAATGTATTTTCTCCTTTTCTTTGCATGTTTAAAGGTATTAATCCCAATCTACTGTATACTCCAGAACAGAGAGCAACTCCAGTTTTTCTCTCTTCAGATAAAGAGCATCATTCTAGACTGGATTGACTGAGTCTCTGATTTTCTCAAGCAAGTGATTTAAAAGTCTCTCTCATGAGAGTTTTTGGCCAGTTTGGAGCCCACTGAATTCAGTGACAGTACAATGCTGCAGTGCAGCCACTTCCTCCTTGGTGTCCTGGTTCGCTTGGAAAGTGGGGGTGAAAAAAAGGCTCAAAGTTATTTGCCTTCCCTCTGTCCAAGCTCTACTTCTCTACCTAAAACCCCAATGAGAAGTTCCTCTCACACATGGGCTGAGATGATCAGGCTTCATTGCTTTGCATTTGCAGCGTTGCAGGAATAAATAACATTTTCCTATTCCTGCTGTGTGTCACACCATGAAAAGAGAAGCAGTGATTTTCTATATAACCCTTCCTGCTCAGGCTGGGCATAGTCCTGAGGTTTCCCTAGTTCCTTTTTGAAGTATTTAGAGAGATTATTTGCAGCACTAAAATTGATATATTCCAGTAAAATCCTTGACACTGCTGACCATGAGTTTGACAGAAGCATTCTGATCCTCCAGTGCAAAAAATTCCTATCCATGGAGATCCTCTTCAGCCTGTATTCTAACTGTATTTTACATGCTAATCTGTGTGCTTGGGCCAATTTCCTTCAAGCAAGTTTTAAATTATGTGCACATCCCTGAATGAGTGATGCAAATTCTTGGCATGGTGAATGGAGTGACAAGAGGTTGAGCAGGATGTGATCCCTGTGGTCCCATATCCAGGATGCTGCTGATGGTGTAATTACAGCAAAGCAGGACAGCAAGGAGTTACCCTGGTCCATTGGTTGGAATTTGATATCTCCCAGTGTTGACCTGGAAAAGAAAAAATTGCTCTTGGTAGGGATTATTTGTTGTTAAGTATCCCATAAATGCCCACATGGCCAAAATTTGTATTAGAGCTGAAGAGGCAGTGATCTAAGGCTTGTGCCTAGATACTGTTCTCAAAAAGAGAAATTGTTAAAAGTAATTCCAGCATCTGAGTTGGTTTAATCTTCTCTTTACTATGTTCTAAGAAAAGTGAGATTTTTTTTCAAGGTTTCTACCCACAGAAATGGAAAAGTAAGTTGTGGAACTGGTTTGCTTTTAGGGCTTTTTGTAAAAGGTTTCATGAACTGAACAAATCAATACTTAGTTCTCATTTTTTTGGTGGCAATGAGATGCATCCTGAGGCCACCTTAGGAATTTCAGGTGAGCTGAGGTATCTGGAAAGGTACATAAAAAACATGTCACCAAGCCCCCCCCAAAAATTCATAAGAATTCACTGTGACAATGATGCAAAAACAATCTAATGACTCATGCTCTTGTTTCTCAGATAATATAAGTCTATTTTTGTTCTAATATGTCTCTGTCTCCAACACCTCTTTTTATTTCTTCTTTTTATTTTTTAAGTCCCTGCATACATTTGTATTTTGTGATGTGCTTTTCATGTTGCTTCTGCTGAGCTGTCTTTCTCTGTGAAAAGAAATTAATAAAGCTAAGCCAAAGGGAAGGTGATTGACTGTCCCACTTGGAAAAAAAAATAAAAAAATATTCTGTGATAATAAGCTCATAACATTCTTTGGGAATTGTACTTCTATAAAATGCTCTTTGAATAAAATTTCAGCATTAAAATTTATGCACTCATTTGATATCATACTTTTTCCTTCAAGAAAGATAAATATTTCAGTCTTTGAACAGTGTGAAACTGAAAACATTCAGCAGTAGCCCTGGCTGCTGGAATTCCTCAGTAGGAATTGCTGCTGAGCAGTTCCAGTGATGAATAGTCTGTGTTTGCATTTGGGAAATGTACAATAATCACTGCAAAAATAAAGCATTGCAGACAAAGAGATGGATGATTTTATCTGATCCCTACCAAGGCCATTCGATGGTCGTTTTGTGATTTGGTGTCACTTAGGGAAGCTGAGGGGTTTTCTTTAGTTCCAAAACTGCTTAATGTAAAAAAGTCATTTATTGTGTGCTTAGCAAAGCGTCCATTAAAACTTGAGAGGCTGAAAAATCCTCCCGGGGTAGTTTAAATTTCAGAAAACCACTCACAAAAGCAATTACATTTTGAAATGAATAATTTATTTGGGGTGCTTTAGATCAGATTCTTGTTTACAGTTTCTCACCTTATGCATTTCAGCTTGGTAATAGGTTTGGTCTGTGCAGACAGGTTTTCCAGCTCACCTAAATCCCCTGTCTGGAGGGAATCAGGTGTCAGGATGGGATCTGTGGTGTCTCCAGGTGCTGTCATCCTCCTCATTCCTTCTGAACTCATTTTTTTTTAAAAAGAACATCCTAGAAACAAACTGAACAATTGAGTCTAATGTATTTTTATTTACTCCAATAATGATAATGCATTTTAAAGCATTTTAACAAGCCATGACAGAACTTGTTCCTTGTCTCAGGAGAGTTTTTTCTGAGTTCAGCAACTTGTGGCATCAGGACTTTGATTTGAGTTAGCTACACTAAGTTAAAAATATCTCTTTTTCCTCATTCCTTTTTCCTCTTACAACGTTTAAAATCAATTAAATATTTGCATCTGGAATTTGTATCAACATGTTTCTTCTGTTTATGTTGTTTTAAACTAAATCAGACTGATTTTCTTCTATCCATTTACATCAATGTCTCCAAAAAGGACTGGTTGACATTTTATATTGTTTTTCCCTTCTTTATATAAAGAGAGTTTGATTTTTTTTTCTGAAAGAAGACAGCTTGGAAGTGTTTTCATATTGCTTTGCTGAATCTTTGGGATCTGTCTTAATAATTTTTACTGGGACAGTAGGCAGGGTGTAGCCCTTCAGGGCATGTGTGTATTTGCATTTCATTTGTGATGGAGTGATGTATTGACTCCAGCTGGTGCAAGAAAAAGTGCTCAAAGATATTCTACTGATGGACCAATTCTTCAGGGTAAATATCACCTTTAGGCCCAGGATTCTTGAAGAGTGAATTGTTTTTCTTAATGTTCTTGACTGACATCTTCAAATTGAGCCATCAAACAAAGTTGCCCCCATGGGGTGCACAGCAGTTGAGCTGTCTTGAATTCTGTAATTACTTTTATAATGGATATCCCCCATCCCAGAGCATTTTGCTGATAATTCTGGGGTTTTTGCTGCTGACTCTGCATGCTCTGGGACTGTTGGGTCAAGCAGCTCTTTCTGGATTTGCACACTCCAGGGTAAGGGAAGTCAGTCTGAAATTCTGCAGTGTAAGGCTTCTCTGCACCATGGTACTTCTACAGCCACAATATTAGTATTATATATTAATATATTATTAGAGTATTATCTTTTTATTTTCCCTCATATATTAGGTGTGGATTCCCCTAGAGGAGTGTTTGTGATTCTCTTCTTTCTGCCTTTTAGTTTAGAATAACACATCAACCACCTAAGATCTGCCTTTGTTACAAATATAGATCCTGCTTGAACTTCCATGAACTTCCATAGAACTTCCATGTTCTTCCATGAGCACCTCCTGGAAATGTGGCAGACTCTGAAAAAAACCCCACAAATTTGGGGGAAATAGTCTTTTAAAAATATCACCAGATTCTCTCTGAAGGCCTTTTAGCTGAATCTGCTGCTGCTGTGCACCATGCTGACAATTGCTGGTAAAATTGCCTGGTAAATGGTAGTAATCCTAAATATGAGTCTGTGAGAACTAAACACCTACTTTATAGTCTGGGCAATATTCCTTTAAGCCCTCTAAATTGCTGGGCATTGCAGATTGCCTGAAAATGAAGCCACAAAGAAAATTATTCTTTTGCCTGGGAATACTGCCTCCAGATTTCAGTTCACCTGAAAAATAATAACCCCAGGTGAGAAATGGAAATATGAGGACAAGCATATTTTTGGAGTGGGAAAGTTTTTGCTTCAGGATTGCATTTGATATTGCATATCCAAGACAAGATTTCATTTTGATCACTCCATTTACTCATCTGGAAGATGAAATGATGCAAACAAGTAATTTCCTTGTCCAGTGTCTCTCTGGAAGGTGTAAGAACTGCAACAGGAAAGAAGCTCAGTGCAGAAATTTGGTGCCTGAGTTCTCTCTTCACTGCCACTTGTGCATGTTCTATAAAAACTGGATAATGGAACCTAAAAGTCTCATTTAAATGTAATTGAATTACAGTGCAAACTGTCTGAATCCTTTTCTGCTTTGAACCTTAACGTTTTAGAATAGGTCTAAGATTTGGAAAGGTGTGCTGAAGGTGGAAGCATGAAAAAGCTTTTGTGACTCAAGTTAAAAATTTGCTTAAATGTTTAATTTAGTGTCTGATGTCTCCCCCAGAGGAAAAAGGTAAATTGCTGAAGGAAGAAAAAAATTAAATATTAAATTTCTGTGGGATCAGTGAGTGTCTAGAGGCAACACAGTGTTTGCTGACATGTCAGGTTATGTGAAAGCTGAATGTATATGTTAGAAAAAAAATCCAATTGCTTCTGAGTGTTCCCTTGCCTGGTTGCTTGCATTGCTCCATAGGTAGCACCACTGCTGTGGAGAATGTATGTATATCATGGATCTTGTTGGAGAATGTCTTTTCTCATTCACTTCCCCAAAAATGTGATTTTTTTTTTTTTTAAAGTTTGCAAGATCACGATTGCTTTAATTAAAAAAAAAAATAAAAAAAAAATAAAAACAAAACCCCAACCAACCAAACCAGTGCCAATTACACTTTACTGTAGTGATGTGTTTTGCTTTCTCAGTTGCATTTTCAGGCCTTGGCTTCACCACCTTCTACCTGGCTGGGAAGCTGCACTGCTTCACCGAGAGCGGCCGAGGCAAGAGCTGGAGGCTCTGTGCAGCAATTCTGCCCCTCTACTGTGCCATGATGATTGCCCTGTCACGGATGTGTGACTACAAACACCACTGGCAAGGTGAGACATGCACAGAACCTTTTTTCCTACTCTTTGTTTTTTCTTACTTAGTCATATATTTCTTTGATTTTTTTTTTTCAGCACATCATGTGAGTTAAAACACGATGGTGTGCTATGGATTTTCCTTGCTCCAGGATTGATGCTGGGGTTTCCTTTTCTGACCTTCAGAGCTTCAGGCCTCTGCCACAGCATCCTCCCCTCCCTCACAGCAGGCACTTTTGGAGTGCAGCACCCAAAATCAGCTGCACCTCTCACTGTTGTCTCAGAGCCCTGCAAAATTCGGGTGTGAGACATAACTGATGTGAAGGCTGTGCTATTTATTAATTACACACTCATGTAATGTAAATGTGGTAGCTGCACCACTTAATTATTGGCTTGTCTTCATTTTCTTCTGCCTTCACTTAGAGTCAGGATTAAAACACGAAGGAGATGAATTTTCTCATGTTCAGGCTTGGTTGTTTATTAAATCTTATCTATGGTACAGAGAGTTCTGCAACACTTCCAGCTACCAGCTAAAAACGAGGAAAATGGAGAGTGAATCTAGCTAGTTACAAGGTCTTTTAAAGCTAAACAGTCCAATAGAGAACTAACATCTATATTATTTAAACTTTTGACCCAATAACCAAACTCCTGTGACCCTCAGTGCAGCACAAACTGTCCAACCAGAAACTACTGCCTGAAACCATGAAGAGCAAGGAAGAAGAAGACAGAAAGAGACAACACCCAAAATCCTCCATCTTGTCCCATACCTATTACTATATTCTAAAACCTTCAAATTCAAACCCCTTCACCATGTGAAATCACACACTTCTATTCCACCTACACACCCATGATTCTAACTCCATCACCCAAATTTGGAAGCCTTCACCAAGGCCTCAAGAGAAAAGCAGTTCTCCTGGGGATCAGTGTCAGAAAGCACAGAAAGCTCAAAAATCCCAGGCTTCTGGGTTCCAACAGTGTGACAATTCAGAAAACCTTGCCATCAATTATTATTATTATTATTATTATTATTATTATTATTATTATTATTATTATTATTATTATTATCTTTTACCATTTCTCGGCCCTCTTTATGGCCACCTTTGTAGCTTCCTTGCTTTACTCATGTCTTCTGCAAATTAAACCAGCCTGTAATGACTTTTTCCCTATTTGTCACTATATTCCTATAAGAAATAGCATGCACGGTATTTCTGATGCTGTTATGTAGGTCATCTTGGCTTTCTGTGATATTGCTAGTGCTGTACTGCTGGCCTTGCAAATTGAGCTCCCCTCAAGGTCCTGAGTGCTCCTTTCAATCACCTGAAATTTCAATTTCGTGCTGGTTACACGCTGGTTCCTGTTTTCCAGCACTGTGCTGGGTTGACCCTGGCTGGACACCAGGTCTGTCACTGCCCTCCTCAGCTGGAAGGGTGAGAGAAAAATGCAGTGAAAGGTTCATGAGTCGAGATAAGCTGAGGGACAGATCACTCAGCATCGTTGTCACGGTGCCTGGAGCAGCTCCTGCCCCTCCCTGACCTGGTGTCAGCAGGGCTCTTTCTCTCACATGTTCTCACTCCTCTCTCCAGCTGCATTGCAGTTGTCCAGATTTTCAAATCTGTTATCCCAGAGGTGCTCCCACATCCCTGCCTTGCCCAGATCCATCCTGGAGCTGGCTGGTGCTGGCTCTGTTGCACGTGGAGAAGCTTCTGGCAGATTCTCAGCCCTGCAGCTCCCTCTGCTACCAAAACCTGGCCCCAAATCCCAGTACAAAACCACAGCATTCTGTTGGTTCCTTCGTGTCATTTCAATTAATTGCTGCATTGTTCTGTCCCCCTGAGCACCTTCTCATCTCAGCCAGCAGCCAGAGCACCAGAACCAACCTCAGCCTTGCTTTTTCTTGTCCTGCTGTGCTCCTGCTGTTCTGCAGCTGCCTGATCACCAGCCATTACCAGTGACACGTTCTCTGGTTTCCAGCAGAGCCTTGGCTTGTTTCAGGACCTGTTTCTCTCCTTTTCTCTGTGACACTGGGGCTGGAGAGAGCCACAAAACTGCTGAGCATGAGGCACAGACAACACCTGACACTTGAGCTCTCTGCTGAAGAGAAAAGGAGGAGCGTGAAGAAATGTGGAGAGCACAGGTTTACTCGAGTTTGGAACGGGTGTCTGCAGGGTGTGCTGTCTCTTGCCAGCATTATTTCTGGGCTGAAAGGTGTGCTGTGAGGTTTTCTGGTGTGCTTCGTCCATGGTGGAGGAACACTGACCCAGGGGGCTGGGACTGGGTTCATCACAGCTGCTCCTTCTCTGCCTTTGAATTTTAAGGAGATGGAGCTGCCAGCTCCTCTCTTCCCAAGGGCAGTGCTGGCAGACACGATCCTGCAGGTGACCTCTGCTTTCCCTGGAAAAACCCCAAGGGAGAGACTTCTCCACTCTGGGCACAGCACAGAACCTTAGGCCTTGGCTTTCATGCTCAGCAGAGTCAGCTAATGGTGGTAAATTATTTATGGTGTCTTTGTGATGGAGCCTTAGCTATGCTATGGGAAATGAAAAAGGACCATTAGTTCTGAGTCCAAGAATTAGCACAGTGCAGGTGAAAGATGGAGTGGAGTGTCCCTGTATTAAAAATCCATTGGGTGTGCTTACAACATGATGAGAACTTTATGAGCTCCCTTCAGTGTGGCTGGAGAGATGATATTCAAGGCCTTGGTATTGGTATTAGTGAATATTAGGATATTTCACCGTGAATCCTGAATTTCTGAATATATAAATTCCTAATACACAAGTCCCTCTATAGCCTTATAATTCTGAAAATGTTAATTTACTTGTGGAATAAGGGAGAATTTTGTATGAAAAAAGTAAAGTTATACACTGAGAATGAAAGAATATTCTTTATCCTTTGTGGACAAAGGGGAAAAAAAAAGGAAAAAATAAAAAGAGGAAAGCTATTTCTACCATGAAATCAAACAAAAGACAGAATTGTATTTTTTAAAAACAGGGGTTAAAATAGCTGCCTGTGTTTTTGCTTATTGTCCTCAGTTAAGCAAGGTCAGTAAGACAGAAACTTTTGGCATAAATCATGTAGTGGATTTATGTTACTGTGGTGCCCAAGCTGAGGCCCAGAGTTGCATAATTTGTGCAAAGGTTTTGAAAGAAATTATCTGGGCAAGTTTTCAGCAAGCCTTAAAATCCCAGGGAACTGAAAGAGGACTGGCAAAAATCTGGTGTTTCTCCATGATTGAAAAGAGGAATCATAGGCTTGACCTAATTGTTAAGTAAAATAAAAAAGAAGCTGGAACACTATTCAGTCAAAGTTAGATAATCTGAGAATTGCACCCAGCACAGGTTTATAGAAAATTAATTTTGTCACAATAACTAAGTTTTTTTACAAGTTGATTGATGCTGGACAGTGAAAATTCTTGCCCTCAGCACCTTTAATACCATTATAGCTTGGTAGACACAGGCTGGTGAAATCAGTCAGCTCCCAGTGTGGGTAGGATGTTACTGTCTGCACACAATCACCTTTTACATTCTTGTTTGAGCCCCTGCTACGTTGATTTGTGATAGATTCATTATGTCTTTTTGTGTGGAGGAAGAGAACACAGGGTTAGAAGGCATCTCCTGGGTCATTCCATGTAGTCTTATTCTTCAAATGTGACTTGCAATCACATTTCTTAAATTTATCCACCTCACTATTAAATTTTTCAGGTTTTCTTGCCCCAGCCATTCCTGATAAAAGGCATCTCACTCCTCTGATGATTATGAGCTATCTATTACACATTTAAAATTGAACCATGGTCTTTGTTCTGATAAAAATCACACTGACAAACCAGGGTATTTAATCTATATTTAAGGACTTTAGACAAAAGTAATTTGTATCGATTTACCCTTCTTTGCCAGTAAACTCAGTGATTCACCATTTTTATTACACTTTAGGTTTTTTGAAATTGAAATAATGGAAACACAGGTATACACAGGTGATGTGGTGTTGAATCGGTCTTGTTAAAATAAAATGTGTTGTCAGGTCATATTTTAACCAGTGCCTTTTGCCTCACTTCATTATTCTTCATGCTAAATCCGTGTCTTTCACAGAGTGTGTATTTGCAGTGAAAATTCCCTCTTGTTGATTGTAAATGAAACACAAGATGAGGTGAGTATTTTAGTAAGAGGCAAAACTAGAGACAGAAGGAATCCTCCATAGAAAATTTAAAATTGCTTGTGTGTGAGAGCTGCAAATATCCAATAGCCTTATTTTATCTTACTTTATTTTCTGATGGGGCATGGGATAGTAGAAAGCATCAAAGAAAGAGATCCAAAAGGTGTTAAATCAGTTAACAGTCATGCTTGGTCTTTGACCTTTCAGATGCTTTTGGTAAGAATTCATCCAGCCTGAAATTGTTCTTGGCAATCGTTCTTGTTCTGCTTTTGTAAGTGGGAGAGGATCCACGGGTTGCATACCCACAAATGGTCATCAGGAGTGTTTGATACCCCATGGAGGCCGTTCCATTCCCAGCGTTCATCTCCTGCAACTTAACCAGCCATCTACAGTTTGGGTGTTCAAAATATTACACACGTCCCCAAGGACTGATTTTATGTGTCTGGTGTGATTGTGATATTTGGTTCCAAATTCTTTAGGGAAATTCAAAATGCACATTTTCTGTGTTAAACACTTTTATACCAACCAAGTGTCTTTTTTTTTTTTTTTTTTTTGCAGTTGTCACTCCTGGCTGCCCTTCCCCTGGTAACATACTTCTGCTTTTGTTGTTTTTTTCTTCCAGATGCTTTTGTTGGAGGGATCATTGGCCTCATTTTTGCTTATATTTGCTACAGACAGCACTACCCTCCTTTGGGTAATACAGCCTGTCACAAATCTTATGTCAGCCTGCTGGATCAGAACTCAGTGAAGAAAGAAGAGAGACCTACAGCAGACAATGCTACTGGGCTGCCTCTGGAGGGAATAACTGAAGGTCCCGTATGACTTTGAGAAATGTGCAGAATGAACTTTTAGCCTTCTCACATTTCCTCCAAACTGGTCTCTTAACAGTGGTTCTTACTCTTTAGTTTCTTTCCTTTTTATAAAGGGAATTTAAATATTTTATTTTTAATGCCATGATACCATCATACTTTTAAAGTTAGTTTTTCAGTTCATACTGACTTGCTGAATTATCTGTTTTCAGTCTACTGCAAATAGGTAGAACTACTCGAGGGAAGGGGAAAGAACATTATTAAAAACAACCTCGTGTGGAGAATGGTTAAGAGAGTAATTCTGAGGTGTGGTTGAGCAGATATTAGATCTGGAAACAGATTTACTGAATACTGAGTATCTTCTACAAAGTTCTGGTCATCTTCAGCACTCATTGATTTTGATGGGTGGCGAGTACACAGAGCACTTTTCATCAAGTGTTCAACATCTGTAATTTGATTATTTAGGGCATCATCCTTATGTTTATCTTGCTGCCTTCTGACATTAACAAAAATCTCCACATGCTGGTGGGACTTTGTATTAATTGTCAAGTTTTGCCAAGGTCATTCTGAGCTACTAATGACTAAGAAGGCGAAAGGTGGGGATGGTGAAGTGCTTGTAAGAGCAAGCCTTGTGCATTAGTAGTTCCACAGGGTGATTCTCACATTCAAGAAATTCCATGCTGTTAAAATTACCAGCTAAGAACATACAGGATGGATTAGAAACTTGGTATTGCATCATCAGCAATTTTTGAGAACTCTTGCTGTATTTACCATCAAAACAAATCGAAATAAAAGAACACCCATTGCATTTAGCAAGCTGAAGTCTTTCAAACAGATGTTTAAAACCCCCTGAAACTGGGAGGATAAAGAAACACAAAGTTTTCTGTGGATCTCAGTGTGCCATGTTCATTCTTGTGTAGTGACTCACTGCAGCATTGGTGATCTGAGGAAATGCAAAGATTCTCATTCGTGACTTTGGGCGCACAACCACGAATGCTTGTGGTGGTTTCCAGCACTGTAACACATCCAGAGGAAGGCTGGAGACAGTTTTCCACTAATCCCACCCCACATTTTCAGCTCACCATGCTCTTGGGCATGGTGCTTCCCAAGCTTGGCATGGTACCTGAATTGGAACTCACCTGAATCAAACCACTGTTGGCATGGAGAAGGTTGACAAGTGTGTGACCTGAGATAATTTACTATCAGTAGGACTCTGTTTGTTTTGTATGCACTATGCAGTATACGTCACATTCCTGTGAGATGATGTACCTTTGGATGGCAGAATGTCAGATTCCAGGCTTTTTCTCCTTAGGTTTCCTGTGAAAAAGGCAGGCAAAATATTCCAGACCACACCCTGGCACTTGAACATTTCTTGGAGCAATCAAGATAATGTTTATCAACGACCACGATTACGGTGCTTCAGACTGGAGGAGACTGCTGCCACGATTATAATTCTGTGTTCCTGTTGGAATATGCATCAGCCTCGTAGACATTTTGTGATTCAAACAGCTCAATGTCTTTATGTAAGGCTTGTCGTTTAATTTCCTCAAAGCTAAGCTTTGTAGATTTTTTTTTTTTTTCGAGAAGAGCTGCTTCCTGATTGGCAACATTTGAATTTTTATAAAAAGCAAGCAAATTAGGGTCCCATTAAAAATAAACCTAATAACTTTGTACAGGAGGATGCAACCTTGCTGTGTATAAACTTATCTGATATTTGGAAATGACTATAAATAGGAAGTGACATGAAGGAACAGAATGTAACAGGCTTGAACCCAGGAGGTTCTGCAGAAATCAGGCCTTGCAAAGTTGGTACAGTTTAACTTTTCAGAGGGAGGATGTTTCACTTACAGAATTCTGAGCTCTACAACAGGGACACTTGAACTTAGCTGTGGTTTTCCTGGTGAATATACAGTAATTCACAATACATTGCATCAGCAAAGCAAAATTATTTGACATTTGCACTGGATTTAACAGAACACTCCTCTGGTTTGGTTGAGATCTTATTCTAGAAATCCACAGAGTTCAAAGGAGGTTTAATCTTCCTGCAAAGTTGTTAAACCATCCTACAGAATTCTGTAACAAATATAGTTTTCTATTACTTCATGTGGGAGGATTACTGAAAGCCCCAGAGTCAGGGTAAGGCTTAGCCATTAGCTCTTTCTTTCAGCAGGAACCCTAGTCTTCCAGGTTATATGCAAAAGTTAAAAAAGAAAAAAAATCTTCAATCAAAATTAGGAGTTTAATACTGATGCATAGAGCATTTTGCATGTTTTTATATAGATCTGGCTTATTCTCAGAATGGAGTGGGGCCTTCTAACTGTGCTGTACACATTCTTGGTATTTTAATGGCTTTTGGTACAAGCAAGCTGTCTTTGGGATGAGGAAAAGCTCATCCAGCCCTCAAGTGAGTAGTGGCTGTTAAAGGCTTGGAACATGAAGTGTAATACAGCTTAAAATCTGAAATTGCAAGAGTAATTGGTGACCTCGGAAAAGCAGTAAAGAGTAACACATTTTAATGGGAATAATTAAATCGAGAGTCACAAAGCAGACAATGTAAAAGGTTTGATTAAAATGTAATTAAAATTATGAAAGACTTAATGGAATGAAAGTTGTGGAGGGATCTGTAGGTGCCACAATCAGCAGTGCAAAGTCAGCATAGGGAAGGCATTTTTGTGGATCAGTGTATTTTAATCTCATGCTTTCTCAATGTGAAGGAAATGTAATGTTGTAATGCACCAATAAAACAACACATGAATGTGGGTTTGTACATCTGCGTGTTATCATTTTTTTTTTTGAGAAGAATATAGTTTAGCAAGTTATTTTCATTAATAAAAATAAACCATCACACACACACACAAAAAAGCCCTAAAGGAACAGTGTTACTGATAAACAATCATTTCTGATGCTATTAAAATGGAACAGCCTCCCTCTTTTAACCAAAATAATGCTCTTGCTTTCCTCCAGGCCAAGGCACAGTGTAAGTTTGCAAGACTGAAATTTTGTAATTGTTATCCAGCTAAACCAAGCAGGTTCCTTTCCCTGGTCCCTTCCATATCTCAAATAACACTGCAAGTGCCGTGTTTAATGACAAATGTGGTTAGGCTAGAGCAGGAGAACAATATCAAACCAAACACAGCAGGGATATCCTGAAACCACGAGACTGGGAACCAGCAAAATGTCCCCACAGTGAATGCAAATCTCAGGCACTGGGTTAGGAATAGAGCATTTGTGCTGATTTATTCAGATTTTGTTGCTTTTTCTAATTTGGCCCTCTGTTTTCCTCCCTGTGCATAGAACAAATTATTTCTATTTAATGTGAAAAGAGAACCTCATTTTCCTTCTTTGTATCCATGGCAAAAATTACTTTGCTGTGAATTGTGGGGGGGAAAAAACCCACTCCAAACCTATGAAAAAGCCGTATTTTGGTTTTGTAGTACTAAAATTCTAGTGACTTTGGGACAACTGCTCTGGATCACTGAGCACATCACAAATAAAGTCTTCACATGGGTTTTGCTCACAGTCTTAAATTTTTAAATTTGTTTTAAAATTGCTAAGCAGGACCATGCTGTTGGACAGTTAGAAGTAGCATCCACAGACATTATTTGAAATCAAATTTCTTACTACTCTTACCCATTTTTACAAGGTATGTAGTCTTACCTGCTGTCTCAGAGTACACTCCATACTTGTCTGATAAGCAGAATGCCTTCATTGCTGTCCTAAGAGGCTAAAATTAAATTAGAACTTTCCACTAGGATGCACCCAGTTTAATTCGGTTCATTATATAGAGAAATACTTTTCTACAGGTGTGCAAATTACTCCCTGCTCAGGAAATTGCTCTGAACAGAGAAAAAATATTATCATTTTGCCATTAAATTAAAATTTGCTCAACATGTATAAAATTAAAATGACAAGACTGGGTGGGTAACTCCTGATGCACTGAATTAACTGAGATTCTTTTTAGAGATACTGCAGGATTTTTGCTTAAACTTGCAGAAATAACAATGAAAACAAAAACAAAAATCAGCATTCAGACTGGTCCAAACTTTGGACCTTGTTTGAACCCAGACAACTATAATAAAAAAATCTGATCTGAGATGTATGAATGAAATGGTGAATGAAATAGAGATCTGTATTTTCTAAAAAAAAAACTTTCCAAAGGGAAAAGCAAGAGGCATTTGGGATAACCAGCATTATGTAGTCTGAGTAGCAAGATATGAATGGGGGGTGAAATAGAAAATCCTCTCTCAGTGCTTTGACTTTGTAAAAACAAGAGTGATGCATTCAGCCAGTTCAGGAGGACTGCAGAAAGTCAAGCATGAAACACCATTGAAGCAGCTCCATAAACCTTAAACCTTTGGACTGAATCTCTTTGTTAGTTTGCCAAAAAAGCTCTTAATTTCACTGGCACATTTGCAGCAGCCATGCATTATTCTGCCAAGCTGGGAGATTTTAACGTGGTCTGAAACAAGTTTATTTCTAGGAGTAGATGGGGCTGGGCACAAGGATGCTCTGGTTTTTATTCCAGTGATTATCCATGGCTTGCTGTTATTTGGCCTCTTGTTCACAGATGTAATTGTGCATTTTAATTACAGCCCACACCTCTGTGTTCTCTCGGCTCCTTTGGGTCCCTGGCTCCTTCCATCTGCAGAGCAGCTTCTCCTGATGATGAAGAAAGGGAAAAGAATTGATAGTGACATGCACACACCTTCTTCTGGATGGTGTCTGTCTTCCTTCCTTTTCATCTTAATTAGACTTTCCGAGTCTAATTAATTCACTTACGTATAAGCAACACTCCCCCACAGCAGAGTTCAGCTCTGGAATGGACCAGCTGTCACTGCAGAACTGCCCAGCTGAACCCAGACAAGCTCCAACTGGAGGACTCAGGTGGCCATTGTCCAATACACAGAACTTCCCACTTTTTAAGCCAAAGGGCATTTTAAGGAATTTTAAGGCTTTTACAATCCTTAGTGTTGCAGTGAGGAAGGGTAGTCGGTAAAGGAAAGTTTCGCTCTCAAATTCAAGTGAATTCTCCCCCTGATTCTCAGCTGGAACAAAAGAAGATTTCTGTTCTTCCCATTTCTCGGGTTATAGGCTGAGCAAACTCACACCTGCTCTGGGAGATGCTGTGAGGGGCAGCTGAGTGCCCTGGCACACATCTGATTTGGAGACAACAGTTCAAAACATTCCAGTCAGCATCAGTCTCAAAGTGACCTTCTGACACCATTCAGACAGAGAGAAGAGCTGCTAATTAAGATCCGAGGCCATCACATAATTGCTGGAAGAGATCTAAGCCAGGGAAAGTTTGATTTATTAGTTCCAACAGGTTTACCCAGTGTCCCTTGCTGGACACACAGAGTAGGTGGCTCTGAAGGCTCCCAAGAGTCAGATTATTGTCAAAAATCTCCTTGTGCTTTTGTGTGTGTCAGGGTTATTAGGAGAAAGGAGTCCCCATTCTATTGAGGGTGATATTTACAAATCATTTATTGCTACTTAACACTGTTGAAAAATATCTCCTTTACCAGGCAGGCTGAATAGACAATTCTGTTGTGTTAGTCTGTATTCTGTTCACACCACCCCTTATCAGCTCTACAGAGCATTTGTGTATACAAAAACCCATTTCATCTTCATTCCCAGTCCAACTGATTGAAGCCACAATGAAAGTTTCAGACGTGGCTTCCTGCTGAAATCAATATAATACTGTAAAAAAGGAAGGGGAAAAGAACATTACAGCAATGTCACAATGTCACTCTAATCTAAGAGGTGTAAACTTGTCTAGGGAGTGAATATGATGGAATTCGTATCTGCAGTATTGTTCAACAAAAATAAAGCAACTTAAACATCCTCTGTATCACTGAGTGTGGAAAAGACTGGAGCTGGCTTCTCCAAACAAATCACTGCAGGGAGTAAAGGGATAGGGATCATATTTCTGAGGCTTGTTTGGGAAACAGGAATTCCATTTCATAAAGGTTGGGAAACATTTTTAATTTCATGTGTTAACAAAACTCATAATTTTAAGAATATGCTAATGGAAAAACATAATTTTTTGTTACATCTCAGTGTATAAAGACTTTTGCCAGCCTGTGGGAGAATGATTTCCACCCTTGCTCTTCTGAGGCTTCCAACCTTCTCATGTCAAGAAATGCCCAGAGGAACAGGATTATTCTTGAATGGGTGAATTGTTCCTTCCTAATTTGCTCTTTTCCTAATTCCCTTCTGGTCTGAATAACCTCCCTTGGAGTTTCAGTGCAGCACCTCTGCTTCTGTGAATTGTCCTGATGGGAAATAGTTTGATTTTAATTTTTAACCAGTTTATTTTCAGCATCAGCTGGAGTCTCCTCTTTTTAAATACTGAAAGAAAACTCCTGTGCTACTGACCCCAGAAGGGATGAGCACAGCTGATCTGAGGATTCAGCTCAGGCTAAAGGGGAATAAGGAAAACTCAGCTCCTCCAGCAACATTTGGAGAAAGAGCTGGCAGGGGAGGCTGGTGCAGGAAGAGGTGCCACAGGAATTCATTATCAGTAAGTGGATTTATATTTTCCATGAAGTGATGAAAGCAGCATCTGCTGTATTTGGGATTTCCCAAAGTAAATAGAAATAAATCAGTTGTGAGTGCATTCCAGCTGGGAATTTGTGAAGTTTAAGCACTGCATGGTTTAATGTGGAAAAACTGTGGAGCAGTTTCTGTGCTGTGGATAAAGGGGGGAGTAGAAATATTGACCTTGTTTTATATGGACTTTACTTTGTTGGAGGTTTCTGCAGTGGGGGAAGCAGAGTTATCACCTAAGAAATTTTTCAGCTTTTTTTTTTTCTTTAAACCAGTGTTTGTGTTCTCCTATCTGTCAATAAAAAAGGGCTAGCTTTTAACTCAAGGTGTACTGGCTTGTAACCAATCAATATAATTAATCTCTTCCATCCTTACTTTTATGAAGTGATTATACTGAAGAAGTCAACTGGGTTTTTGAACACATATTTATTTAATACTTACAGTATTTAATACTTACATTTCCCAGGAGTTATAGAGAACTATTATGCAAGTAAACATGTTTAGCCATAATGCTGTCCTTGCAAAAATAAAGAGGAAAAGTTACATTTCCTCTTTTGCTATCTCTGTGTAAAACTAGTGGTGAGAGCATGGTTAAATGAGTTTAATGGCACTGGTAATGGCCATAAAGTAAAAAGCATTTATAAAGCAGTAAATGCAGCTATGAAGGAAGGTGCTTACAAGGTAAATCACAGTCCCTCGTTAGGTTGTGATAATTATTAAATAGCCAGAGTCAGTGCAATAATTAATATTACTGTTCAGAATTTTACATGATCTGCACACCCTCCTAACCTGGGGAAGTAAATCCTGCTCGAGGGGCTGTGAGTTTGCTTCCCTCTGCTCTGCCTTTGCTGATATTCACCCAGGTACCTCAGCATTGTGAAGAATTTGTTTAAACACCAGAACTAACAGGTGCAATAGGACCTAAAACCATCCCATGACATGACTTTCAATGGCTTTGCTGACAAAGAGTGGGACAAAAATACATTTTCTTGTCAGCTGAAGCAGACTAAAAGCTTTTCTGTCACTTCCCTGTCCTGCTGAATTTTCACTTAGTTTCAAAGGGAGGTGTAATTGACTCTGGGTTTGTAAAAGGAATAAAGGTTAGGTTCCACGGGGGCAGCTAATCACACAATGCTCAGGGAAGTAGAGAGAGATTCACAGACACTTCTCTCTTCTATCCCTGCCCTCAGTGCAGCATCACAACTCATATTTTATGGTCCAGGGATGTGCTTTCAGGAAACACACCGTGCTTTTCTTCAGGCTAAATTGTGTGTTTATGTTTTGGGTCGTTTCTAAACCCTTGCATTAGTGCCCCCAGCAACTTTTGTGAGCTAGGGCTATGACACAGGAAAAAAGTCTAGAAGCTGAGCTTTTAGGTGTGAGGCTTTTTAAAACAGTCTCTCAGTATCTATAGTGTGCAGGGATTGCTCTCTGCTATTAAACAGTGATCCCCCAAGGTGGTTATTTGAGAAAGTGAGATTCTCCTGCAAAGCCCTCACTATTTCAGTTTAATGATGGTTTCTTTCTTGCTCTCAGCAGTGCAGAGCACACAGCTGAGCAGTTCAGGGTCTATCCAGAGGAGCTGGAGCTGGCTCATGTGAGTGGGGGCTGAGCCAGGATTTTATCAACACCAGACCCTTAAATGTTTTTTTTTTTTTTTTTTTTTTTTTTTTTTAAATAGGGCTTTGGGCTTTTTTACAGCCAACAGATAACTCTGTACTTAGACTACTCTAGAGGAAGTTTTAAACCTACAGCTCCAAGTGAATCCCTGATTAGGACAAGTGCAGATACCTGCCTACAAACATGACAATGAAAATTTATATTAAGATTAATCATTAGGAAAAAGAACTTCATTTGATCACTGCTGAAATCAGTGGAGGCCAAACCAAGCTGGGGGAGCCTGGCTTTAATACTGTGCATTATTTTCTGTGAATTTGTTTGTGGGAAGGTGAGCTGGCAGGCATGACAGAGCTCCTAAAAACATCATCATAAACTCAAAGGAGTTCTTTACATGAGATAAACTTGCCAAAAGTGGGTCAGTCAAATTGTTCCGTTTCAACAAATCTTAATGTCAATTATTCAAACTGGTACTCAAGGCCTAATATAGGCTTTCACTCTTTCCTGCTACTCAGTAAATGCATGTGGGGGATGGATGTTCATCTGGGTTGAACATCACCTTTATTACCTGTGAGGGTTATTTTTTCTGATTTTTTTATTGGTTCTTGATACCATCCAAAGGACATGAAAGGGCTTGAGGGATGAAAGTAGCTCTCATCTTTCCTTTCACTCTTCTGGAATTAAACTTCAATAGGCAGGAGCTGGTTTTTGGTTCATTCTTTGTTCAATTATTTGTTTAAATGATAATCCAGTGGAAATGCTTTCCTCTTTCACATGGCGTGTTCTAAGGAGAATATTTGTGTCATGCTGGGTGTGTGGCAGCATTTCACACAATGTTTGCATGAATATCATCAGCTTAGAGAGAATTTATTTGCACTGAGCATTACAGAACCATTCCTGGGGTACTGTCTGGGCATTCAGGGAAGAATCCCCCATCCCATGGGAAAGCCTCTATTATTTCCCTACATGTGGTTAGACACCTACTCTACCTCAATACAAGCAGGAAGGACTGTGCTGACATTTTTCCCTTCCTCTGGCCTTGATCTGAAGTCATTCATTAATTTAAATCACTTCTGGAAGAACACCTTTAATTTTTCCAGCTTCATGCCTCCTAGCAGAAAAACATCTCTCAACTATTTTATTGATGTATTTGGGAACTTCTCCTCTGTGTATGCTCCAGGACAAGAACATCTGGAAAGCTGCAGACAGTGACACTAATAAATTATCCTGAAAACTTTTTCCATCCCTCAAACCACGCAGACTGAATTTGGGTTGCTCATTTGTAAATGAATCTGTCTCTCCCAGGCTGGATGGATGTCCTGTAATGACTCCCTGGCTCCCAGCTCCAGGCCATTTAGGATATGGTTAAGCTGGCTGCTTTTTTCTCTCTAGCTGTTGGCCAAAATTAAAATCAGAGCAATGTGTAAAGTGCAATAGTGTTATACAATGTGACTGCATCAGGAAATCTGACCCTGAACCTGTAAAATACCTGGCAAAGCCTGAAATGAAGAGAAAATAAAATAAAATAGCAGGAACCAAGGCAGTGCAGAATGGAATTACCTGTCCGAGCATCTCTGCACTAGAAAAGAGGCATCTCTAATCTTTTTTTTTTTTTCTTGTATATTAAATTTCATAGAACTAAGCATGTTCCATTTCTAGGGTCAACTCTTGCGGGTGGCATCAGTATTTCTCACGGGACCATCAGAACAGAGTGTTTTATTGGGAATATTACTTCATAAAAACCAAATTAATTGCTCAAAGACTGACATTTTCATGGCAGCACATTTTTGTAGCCTGCTTATCTAAGTTCTATTTGGAGAAAGCTTGAATGGTGGTGTGAAAAGAGATCATCTCCTCTGGAGAAGGGAGGGTTTGCAAAAGTGAAGAGCCTGAGGGACACAGAGCTGAGGAGCAGCACTGCCTGGACATCCTGTGCTCCAGAGGATTCTGCCTCCTGGCAGCCAAAGCTCCAGATGGGTTTTGGCAGGAGCTGTAAATTTTGGCTCCCTAAGTGGTGCTTCTGTACCTCTGGAGTTTTTACCAGCAGTTAATGTACAATCAGCTTTTACTTCCTCTACATTAATTTGTCCTGAATTATCCAGCATTAATTATATCTTGAAAATTAAGTCCCCAGAGTGGTAAGTCTGGAAACACCCAAGAAAGAATATGCATCAATTACTTGGAAAGTTGGCTAAGTAGCCAATATTAATATTTACAGATGAAATTTAATGACCAGTGGCAGAGCAATCACTGTAATAGGGCAGCTCTTCCATTCCAGAGCAGCTTAGGCAGCATCTCATGTTTCAAACATGTTTGGCACACCACACATTGACACCTCCCTCAGTGCTGGGAGAGATGTACCTGGCCACAGGCTTTAAAAAAATATATATATCAAAAATTTTAAAAAGGTGTTCAGGGTTAATATTTAACCTTGAATATTTAACCCTTAATATGTAGGACCTGGCTGAAGGTCCTACAATCTGATATTACACCTAAACTGAAGCATCTCTAAAATAAAAATCAAACTTGGACCAAGATCTCCTGGTAGAAATTCTGACCCAAATAATTGAACTGGAAATAAGGTGAAGAGATGTATTCCTAATATTTTCTCGTTGTTAACCATTATTATTGTAAGTGAAACCATCACTATTTGAAGACATCATGTCTGTGTGTTTTTCTAAAATATATGCTCTAATTAAATCTCAAGCTGATGGGAAATCAGGCTGGAAAATATCATATTTTTTCATGTCAAAAATCCATTATCCTGGATAGGTTGATGATTAAACTGTCAACTAGGAGACAATCTCTGGCTTTAGGATTTGGACACTGGATTTTTCACCCCACAGTTTTTTTATGACTGAGAAATACATGTTTAATTTTCTAAATATTGAGTACAAAAGCTATCAGGAAGAATTCTTATCGAGTTTTTTCCTACCTACTTTTATCTACTAGGAGAGTGTTTTCTTGTGGGTCTTTTACATTATAATTGATCAATATTAACCTGGTAATGTACATAAGAAAACAGGCATGTATCTTATGTAGTAATTTAATCAGAAAGAAAGAAATTAAGAGGCTTTTGGCTCTGGATTCATGAGCTACCAAGCAAGATCTACACAATGCACTGAAGAATGAACATTCTAAGTAACTTTTTTCCATAACATCTGTGAGCCCATCCCCAAATGGGGGAACAAAACTGAGTAAAATTACTAAATTTGTATTAATTTAGACTTGCTACTAATAGAAATACTGCAGCAATTGGCTTGATTATGGTTCTTACCATAATTTTTTTATTAAGTGATGCCTATAAAATCTTTTAAAAAAAATAGGAAAAATAGGAAATTTTTTTGGTAAGGATGTATCCTGAGCCCCTGCCAGAGTTGTTCCTCATGCCCTGCTCTGGTAGCTCAGCACTTCCCACAGGGCCAGTGGTTATCAGCATTTCCTGTGCTGATATGGATGTTTGTGCAGGAGGTTTTTTCTTTGCCTTTTAGAGGAGCTTTTAATGCACACACACCAGATGCCTAAAGCCTTGCATATTCTGCCATGTATTTATACTCCTACTTATACTTCCAGTCATATCTCTGCCTGGGGTTGTTGGAGAATTAGGCAAAGCCTCCACATAAATAGAAGTTGAGGCTAGCAGTGATGGACATGGATAGATATAGATTTAGACCTTCAGCCCTGCACAGGTAACACCCTACACAGCATTATTGCTGTTAGCAAGATGACAAGTTTTATCTGGGTAAATAATGAATAATAATCAAAAACCAGCTTAAACTATACCTGGGAAACCTGGAGGAAGGTTTGTGTAACAGAGGTACAGGTCAGCTGTGTTTTGCAGGGCAAGAAACTACATTTTCAACATGAGATGTGTCCTCATCCCATCAGCTCTGTGGCAGTGCAGACATCCTAAATTTTGGGTGTCTCTTAAGCTGATTAGCAGCCACTCATTAAAGCAGTGTGCTTGGTGTCACTGATTGCTGTTTGCCAGCTAGGAATCCCTGCAGGACATGCCAGCCATCCTTCACCTGGCTCAGGGCTCAATCCTTTCAGGAGGTGCAGTTCCACTTTATCTTCTTTTTCAGGCAAAACACATCAATAGCCTTCATAAAACCCAGCATTTATGAACTACAGAAAGTTGGTTCTTGCAAATCCTCGCTAATATCCCTTGTTTGACTGTTGTGTATCAGCAGCCCTGCAGTCAGGAGATAAACTCCCTTTGCTTTGGCTGTGACACCTGCACTGTAGCTGTCCCTGCTTCCTGACGTTTGTGTCTCTCAGATCTTGCTGGAAAACCCAATTTAACACCTTCTGTGGCCACCCTGGGGACTGCAGGTGACCTCACCTAATATTCTGTACATGTGTCAGCAGAAGCAGTTTCATATGGGTATCAGAAGAGTTTGGATAAGTTTTCCTGCTGCCACTTAGCACAGCTGTCTCACTTTGGAGTGTCCTGTGCCAGTCCTGTGTTGAGTAGGTTTGGATGAAATTGTTCCCTGGAGGGTGGGCAGGCCCTGGCACAGGGTGCCTCTGGATTCCTGGCAGTGTCCAAGGCCAGGCTGGGGTTGGAGCAGCCTGGGACAGTGGAAGGTGTCAGCCCTGCCTCAAGAACATTTGACAACTGCCAAGAGAATTTTCCATCGCTGCTGAGGCTTAACAGCTCAGGCACTTTCCAAAGCTGCTCTTCCCAACTTTACATTATTGGAGTACTTGTCTCCTGCCTGTTCTTACACCACTTGCCATGATGCTTTCTGGGGTGTCTGGGGCACCAAGCATAGCTCAAAATAGTTGCTATGAATTTGATATTTTTTAAAAATTATTTTTAGGGATACCATCCATAACCTCAGTGGTGTTAGATATTATATATCTAAAGCTACAACTATAGCTTTTAGATATTTTCATTGTGTGTCAGAATGTTTGCCTTTGGAGGCAGCAGGCTGTGTTCCTCTGTTCCTGACAAACAGAACCAGCTGGGTGTGCATGAGGTTCTTTTTCTCTATGAGAAGGGGAATTAAGGGGTTCAGGGACCACAGAGATCCCTTCATCTCTGCCTGCTCTCAGAATCCATCCTTACACTATGCACGGGGAGTTTTATTCCCCCACTTTTCTAATGAACTCTAAGGGTTCTAATGAAACCTTTTCCTCCCCATGGCAGCCACTATATTTTACCAAACCTCGGCAAGCATTTATTTCCCAACTTTCAGCAAGAGCTCGCTCTCGGTGCTCTGCTGTTTGTTTTCTCTTGCCTGAGGCATCTCTACCCCCCTGGTACATTCCCCAGCATCCAAACCATGACAGACACATCACTGCTCTTGAACCCATAATCACCTGCAGGAACGTTTGCTGCTTTTCATCCAGTGTGTCACATTCTTTGCAGAGCAGTCACTCTGTTTTATTGGTTTCCTCAGAAATGAGTGCTCCCAACCCCAGTCTTGTCCTCCACAATTGATGCAGATGCTTTTTGCCTCGCAGCTTTGCAAAAGCTGGTGGAAGAAGGCAGTGTTGTCATTAACCCCTTTGGTAGCCAGCTGTGCTGCAGTTTTTCTGCTTGGGGATTTGTGCTTTGCCTGATTTTCTTGTCAAGTTCTTGGATTTCTGCCCTTAGAGTGCTGTCAGTGCAGCCTTTGTTTGTTCATTTTCCCTTCTGCTGTATTAATAAAGTTTGCTCTATGTGTTCAGCTTAGACCTCCTCACCGAGTAATTTTAATTTTCCTATTGCATTTCTAGTTCTCAGTCTGTGAGGACTGTGTCCCCTTTGCCTTGCAGGTGCTGATTGCCTTGTTAGGGCTAATTCTGGACCAGTTGCATTTCTGTGTGGCTTATTTCTTGTTTCTCACCACAGTAAGGTCCCAGAAAGTCTTGCTTAGCCAATGTAATTTTTTTCCATTCACTTTGATTGGTGAAATGGAAGAAAACATCAGTGCTGCTTTGGCTGAATTTAGATGGAGTTATTTGCATCCTCTTCTTCCATTCTTCCAAGGCTTTAACTATCATCCAGCTACTTCTACAATTTTCTGCTCGCAGTTTTTTTGTTAATGAAATTTGCTTCTCCAAACTGTTAATTGAGAACCACCAAAGGACACTGAGAGAGGTTTCCATGCTAAAATCCTGAATTCCAGCTGAGGGGTTGGGATGAGGTGAATAAGATGCTTTGAAAAAGACAATTGCCATTTCTAACTGTGTTGCTTGTCTGGTTCTTCAGGAGCAGGATTGACTGACATCTCATTACAATAGACAAAGAGTCAGATGGATCCCTACAAAACGATTCTAACATGGCCACCTTTGGGAATGCTATTGTAGCAAGAGATAATTTAATACTTAGTTAGCCCCTATTCCCTCCTGATTAACACTACCTTGAGTTGCTAATTATCTCAGAAAATATATGTACTGCAGTGATAGTGTGCCTGGCCTTTCTGACTGCCTCCAAGGGCAAAAATGTGTTTGTATTACCTGATGGTTGAGTGAAGTTCAATAGATATTATTACTGTGCCAGTCAATAAAGAGATGAGCAGAAAGACTTACTGCAAATCGTGTGTTTGAGGAGAGTCAACTCATTAATCTAATTATCTACAAGCCTTCTAAAAATGTTATTGACTGTGCTTGCTGAGGCATCAACTCAAACAGAAGAACTGCTCACACCGAGCTGATAACTCCTCTCCATTCTGGCAGAGCAAATTCCAATTTCTGTTACAAATTCCCATTCCCATTGCAAAGCCAAGGGCGTGTGCTCCCCGTGTGAAGACAGCAGCCCTTCACAGCCAAGTGTTTCTGAGGGGCAATAAATGGGGAAAGCAGGCACCAAGCCCACAGCAAAGTTATCTTGGGTTAACAGTCTGTGTGCAAATCATTCCTGATTCTTGCCCACCTAACACAGCCAGCTGTGCACCCACACTGCACGCGTGGTTTTAGCTCACTGAAATATGAAATGCTGGGTGAGAAAGCAAATGCACGGGGTTTATTCTACTTCATAATCATGGAACTTGGAGGGGGAATCTTAAGGCACACAAGCACCGGGAAGTTGTCCTTTTTACAGGCTCCCTCCACAGTTTGTCTTTTTTAGAGGAGAAACAGCATTTGTCAGGGCAGAGAAGTGACCTTGGCTCTAAATGAAGCCTGGACATGCTCCCTGACATCAGGCAACATCTGACTTCAGTCAGCTTAAACCCTGAGGCTGTTTTGAGCTTGAATAAAATGCACAATTGTGCATAAAATGCACCATTTTGGCTCTAGGTGCTGGCACAGCCAAGGAAGTGAGAGAACAAACCTCACTGGGAAGTGTGCTGGGTTCAGGGGCAGGAGGTCTGATCCTTCAGCACTTGGCAGGTTCCTTTAAAACAAGTCTTGCTGATGTTTTCAGAGCCAGGAGGGATCAATAAGGAGTTGCCACTGAACAGCCCAAAAAAGCAAAAGCCCATGTGAAAATATGGGCTTTCATTGTGAGGATTTAAAAGGAACCCCAAGAAGGATGGCTGTTTCTGCTCTAGAAGAAAGAGCACACAAAAGGTTATTAGCTCACTGGGGACTTTAAAAGGGAACTAAGCACTGATGAACATGAAATTAAAATTTTACATAAGTGCACAGGACGGTTGGTTTTATTACCTTAGCTTTATGGCTTAATTAGAAGAAATCCTTTCCCCTTGCCAATAATGCTAATTATAAGGATCTTGATACTTTTATAAATACACTGGGTAAGGAGATGTTATTCTTAAGGAATATTATCATAAAATCAGTGAAGTGTTGCATGGAGAAAATGGTTTTAAGGAGAGCCCAACCATCATAACATAGACAATAGAAGTGGTGTCAAGTGAGCTGTGGTGACTGGCCCAACAAGCTGCAGAATATCTGAAAGCTTAGCCCAAAGTAAACACAGATATCTTTAATAATCTACAGGAACTTATTTAAAATCAGAAAAGGGAACTGGCAAAGTGCTGAAAACCAGTTTCACAAGGGAGCTTTAAAAATGCACCTGGAGCTCTGTGAGTGCATGATTTAGGCCCCTGGAAGCCTCTGCCTACCTGTTCTAAATGGATAATTTTGCTTCTAATGATTTGTATTTAAACAGAGACTTAAATCCTCCTCAGCTCTTTTGAGCTTGCAGATAGGGGCTCCAGTACAAAATAAACAGATGAACCTTCAATTTTCAGGCTATTGCAAATTTGAACTTAATTAATAGTCTTTCATCTCTAATTTCTTACAGTCTGTAAAAGGCCTGCATTAAATATTTAACTTTGTTCATCATGCTAACTGAACAAAGTCTGTATTTTTTTCCTCTGTAAAGTTTTCCAATCTGAGAGATGTTTGAATTAGGAATAGTTTCTAATAGTTTGTTTGAAATTTGCTATTAAAAAAACCAAACAACTCCAGGTTTTAGTCTCATTTAGTAACTTTTTAATTTCATATCTTAATTTTCATTCTTTTGCTGTCTTGTACATACAGAAATTTCAAACTTCTGTTTTTTCATCATTATCTAGGAGAGGTGTAGTCGTTGTATAGTTAAATATAGCAATTTTTTTAAAAAAATCTGTTACCTAGGAAATATTTATGTCATTCATGTCATCAGTTGTGTGATGTGAATTACTGTTATTGGGTGTAAACTGTTTTAAACAGCTTCTAGAGTTTGTCTCTATGGTTTTATGCTGATACCCTGTGTCCTACAGAGATTTCAGACTTTTAACCACTTTTTCAATAAGATCTGAGTAAGGTAACTTAAAGCCTTGCACCCAGATATTTTATTTTGAAGGAAGTGATGCAGTACAGCCAAATCCTGGAACTCCTGAAGGTGACAGGAAATTTGGGCTGGCTCAGAATTGCTGGGTGGATTTGGGATTTGTGTTGCAAATACAGATTTGATCTTCATTTGTGTTGAAAGATTAAAAATTTAAAACCCGTGACAGGGACAGAAGATAACTTACAAAGCTAAGCTTGGTGGCATAAATTATATTCACCATTTATTATATAATTTATACATATATAGATGGGTTTTTTTCCTTAATATTAATATATATTCACCAGCACACCTGAAATGAAACAAGATCTTGTGAGTTTACACAAACACTTCAGTAAGCCCAGAAATGGGAGCATCATTCTGATTTTTCCAATCTGCAGGGGCTGTGATGTTTCTGGGGGAGGAGGGTCCTTCTGCCAGGGTGAAATTCCTGCAGCAAACACTTCCCAAACACTTCTCCTGGCAGCATGGATATAATCTCTTTGGAGAAGGGTCCCATTTCTGTCCCAGCAGTAAATCACACCAAGTGAATTAGCAGCAGTTTTGTATCATAGGAGGTTAATGAAAGGGAAAATTGAAAGCATTCAGATTTTGCTTTTGCTCTGAAATTGTTTCTGTTTATACTGCCATTATCTTGGTCTTTCAACAGACTAAGAAAAAAAGCCCCTAATATTAAACAAGTTTAATAAATTAATTTAAAAACAAATATTAAATAAGGTAATATTAGAAGAAGTGTATGGAGTACAAAGCTAACCAGGGAATGGGAAACAGTTCTTAAAAATGTTTGTGGCAATGAAGACCAAACATATGAAAGGCTTTCATTGACTTAGATTGGGAAGGTGATTTTTTGTTAATAATTTATTAATTTGACCAGTTGAAGAGTGAAATTCAGGCACAGAAGAGTGAGCAGAGCCACCTGGGGCCATGCCAGGAGTGTGGCTGCAGCCCTCAGCTCCCTGTGCTCTGGAAAGTCTCCCCAGGCAGGAACACTCAGCAAATTTACAGGCAATTACCCCAGGCTGGGATTCCTTGGATCATTTACATCCATCACCTGGAATTTGTTGTATTAATTCCACCAGCTCAGCACAAAACCTGGAGATTTATCACAGGACTCACACTGCTGCTCATCTCATCATCTCTCCAGTCAGAGCTGCCACCAATTTAATGGCACTGTGAGGAGCTGTGGGTGAAAAATTGCCATGTTAATACTGAAACTTGGAAAAATTTGTGTGTAAATATCATAATGGTTTACAGGGAGCCTTTTAAGACTGAACAGCTGCAAGAGAGCACGGAGGAGCAAATGTACTTCAATTTCTGTGGGTTTTTTGGCACAAACCTTTAGACATCCAAGTGTGGAGGGGAAGAACCAAGAGATGCAGATCTGTAATTGTCCCTGTCACACAGCTCTGTTTGATTCCTCACTTAGCTGGGGTCGGCAGCCCCTCAAGAGCCCAGTTCTCTGACACCTTTCATTATTTCTGGAATTTAACTGTGCCCCAAACCCTCACAAATCAGCTTTCAAACAATGATTTTTATTTATTTTTATTTTTTTCATAGTTGTGGGGCTGCACCTTTTCTTGTGTATATGAAAAATGTATCAGTCTATCCATAAAATCTCTGTATCTCTGAATTTCAGGCATTATTTAAACACACCATAGCAGCAGCTTCTTTAATTGCAAACGTTTCTAGATGAAAAACTAGAAAGTAAAAGAAATGAATGTCTTTTGATTTGAGGTTGTTCTGCTCTCTTGTTGCTAAATGATGCATGCTTAAAGAAAAAGTTTCTTGGCATATTCTGTCCTCCAATGACAAACATTCCTGAACTTATATGAAATATAGATGGTTCTGATAAGCACAGTTAACTGCTGGAAGGGAGGGTTTGCATGAGCTGATGAGAGAGGGAATTGCTCCTTTGATTTAACTGATACTGATTAGCCTAAAAATATTCACTTGGGATAAAACTAAAAGTAAATGGGGGAAAAATTGGGTAATCATGATCTCAAATACTTCAGGATGTGCATGGACTCCATAAAGTTTGGTAGTTTCTGCAAGTATACAGAAAAAATGACACTGAGGCTACTCAGTGAACAGTTATTAATTAATAATTAGGTATGTTTAGGCTGCACAAAAATGGAGATACAATCTATTTCCAGAGGTTAGTGCCAAAATACTTTTTTTTTTTAAATTAAGACATTACTGTGAAGGGTCTGATTTCCCTTCTGTGTTTCTATGCTTTTCAGAAAAATATTTTCTTTAACTTTTCATATCTCATCTGGTAACTGCCAGGACAGCTGGACACAAACACCACCAATATGCTACCTGAAAGGGCAAAAGGTATTTTACAAGTGAAAGGAGGGATGTAAATCATGGGAGGGTAAAAGTTGTTTTACAGTCTAATCATTTAACCATACCAAAGAAATGTAGATAAGAGAGAAGCTTCAAAAGGAAAATGTTGGGACAATAAGGAAAAGGCCACAGGAAAGCTGATCCTACTTCAGGCAGAACTCTAGCTGAATTTCTTTGCATCTTGGATATGAGTCCATTGATTTATGCATGACAATTGCTCCTTCAAGGAAGCCTTTGTGTCACTGCACAAAAATTTGAAAATTATATTGAGCCTGTCTTGCAGACTTCAGCTAGGAATACTCAATAGAAATGAAGACTATTGTTCAATAGCAAGAATAAAATTGCTTTATTCTTTCTCTTATTTTGAACAAGAAAAAGATGGCAATTTACAACTATGGGTTAAATGAGAAAAAAAAGGGAAATGAGTAGGGAAAAGGAGTTGAAGAGATTCCAGTGGGATTCTCAGGACTGTGACCTCACTGATGTAGGAGAATTCCTCTTCCCTTGCGCTGGAGGTCAGGGGCAGATGAGCAGGTTCGTGCTGCCCCTGGGGTGGAGGGAGAATAAATTTCAGGGCTGGAAAGGCAAATTCCCAAAATTGTTTGTAAGAAGTGCATTTGTAAATGGTTTCCTCTGCTAGCAATGCCTTTCCTAGCCACACAAAGCTGGTTCTGGAGCTTTCAGCGAACCCTGGTCACACTGATAAAACTTCTAGGAGCCTGGAAATGGTGGAAATTCGGTGACAAAATTCCAGTTTAAATCATACTGTTACATTTTAATGTCAACCTCTTCCTTTTAAGCAAACTAACCAAGTTAACCTCAGTTGTTATTTGCTTTTCTATAAATCTCTTTGAACTCTGCTGGTGGAAAACACTGCATAAGGGCTGGGTATTAACATTATATATGAAAGAAAAATTCTGTGTTTAAGACTTTGGCACAATATTTCACACGGTGGTATGGGTTAGTGTTAACCTTCATTTATTTCTGAACCATGAGTTGTTGCCCTTCCTGAATCCTGCTTTGAGATGGAGAAAATGGGGCATTGAAAGATATTAAAGCTAAATGAGTTTTACTTAGTGGCAAGCCCATTTTTGGTAGGAATAATAAAACAATCACTTCCTTACCAGCTATCCTTTACTTACAACTGTATTTCTCAAAGATGGAGTGGAAATTTCAGGCTATGGATGCAGAGTTTTAGGCAGCCCTCTGTGTAGGAGGCAGGGACAGCATTTCAGAGAAAATGAGACCCAGAGGATGGAGAGAATGCAAAGAAATCTCTGAAATCGGACAGTTCTTCACTCTGAGACAGGAACAAAGAAAACTCATTCTGTAGCAGTAGTTGCAGAATACTAAACGTGGATAGCAGGGAAAGCCATGGAAAACAGAGTTAAAATGATCCATGGCAAAATAATGCTAAAGATCTGGATAGATTCTGGAGGGACCTGGGACACAAAGGGAAAGTGTCCCGGCTGGTCTGATTAAGCTGATCTTTAGAGGATTTAAGGAAAATGAGTACAGGCAGGCTGGGGGAAGTTTTGCTCAATATACAGCTCATTTATGTAGCTGATAAGCTGCTCAGAGAACTTTTAGAAGCTTTTGTTCTTTCTTTTCTTCCCCCCGTCCCCCCCACTTTGGTTTTTATTTTTTTTTTTTCCTGTGACTTTTTTTCTTTTGCTACAGTGGTGTTTGGATTAATGATTCCTGTGGAGCACAAAATGTCACTCTTCATAGAAATCTGGGCTTTTCTTTCCATTAATAGTAAGATCCTGTCCAAAATTGCAGAAACTGGTGCTCTTAGTGGTTTCTCAGTGTCTGTAAGAAGGATTTGATTTATTTATTACTCCTTTTTTTTTTCTTAGTTCTGTGCTATACAATGGATATATTCCCCTTCTCTGCCTGTGAATGTGTTCCCCCATTTTTCTCTTTGGACTTTAAGAGCTTCAAAGTGTTTCTTGTTTTTACATAAGGCAACACAGATGAACTGTGATTTAATCCAGTAATAAATAATCCTTCATTGGCTGCCCTTCGGTGACACAATTTTCTGTCTTAACTGATTTGGAAGAAAAAGGGATCTGTGGAACCTTACTGAGCTTAGAGAAGACATTATTTTTATTCATTTCTATTCCTCAGATGTTGAGATAAAGGTAAAAAGATTAAAGTTATGCAAAATAAGTGGTAAAATGTATGAAAATAATCTCAACAAATTTGATTTGCTTTTCCATTGCATTCTCTCTAGGTAAGAACACGATATTTCTTACAGCTCCTCTTCCCACTGGTTGACTAATAAAGTAGCTAATGATCTGCTATGTCTAAACAAAGTACAAATATTTCCAAAGGTCTTAATATTTCTTGGAAAACATTGCATGAAAAGGGATTAATCTGAGCAGAAGCATTTTCTGACGCATAATTATTTTGCTGTTTCATACTGTGATTCAATGTATCAATGAATCATGCATTAATACCTCCTTTAAACACCTTCAGAAATGGGACACAGATTATTTTTCCTGTTCTTCTGGAAGCTTCTGGAGGTGTCTAATGATTTCTTTTTTATGAAATCATAACATGGTTTTCATGTCTGGATGCTTTATATCTTTGAGAACAATGATGGAGTTGGAACAAACTACAGCAGAGAGGAGATTGTTAGGACTAAACTCTTTGCTTGTGCTCACCTGGGACACAGGATCTGAGGTTTCCAGGCTGTAATAAGTCAGGGGAATCCATGGAACAGTTTTCCTCCTGCTTTCCCTGTCACCTGAGGAGAGAAACAATTTGCTCCTCCTTTATCCCATCTGTTTGGCAAACAATCCACAACCACCCGAGGGAGGTTGTAGCCAGGTGTGGGGAAAACATTTTTATTTTCCTTTGCCACAGCTCAGAATGGCTGATAATTGATCAGAGAGGCTCCATTTGTCTGCCTGGTAAATAAACAGCACAAAAAGAGTTTTAGACAGCCTTGACAGATCCTCACGTGGGCTCAGGCGTGGAGCTGAGCCAGGGACAATTCCAGGAGCCTGGAAATGTCCATCTGTGCTTGGGAGCACTGCTCTCCATCCCTGGCACTGCTGGCTCTGGGATGGCTCTCCTGGGGGAGCAACTGCATGAACCCCTCACTCAGAAAAAGAGTCAGGTCCTGGAGTTTAAAACCTCTCCTTTCTGAGACTCATTACCTGTGTGGGTGGAGTTTTGTAGCCTGTGATGGTGACTCAGCTCTCATCTGCCACAGCCCATCTGATTTATGAACTCATTAAACTTCAGCTGCTTACTCGTGACCAAGACCTCCACACAAATCTGGTGTTAGGTGAATTAAATGCTCTTGTGGGTGTCTGAGTGGCAGGAATATTAAAAAAACCCCAACATATCTCACACAATAATATACCTGGCTTGGAATCATCATAAAAAGTTTCTGACTTCACTGATAACAATACAGATACTTCTAAGCCAGTTTCTTTTTACAGTCCCTTGGAAATAATGGATTCTGCTTCCTTTTACATGCAGTCATGAACGATTGCAAGATGGGGACACTACTTTGTGAACCCTTTCCAAATCATTAAAAATACATATATTGAGACACCCAGTGGTGTAAAACATGAGTCACTGTGCAGCCCATGAAAATACTTCTGAAGGGTATAAAAAGTGCCACTCTTTCCATATTTAATTTGTTTCTTTTGTACTTAAGTGCCTTTAACAATGAGAAGGTGGCAAGTTCATTTTTTTTTTTTGCACACAGGCCGAATGCACCAATAGAGCATTAATAAGGCAGAGCCCTTTCCCTAATCCAGGAGTTTTTACCCTGCTTTACAGAAATCTCTCTAAGATATATGCACGCTGATGTGAAACCAACTCACTCGTAAGCCTTCATCATTAAAAGTGAAATGCAAATTGGAATGTAGAAGAAAATATGAACTGATTTTTGGAGGTCCAATTTCTGATTAAAAATCATAGAACTCCTTTGTTTCCCTCATGTATCACAGAAGGAAAGAGAAATCACTGCAATATCTCAGTTGCAGATCTACAAATGCTGGTTAAAAATGAGAAAAAAGCAGAATTAGCATCCAAGATACCAGAAACCGATAGAAATAGTGATGGCAAAAAGCTGTAGTGCATCACCCTCTTCTGATATATTTGAGTACAAGTTCAGATGGATGTTATACCCATTCCTGCATTTAAGTATTTTATTGAAATAGTGTTACTAAGACAAATAAAGTGAGAGGCTGCTTTAAAGTTTAATGGATCTTTAGTTACAAATGGACTGGCTATATCTGACCAACCAAATTATCTGATGTGCAACTGAGAAACATTCTTTCTGAAGACTAGCAATATAAATAGAAATAAAACCAGTCCACTTCAGTATTTATTGAATGACAATGTTCCTGCGGGCTATCAGAGGACTTTGGGACAAGTGCATCAGTTGAACATGCAGTAGTGTAAGGAAACAGAAATTTGTCCTAGAATATTTGGGCCAAGCTTGATCACAAGCAATGAGGGTGTGATGGTACAGGGATTGAAAAAACCCCTGTGTCTGCTGCTCTGCCTCAGCACCTGGATTCTGGGAGAGAAAAAGGAACTGGGCTTTAGAGATATCTGGTCAGACACATTTTTTCAAATGCTGAGATGGCCCAGACTGGGAAGGGAATTGCCTGATCTGTGTCAATAAATCAGCTCCTCCCTAAGCTGGGCTCTGGGCTCCAGCAGAAGATGCAGTTGAGCTCAGACCTGGCACTGGGCATCCCTTGCAATTCCAGCAGGTGCAGTGTGCTAATGCCCCAGCAAAAGGCACTGGGAAACTGATGGCAGAGTAGCTGGCAGGGGAACCTGGTCAAAGGGGGATAAACAGGCTCAGGCACATGGCAAGGCAAAAGTGCAGCTGGGAACTTTGGGAAGTTATTCCACATGGGAACAGCTCCTATGATCATTCCTGAATGATCCTTGTACTGCTCACCTGGTCATTCTGCTCTTGAGAGGAAAAGAGATGGAATATAGGATGCTCGACCCTCAATTTTAGTATATTTAAGTGGATTTTCTCATTTAATTGCTTGTGCAATTTTTCCTTTCCAACGCTTGGGGAGAAGCAAAAGGTTATGCCTGTGAGAGGAGTGAAATCCAGGCTCACAGGATTTCTGCACAAACACAGTCATGACAGGGTCTGAGTACCCCCATGCCTCAAGCTTTGATCATTGTGTGGGTTCCTGTGCATTTTAATAGCCCTGCATCCAATCTGCACACTGAGACAATGCAGGAACCATGCAAAAACCCCCCATTTATTTGAAAAACAAACAAAAAAACCCCCATTTACTTGAAGTAATCAGCTACTGATAAATCAGTTTATTTATTTATTTATCAGTTTATTTATTTATTTATTTATTTATTTATTTATTTATTTATTTATTTATTTATTTATTCGAGCCCTGTGGGAGCAGCTGTGACACTGTGCTATCTTTCACGTGCCATGCTTTTTAAACAACCATGTCTTTGGGCTGTGACTGTGCTCCTCAGCACACCACTAGCATGATTCACTTGCATAATATTCACACTAAAATTAGGTGACACACTCATTCCATCTGTTGGTTTCTCATCATATTCACTGAGAGCTGGAAAAAGCTGCAGGATTCAGTATTTTCCTTTGACAGGAGACCACTGGCAGGTGACAACTTGCTTCTAGATTGTGGTGAGATCTCCTGCCTGGTAAAAAGCCACAAGAGCTCTGGAACATCAGCAGAGGCAAATCTGCAGAGCAATCACACAATGGCACCCTGTGAGACACGAAAGTTTCATCCCAGTTGAGAATATTAGAATAGAGAATTAGAATATTAGAGCTGAGAATATTAGAATATCAGTCCAGTGGAAATTCCACAGGGTTGGTTTTCTTTCCTAAGTGCTTATTATGGATTTCTTTAAGAAGGGAAAATATTTACACAAATGGATTTGGGGGAAAAATTAAAAACTGTAGGATTGTTTTCCTGAAAAACTGAAAAAAAAAATACAGACTGACACCCTTACTTAACGCTCTGCAAATTTGATTTAACTTAATATTGTTAGAGGGAAATTGCTGAAGTGTTAAATGTCAGAAAAATAAATTCATTGAGATATAAATTTCTTCCATTTTCTTATTTTACTCCTAATAATGGTAGTGAGAAGATCTGGCCAAGATATTGGCATTGGGGAAGATGTTCTTTGTTTTATTTTTTACAGAGTGCACCTTTAATGCAATAATGAGGGAGGATGAATCAGTAAAAAAACTGCTCTGGAAATCAGTGCCTGAGCTGGATACACACCTTCCTAGCTTTTTTTTTTTGTAAGTTCTATCTAGCCATTTAATTTCACTATGAACATTTTATTCAGCTTTCATTTTAACTTTACTTTTTAACATTTCTGAGAGAAACTCTTTAAAATACATATCTGGAGGTTCTTTCTCTGGTGGCATTATTCTATTTTGGTTTTCATAGATATCAGGTTATAACCCTTCCTAATTAGATTTTGGTAACATTTTCTTTTTTTTTTTTTCTTTTGATAAATAGAAAATTTCGAAAGGTTAGGCTTTTACTTAAAACCTATTTCTAGAAAAAGTCCCTCTGAAGCCTTATACAACTTAATCACTCAGCTCATTATCTTTCTGGCTTTGTTCTCCTCCTCTTCTCCTCCTCCCCATGGTTGTCAATCCACCTGGGTGCCATAAGAAAATGTAAAAATTTTCTGCACATCACACCACTTCAACAAATCAACTAAAAACCCTCCGAATTTTTGGATTTTTTTTTTTTTTTTTTTTTTTTTAAGTTTTGGAGCATTTCAGAAACCTATGCACAGAAAATGTACATCTAATTTATAAGGGTCTCATCTGGTGGGGATGAGCTTCAACTAAAGAGTCCAAACCGAGACTTGGGTCCAAATTATGGATGCATTGCCTGCACCTCTCCTCAGTTTCCCCCACAGCTGTCCTTTCTTCTCAGCTCCTTCTGATAATTCTCAGAGAGAACAGGTATTTCTATCATGGAAATTATTTTGATAAAGGTTTTTTCTTAAAATACCTCGTGACCTTAAAGTAAATAGCAGGCAAATGTAGACACGTGCAGTATGAATAATTTTAACACATATGGCTCTTCACTTTTTTTTTAAGGAGTGCTGGTGTGGATGCTCATGAGGAATTAATTCCAATGTTGTGATTATCTTCATTATCTCATAATTGTGAAACACTGTGGGAACTTTCTCATCAATTAAGCCAGTTGGGATTTGGGGCTCTGAATGCAGCACCTCTGGCGTTTGATGGAGCTCAGCACTGGAAAGTTGTCAAGTTATGGGCAAAACTTTGTTTTACTCATCCTGGCTTGGAGCTGCTGCCTCCCTCTCCAGCTCTCATCTCTGTTTAATCCAGGCTTTGTTCTTAGGCAGCCCAAACACGGGGACAAATCTCCCAGTTTCAGGGCAGCACTCTCAGATCTGTATCACAGAAGCACAGGGGAATTTGGGTGGGAGTGGACTCCTGCTGCAGTGCCCCAGCCTGGCACAGAGCCAGCTTTGGACTTAAATCCACTTTGTAGCTCAGTCCAGTGGCTCAGCTGCTCCTCCAGCCAAGCTTCCAGCATTTCAGAGGCTGCAGATTCCACAGCCTCTCGTGTTAAACCCCTTGCACTGGGAGGAGTTTGACCCCAAGCCCTGAGCAGTTTTCCTTGCTGTAAGAGGTGCTCATTGCCTCCAGCCATCCCTGAGAACAGTTTGTCTCTGTTCCCCTGCACAGATTTAATTTTTCCCTCCAGGCTTCCTCCTCCATCCCCCCCAGGTCTCACCTGAGGCACTCCTTGGCACTCTGCAGCCAAGGATGGACTTGCCACACTTTGTCAGAGCTCTTCTGTGCCTGGAATTTCACTCGTTACCAAGTTTATTAAGGTTAAACAGTCCAGTTAAAAGTTAATACCTAGATTATTTTTATTTTTGACTCAATGACTAAACACTCATGACCTGTAGTGCATCATTTTCCATCTAATTAAAAAGTACTACCTAAATCTAAGAAGGGGGACAAGAAGGAAGAAAAAGAAAGCCTTTGCTTTAAAACCTCCATCTTGTCCTATATTTATTACTATATTCTAAAACCTCAAATTCCAAACTTTTCACCATGTGATATTGCACACTCTTATTTAAACTACACACCAGTGATTCTAGTTTCATCACTCAATTTTGGAAGCCTTCTCCAAGGCACCTGGTCCAAAAGCAGTGTTCTTTTGGGGGTCAGCACCAGAAAGCACAAAAAGTTCAAAACTCCCTGTTTTCAGGGTTCCAACACCTGGTTATTTATTATCAAATAGACCATGAGGATTCCCTTCCTGGGAAAAACCTGGACATGCTTTTCTAATTTTGCTTTCACTAGGGAGGAGAGGAACAGGTCAGTTCCCCACTTTATATTGCAATAGGGTCTGTATGAAGATGGAATTCTTTGTCCATTGTGCTGGTGAAACCCGGGGCCAGCCTATAACCAAATTTCTCGGTCCATGAGGAGGATGACTCCTCTTTCCCCATCCTGCCCCTGGTGCCTAAAATCGCCTGCACAGGCACAGATTGACCCAGGGCTCTCATTGTGTACAGGCAGAAGTCAGCATTCAGAAGCAGCAGATTTTTTTTCTAGAGCACCTTTATTCCTCTTGGATTAGTACAGTGTCCTTATCAACAAAATATTTCTTATTAAAGTTCAGAGACACTGCACATCCTTTTTTTTGGTTGCTTTCCCTCATGTCTCCTTCTGTGTTTTAATAATCTGTGCTATTTTTATTTATCATGAGCAAATAGTCTCAGACTAAATTAAACAAACCACTAGGACCTTAATTTGCCAAGCATTACCAAGGGTTTTTTTGTTTAATTAAAAATACTTGAAAGATTCTGACTAAAAAGGCCAGGGAATAGTAGTCAAAGGAAATGCTATCTAAAAAAAGTAATTGCTTATTTCATGTGGGCAGCCAGGTTAAATATCTCAAAGGAACAGCAACGTTTTAAAATTCTGAAATAGCTAAATTACTATTTCTGAAAGGAAGAAGGATTTTTCTGTAATTTGATTCATTAAGATCTAAATACAGAATGCTTGTTGCTTTACCTGAGGTGCAATTACCACACCACCTTTTTTATTTATACAACCTGTTATCTAAGCATGCTTTAAGCCAAAGATATTTCCAGATTTGTTTTTTTTTTCCTCAGTTATGATGTTATGGTAATAAAAAATCATATTTAGGGGAGAGTCTGAACATTCTGAAGCTGTAGTGTATAGAGTAGCAAGTAAAAAGGTTCCTATCTAGATCTGTATATCAAATATTTTCTGGGACTTTTACAAAATATTTAAGAATATAATTAGGTGTGTTTATAATGATTTGGTGTCCATGGAACAGGAGTCCAGCTTTGCCCTCTGTATCTCCTCCAATCCATTTCTGCCACAGGCCAGCCTGGCAAGCACAGGACCTCTCAGCAAACATCTCAGGATTGCTTTTCCCAGGATCAGAGGACTGGCTTGGGGACCTTTCTGCTCCTGGTTGTGCATTTTCAAACAGATTTATAACACCATATCTATTTAATGGGAAAGGATAATGGCAGAGAAAGAAAACTACCCCAGGTGGGTCAAGGTGAATTTGAACACTTCATTATTTTAAAGGGCTTTTCCAACCTAAACAATTCTATGATTTATCAGCATGGCCTGTTAGCCTGAAATAAAAGGGTAACACTACCACTGGTGGTGGTAAAAATGTGGAGGCATATTTACTAGACACAGAGAGCAATGATTCATTTTACCTGCTCTTTCAGCAGATGGCAACGAGTTTAGGTCACTAAAGGTGTCTCCAGCACTGATGGATGATGCTCTCAGGTCCACAGAGAGACACAAAGATCAGCAAAAGGGCCTGCAGGGGAAGCTAAAAAAACAAAAAAAAATGGAAATTGTACTAAAATATGAAATACAACCAGCCCTGAGGACACCCTGGTAGAGCAGGTTTGCACTTTGGACAGAGATCAAGATTCCCATGGACTCCCCTTTCCTCAGGAGCAAATTTGCAGTGCTTCCTCCTCTTCCCCATCTTCCTCTTGCTTCTTTCTGCTTTGTCCTGCATCCTCCTGCTTCTTCCACTTCCTCCTCTTCCTCCCTCCTCCAGCTCCACTCCCCATATCTACTGACCTAGATAAGAACCAGCCCGTGACTCAGTGTGTATTAAAAAATAGACTGTGTGATTAATGGTTCTTGATTTTTCTTGTTCCTTGTCAGTGCCTTTTGAACAATTATCATATTAATAAATGATCAACATGTCAGTGACTAAAATAGCGTTTGAAGAAATTAGTGCAATGTACTAATCAGAAATCCACTGCACTGGTGCTGAAAAATGATGACCAATATAGGACTTGAACACTTGACTTTTTCCTCCTTCTGGCTTGCTTTAATTGGAAATTTAAGAAAGTGCTTTGACCTTTTGATAACATTGCTCAGGTTTTTTACAGCTCTGCTTGGAGCACCAGATTTCTTTTAATCTGCAAGAATCCAAAACTACCCTGAGATTACAGGAAATTAGGGTCTGACCAGCCCTCTTCATCAGACTAATGATACTGAATATGATATTAATAATGATAATGAATGTATGGGAAACCCTTGGATGACAAACAGTATAAAAACTTGTGACAACTTACAGAATGCATATAAACTAGGAAAAAACCCTAGACCTGGTATCAGGAGGAGCCTGACTTTCAGTTATTTTGGTAGGTCCTCCTCTCAATTCTTTTTCTTTTTTTTTTTTTTTTTTCCAGCTGTGAAATTAATCAGCAGGCAAACTTCTTACCTCCACTAACCATTAGCCAGGAATATTGTTTGGGAAGTTGATTTTTTGACATGTAGCAGCTCTTCATATCCTGGAGAGAAAAGGCCACCAGCATCCTGAAGTGCTGCTCTGACCAGCAATGCACAGTTTGGAGTCTGTGAGGGCAGAGGAGCACACAGAGGGAATTGGGGACTCCTGCTCTGATCTCAGATTGTGTTTGGTGTGCTGAGGCATCACTAAAAATCAGATAGAAGGGATCCTAAGGGATCTTCCAATTTACCTTTCTGTCTTCTTCCCTCTAAACTACCTGGCTAATTTTTTGATTCATCTCCTTGGAGCGACTTTCAACAACACAGCTCCTGCCTTCATTTATTTTGTCTTTTTTTATTTTCACCACTTGCCATCCCAGCTGATGGGTTTTGTCCCTCACCTTTGGCATACCATGGAATTGAAGGCTGGGGGAAGTCCCTGATGTCCCCTCAGCTGAGTTCCTTGCACATCAGGCATCCCAAATTAAAGCACCAGTTCACTCTGCAGCTGTGAAACACATCTGGAAGGGAAGAACAAACCATCCCTGAGATCTCTGCAAACCTGAGGGGAAAGATAAAATTCTTTTTGGCAGCTGGACGCTGACTTTTAGGAAACTCATTAAGACGTAGCCCAGTCATTGGTTTTATTTCTCTTAATGTTTCCTTAAATGCTCTTTAGAGCATTTAACCTTTTCAATACACTCAAGTACCCTTGTAAAGGAAAAATCCCAAGCCTGTTTTCCTTCAGCACAGCAAGAGAGCCCCAGGTAAGAGTGCCCAGAGAGCAGCTCAGAGCTGCTGTGCTCACAAAGGAAGCAAGTCTGTATAGGAGTTCTCAGGAAATATTCAGGCTGGGTAGGTACAGGCAGCCCAGGTAAATAATTCCTGATCAATCAGTGTCCTCACTCCTGAACACTCCCCTTGACATTTCAGTGTTTATCAGTGGGCCTGATGGGCTGCAGTCTGTATTTCTAACCTGATCTTATTAAGCAGAAGTGCTTAACATCAGCAATAATTTACAAGATAGATAGGAAGGCAGGCAGTGGTGACAAGACTTTCTGAGCAAGTGCAATTTTAAACCCAGCAAAGGTTTCAGCTGGAGAAAAATGTACCACAGCTCCAAGCTGAGGCAGACTTGGGTGTCATTTCAGGTCAATATCACAGTTTTTTTCAGCAGTCAGATGCAATATTTAATTTATCTTGGGGAACTTGGGCTTGTTCTTGATGGTGATTTTTTTTTAGACAGTACAGCATTATTCCCATTGTAAGCATAAGGTTGGCTTTTGCACACAGACAAAATAACACATGCCTTGTATACACCCAATAAGTACAAATAAATCTAATTTGAAGTCTGAATTAATACTATGCAAAAGTGAAACTTTTTTGTTTAAATTAATAGTCTTATATCCAAAAAATGCAACTCAGAATTAATGTCTCAACACTCAGCTGCATGTTTAACATAACATGATAAAAGTTCTTGCTGCACTTTATCCTTGAAAACACTAAATTTTTATGCAAAGATAAGTTTGCTTTTTTCCTGACCTGTTGAGTAAGAGTATGAAGTAAGATATTGTTACAGAATCTTTGATGAATAATAGGCTAAAAAAAAAAAGTTAGCACCATCTATGATACTGTCTGCAGAGATGGCAATTAGGAGAAAAAGCCACCAAAAGCAGAGTTATTTTCATTAAAAGGGAAGAAATCCAGCTTTCTTAATCATTATATTATATTATAATTTATATTATATAATAACTTAAAGCTTTTAGTATTTTTATATAGTGGCTGTTATATGCTTTCAAAAATCAAGCAACTATTATAAGATATAATTTTACAGCTGAGGTGTCCATCTAAAGATGAAATAAAATAAACCCCACACTCATTTGCATGCAGAGATTTGTTCACCTGTGAATCCCCTACACTCCTCTAGTAAAACCAACGTGGCTCCTTGCAGATACCAGCAAACAAAACAATTTGAAAGGCCAGGATTTGGAATTTTACAACATTATCATGCAGATTTTTTTCCTCAGCTGATTAACATTGAGTAAAACCATTCCCTGATTTGAAAGGACACTGCTCCCATTATTATCTCTTCCTGCAGGTGGCCAGGCCATTGCTCTCCCCACAATGAGATGGGGTTTTGCTTTCTCCTCTGTGCTATCACCTCACTGCAGATGCAACCTGACAATGAACTGGTCCAGGGTGCTCTGAGTCCTTGTTTCTGCTTTGCATTTAGGAAAACTAAACAAAAAATCCCTGTCCTGTGAAGCCCTCAAGGCTGGCAGGCAAGCCGAGTATGAAATTTGTTACTTCCCAGCAGTGGTGCTGTCTAGTGATGGATGAGGATTTCTGCCTGTCAGCTTTTCTCTGCAGCTCATTTCTTAAAAATCATCCCTGTGCTGCAAGAGGGAAGTGGTTTTAATTATCAAATAAAAAACAAAAGCCAATGTTGTCTGGAAAATGTATTGGCAATCCTGCTTTGGTTCTATTTCACCTGGGAAAAAAATAAAACCACCCCAATTCTGAGAGTGGGGGAAAAGCTGAGCAACTGCCCTGTGCTAGTAAGATCATCACTTTTCTTCCCTCTTGTGCTTTACTGAAGCACTTAAAAACTAAAGTTTTTCTGGAAGCACAAAAAAGTTTCACTGACAAGTATAATCAAGCAATTTTCAGTACAAAACTCTTCATCTATTTCTGTTTAGCTTAAGAGAAGAAAAACACAATCTGAACCTTTTTTGAACCGTTTCCATACCCTTAAGGTATTTTGGGGTAAGTTTGGTATCATCATTGATTAAAAAATTAAAATTAATCAAAGTATTTGCCACACACTTGAATAGTTATTGGGAAGCTAAAAGTGAGGATGAGTCTCCAAGTGTCCATTTCTTCTGGGCAGAAATCAGTGAAACATCCCCACTCCTGGAATGGGGCAAAGAGCAAAGTCATGGGATCACAGAATCCTGGAAAGCCTTGGGTTAGAGGGCACCTTAGGGATCCTTCCATTCCAGCCCTCCTGCCATGCACAGGATCCCACCCACCAGCTCAGGCTGCTCAGGGCTCCATCCAGCCCAGCCTGAGCTCATGGAGCCACGAGGAGCAAGATGCTGCTCCCAGATTTTGGGTGTCTTTCCCTTCTCCACAAAATGCAGCACATTCTTCAACCAGAAAAATTCAGGGCACGGCACTTTTGCCTGCCAAAGTAGATTGCAAAGTGATTGTGAAGCCTCCAGCAAAGGTAGGGAAAACAGTAAGTGTAAAATAATGGGAATAGGTTAGTGAAGTCCTGGAAATGGAACACCTAAAAGATTTCTTTTGCATGAGAAACAAAAGGCAAACAGAAAATGGTGCATTTTGACTTTAGGAAACCCCTGAATAAATTGCTAAAATGGCAAAGTTCCTCAGAATATTGGTAGCTTTCTTAATCAAAGGGATTATTTGTGAAGGAGTGTTTTAGAATGGCAGAGATTTTTGGTTTTACACCCTTATGCAGATGCTTGTCCTTTATCTGTGTTTGCTGCTGCTCTTGCCCAAAGAGGCTGCCTGGAACAGAGGCTGGGCAGAGTTAAAAGAATAAAGTAGGGATTTATTAAAAGGCCTTTAAAGGATTCACCTTGGGCAGTGCAAGAGCCTGGCCAGGGCTACACCCAAGATGGACAATGGATCATGAGTTTCACATTTTTACAAGTTTGGGTCCATTTCCATATTGGGGTTAGTTGTCCAATTCCAGCTCCAGGTTCTGCAGTCCCATCCTCCCAGATTCTCTTCTCGATTTGTTGCTGTTTGCACTTTTTGGGGCTGAAGCTGCAGATGTGCCCTTGGTTCTGGGGCTGGAAAAGGATTGTTTTGGGTGCCTGATCTGGGAGGAGAACTTGTAACATTTCATGTGAAGTTCAGAGTTATATACTAATGCAGTACAGAAACTGGAAAATATGAAAGCTGAAACTTGATGTTGGATCCCAGAAACCTGGGTTTTCTGAGTTTTCTCTGGTTTCTGGCACTGACCCCCAAATTTGAGTGATGGGGTTAAAATCACGGGTGTGTAGTTAAATAGAAGTGTGTGCTTTCACATGGTGAAGAGTTTTAAATTTAAGGATTTATAATATAGTAATAGGTATGGGATAAGATGGAGGATTTTGGATGGTGTCTCTTTTGGTGTTCATCTTCCTTCTTCATGGTTTCAGGCAGTAGTTTCTAGTTGGACAGTTAGTGCTGCACTGAGGGTCACAGGAATTTGATTATTGGGTCAAAAGTATAAATAATACAGGTGTTATTTCTCCACTGGACTGTTTAGCTTTAAGAGACCTTGCAGCAGCTGGATTCAGCTCCATTTTGCTCACTTTTAGCTGGTAGCTAGAAGTGTTGCTGAGCTTCCTGTACTTTAGATAAGATTTAATAAACAACAGCCTGAACACAAGAAAATCAGTTTCCTCTGTGTGTTTTTTAATCCTGGCTCTGAGTGAAGACAGAAGAGAACTTTCAGACAAACCACTAATGAGTGGTGCAGAACACCCCCACCATTACACCTTAAGGCATCTCTGTCAGTTTGCTGCTGAGTGGGGTCGTGCTGTGCTTGGCTGAGGCACCTCATGGAACATTTTCCAGACCAAAGTGTGCCCTCAGCTCTTTCTTCTCATCTCTTCCCCACCTCTTCACTTCACCCCATCATCTCTGCTCCCCTTGTGTGTCACCTCTCCTCCCAGCCCTGAAAACAGAAAAAAGGAGGGTGACAGACTTCCTTTACTCTCCATCCTCCCGGGTGTGTGCATTATTTCTGGACCTCACTGGACAGCCCTGAATATATGGATTTAGGCTGTCCCTGCTCCCTCTGTGACTGATGAGCTTCCATTAGATGTGCAATCTCTGTTTTCATTACCAAACATCTTTCACACCAGCACATCTGGAGTGATTTCATGTCTTGACTGTGTGCTTTTCATGATTACACTCCTGCCTTGTGAAAAGCTCCATCAGAACCTTGATTTTCTTTCTCATTTTTTTTTCCAAACCAGCTCAAGACCTTCATTGGGTTTTTGTTAGCCATGAACCCATCTTGACATGGTGCTCAGATAGAAACTTTGACTTTCTTTTAGATTCAGGAGTCCACATTTTTGACTAGTAGAATATAAAATACCTCAATTGCAGCCAAAGAAAGAAACCACAATGCAGGCAGAGTTTTTAAAAACTGGATTAAAAAACACTTTTTTACAGGTAATTCAGTACTCCCTGTCCTCCCTGATTTCAGCTGCTGGAGGAAGATTGCTTCTAATTAGGAGCTGACTCCAGACCTGAACACCTTATTTTTAACCTGTTCCCAAAGCAGGTGGTGCAGACCATGGAGTGCCAGGTTGGAACAGCCTGCACTCAGCTCAGTCCCCAGCAGCTCACCAGGAGGGTGACAAATCCAAACACGAGGGTCACAGGAAAGATCCAGACTGGAGAGGGGAGATGCTGCATCTCAAGAAAACACTGAGATCTCTGGGGTTGTGCTGTATTTCTCACTGAGATCCTGCTCAGATCTTGGTATCCTCATGGTGTCCTTTCCCTTTGACATGGGGCTGAAAGACCTCAGGCACTGAATAAAACACCCAGCAAAGTCATTTTAAGGAGCAGATTATTATTGGAAAATGTGATTTCAGAGGGACAGGCATGTGTTGTGAATTCAGTTCTGGTGTAGACAACACCTTCTGCAAAGGATGAAAATGGAAATATCCTTTTCAGGCTGAAATAATTCCAGTTTTAATCTTAAAGAAATTTATCAGGAAAAAAAGCAAAAAACAAAAACAAAAAACAACTCAACCACGGTTAAAACAAAGAAAAGCACCATGTTTTTGCTCTGATTTTTGCCATATAACAGTCCCCATCTTTCAGAGCAGGGCAAGGAACAATTGACATTTCTCATTTATGAAGCGACTGAAGTAGGTGTGCCTACAGATTTTTGCATTTACCACTGGCAGTCTCCCTATAGAAATTCTCTAATCCACTTCAAGCACATAATTACTGTGGGGAGCCAGCTGAGCTGGAAATGGAAAAGCCCATGGTATGGAGAGCCTGCTGAGCTGACATTGCACACCCAGCACAGGGAGCCTGTGGCCACATCTGCATCAGCCAAGGAGAAGCACAGCTGCTGCTCAGACACAAAAAGGATTTCAAGGCTGCCTTAAACAATGTCAGCTTTTAAATTCTGTGTTTATTCATCCCTGCTTGTGAAGTCTGTGCTGGGATAAGGGTGAACCCTGGCAAGGAAAGTCTGGATAGTGGGATGTGACAGTGTTAAATTAAACTATCAGTAGTCATTTTATTCTTGGTAAATTTCCTGCTCTTCTGTGATCATTGGGAAAGACTTTGGGAGATGGGTTTTTCAAACTTTTTTTCTCTCAGGACTTTTCATACAATCAAAAAAAAACCCCACCAAACAAACCACCAGTGAATTTTTTTTTAAATCCTTTTTTTGATTTGTTTTCCTAAGCATTTCCTTGTATTACTGCTCCAAAACAGCTCCTTTTCTGTTTCCTATGTCATCATAAATACATGTGCTATCCATTGGCAAAGATCCAATGTTAACTTATGGAAGAAACTGGATCATAAATTTCTATCACTGTAAATCCTCCCAGTCCCTGCTGGTACTCAAGTGACTCCCTTGGAGGTCAGATGAGGTTCTCCTGTGTCTAATGTCCTGCCCTGACAGATTTTCTCCACCATCCAGAGCCTCCTTCACTCCCAGCTCAGCTGAGTCACTTCACACAGTCCCTGCATAAAACTGGCAAAGGAAGATGAATGTGAGCTGGGACAGGAGCAGGAATAGGAAGCTTGATTTATGGCAGAAGTCTAAAAAAGCTTCCCTTTAAGTATAACAAAGTTATTTTTGCAAGAGAAGCCAGCTCCTCACTCTGAGCATAGCCAGGCAGGATTAAAGCAGGACAAAAGCAAAGGACCAGCACCTGAACACCAGGGCACAAGGACAGGTAGGAAATTCCGTGTTCCATTCCTGAAGGGCTGCAAAGCCGCTGAGGTTTTACTCCAGCCTTGCCAGGAGGGAGCATGAGCTGGGCAGGCAAAGGGGCAGCCTGGCACACAGCCTGATGGTGTTGGAGTTTTCTTCTTCTGCAGCTCCCTCCTGACAGAACCCACACTGCTGAGGGGCACTGGCTGCAGCCTGGAGCCAGGATTTGGAGGGTTAGTCAGGATTTTTTCATTTATAAGTCCAGAGAGGTAAAGTTTAGAAGTGCTGGTGATAAACACATTGAACCTTCCAGCTGCAGATTTTTGTTAGACAAGAGGGAAGAGACAGGGATCAGAGGGATCATAATCAAGGGAACTCTGCAGTGGGAGGAGAGATGCTGTCATATCCCATTTACTTCTACATGCCTGCTCCTGTTAATATGTTTTATTGCCTCCACTGATCAAAATTACCCTGACAGGGGCTGGAGTAGACAAACCCTCAGCCAGACCTCATCTGTGTGTACTGCTACAGCCATGCCTGTGTGGCACAGTGGTGTCTGCACAGAACAGTCTTTTATCAGAGAATTTTGGGAAATTCTAATTAGCTTTCCTATGTTATTTCAGTGAAAAAGAAAACGGAGTGTATCCAGAGTAGGAGCAGCAATATCCAGGGGGTCCTTGCACAGGCTCCCAGCCAGGTGTGTGGAATTGTTGTGGGCTCCTCCAGAATCCTGAAAGTGAGAAATCTCAGCCAACCAAATCATATTCCAATGACCCCTGCTAGGCTACAGACAAGCCTGTCCCAGCCTAGTGGAGTAATCTTTTTTTTATCAGATCCTCTATACCACATTGCACATGAGCTTAAACTCCAGGTCCTGGCAAATAAAGTGCCTCCCTTGTTGTCTGTGGACATGAACATCTGCCAGTAAACTCCAGCCTTCCTGATCCACAGGCCTGAACTAATATTTGAGTCCTCTTTGGTGAATAAATCTCTTCTTCTGGAGGGAGAGGGCTCTTTTGTCAGGTTAATTAAATCCAGCAGTGCTGCCGAGGTTGCAGCTGTTAGAAATTACGAAAAGAAGCAGACTTGTGTAAGCCTAGGGATCAGTGGAGTATTTTATGGCTTATACAAAGATTTGTAAGCAAGGAAAGAAAGAAGAAATTCAAAGCAGGGGGGCCAAAATGTCTAAATCAAAGAACTTTTTCTGGCTGAATTTTTCTAGCATCTTGCACGTCAACCTGATGGATGCTCCTCTCCCCAGAAAAGTTGTACTGAATATAATGGAATAACTTACACTACTGAAGAGGAAGCTGAGAAAACTTAACAGGAAACCACTTGAAAATTCATAGTCTCTTTGCTGAGATGATCCTTAATGTACTTAATAACACTAACGTTAAGTAGCAAAATCCTTTGCTGTCCTGAGGCCAAAGCTGCTTTAATAAAGGAGAGGGAAGAGGCAGAAGATGTTGAACCATGTCTCTCCTTCCAGTCTATCTAATTAACATTGAATATTAACTAAAATGTCAAGTAATAATCTCCAGTTAGTGATATGGAAATGAGTATGCCTCAGCTAGAGAAAATTCATTGGCATTCTTTAATATATTCATACCAATGCTCAAGTGGCTCCATGTTTTCAAGCTTCTTTCTTTCCTCTCTTTTTCTATTCATATTGACAAAACCCAATTCCTGAACATCAGGTCTGGGTTCACCATTATAATAATAGCTCTAATCCTAATAATCCTATGTTAGTGTTCAGTATTTTTTAAACAAGTTCTCTTATTTTCATTGAGCTTATTCTTTTGACAAATATATTAATTAGTTGGTATTTAAAAGGTCATCTTGAGCAGTATTTTGAAAGTCTATCTCATTGGTCTCAACCCAAAATCTCACATTACAGATGTTCTAAATTTTGAGTTGCATCTAAACATTCCTATCATAAATAATATTTATATTGTTTTGTGAGGCATGGAGACCAACTCCTTCAAAATGCTTCTTAGATTTTGGCTTCTATGATACGTGAAAAAGTGTCAATATTTTATTTGCAGTTAGTTAGATTTGTACTTAATTTTCCTGCTCTCTGAGAAACAATTGGATTTAATTCACAAAGTTCCATTGACTGCACAAACACTCAGAACTGACCTACCATGAGTTATTGTTTAGGATTGTGGAGCTGAAGCTGGACCTCCCTCAGAATACCCAGGGCCTATTTCTACATCTTAACTGCCAAATCCTATTAAAAGTTGTCACTTCAATGTAATTGGGCCATTTTGGAGGCAGTGTGGTGTAAAAACCTTTCAGCTTTCTTTGGAGACCGTGGGTTTATTAACCTGAGTTGAATTCCTAACGTCCACATTCACCCATCCTTTAGTGCCCATGTCCACAGACAAGGAATTTGCAAGTCTGCTCAGTTTTGATGTGAATTGCAAATTCTCAGAAGTGCTTGAAGGAAGAAAGCTCTTCCAGAGAATATTTGTGTTATCTCTTTTCTCCAGGTGTCTGGTTTTTAATGTTTGCAGAAGAAACATGAATACCATTTTGTAGGAAAAATCTTAATGTCTATATTTGTTGTCAATGGCTTTTATGTCCACTTATTCCTAGAGCCTTTAGGGAGGATGTTGCAAGGGCAAGCACTGGAAATCCCACAGAATGGCAAAATGATGAAAGTGAGATGAGTATGGGGCTGCCTTCATGGTTTTTATCATGGAATTTCAGAGCAAAAAGCAAAGAGGGAGGCAGCTGCACTTACAACAGGGCAAAGAGAGAGATGTCAAGCATGAAAAATCCAAGCTCCCTTTGAGCTGAATGTAGGAAAATAATAGAAAAGATAAGTGAAACCTTTAAAAATCATAGGCATAGAAACGTGTTCTCCAAATAGGAATGATTTAATCAGAGTCCTGTGGAAATTCCTACAAGACTCCCAGGCAGAAACTTTCCACAGCAGTTTCGTACAAGGTGCAGGTGTGGAAATGTTTTATTGTCCTGCCTTGCCAACCCTTTATGCCTTCAGAACCACGGGCTAATGGGCTGTTAAGTCTCAGTTCTACACAGGGCAAAAAGAGAGATGTAAATACAAATAGGTGGAAATTCAGACAGCTGGAAATCTTCTGCATCCTTGGCCATAGCATCTCCAGCCCTGTACTGCATTTTCAGCATAGATGTAGCAGTTCCAGGGCAGAAGTTAACCCGGGGTAGATATTTCAGAAAGATCAGCAATAAATGCCCAGCTATAGCTCAGGAAAAGCTCTTGGCACTGCAGAATTTCAGGAGTGCCTTTGACCAAACCAAGCTCCTTCAGCTGGGTGTGTGTGTTGTCAGCAGACTCCTGAAAAAGTTTTGAGTGACTTTAGTTTCGTCATCAAGAGCTCAGTTCTGAGACCTTTTACAAGATGAGCCCTTGAAAGACCATTAAATTAACTTTCTGCCTGGATGCAAGGATTACACACTACGGGAAATGTTTGCTGCAATTTCTTTTTGTGGCATAAAAATTGATGAATTTTCAGAAGTCATTATCTTCATCAAACCCAACCTGTTCTCCAAGAAGAGTTGATGTTCATTTGTTTTTGGTGCCATCTGCTTTTACTGCTGCAACAGACATTTGTGGGAAATTGAATATGGTAATGCTCTTTTTTCACCCCTTGTGTAACAAAAACTTATTTTGAAATGCCTCTGTCTGAAAAGCAGACCTAAATAAAGGAGAAAACACAAATGCAAGAAAAAGTTATTTAGCTTTCACTGCTACAAGTTACTCTAAACACTTTGAACTAGTTTTGCATTTTATTTCCCAAATATCTTGTAGCAGTCAAAAGTCCATGAAAAAAGTCAAAGTACACATTTTATTACTGTTCGAGTTTCTACTGCCAGTGTCCACTGTCACCTCTTTCAACAGATCAGGATCAAATGGGCTTTAAGAGGATGCAGTTTAAGGATGAAACTCTTCTTGAGTGCTTCCACCTGAATACGTATTCAACCTGTAGGAGCCCAACATCAAAGATGTTATTGCAACCTTTCTTTTGGGTTATTAAATGGGGAATATAAAAAACCTCAAAACAATCTGTATTTTCCTTTTTTTTTTAAAGTTTCATAGTGGAGTGGCACAGTGCATTCAGTATGGCTGAACTGTATCAACTTCCTGTAGTAAAAGTGATCATTTAACACTTAAATATTCTCATTTTCCTCCTCCTGAGTAGGTTTTGTGCTGTTTACTCAAATGAGAGTGAGCTCTTTTGAATTCTCATGGCTGGGCTCTTTCCCATGGTTTTTGTCATCATTTTCATTCTTGTGCCAAGGAGAAAACTGAACAAGGGCAAAATGTAGCTAATTAAGGCATTAGCTTAATATACTGTGGTGTCAAAAGTTATGATCAATAATAAAAAGGAAGTAAGGCAGACTGTTTATTCTGGAAACAGGATCTATATTTTAATGGGGAATGTTAATAATAAATACTCATAATAAATAAAAGGTAAAAATAAATAAAAGTGCAAATTAAATACTATCTATGAAAGCCTAAATAGGACTGTCCTGCTGTCTGTGACATGACAAAATTATCATATCTGAAAATTTACTTTGTTTTCAAACAGGACTCAGCTGGGAGACACCGTTTTGAGCTCAAAGAAAGTTTAGTTGAGCAATTCCACAACCTCCCAAAATATTATACTTCTGTGAATTTTATCTGATAGCAAACATTTAAATGTAGTTCAAACCCTGCTGACTACAGAAAGAAATTAACATGAAACATAAAATATTTTTATAATAACATATTTTTTCCCTCCTTATAACAGAATCACAGAATCATTATTTGAAAAGATGAAATTATATAAAATTGTGCCAAACATGAGGGTCTTTCCTTGTTCAAAGAGCCATAGTAGCTTCCCTACATTAATGAATTCCTTAGAGGAATTTACTTTTATGTCTCATAATAAAAGCAGTCATCTAAATCTTTGGCTTTGGGGTTTTCTTTTTAATCATCACAGCAATATCAAATCATTGCTTTGTCTATCCCACAGTGTGTCCATTTTATGGATTTGTATAACAAGAATCTCTCCACATGCCAATTCTTTTACTGAGCCTACAATAATATATCAGGGTGCCCATGTTCTCTTGATGTTGGGCTTTATAAACATAAACCCAAATGATTGAATATTCTGGAGTCATTCAAAGTTGAATTTCTGCCACTGAGAGAAGAAATGTAAAGCCATAAAGCTGGAATCTTTCAGCTGAATAACATCCCTTAATAAAATGCCAAAATGCCTCCTTCTGGCTCAGGGTATGGAGGTTCCCAGTGGTCCTCCTTTCAGCCACTGACATTTTTCATGAAATTCAGAGCTAATTATTACCAATCATAAGGTTGTGTCCAGGTTTTAGGCTGCCTCACAGGGAGGAGAAGCTGAATGGGCAGCTAAAGAACATCTCATATTAGTATGAATATTGATTATGTACTGTGCTAAACCCTAGGGGATCAGAATATATTGGAGTGATCTCAAAAGCCAACAGGCTGGATGAGTTCCACAGCTGCAAAACACACATGGAACATTCACTGCCTACTTTTTCTAATCTGCTGTCACTCCATTATAACATATTTGGATAAGTAGATGCTGCCTTCATGCAGCAAAAATCAAACAACTTGCAAGGCAGCAAGGTAGATGTTCTGAAAGGCAGGCTCTGATTCCCTCAAGCAACTCTTGAACTCAGTGCACAAGTTGGTCTGTGACACTGTATGAGGGAAGTAGAATAGATGAAGTATGGAAAATATGGGATTAAAGTCCCTGCATCAAACCACCTCCTCCAGGAAATGCCCCTTTTTTCCTTACTCTCTGCATTGAAATGTTTTCTACCCTTTGTCTATTTGAGAAAAGCAGCTCACTCTGGGTAGTTCTGCAGCAAATGATAATAGCACAAGTTTATAATTAATGAAATGCTCTGGACTTTGCTTCAGCATCACCAACAGGGAGGAAGAAAGACAATGACAATCCCCCAGCACCTGCCCAAAGGAAAACAGCCCAACAACAACCACAACCACAACCATCTGCTCTTGGAGCTGTTCCATGGACATGTTTGTGCTGCTGTGCTTGTGAGCAGCCCCTGGAAGGGCTCAGGGCTGCAAGGAGAGCCCAGCAGGAGCTCCTGGAGCTGTGCTGGACACAAGGGGCTGGCAGCTGATGTGGCTTGTGCAGGCTGCAAACAGAGCTGTTAATTATGGCTTGGCCAGGCACCGGGGCTGCCACAAGCCAAGGGAGGCTTTTGGCTCACACCCCTGATTTGAATTTGGCACTGAAGGATTTTAACCAGCTCTCTCTGCTGGAGTTTGCAAGGAGGGTTTGGTGATTTTTTTTTTTCTATTTGTTTTCTCTGCCCTCTTTCACGCCTCACGTTTTCCTTTTGTCTCCACATTAATTTAACTGCTACCAGATTCCTGCATCAGCAGTGTTTTTAATCTTCTCAGAAGTGATGCATAATTTGTGAGACTTTGCAAAAAACCACAATATTTTTAATAACTTCTGTTGAATGCAGAGGGCAACGCTTCTATAATTTAGCATACTGTGTAATAAAACATTACAATGAAAATTCCTTGGCATAAAAATGTAAGAACCTAGTGAGGAATCCACCAGTCAGATTGACTGTCTCTAACATGTGTTGGTAGTTTTGCTTTCAGGCTAGACTTTTTATTCAGGGCTGAGTGGCACCTGAGGAAATCAGGGTTCAAATTAAAAATAAATGCAGTCTGATTTCCTAGGAAAAAAAATACCAAGGAGGTTTTGGGCTCAGACCATACAGGCATTCATTTACCAACTGTTTACTGTTCAGCTCCACTTCCATCTCTCTGCATCGATTTTCTTTCAAAATTACATCCCCCTCACCATTGACAAGTCAATTCCAAACAGCAAATTCTCCTTTCCAAGTGTTCAGTCTATGTTGCTCTTGGGCTTCAGAAATGCCTGGTCTGGTTTAACATGAGGAGCTCAGGGTTTGTCCCTGACAGAGCTCTCTCATTTGCTGATTACCTGGGATGTTTTCTCAACCACCAAGAGAAGAATTAACTCCCCATTCTGACAAGTGTGATGAAATAAATGTGGGCTGGAATTAAATGAGTTCGCTCTCAGCTTTCCCATTTCAAGGTCAATTATGAAAATACAGTTTTTCCTCTGCTGCCAACAGCAGTGTAAATCCCTCCAAATTTTTTTGGGTAGTTTTTCTTCACTTTCAGGCCCAAACAAAATGTTAAAAAAAGGAAAAAAGTAGTTTATGTCAGGTGTGAAATTTTTTAATACTTCCTTTTTTTCTTGAGACCTCTCAAAAACCTGGACTATTGAAATAAGTATATCCAAAATTTTGATGTGGACCATGTTTTGTATTTGAATTGCTTCTATTTAAATAAAATTGTTGTCAAACAAGTGATGTGTTTGTGGGGATCGTTTTTTACTCCTCAGTTTTTCAAATATATGTTGCTTCAGGTCATGGTTCTACTGGATATGAGAGAAATGCAACAGCTGCACTGGGTTTTGAGACAAACATTTAACTTCAGCAGTGCTTAGATGTGGAATTGTTTCATTTTCTTGATCTACAATCCCTGTTTGAAATGTCCAGGCTCAGCTCAGGGTGGAGCCACACCTGAGCCACCAGTCTGAAACACCTGTGGGTTGCTGAATAATTCATTGCCACCCCAGCACACCTGGTTTTGGGACACAGATCTCCCAGACCCAACTTCTCACTGCTTTTCTTTTCCAGATGGAAAGAATTCATTATCCCTGCCAGTGGAAGAGTTTTCTGGTGGCAATCTGGGGCTGTGTGAAATGTCTGCAAAGACAAATGTCACCTCAGGGATGCTGGAGCAACGTGGCTTCCACAGGAGCACCTGCCAAAGGTTTATCTCTGCAGGAAGCCAGACAGGACAGCCCTGAATGTATTCCTCAGGCATCTGTATTTATTTCAGAGGGAATGGGAATTCACTGGCTTCAAACTCCAAAAGATCAGAAGGGGCTGCACTGGTGCAATCAGTGTTAATTTGTCACTGCTCTAAGAATAAATGAGCGATGATGAGAAGTTGTTTAATTCCTTGCCTCCTGCAAGCCAGGGGAAAATGAAGCACGGTGTTTTCTTGAATTTGACACAAGGACTAAAGAGACCCGTTTGACTCAAAAGAAACAAAATGGTACAGGTCTGGAGGTACCTGCTGAGGGTAGCAGGAACAATCAGATATGAAGGAATTGCTGACGTGGTTTAAGATCTGCTGGTGAGGTGGCTGATGGAGACCAGTCTGCCAGAGAACCAGAGAACTTCATCAGGGGAAAAACCTGAATATTCTGAAAGTGTTGTGAGAAGCAGCAACAAAATAGGCATTAACAACAGAAGTGTGCTGCCAGCAGGGGACTTTCATCTCAGACAGGCTACAAAGGAGATGGGAAACAAATAAATATGATGGCAAGACAATCCTTTCAAAAGACATTTTTTCCTCCAATTAATCTTTTTCAAACTACCACTGATACAAAAATACCTGTTTATGGTGGAAGTGCGAGGCAGCTCTTTTAGCCCAGAACCACAGCTTGCAGCAATGTTTGCCTCTGATAGAGCAGGGGAATTGCATGGAAAGCTGAGAAAACTGCTGGAAACTATTCTGGCAGAGAAGAGGGAAAGTGGATATTTCAAAACATCTATTCCTTCTGCTGGGTTCCAAGGGAATCACAGACCCTTAATGAGCTGCAGGGACTTCATGAATATGTGCTAAGTACTGCGGGTATTCAGAGATGTGGCAGAGCTGCTGAAATGAAATGTCACGGGGAGCTGTGTGCCTTTCCTCTGCAGCCCTGAGGGTTCATTGCACACAGAGGTGTGGGTTGGAGCTCTCTGTGAGGAGTGGCAGCGTGCTCAGACACAAAACCACATCCTGGAAAAATCAACATTCACACAGGCAGAGAGTCCGAGGAAAAATGGATCAGATAGCAGTGGCTGGGGTCGGATATTTGGATATTGGTTGAACACAAAAGTCTGATGGAAATGCTGCCTGTGCCCTGGAGGAGCAGCCATCCATGGGTTAAGCACATGACATGGACATGGGACTACCAGACAGTGATTTATTTATTTTTTTTTAAATGGAGGTGAAAAATTTGACTATCTAGTGACTATAAAATTTAGTGGAAGACCTTCTGGAAAATCCACCTGGAGGTTAATTCCAGTTGATCCCTGACTTGTTTCTTCCTAGAGAGGTGCACTGAGCAGCACATTTCCATCAGTAAACATCTGCCAGTGGCAGTGTGCCATTAAAGAGCCACTAAGGCTGTTGTAAGACCACTACACATTTACACTACCCTGGACTACAAATATTTACCAAGTTAAACCTTATCTCAGTATCAAGTGAACCTGTGGTGACCCATGTAAAGCTTTGCTAGAATTTTTAACATCTCTTTTTCTCTTGACACATGCACAGGGAGTGTGAGTGCTCCCTGCTGCAGCCAGAGCAGAATTTCAGCCTGGGCACCCAAACCCCCAGGGTAGAGGCACATTTGTGATGTGCAGTGCAGGGAACAGCTGCTCCAAAAATTGGGCAGCTGAAGCCAATGGGAACCCACCCGTGCCAAAGAGCACCTGGAGCTCTTCAGGAACATGGCTCACACAGGAGAGGTTTTTAGCTATATTTTTTCCCTGTTTTATGCTTTTTTTGGGTGGGTTTTGTGTGTGGAGGGGGCTTTTTGTGCATATGTTTTATTTCCTTTAATTAGAGCATTTTAGATCTGGGTCACTTTTATTTTATTTTTAATTATGTTCTTTTGAATGGGCTTAGTACTGTTACTTATTTTGAAACCATCACAATAGTTCACCCTTCTGTTTCCTGGGAGGCTGTGTCAAACAATACAACTTTGAAGCAGCAGTAGAAAAATGTAAGTTCATTTTAATTCCATATATGCATGATCTGAAAGTAACAGGCATGGGATTTCTCTTTCTACTGAGCTCTGCATGTGTGAAAAAATAACTTTTCCTTCGTATGTTAAGAAAGAAAAACAAATCTCAGTGGTTTTAATGCTGTAGATGTTGATGCCAGCTTAAGAACACTCCCTTCTTTTATAGAATCTTGTGAATTTTCTAGGGGCAAGAAAAGTTCTGTTGGGGCAAAGGGAATTAAATTTTATAAGCTGGTTATTAATTTTTAAATGTTATACTTGTGAGTTGTGTAAGAACCAAACAGAAAATATTTCCTTTCTTTCTTCCTTTCTTTTGTTGTGTATTTCCTTTCTGTGAAGAAATAAGCACACTCTGCTCTTCCCCAACAGCTCTATCCCTCATGCTCCTTTCCTCTATTTTCTTCAAATCAAGAAATTCTGCTTTATCCTTAAAGTTTTGGGTTGCTTGTTAGATCATACTGAGCAACCAACTCAGCAGATGCTGAACATGGTGGAGTTTGATAAGATCAGAAGTTGTGGAGAAAACCAGGGAAAAACTAAAATGAAAACATGAGATTCCTCAATGGGGAATGAAACTCTTCTAAGAATCCTGAGGAATGGAAAGCAAAGGCAGATTTAATTTTCTGCTTGGAAAACCAACCCTAGTTAAGCATCATTTGAAATTATCTTCATTTATCTGCATATTTTTTCCTTGGAGCAAATTTAATATGTGGTTACAGATGCTTCACACCTCCAGGGTCTCAAAGGTTTGGGCAAACTGAACATGAACTTTTTTGCTTGTGTGTGGATGTTTCAAGTTCTGGAGGTGCAGTAACTGTGTAACTGTTATTCTTTAATGTGTCCTTAAAATCTTAGTTTTTGCTGAGTACAGTGAGGATGTTTGTCACTTGTGAGCTCAAGTGGGTGACAGATTTGTCTGAGATTAAATAGAACCAGGAAATGCTCTGCTTGGTTTTTTGGGGTGGGGTTTTGTGGGTTTATTTCTATGGGTTTTTACCCCTTAACCTGTTTTCTGCAACTCCTTTGCCATTGCACTCAGTGTTTCATGTCTAAGAATGTTTCTTCTGGATATATCAGTTTATTTTTGCATCACACCAGTGAGTGCAATAAAACTTATCTCATTTTTCTAGAACCTGCTTGTTTTAGTATTCAGAGGATATCTGAAGAGGGAAATAACAATAAAAAAGTTGTTGCCTCCTGTCTTTAACATACACCTTCAGGTGAAACCAGGAAATCCAGTCTCCTCTTGCTTTACTCTTGATAAGGCTGTTTGAACAGAAATTAATGCAATTAGCTCCAGATTTCAAAATATCAACATGTGAAAGTGTTTGTGTACCCTCCAAATGAGTGCTGCTGAAGAACACAGGCATTAGAGGATGCTGAGATAATTTCCACTCACTAGGCAAAGGAAAAATGTTCAGGGACAGAAAATAAATGAAAGCTAGGTCTGTAAAATTGTCCTGAATGAGGGAAATGTTAAAGTAAAATAAAACCACTATACTGAAACAGAAACAATCCAGCTTAATGGGGGGCAGCACTATTTGATTAACAAACAAGTCAAGCCCTGGGTGTGTTTCCCTGGAGTGCAGGTGAAGCCATGGAGACACTGGGCAGGTTCAAAGCACTGCTCTGCACACTTGGCTGGGAATGTGTGGCTTTAGAGCTGCTCTTGGTTTGCATGTGAAGAATAATTCTGTGTCTGAACGGTGCCATGGCACAGATCCCAACCTTCTGCACAGCCCCTGAGCCATCAGGCTGGTCAGAAAGCAGCACATTCATTGTTTCCATTTGCTTTGCATTTTCTTCCTTTTGTTTTCCCACCCTTTCTGGACCTTTTTCCCCCTAGGATTTTCAAAACTGACCCCTTGATTTCACACCCTATTGGATGCTCCAAGCTCTTCTGTGTGTCTTTTACCTCACATGAAGATCTAGTTTCAGGGGTTTGCACAGAAATTATTCCATCTGTGTAGAGCACACAGCATCTTGGGCACCAAAATCCTGAATCCTGGCTGTGGCAGCCAGGGATAATTATAGTAGAATGTGTAATAATAGCTATTACACACTTGTTTTGGTTCTAATCAAAATATTAGCACAGATAACAGATTAAATGAAAAAAATTGAGAAATAGTGGGCTGAGAGAAAAGTTGGCTTCCATCACTGGATTTAATGGTTAACATATTTTATTAGAAGCAAAATAAAGTTAAATCTGTCTAATATTATGAGTGTTACACATGACTGGGCATAAGAATTCCTCTGATGTGAGGCCAAGTATCAGTTAGAGTAACATTAAAATAATTTCTGCTGTTAATTGTCTGGCCAGAGCCACTGGCAGGGGAGAGCTGGGCAGCTCCACACCTGCAAGGCAGCAGATAATGGAGGATTGGACATTGCTTGGAAGTTAAAAAATAAACCCACAATGCAGGTAAAAAGAGATTTCCATTCTGTTTTCATTTTGCATGCTCTTTTGGAAGGGTGAAACTTGCCAAACTTGACATCCTGGGTCTGAAAAAGTAACTTTTTAGAAGGTGGTTTATAAATGTAAAACAAACACTGGCTGTTGCCCAGAGCTCTTTAATGTTACTCAGGTATTTTAGCAACAGAAGCATCTGAAATCTTTGTAATCCCAAGTAGGTCAGTTCAAATAAAATACTGGGATGAAATATGGAAAATGGCAGAAAATGGTGCTCTATGCCCTCATGTACCTGCCTCCCTTTGGCTGCTTTTGAACCTGCTAATTCAGCAGGATTCTAGTGCTGATTTCCAGTATTGTCCTGCCAGAAATTTCCATTTCCTTTCTCACTGGGAAGTTTCTGACTGTTATCTAACAGCCCAACTGGAATGGCAGGAAAGTGAAGGTAATGTGACTACTTTGTTATGCTACTTCTAAGCATAATAAACTGAAATCCTATGAAAAGTTGCACTTTGACATCTTCGTGAATACTGGCCTGTGTTGCTTCTTAATAAAAACCAAAAAATAAGAGCAAACCAAAGTGGTTTATGTTTTGTGTTAAGGGGAAAGACCTGATTTAGGGCAGAGTGTTTCTGTTGTCCTGTAAGAAGGATGAGACTTTTCTGGAAAAAATCCTCAGCCAAACTGAAGAGCCATGGGATGTTACAGCTCAGTGTCTGAAGTTTGTGTGAGAACAAAAAAGAAAGAAAGAAACCGGGTTGCTTATTTAATTGACAGAATTATGCAGAGAAGAGAATAAGTACATTCACTGCATGATAATTCGATACCTTTAGAAGAAATAAACAGAAAAACTTTATTGTTACATATTCTTTTTGATGCACTTGTCAATAGGTCAGGTTTAAGAGCTGGTTGTGGCTCAGATTCCCACAAATCCTCCAGGAATCCCTTGCACAAACCAAGTGATGCCAATCCTGTTCCCAAGCTGAGAACCAACAAAATAAGCAGTGGATGGTGAAAATGTGTGTATGATTTCCTGGAGGAACCTGGGAATGCAGTAGCAGAGGTACCTGGTGGAATAGGAAAATGCAAGAAATTAGAGGGAAGAAAAAAAAAAAAAAGACCAGTTCTTCACGACTTACTTAAACCTTTTCCCCAGTGTTTGTCATGGAAAGTTACTCTGAATGCAGAGTGGAAAATGTTGTTCTCCTAGCCATGTTAAACAGATTAAGTGTTAAGGTATTAAAATGCAGACCAAACACTTTCAGCCTCTGAAATGAAGCTGTGCTAACACAATTTTTTTGGAAGCTGGGGGTTTGTACACCATCTGCCCAGCATTATCAACAGGCAGTGTTCTACGTGGATCAAGAAAGAGCTGAGTATTAAAGCCTGAGATTTAGCCTAGGTAATCCTATTTAAACTCCTTTTGAAGTTTTATTGTTCAGTTCATAAGCATGAGTCCAGGAAAACTTCAGGGTTTTAACAACTGCACAAAGTAAAGAATCCTCATAGACAAAAGATTCAGGTTTGTTCCTTTACAGCTCTACATCTAATCTTTATTAACAGATAGCTCAGAAAAGTAGATTTCTTCTGTGGTTTTCCAGGTTTAATGAGTTTTATTTTTCTTGCTACAAGTGTCTCTATTGCTGTAGGTGTTGGGTGCTCAACAGACTCTCTAAGTCATGGTCTAGGTAAGACAAATGCATTTGAAAATGTTGGCACAAGTGGCTGGCTGCAGGGCACAGAAAAACCTCTCAGCAGAGCAGGGAAATGAGCACAGATTTCTAAGCACTTTCCCTCCTGATTTCAGGACAGAGGAATTTTTTATTTGTGAAATAGAAAACTAGCCAGTGAAAAACATTGACCAACGTCTGGTTGTAAACCAAAAGGATATGAATTGTTTGGATAAAAAAACCATTCATTTCTATTGAACCTATCTTTCCCTTCCTTGTACTTCTCCATTTGAATGTCAAATTTTCTTTTCCATTTTTTTCTCATGCCACAATCTCTTCTTCACCTTCCAGTCTGCTGTCTCATCTCTTTAGTTAACACACTGGACCCTTCTATTACCCAATTGCTGCTCTGATCTGTTCTTTCACACCAGCTACTCTCTAAACTCAGAATTAATTTCCTAAATCTCTGCTATCTATCACTAGAGTGTTAAACAGACAAGCTCTAATTCCACCTGCTGCTGCTTTCATCAATTAAATTTCATTTTCAGTGACAAAGAGGAAAGATGCCAAGTTTTATGGTAATTCCCATCAACCACTAATTTGAACCTGTCAGTGTAGCAGCACATATTGACAAAGATTTACCCCGGGGAAAATCTTTGTCTGCTTTTGTGCTGAGGACAAGAGATGACAAACAATAATGAAGTGTACAATGTTGTCAAGAGCAGTCACAGCAGATAATCTGTTAATTGTTTCCTTCTAGTACCTTCTGGAAAGCTCTTCATTTTTTGCCAGACAACTGGTTTGAATTGGCTGCTGGTGGAAAAAACATCCTGATATCTGTGCAGAAAGACCCCGATTAAAAAATGTAATATGCACATATTAATGTACTTTAGGACATCCAGGTGAATGGAAAGTGCTGTGATGCATTAAAAACAACAAAAGATTGTTTTATTCTGGTTCCTGACCTCTTCAACTGGCCAAAAAGTTCCTTGTATTAACTTTTCCAATAACATTGCCTAAGACAGCCAGGAGTGTGGTAGGAGATGATGAGCAGCACAGGAGGAGGGGATGTCAGGGCAGATTTCCTTCTCTGCTGCAGTGCTGCTCCCAGTGCCACGGAAATGGAAATGGAAATGCTCCCAATCCTCAGCTCTGGGAGTTTCTCCAGCAGCCAGCAATGCTCACAGCAGCCCTGGAGAAAGGGCTGTAAAGTACCTGGCTGTCCTTGGAGCTGCAGCAAAGGTTCCCTTTCCAATCAAAACAATTAGCGGGAAGAGAAAAGCCATGAATCATTGCAGCACAAAAGTTTTTCACCCACTTTAATTACTTTCCATAGGGAAGGCATTAAAAGTCCAAATGGTGCTGTCAGAGGGTTACAAAGTGATGGTGCTAGAGCCCCGGGCAGCGATTTGTGGCTGGCTATTCAAACACAGACTGGTATGATGAGACGGGGCTTTGTCTCACGAGTTTTTCTTTTGCTGTAGGGAGGTGTGTGCTCCTGGATTCCACCCATGCACAGCCCCAGCGCTTGTTTTCTGTGCTTGTAATGAATCACATCTGTACCTGAGAGCTGAAGCTCTCTGTTTAAAGACAAAGCTCGTTGTCATTAACAAAAGCTGCATCTGGGAGAAAACGAGCTATAGAAACGCAATGAAAAATAATAGTCTGAAAATCTCAGGGGTGGTTACGAGCATTGTGTATGAAACACTGGATTTGGCTTGTTCAGAGCTGTTCAGAAAGGGAAAAGCTCTTTGTCAGTGATTCCCAGACATCCAGGCAAATGTGACTTCCTCTGAAAAGCATATTTTACTGCATAATGGCAAGGGGCAAGTAAATGCATTAATTGGCCATTGGAATGGCTTCCCTGCCATAGCCAGCTCACTGGAAGGGAAATCTTCCAAATGCAATTAAAATATCAAAGTTAGCTCGGGACGAGCTGATAAATTTCCAGAGCCAGGGAACCGAGGGAGAGCAGTGATGGGAAATGATTGAATTTTACTGTGCTGTGTGTGAACTGGGGCTGGCAGAGGCTGAGCAGGGACAGAGGGCAGGCTGGGAATACCCTGGAGCTGAATCGGAGAAAGGAGTTTTTTGGGAATTCTGGAAAAGGTCTGTAGGCATCCTTCTCATGGGGCTACCTGGGAGGGAAGGGAAGGCCAGAGGTAATCCTTGTGTCCCCACCTCCCAAAATCTCCATGGGGTGCTGATGGCCAAAATTCAGGGAGAGGTAATTTATTAATCCACTCTGCCACCCTGGAAGAGTGGGATTACAGTACAGAGGAAGCACTTCTTATCCAGTTTCAATAGTGGAAGTATTGGGATTACAGAACAAAGCACTGCTAAATTCTCTTTATAGCTGAACTCATGCTCCACCCCACATGAGCTGGAGATGAGCTGGAATCTCTCCAGTGCAGAGGAGAATTCTCCTAGAGGAAATGAGCCATCACAGGAAAATCTGTGATACCTGGAGAGTAAATAGACCAAAACACTAATCATGCATCTTAATGGATTGTCTTCTTTATTTTTTTTAAACAGATGCCTGCAGGAGATTCAGAAATTCAGGAGAGATTGGGACCTAAACCCAGAAACCTTATTCATAACGAGTCTACAACCATCTGTGGGTTATTTTTGGGTGTTTTGCTTATCACTCCCATATTTAATTGTTGAAAACCTCTCCTTGCAGAGGTGTGTGTGTCTGAGATCTGTGAAGGTGACAAACACCTTCTGACAGGCTGCTATGCAAGCATGGACATGAAATATGGCTCTGCTTCATGCCTCTTTTTAAATGCACTGCATGATGCAGCCATAAAGTAACTCCTGCATTCTTTTCCTATTAATTTTAACAAGTAAATAAGCCATCAAATAATTATATTTACAGTTCTGAATCTGTGTGCACCTGATTATAAAAACCCTCAGCAGAGCATGTCTTTACCTGCTCATATCAATTTTGGCTTCCTTCAGACACCAGCATGTTTAAATTCAAGGTATCCTGAAAATCTTCCCTGTGACAGGAATTAGCTGTCAATGATCAATGACTGTTAATTAAAACAGAGCTTCCTCCTTGTCTTGGTACTTCTGTAGCTCTTTACTTCAGGTTTAATAACTCTGTACGTGATTGCTCTGGGAAAGAACAGACTGTTTGCATTTTTTAAACTTATTTTCTTGAGGAATAGAAGTGACTAGCAAAAGTATAGTTTAAATGAGCAAACATAGTAGTTAAAGCACTAAAATTAATGAAATACTTTTTTAAACTTGAAGGCACATTATTTTATGTCCTTGTCAGTGTGTGGTAGTCACAACCAATTGCATGGGACTTTTGCTCTCAACACTATCTGATTTTTGGAATAACACCACTGTAGTACCTTGTTTCTTATTAGCACCAGTGAAAGATGAGATTTGTTTTGCTTTTTATTTATTCTTTCATTTATTGCTTAATTACAGCGACTCCACACATTAATTTGAAAATAAGACCATGCATACATATTGTTGCAGGTAGTGAAATGACAGCCAGAGCAAGTGGTCCTGGGAGGCAGGAAAGGAATGCAAGTTTTGCTAACTGGGATTATCAGAGAGTTGATTTTAAGGTAATGGAGAAGGGAAATATGTGAAAATAGAAATAAAAATGGAGAAATTATGTCTTTGTTAAACCAGAGTTCATCATCAGGCTTCAGGAAAATTTTCCTATTGAGTTTAATTTCAAGGTTTCCCATGTTCTTAGTCTGAAGAGAATCAAAGTGATAAATAATCTCTATCCTTCTATAAAATATAGTGCAACACACTCTGTCCTCCCAATCCAAGTTTTTTATATTCTTTCCTCTGCTTGAGCACTTCTTGTTGATTTACTCTCCAATTCTCTTTTTTGGTCTCATTTTCCCCTCAGGGCATTTTTGATCTTGTGTACACTTTGTTATTTCATCATTTCTTTACAATCTTCCAAGTACATGGATTTCTCTTGTGGTTTTGATCTTCTTTCCACAGCTATTTTTTTTTCCAAGTATTTCCTTTTCATTCTTTAATGAGAATTTTTGTTTTGGGTCTCGATTCTTTCCCTTTTCCTCTCTGCACTCTAGTAAGGACATTTTTGTCCATATAGCTTTTATTTCTCTCACCTTCTTATACTAGGATCTCCTTTAAATGCACTTGGGCAACTCCAATGTTCTTTCATTATGCATCATGGTCATCTTAGATGGAAACTGCATTCAATAACTAAAAGATTCCTAGAGATTATTTTGAATTCCACCTCCTTTTCCTACCTTCTGTTCTTCTGCTTATGCTTCCTGAGAAGGAATGAGTATTTTCTATCTAAAGGTTCCTTTGGTATCCTCAGAACCTAAAGCTTCACCTCAAAGCTGAGACAATCAAAGGGACACACCTGTGTGACATCTGGTCTAGGCCATTCCTGAGATTAAGGCTCTAAATTATCCTGGGGGGGGGGGAGGAAAAAATAAGGGAGAAACAAAGTGTGGAAATTGTGGGCAAAATGACAGTTGTCCTGTGTTTTGTAAATGAGTGAGGATCTGTGAGCCAACAGCCTGGAGCAAAACATTGCAAGTGCAGAGTGCAGGAGAAGAAATCGTTCCATGTGTTGGTCTTCATTATAAAAAGAACAGCGTGTCTTGGAGCTAAATCCAGGTTTCTCCTGGCTGCTGTAAAATCAGGCTGATAAATAAGGGTGGTTTAATGTGTAACAAAGGGAATTAATGATCCAGATGCAGATTTGGTATCCTAAAATCAAAGAAACAGGTTTGATCTCTAAGAAGTGATTACATTGTTATTTTGGCTTCCATTCAATATATTGAAATCTGATAAAAGTTCTGATACTGGTTGATTAATTTATTTTCTTTTTGTTCCTTGAAATTTCATGATGAGATTCTTCCTTCATAAATAACAATTCAGGCTGTGCAATAGTTCTGGTGATCAGCTTTCCTTAGTTAATCGATGTGAATATTTCTATGTGATGAGAAAGAACAAGGTGGAGTGGCTTTTCTCTTTATTTTGTGTCACTGGGGCATCACTCAGCCCATCCTTCTCTGTTATTTAAACTGTGACATGGGTGTGTCTTTACTGATGTGGCCAGATTTTCATGTCGGACAAACTGCCACAGGAATTCTCTGCTTAGCCCAGAGCTGAGCCCATTCTAAAACTGGCAGAGGCTGGTGGACCTGAGCTTGTGGCTGCCTGAAAATCTCTGTCCTCCATCCCCTTGACACCTCCTGCATTGCTTGTTCAAATTAAGCCACTCTTGTTGTGTACAGGAGAGCAAATCTGATAGTTCTCATCACTGTATAGTTGGTGCCCAAGATTCCTGATTTTAGTCAGGATGGAAAAATGCAGATTTGTGCATCCCACTGGGAGTTTCAGTGTTCTATTGAATGTAACAGGGCTGAAATTGCACAAAAAGTCCATTTACAGTCAGGTAAACATGAACAAGATCTATGATGCCTTTTTTTTTTTTTTTCCTCCTTGTCAACTTCAGTGAAAATTACTGAAAACATCTTCAAACACAACATTTGGGGGTTTACCTTGCAGGAATTTTGGCTGGTTCTGACAATGAAATGTAATGGGAGGTGAAAGTCCTCTGTGCTAGTCAGTTCTGTGAAACTCTTCTTAAGAGCAATTTCATCTAGGATTATTATTCTGGTGCTCTCTAGCAAGTATTTCAGCATATTTGGTACTTAATCTTCTGTGTCAGTGGTGAAAATGGAACTTCTATATTGCCTTGTGGCTATTTTTTAATATTCCTGTCCTTATGATATCTGCTCATCAGGGCTTTTGTCTGAAAATTAAGGCGGCATTTAGACAAGTATTACCACATTCTTAAAAGGAGAGAAAATAAAGATACAGTCAGTGCCAATTTCCCCAAGGTCAGGAAGCAAGTGAGCATATGGTGGTGGGGAAGCACTTAAAAAATCAAGAAATAAAAAATCAGAAGAATCCCTACAGGTGAATTTAGATTGTTCTGTTAAAATTACAAATTGGCAGCATCACTAATGCCATTTAGCCTCTCTGAAAAAGGCCACTAATGGTATCACTCACTGAAAGCTGACAGGTACCCTTTGAGCCTGACCTTTTCTTAAACCAATTCTCCCTGACTTAGACTGCAATGCATCAACGTTTCCCATTTCAGAGATGTTGATGTAGAGTAAATAGTCCAGAAAATTAATAAGAGTACAAGAATGTCCCCTAGAAAAAAGAAAACTTTCTATGGTGTCTGCTCAGTTTTTTCCAGGCAGGTCAACATCATCATTTCAGTTCAGGAGGAGGGAGCTTGTGGAACAACTCAGTTTGTTGGGCTGCATGGACACACATGCAAAGAGCAGTTTCCAGTGAAAGCTGTTTCTTGAACAACACATTTTTCTGTACAAAATAACGTCTGTAAACACTCATAGGATGAGCTTGAGCTAAGAGCAGAATTGCAGCAGAGGAATCAGTGGCATTAACAGAGCTTTGTTAATTAGAAAATGCATTGAGTGCTCACCTGGCTGACAAACAGTATGGACTTTTGACGTGTTTGGAACTAAGACATTTCATTAAGTGCTAACAATTAATGATTTGAATAATTGGCCTGAGAGAGGAAAGAGATCAGTATGGATACAAAGAATTGTGCTGGTGTTAGCCCTGTAAAACTGCAGAAAATAAAGCCAGGCCTTGAGAAAGCCAGACCTAGGAAGGCAAAACTCCCAGTCCAGCACCTTCTATTAGAGATACCTCTGTGAGGTCACATGTTAATGCAAGAGACACTCTGGAGAAGTTGGGTCTGTAACAATTTCCAGGTAATTTACTGCCTGAATGCCTTTATGTAATTTATTACAGTCACAGGGATGTTGTTAAGGGCTGGTCAGGATCTTCACAGCTCTTACTTCTCCCTATTAAACCCTTGCAAACAGAGCAGTGAGCATTGATTTTGTTATAGCATCTCATTTTAGGATGATCATCATATTACAGAATGTAATACTGTGCTTATCAGAATCCCATAACCTATATTTTTCATTGTCTTTGTCTAGCTTATCATTTTTTTCAGTGTTTTTATAATACTGTTGTACAGCCCATGCATGCTCAGAAATACACATCTGAAGAACACTTCCATCCTTTGTGCCAAGCAGATTATCAGTTATTAAATCTTTCCAAATCTCCCTGCTATACAATGAAATCAGGAGAGTTCAAGTTATGCTTTTATAACTCTATTAAATTGAAGACTGTAATTCTTGTGAAAAAAAGATATTAACTGAGGCAATTCATCATGGAGTCTGAGAAGTAATCAGCTTCTCTGAGAACAGCTATAAATACAGGTTTCCAGACTGTATGAAAAGGAGACTTTTTGGGAACATTTAAAAACATGGGGAGTGAAGGGCAAACATCAGGAGGTGCCTCCTACAGCTGCTGCTGCTCCAGGGAGTTCTCCAGGCTTTTCTGCACCTGTCCTGTGTTTTTTACTTGTGGAACTTCATTTCTTCCACACCTCTGTTCCTGACTTTTTTTTTTTTTTATGGTTTCTGATCAATAACAAGGAGTGTATAACTTTCCTTTAGCTGTATTCCACTATGGCTCATGACAAGAAAACTCAATGTTCAGAACAATGTCTGATTTCAGCTGCTTGGGCTATTTTTTGTTCTCCTGTTCTGCAGTGCACTTTTGCCTGGCTGAGATGTTATATTTTATTTTATGCTCCAGAACAGTCCAAGTTAACAATATATATCTTTATTCCATTCTGCCCTTTGCAGTTTCAGCTTTAATTCTGAAAATTTGGCTTGGAAGCTTCAAGAGAGATAAAGAAAAGAGCCCCCAACATCAAAGAAGTGGTAGAAGATGAAAGGAAACTAGAGAATGCCTTGAGGGATTAACAAAGATTCTTAAGGAAAAAGGCCCTGAATACCCAGTCTGTCACAATCAAACCATGGAGAAAAACTGTGAAAAAAGCAGAATTATATGTGGAAGGATGACTGCAATTATTAAGGCAAAAACTGAATTTCTGATGGTGGTGTGAGAGAGAGAGAGAAAGAGCTAGAAAATACATAAGACAAAAAGTTGGGGTTTGCCATCATCCTATAGGTGAAAACTGAAATGGTGACATTCATTCACCCTGTGCTAGAGGATTCATTATTTATAACTCTCTTGAGACAAAATGTAAAATAGTTCATGTTCCTCATCACCCCTGTGAATTGAAGCAAAGGGAATGAGATTCCATTTCTAATATGCTCTGGCTGTGCCTGGAAAAGTTATTGTTTCTGTAAGAGATGTAGCAGAGTTGTGTGAGCAAATGTTTCACTTAAATAAAATGTGGGTAATAACAAATCACTCCACAAATAATAAGAATAAGGAAATGCTGGCCTGCAATAAATCATCTTTGCAAAAAGTGTGCTTAGATAACAAGCATATGAAAATACCAATATGGAACCCATTACTGTATGGAAATTCTTCCTGCTGAACTTAGATTTCCTACAAGCTATGGAGCAGGAATAAATACCTGCTGCCAAATTCTGTGTCATTATTATATCTTCCTCTGGCATGTAATTAAAGAAACTACTCTTAGGAGTGGATGGCTACAACCTGTTGTATTTTGCTGGAAGTGTAGGGTTTAAAAACGTTGCCATGTGGCAGCTGAGAGCATCCTCTGGCTCACTGAGGCACCAGAGCCTGAGTCAGAGCTGGAACAGGCTCGTATTGCTTGAATGCCTCTGAGTTTTAGGCATTTGTTTGTTGTCTTGTTGAACCACCCCAGAATTTTCATGTCTGAATCCCTCAGTTACTTTTAAAAATGGAGGTTTATTCATGTAATCAAGGACTCTTTTCCAACACTGAATACATGCAAAGGACTTAGGCTACCTGAAAACGCAGCTACTGCTTTTAAGTGTTTTTAATTATTTGCTGTGTGCAGTGTATTGTGAGGCTATGAACAATTCACTATTTTGTGTGCCTTCAATCAAAGAAAACATTTTATTTGTTTTATTCTGTCCAGCTCTAATTATTAACCCTTTTCTACATCTCACAGTCAGGGCATCCAAGGGAAGGAGCTCTACCTAAGTTAGTAAATGAAGTATTTTATAGAAAATTACCCTGCAATGAGCTGAGCCTGCAGCAAGTCTGGCTTGGGTGTGTGAAAAGATTCATCCCAGGCCAGACTGGTCTGCTAAGTGGGGTGAGAAAATGATGGGAGTACAGTGACAGAACATTTTATGTAGTTGGATAAGGAAGAGATAGGGGGTTGTTGGATTAGGAAGAGCAGAAAAGCTTTGGCAGAGAACAAGCACTAAGTAATGGCCTTGTAAAAATCAGTTTTAGGAATTATTTAAAGGAAATACCAAAGCAATCCAAAATACACTCTTCATGGGTCATTACATTACAGTAAAAACATTAGTCCTGCACAGATCATTATTTTATCATTAGCTTAATGTCATCAGTTAATGAAGACACATCCCTGCATCTCTCAGATGAGTTTCACTGCCCACGCCCACAGATAACAGAAACAATTAAAATGCTGCCAAAGTCATCATCCTTGTGACAAAGCTTTGTAAGTGTCTTTGTGGTGGTGGAAAATAGTTTTAATTTTATCTACATGGGGGTTCGTTTCCCACTATCCCTAATTTTGCCCATAGATCAAGATAGAAAACTTCCTGTCATAAATGATTTACTGTTCTTGCAATATTACCCCTTTCTCTCTCCATATTTCAGGAAGGTGTGTGTACCATGTCCCTGATAAGGAGGAAATTAAATAGAAAAGGAATAAACATCCAAACTATGATAGCCCTCTAGTGAAATTATTATGCTAATTTTTAATTATTTTTTCACTTTGAAACCCCTTGTGGCTACAATTTGTTTCAACAGCAGCTGTATCAGATTTAAAAAAAAAACCAAAACTCCTAACCAATTCTGTAAACTGAAGATTTAGCATCTTTCTAACAATACTGTACATTTTTATCAAAGAACTAAGTTCAATCCTATTACATTTTGCTATAGGGAGGTTATGTTTCATAGCAGAAAATGAAAAAATGAATTGCTCACTCCTTGGGATTGTTTCAGTGGATATAAGAGTTCCTTTCATTATTTAAAGAAAGGCTACTCCCAATGAACTGGTTAATGCTTGCTCCAGTTGTTAATAGCACAGAGTGGCACTGGTGCAGCATCCCTGGGAAACACTGAGCATTAGAGCAGCTCCTGCATTCTGATACCATTTCAGGCACCACAAAGAGCCCTGAGGCAGATTTTACAAAGCAATGTCAGCTGTAACAAATCCCCTCACTCCCCAGCCTTCCCCATCAATTTCTGCCTAGCCAATAGAATAAAATAAAATAAGCATTAAAAAAAGTTTCAACTCAGTTTTAATTGTTTCAGAGATCAGAATCTGCTGTTTGATTTTCAAAATAGACTTCACTTGAATATTCAAATTGAGATGAAATCACAACAGATACAAACTCAAGATACTGTGCATCACCCATGGGCTTTTGCCAATGTTTTGAATTATATTTTCCCCTGTTAGTCTTTTTTCTGATATTCCTTCTGCAAAGGAGTTAATGATTCTGGATTCATGTTTTTGGATAATGTCCTACATAGAAGAGAGCCTACCTTTTAAAAGCATTTGCAAAAGTTTTCAGGACATAAGTTGCTTGGACTTTCATTTAGGACGCACTGGACATCATGGTATGAAATCCAAGGTTTGAAATTCCTACTCCCTATATGTAAATAATTTGAGTCACCATTTAAAACTGAATTCTTGATGATTGTTTAGCAAGAGACTGACACTGAGTATGCGCTGTCCTTAGCCCGAGATCAAACAGAATTTTCTCCCATCTCCAGCAGTGCTTCCAGCACAAATCTGTGACTGGACAGAGCAGAGCAGCTCTAAGGCCACTGCCAGATTGTCAGAGCAGCACCTTTCAGAAGGAATAGACTGCAAAAAAAACTTCAACCAAGCAATTTAATAAAGAGCTGTGTGCTGCTTGGGGATGTACAACTGTTCTTTTCGTGGAGGTTATGAAGCATTTCTAGAGAACTTAAAAATCTATTTGGACATCGTTGCTCATCCCATACAGAACAAAATGCTGGAGTTTTGGAGTTGTCAGTTGTGAGAGCTGCTCCTTAAGCTTTTTGCAGGAGAGGAAATGGAGGTGAGGGCTTCATATAGCCACCCCTGTGCAGAGTGTGCATTATTATTCATGAATAATTCATCAGCATCATCTCTCTCTTCTGTTCCCTGTTTGCACAGGCCTTGAGTAAGGGATTGTGTGCAGTCACTGCTCCCTGCACCATTGCCTTTCCATTGCCTCTTGTCCTCAGTGCAGGAGACAAATCATGTCCTGGGAGTTTTAGCAGCAATCAAAATAAATAAAAATGTCAGAAATAAAACCAGAGGATGTTTATTGACAGTGTTGTTATAAAGGAATAACTTTTTTCCTAGTGTTCTTCCTAATTTAAGTTGTTGGATTTTATTACTTTGTTGAGATGCCTTGCCACATAGCCAGGACCACTGAATCTCCAGACTGGCAGATGTTTCTCCTTATTAACCCAGCTTGCAGCCAAGGAAGGAAGCCAATGTTTTTCAGTCTTGTGTATTGAAGACCTATAAATACCCAGTGTGTGTATTTGGACAGGACAGTCTGTTTCCCAAATTAAGCAAATCAGCATCTTCTAATTTGAGGGAAAAACAGGTCATTTGAACTGGGCAATCAGGTGTGGATTCCAGCACGTGGACAGCTGCTCTGAACTGGTAGCAAAGGGTGGAGGAAAAGATAACAGAGGAACAAACTCAGCTGGGTGCACCCTGTGCCAGCACCAGCATCAGTGGGATCGTGGTCAACCTCACCTGCAAGGTTTGCTTGGGCTGAAATCCCTGCCTGGGCTGACAGCCCTGAGCTGGACAAAGTCATGGTCCTGCAGGAAATCTGTGTTGGAATGAAAAGCAGCAGTTCTGAACAGTTCCATCCTCCCCTTTTTAAGTTCAGAAAATTACATGGACTAGAAATTAATATGCTGTTATAAACTTTATGCCTGGATTTGTTTGAAAATCACAACAAGAGCATTGGGCACCAGCTGAATTTCTATTAGCATATTAAAACAACCTCAGTGAGCTATACAGCAATGTACTGAAATTAAGGTCAGCTTAGCTGCTTAACCAAAATTTTGTATTCTACCAACAATGTGTCTGAGTGCATTTCTATTGAGGGCAACCTTGGAGCAACTCAGGTATAGTAATAAATGTAAATGTAGTGCAAAACTTCTCTTGGAATCTTGAAATTCAGTCAGTTTTCCAAGATGTTTAAAAATCTGCAGTGAGAATTCTGGTTTTATTTATTGTTTTGGAGGAGTTTAAGACCATCTGTAAGAGTCTTGTAAGATTTTGGTACTGTCTGTTGGCAGTTCTTTGCACCTTCTATAATTTATTCCTCAGCGTCATCTGATTTCAGCAATCTGAGGAGAGAACCATGTTCTTGGAAGAAAATTGGGATGTTTCAACTAAATTTACCAGACAGACACAATTTCCATCTCTGTGGTGAAATTTAAAACCTTTTATACAATGTGAGTGAAGCTAAGGGCAGTGTTTGTACTGGTGAGCACAACTATATCCCTAAGAAAGCCAGAAAGGAAGGAAAATTCAGCAAACTAATCTGTAATTTAGAGAAAACATCAGGGTTTAAGTGAGGCTTATCTAAAAAAATAATCCAGCTGATGTCTGTCCTCAATGCAGGTGCTTAAGAAATGACAAGACAAGCATGAGTGCTCAAGAGATTCTTCTAGGGAAATAAAGATGTTTGGGAACACTTGGAAAACAAAAGGAGAGTTTTTGTTCTTGTCCAGTCAAGGGCTGAACGGTACAAGTCTCTGCTGTGTCTCACAACACTGGAAAATTTAGGTTTTTATTTAAAGGAGGTTGGAGGGTTGGCTGTAATCTACAGTGGCACCTTGAGCTCTGCCTGCAGGGAGAAAACGTCTTGTTGAGAAAATGCCCTTGAAAAGGGTTTGCTTTCCAGGTAAAAAGATTTGTGTTTTTAATGACAGACAAACTTAGGAAGCTCAGGATTTCTTGCAGCTCTCCAGTGATGCCTAACTGGAGTAACTGAGAAGGTTAAAATACCCTTACTTAAAGACTGTCTCCATCCCAAAAGTGCTGTTTGCCTGGCAAAGTGAGACATTTACAGCCCCTTCCTGAAATGAAAATGTGCTGAGGAAATACATTGTAAAGACTATTGGAGTCTGGGGCTCTCTCTGCTTCCTCTCCAAGGGAATGTTTAATGGGGTTTGCCAATGGGAGATATCAGTCAAGTCCACAGAGGGCTGTGGTGAGCAAAGGCTGGGTTCCACTTTTTGCCCATACTGGAATCTTTAACCTGGCATCCCTAAAATCTGAGCAAATTCTGTCTGCTGAAATGCCACCATGCTTTCTCTTCTCCACTTTCACAACAATCAGCTAATTTATACCTCACATGACTCAGCAGAGCTGCATCCATTTCAGTAGAGCAGCATCATTTTCCACTGTGTAAGCATCAGCTCATCAAATCCTCTCTGGCTGCAAACAGCATTATGTGCATTATTATTACAAGAGGAATATTAATAAAGATCTTGCAGGGTAATGTTACAGTGAGCTGCTGTTTTCTTCCTCTGCCTGATCATTTGGGTGAGAGGACATGCCTTTCTTCCTACAATTTTATTTCTTGCACATTTTAGGATCTGTAGAATTAGGTACTTAGGACAATATTAGAATGAGACTGCCTGAGATAATTCATGCCCTGAAGCCCTTGCTGGGTATTCTTCCATAATTTCAAAGAAAATTCTCTTCTGGTTTGCTGAGAGATGTTTAGTTTGCATTCAAAATGAAATCTGGAGTCTCCATTTTTCTGTCTTGAGCCAATTTGATCTCCAGCCTGAAGGAACTGAATCCCTATGACTTGAGAAGGAGACAGAGCAGATCCCATCATCCCTCTTGGATTTCAAACCTGTGGGAGGAACAGGAGCAATTCTGTGAAACTGCTGCTTGACTTTTAAAAAAGCACCTATTTTAAAGCCTAAATTAAAAGGAAATTCATCAGATAAGTTACCTATGGAACAGAGAAAACTAATTAAAACTCATTAATATAAAATTAATATGTGAAGCATGTGTTGTGAAATATAGAAGCAGAACATGGACTGAAAATCAACAAAAGGAAGAGACTTCTAGTAACCAGAAGTTTCAGCTCTAAGATATTAAATAGTTACACATTTGTGTAAATACACATTTTGTAGTCTACAGGATTTTTTAATCTAAATAATTTCCACCACGTGCACAGAAAAATGGTCAACCACTTGCTGACTTGAAGTGTAGAATAGAGCAGGGAAAAACAACAGACATACTCATCCTAGGTTTTTAGAAATCTTTGATTTATCTCTACTAGATGGGGCTGAAATTTCATTCTCCAGTCCTTTCTCTCTTGTTTTTCTTTCCAATTCTGCTTTGTTCCCAGTTTCTGATATTTCTTTCATTACTCTTTGACTTTTAGAAGACCTACCATAAAAAACCCAAGAGCAATAAAACATAACAAAACCCAAGTCAAGCTAATTTCTAAATCTTTTTTTTCCTCAACCATGAAATTGTGGGAGTACATTTTTAATATACTCAGAGCTATTTGTTAATTATGAGATGTCATTGCCTTTGAGGACTGCAGGAGGTACAATCCAAAGTCTTTGTGTGCTTTGAGACAGCTTTGAAAACACATCCCTACAGTGACCAAATGGATCCAAATATGTAAAAATAGAAAAGCTACAAGGGGGCTCAATTGTTTAATCAAAGAGATGGAGAGGAATAACAAATGTATGAGAAACTGCCTTTGGGAAAGGCTTCAGTAAATATGGCAGAGCACTGCATGCAAATATGCTGACAAAATCCCCTTCCCTGTAAGAGACAGGTCAGCTCACTGGTGCCATCTGTAATCTTTGTAAGGGCTCTAGAGCTGATTTTTATTTATTTAGTTCTTTTCCAAAATCAAATCTCCATTTTAAATCTTAACTCATGTCATCTCAGTAATTAGTTTTAGCATCTATCTGTGCCAATCATTGCCACTGCAGTTTTTGTTAATTAAAATCAGTCATGGCAAGGGGAAATTAAAAATGCAAATGCCTCAAGTTTTACACCAGTGGCTGTTGTGAAAATTTGGAAGCTTTGTTTGAAAAGGCAACAATTTTTCACTGAAATAATTGATCTGCTGCTGCTCTACTTTTGTAGCAGAGTATCTGACGTTAATTAACATGATAAATATTAACATGTAGGCTGTGCTTTGGTGAGCTAGGAGCAAATAAATCAAATGCTGCTTCCAGGAACCATCCTTTTCACTGAGAGAGGGATGGACCAGAGCATCAGAGCCTCTTCCACCAGATGTGCAAACACCAGCAGACCTGGAACAGCTGCTCTGCTTTCACGGGTCTTTGGCCACTGCTTCTTCTCACTGAACCTGTTTTCCTCACTGCTGTTGAGAGGGAAAAGGCAAATTCCTCCATGCAGTAACTGCCCTGATGTGAGCCCATGGGAGAAACCTTCATTCTTCTCAAAGGCAAAGTTATCACAAGCAGCAGGAAGGCTTTGGTGCCACATTAAGGCTTTGTAGAAGAGCCAGAATTCTCATCCTTTATTAATGAGGATTTTCTTTTGACAGATGTGCTTTGTGTGGTTTCAGTGTTACAAGCACTTTTATGGGAAACACTGGTTACTCGAAGCTAAACACAGATTTTTAAAGAAGGGTTGATGTGAGATCCACAATGTATCAGTTAATGAGGAGGTTTTGCTATGAAGCCTGCTGCTGTTTGTGAATCCTTTTATTTGAGGATCACAGGGCATCAGACTGGGACATAACAAACATTTTTCCTAGCTGTGCCACCAGTTTTTTGGGTGACCTGGATGAGCTTCTTCATCTTCCTGTGACAGTTTTTTGTACAGCAAAATAAGCACGTGGTCATTTTTTCTTTGAGAAGTTGCATGGTGAGGAATATTCAGTGCCCTACAACACATAAGCATTGTTATTTTAGTTATAACAAGATAAACTTTCCCTTTTCAAAGCAGCTGTCTGTGGTTGATCCCTTGCTGTGAATGCCTTTGCCAGGCCATTAATGCTGATGGGTATCAGCAGCAAACACTTAAGAGGATTAATTACCACTGCAGTCATATCTTGTGAGGAATCTCCACTAATCACAGGAAAAACTTCTTGGTATTGAGGGTGCTACTGAGATTGGACCAGTCAAGGCTTTCTTTATGTAAGTGAAAAGCAAAATGTTTGTGTAGCACAGTTTATCTATTCCTACTTTAGGAGTGATTATGAACAAACCCACCATTTCCCACCCCATGAGATTTACCAGCATTTTGTGATCTGTCTGCAGCCCCACAGTGCTGCCACTGCTGAGCTTTGCTGTGCACCAAGGTGTCTCACACAGTGACCCACTGAAATGAAAAGATGTGGAAAAAGCACAAATCAAATTGTTTTCAACCTAATCAAAGATGCAGGAACTCATTTTGCCCCAAAACCCTTCTGAGGACTGAGGTGATCAATATGGAAATTGGAAATTAAAAAACTAAAAAAATAATGTAGTTATACTTCTCATTTAATTTTGTAATGAAATGAGGAATGCACTTAATTATATGATCCCAATAGTAATACCTGAAGTAATCAGGTTTCTATTTGAGTCTCTTCTCATTCCTCTCTGCAGCTTTCCTCCTGTAATTTCTAATCTTGCTACAATAATTTTTAAATTACTGCCCAACAATCAATGCATAAATAAGAATACAAAGATGGCTAGAACGGTGCAAATATTCACAGTGCCAACATAGTCTTACTTGTTGCAAAAATACTTTCCTGAAAGTCACATAACTAGTCCATCAAAAGTTTTAAAACATGGAAAATAAAACAAAAACTGAAGAAAGGTGATATTTTCTAAAGGGGAGAAAGTACTAATTTTTTGTTGTTGTTTTGGGTTTGTTTTAGGTTTTTTTAATCTCTGTAAAGGAGCACTTATCCCTCAGTAAATTGTGGCACAATAGATTAGTCATGTTTGTCAATATCCTGCAAAAAACAAGCCCTTGAGATTATTTGTGTTTAAATTACTTTACTAAGGACTACAACATGTTATGAACTACAAGTTTACATTCCAGAACTTTTTACCTTAAAAATATGCAAGAAATAATGTCTGTTGGCCAGGTAATCACCTGCATCTATCCAATTTGGTAACTTTTGCAGGCCAATCAGCATTTCTAATCCCTGGAATTTCAGGGGACTTAAAATTTTCTGAAAAAAAAAAATTTGCCAAATAGAAAACCTTATGGATTTATGTCTAATTTCTACAACTCACTTTGTGCACTCAGCAATTTCACATTTGTAGGGTGTGCAGAAGTTTCTTATATTCAGGCCAAATAAGGGGAGGATTTTTCAATCCTGCATTCTCTATTTCTGGGTTTCTCCTCCCTTCCTGCAGAGAGAAAGAAATTTCTGGGGACAGGAAGACTGGGGCTCCCACTGGGCTGAAAACAGCCCTGCAAGGGCTGTCACATATTTTATTTGGTTAAAAAAAAGTTTTATTATTAAAACTAAAAGTCAGAAGTTTTCAGTAGTATGTATTAATATTTTAAAGCTATGTTTACAGAAAGTTGGGAAGTTAGGTCTAGGAACGTTTTTGTTAATATATTAAACATTTTTCTTGTGTTAAAATCAAGAATGCTTTGTAAATATCATTCCTCTGACTCTGAGTCTCCTTTGCTTTTAATATTGTATAACTCATGCTAAATATTTAATTATTTTTTAATGTTTTCTGCTCTGCAGCTTTCATGTCTGGGATCTGATTCGGATTGATCATTCTGTCTTCAAATCAGGGATATTTGATTCAAAATTCTGTGGAGAATAGCAAGCTTGAGAACTGTTTTATTATGGAAAACTCATCTACAATAATCCACTATATGAAAAGCATCTCTATTCCCCACAATGAGCAAAATGCAGCAAAGAGAGACAAAGAGAAGGAACATGAAAATATAAGGGTGAAGATGGAACAGAATTCATAAGCAGGGGAAAGGTGCTTTGGGCTCAGCATTTTAGATCTGTTGCCCTTGTCAGTCAAAGAATGGCTGTTTAATTTGTGTTAAAAAGGAATATCAGCTCCTTCTCATAGCAAAACTTCCAGACTTGCTGGAAGAAACCGTTTGCAGGGGAATGGGAAATAAAAGGAAGGGAGCCTTTAAAGAATAGCTGAACACTTAGCCTGTGAAAATTGTGTTTATCTCAGATTATTTGCCCTGGCTGGCAGCAGCTGAGCTCTGGGCCATGTTCATCACGTTCCTGGGGATCTTCATTGTTGGCTTGTGCTCCTTCACCTCCAGTTTCTCTCCACTGCTACCTGCTGGAGGTTTGAAGATGGGAACTTTGGTGACAGCAGATCCTGTGCTTTTAATAGTGAGATATAAACCTTGAAAACCACTCTTCTTTTCCCAAAGACAGTTCAAGAAACATTCTTCTCCCAGCATCCATCAAAAGCACTGACAGTCCTAGAAAAGTGTTTTCTCCAATTCTGAAAGCCTTAAGTGTACTGAAACCACATGGACATCAATACAGACACTTATTGAATTATATCCATTAAGAATTAAGGAATAAATAGTCCTCAAATCATGCAAATTTTAGAGTGGAATTTTTTTTCAGTTAATTCATTCTCAAGGGAAGATGAATTTATATCATGTTCCCAGTAAGAGAATATTCTTGCTCCCCATCATAGGAGATGTTCTGGAAATCCTAACATTAGGGACCTGGGGGCTTTTAGCATAATGAACAGAAATATCATATCTGACCTTGGCTGGTCTGGTAAAGTTTGCAGACAAATGCATCACAAGGGGAACTTTGCATTTGTTGAAGCAGAGAAAATGTCCCCTTGCTCCACAGAAGAAGATAAACAGGTTTGGTTTTTATTCAACATGCAGTCAGCATGGTGATAATTTAGGAAAAGAAGCTTGGATGGGCAGGATTCAGAGGTAGGGAGCTCAGCCTAAGTGTGCAGCACAAAGAGCATTTCCCCTGGGATAGAGGTGCAGAAATCATCAGCTCAGAGGCAAAAGTTCAGCTGTAGTTTGATGGAAATAAGCATTTTTATCAGAATTGAAGATCTAGCTTAGGGTGAAATTTGTTTTATAGGAAAAGAAAAGGGACATGGTTAGATATGACAATATTTGGAAGTATTCTTCCAATTTATGTTCCATTAGGAATGCCAATCATGAGTATATTATTTTAAATACATCCTGAGTGAACTGGCTTCCAAATGAATATATTTCATCCTTCCTCCTCTCCCAGGAGTCTTGTTCTGGAGAGCAGAAAAAAAGAAATACTGAAACCATCCCCAGTATTTGCAGCACAGGAATACAGCCACTCCCTTGGGGCTGAGCTTCAATGCAACAACCTGAAAATGTTCTGAAACACAGAGACAGAGGTACATTTCCTTGTGTAAGAAAATCTAATATAGATTTTAAATTCTCCTGCCAAATTGCACTCTGGAAAAATCTGATTTCTTAAATTACCTCATACAGTGGTGCTTTAAAAGGTTATTTCCATGTAACTTTGTTGTGCCAAAGCTGTTGCCAGATGCTTCCAAATATTATTTGTGTGCAAAAAACCACCACCCATTTGTGCATTCCTGTATAAACTGCCCTGTTGTAAGTTTAAGTTCACAGATGTATTTCTTACAGCTCTGCTTTATGAACCCATAATGAGTGAAGCTATAAAAAGACAAATTCTTTATTGTTTCTGATTTTTTCCAGCAGTGATTAGCTCATTTCAGGCAAGCTTAACGAGGTTTGGAAGAATACTGTAGAAATCCTGCATTTCAGGGATTTTTCAGTTTGCTGCATTTCATCATAATTCCCACTTGAACTCACACCTCTCAGGAATGAGATGTCTTTTACTGCTCAAATTCCTAAAAAGACTTTCATGCCAGCTCCTGAAGGCCTGTTTAGGTTTTGGTGGGATTTGTACATGTGTCTGTGAGTGGGTTTTGGTGATCATTTTAAAAATTGCCTTTGCTTTCCTTGTGCTGAAGAGAGAAAAGTTAGAACTAGGAAGGTAAATAAAAATACATAAAACTGAGTATGGGAACATTGCCACAAGTGTGGAGGACCTTAAAGTCAATTTATCACGACTGAAGGCAGTCAAAATCTCTCTTGCATATATGAGAATAAACGAAACCAGCAGATATTATGATTTTTCTGGCATTCACTGCATGCTGGAAGAGCAATTCCACATTTTAAGGAATCATCTTTAAAGAAGAGGGTGTGAACATTGCAGAAAATCCCCAGTAAAGCAAATCCATAACCTCTCTCTTCACTGCTTTCACTAAAGGGAAAAACAGATGGATTCTGCTAATGCCACAGAACATAAACCAACATTTACAGCTGAAGAATGCTGTAAAGAAATACATTTTATTCATGGTTGGTGAGGCAGGGTTCTGATCTTTACTAGAAGATCTGTTCTGGTTTTTTTTAAGGGACTCTTCTGAGAATGATTTTCATATATATACGGTTACATTGTATTTGTCTCTTAATAGATTCAGTATTTCAGCCAAGTCATTTCCTACCCTGCAGACACTTTTCAGGACAGGACACTTAATATGTCAAAAGTGATGGGCCTTATGAGGATTTTTACCTGTACATTGCCTTTATCAGTGATCATAAAACTTGCTTTTTCAGCACTATTTCAAAGTCAGATCAAATATTTATTGTACTTATGGGAAATATTTACATAAGCTCTTTAAAACCTGGAATCTGAAAAAGTATTAAGACCCATTTGATTCCTTTCTGTAACTCAGTGGCCCCTGAGAAAGAGTTTAAAGTGTGGAAAGCAGCACTGGCAGGAAGCAGCCTCGAAGAAGAAGCTCCTGTGTTCTATTTTCAGTGCACAGACCACAGATTTTTCTCTGTCCTGTGGTTCCCAGACTTTAATCGCTTTAATTTCAAATTTAACCTTTGAAACATCATCAGTGAACCAGCTCCAGAAGCTGATTTTTACAGTAATTTTATTTAATATTTTGATTCCAGCAGCTGTGTGGAATTGCCCTCTGACACAAATCTGTGTATTTTTTTTCTGTTGCCACCATACAGATTGCAATAGATGAAAATTTTGTTCTGCCAGATTGCTGCATGATATTCTGCTTCTGAAGGAGTGGTTCCTTGGTGATCACTTTTTTCTTTTATTTAAGCTGGAAAAGTGGAAAATCCCAAAGCAAGCTGTCTGGCAATTGTGGTGCACTTAAACCTTGTGTTCCAAAAAGTTCTTCTTTTCTTCCTGCCTGTGATCAATTTATAATTACTCCAGAGGAAGAAGAAATCATGCACAGGTAGAGGGAAGTCACAGGTCATCAATGTGCTGAGATGGAAAGCAAGCTTTGTGCACCATAATTATGGAATTTTCCTAGAACTTATATTTTTTGCTCCTGTTTACCTGTTAGACTCAGGCCCTCCACCAAATATATGTAAGTATATCAAAGAGAGCAGAGTATTTTTCAGAATACTTTACAAAAACGAGCAGTAAAATCCACCAAAGAATCCAAATCCTATAGCAAAAACACTGCATAACACTCTTAAAATGTATTTTATTAGGGAAAAAGAGTGATTATAAAGCTTCTTTAAACACTGAATACGTGATGACTTCTCAGAAAAAACTGCTTGAAGCAGTTGCTGCCTCTCAGAGGGACTGTGGGAATGCTTCCATCACCTGGGCAGCCACAGGAATGACTGACAGCCCACAGAAAAGTGGTGAACAAAACCTTGCTCTAATGTCACTGCCAGCCTGCTAGTGCTCCTTGGATTTACAGATTTTGTCTTTCACAGGTCATCCTAGCACTTTATTTGATGCTTTATATTGTTTTATCAAACAGGATTTAAGTATCTTCAGTGTCCCTTGAGCTTACAAGAGACTCAAAGTTTCACTGCATCATAAACCACGAGAGCACAGAATTCCCACCCCTTCTTGTGGAGGAATTGTTGTGGTTCAAGGGGCTGATGTGCCAGGCTGCCTTTTTACTTCCCACATGCAGATTGTACTGCCACATACTGAATTCTACACTTTTATTTCCCATGTGTGTCTTCCATCCAGAGCCTTGAAGCAGGACCACACTGATTCCCAAACTCCATTGGATATTGGATACAAACAAGTCCTAATATGGATTTTGCCAAAGAATGTAAAAACCATTTAATGAAAATATTATACATAATGAAATAATTAAGTTTATGCTCTCATAAGAACTATTTCTAGGTTGCATCCAACCTTAAATATTAATGTGTAGGTTATGTAATGTGCAGAAATTAATAACACTTTACTGGATATACCATGGGTTACCATGGTTTCTGGACATTAGAAATTTTAAATTTAGTTTATTAAACCCTGCAGAACCCAAAACATTAATAGTGTGGATTAAAACTTTTTCCATCATTTAATATGTGTTTAATATATTAAGACACTTCTATTTCTCAATATGTACTTTATCAAACTCAATAAATTACTGTGTTCACATTTTCATTAGTTGTAGTCATGGAGTTGCTGATGGCTCTTAAAATCAGTTTTTGCTTCATTTTCCATTATTTTTTCAGGAAGCCTTTCTTCTTACAGACTTCTTCCTCTTTAAAAATTTATGTCATGGAACCTCATGTTGTCAGGAGCACTGACTGATTCATCAGTGTTGGGTATCTTGCATTGTTTCACACAGATTTCAAATCCCAGCTTCACACCACTGTTGCTCTCATCCTGTACCTTACAGCACAATGCACTGATGCTGATAAATTACTTATTAGCTACAAAAAAAAAAAAAAAAAAAGTCTTCTATTGGTAGCTAATAAAATAATAAACAAATGCTCTCTCAGGTTGCTAGGATGTTTCCAAAACCCTGAAATACTACAAGCTTCTCCCCTTTAACCCATTTGTTGGATCACAGTGCCTGGCACCCCTCCATGCTTTCCTAAAGCAAAGCCTGAACTCCAGGAATACTCACCACTAAAAAGCCTTAGGGTTCTACTACTGGAAATTCTGATTTCTCTTTTTAGGAGAAACTCCAATTTTTGAGGTCCAAATCAATCAAATTGGTCCTGGGTGCTGATACCTGGGATTGGCAGTCTTGTTCCTTCTTTGTGTCCATGAGGGATCACATATTTTTTCAAATTTCTTTTTTTTTTTTCTGTGCTATTTCTCCAGAGACTTTTCACTGATTTAATGTATTCCAGGGAGGTGAGTAAATGCTCATCTGCAGGAATATTCAAAGAAAGGACCAGAAAGAAATGGGAAGATCATGGCTCCTCAGTGATTGTGCTACAGCAGTCATGGATGCTTGTGGCTAGGATGAAATTAGAAAGAAATGGCACAAAACTGGCACCATTATTTAATTCACACAATTTAATATGTGAATTAAATAATTCTACACTTCATCATCTTTTTGGACCCCTAGCAAAAGAGAAATATATAAGAGGAAGGAAAATATTTTCAGAAAAAACCCCACAACGATATTTTAGAAATTTTTCCTTTGGTGATACTTGGTCAAAACAAAATAAGGATGCAAGCAGTCATTAGAGTCTCTTCTTAGTTCACTCCACAACCTTTGTGAATTTATATTTACATGTCCAGCAGGTTCAGTGGAACTGGATTAGACCATGATCACTTGGAGGGAAGTTTCTGGATAATTTAAACTTTTTCAGTTGAAAGCATTTGGAAAGGGAGCCAAGTGTTTGAGTCTTTGATTAAAGCCATCTGGTTTTGCATCAGTCTGATAGAGTTCTAGAAGCTAAATATTCCACACTCTGAAATTCATATATTGGTTTTATTTTTGTGTTAAATTTAGCAGAACTCTGAAGCCCCAGAAATAGAATCTCCTTCATCAATACTTTTTATTTAATCTTTTTCTGAAAATACAACATGAAATAAAAAGATCCCTACTGGGATTATGAAGTTAGACTGTGATTAAATGAATCTTGACTTTAGATATATTCCTTTTGCAAAAAAAAAGAAAAAAAAACAAACTGGAAAAACGGAGGCAGAACTCAACTGTGCAAGTCTCTTGCTCTGTGCAAAACCTTTGATAAGAGAGGATGGCATCAGATTTTAGTCAGCCCTCCTTCAACCAGAGACAATTAACCTGCAGAAAACTCAAGGAGCTTTAAATGCATGGAGCAGAAATGATAATTTGTAATGCCAATAGAACCCTGCCCCATAGCAGGTGTGTGTTGGTTACACATCCCCATCTCAGACTGGGGTTTGTATAAAGGAATGCAAAGTGGATCCAAAGTTCACCAGTGGATCCCAGGAGCTCCTGCAGCTCTAACTTAAGGCCATGGAAATCAAAGAGGTCCCAGAAGCTTTCACAGGAATATTTCTGCAATAATTACTATGGAAAGGAGAAACCTAAAAGGGAGACTGCACACTCTCTACTTCGGTCCCACTTTCTCTTGTTCAAACTCACAGAAAAATCACGTACAGTCATGTGCCAAAAGCTATGTAGAATCATACTTCTCGTTATTTATTTAATCATTAATTTATTAAAATGTTTTTTTTATTATCACCCAGAACTTCATTCTCCATATGTCCTTAGTGAGCTGAGTGAAATCTCTTCCACTGGGTATCACATCTTGGATATTTGAGAGGTTTTGGTGGGTTTAATGGCATTACTGATTATGCAGTTAAACAGCTGAAAGCTTTTTCTATAGCAGCCCATTATATTTACAGAAGGGTGAGAGAACAAAGTGCCTCGATGTATTTTGCATTCTTGCTTGGCAGTGGTTTAAATTCACAATAAGATGTGAAAGAGGACATCCACTTAACCACCCCCCAAAAAAAGTTAACATCTCTGAACATCCTTAGTTCACATCCATTTGCTGTGCATCAGTCTTGAGTACTCAGTGCTGGTGAGTAGCTGTGGATCAGAAGTGGAATCAGTTCATCCAGTGCACACTCTGCTTTCCCTCTGACAGCTCACATTTCTATTCCCTCCAGCTCTTCCAATGATCCTTATCACTGTTCAAATACTTTTTCCTCATCTCCTCCCTATCCCTCTGATCTTCAGTATGTATTCACCTGGATCACGCACCATGATTTTCACCCTATCTGACCCTGAAAACCACCACTCCAATTCTTTTTTTTTTTCTTTCAACCAATTGGTAGCATAGCCCTCATTTCCTCTTTGGCCTCCCTTTTTCTGGTATCTGTCCTTATCTTCAACTGCCTTAAAGTATCTATTTCCTTTAGGCATTTCACTTATTGCTTGGTTTTCTGATGTCAAGAAAACGGATGGAAAACTGTCAAGAAGAGCTTCTGTTTCTATTGTGCAATAAAAGTTTCAAAGGACCCTTCTCACAAAGCCCAAATCCAACAAAGCAAGAAAATAACCAAATTCCTCCAAAAACATGAGCAGCAGCACGTTGCCGAAGGACACAGAGTAAAACCACACCATTAGCAAAAATAACTAAAATTAATGGAGCTAGTAGCTGCTCAGGCTATTACAAAATTAATCTCCAGAGGTGCAGATCACATAGTCCTCAAACAACGACATAGCAAAGGGAACCAAAAATCTCTTTACTTCTCCAAACAGGTATTTTTCCGTTTCAAGAGTAGAGAGAGATCTTTTGGGACGAGACAGTTTCAAGAAGTAAATTCCAATGTTATGGTGACCTGCAAGTGGCAGTGAGTGATGTACAGTGCACGAAGAGCAGATTTCTTTAGAAGGTGGAAAAGGCATCAGCTGCAGGTTGTTTCTTGAGTTCCCACTTGCACAAGTTCAGTTGTGATTAGAATGAAAAGAGGGAAGAGGAGGATCAGCATTATTGCATCTTCTGTGACAAAGTGACACTGTGGCAGTATGAGAGCTCGTAGGTGGCATTACATTCTTGCCATCTCTGGCCATCTAGTGGCATCTTTTTCTCCACAAATAAACAATTACTATTATTATTTAAGAGAGAAACAAACACCCCAACAGCCCGTGTATGTTAAATAACGAGCTTGCAAGTACATAATTCTTGTCATCTTATTAATGCTATGGCACAGAAAATGTTACAGATAAAAGCTTTACAGAATCACACAATCAGGTTGGAAAATATTTTTATTATTGAGATTATTATTATTTTGAGATTATTGAGTCCAACCTCAATGCTCTGCAGCCTGGTGTGTTCCAGTCCAAATGTCCAGTGCTCCTGCACAGGGATGTGTCATCCCAGATGGCTTTTCCTAGTGTGAGTGACAGCTTGGATTTTTGTGTTTGGACTTAGTTGTTTATTAATTTTTATTTATAGACAGTGAGTTTTATAGCATTTTTAGTTAACAAGTTAAAAGTAAGAAAATGTTGGTGTATTTTGTTAGTTACAAGGTTTTTTAAGGCTTAAATATTTAATTAAAAATTAACATTTATATTATTTCTATTTTTTACTTAATGACCAAACACTCGTGACTTATAGTGTGGTACTTTTTATTCAACTAAGCTTTATTACTTAAAACTAAGAAGAAGAAGGAACAAGAAGGAAGAAAAAGATGATGTTTTAGAATATTTATTTTGTTTCACACTTATTATATTTTAAAACTTTAAATTTTAAATTTTTACTACATGAAATTACATACTGTTATTTAAATGACACGCTAGTGATTTTAATTTTATTATTTAATTTTGGAAGCCATTTCTAAGGCCTCAAGTCAAAAGCAGTGCTCTTTTGAGGGTCAGTGTTAGAGAACACAGAGAGTTTAAAACTCCTGGGCTTTAGAGTTCTAACAGGGTTTTGTCACTGAAGAGGTACTTTGGAGCAGAAATCACTACGGTGAAAAAATAATGTTCTGGCTGTCCTGCAGCATCCAAGCAGCTGGAGATGGCACAGGGAGCCCTTCTCCCAGTGAGGTGCTGCAGCCTGACAAGAAGAACAAGCATCCCTGGAGCTGCAGTCTGGCATCCCATGGCTCCTTCCAGCTCCCAGCCAGGGATGTACAAACAACACAGCAGCACCTTTATCCTTCACATCCACGGATGTACAAACGATACAGCAGCACCTTTACCCCTCACATCCATGGATGTACAAACGATACAGCAGCACTGTGTCCCTGGCCAGGGTGGCAGCTCTGTGGGTCCCTTCTGTCCCCTTCTGTGCCAAGTCCTGGGTTCCTCAGTGCAAGCCACGAAGCTGCTGAGATGGTCGCAGGGCCACAGATATGATGAGAGGTCTGGAGCATCTCTGATGAGGAGAGACTGAGGAAGTGTTTGGGCTACAGAAGACTGAGAGCGGATGCCACCAAGGCATACAAACATCTCTAAGGGGTGACACAGGATAGTGCCAGACTCTTCAGTGGTAGTGACAGGATAAGGAACAACGGCCACAAACTAAAATACAAGAATTCCACCTCAGCATGAGGAAGAATTTCGCACTGAAGGTGACAGAGCACCGGACAGCGGAACAGGGAGGGTGTGGAGTCTCCCTCTCTGCAGACATTCCCAACCCACCCGGCTTTGGTTTCGTGCCCAGCTGCCCCGGTGACCCTGCCGTGGATGATCTCCAGAGCTCCCTGACCCCTCGGACCATTCTGAGATTTGCGTATGGCCCCACACACCGCACATCCCTGCCGGGCCGGGCCGGGCAGGGCCGGGCAGGGCAGGGCCGGGCAGGGCAGGGCCGGGCAGGGCCGGGCCGAGCAGACCGGGCCGGGCAGGCGGCGGAACCGCCGTTGCGGGGCCGCGGGGCCCCGGCCGAGCCGCGAGCGGCGGCGGCGCCGAGGCGGCGCTTCCTGCGGGGCGGTGCCGGCAGGGCCCCGGGCTCGGCAGCGGCTGCCGGGGCTGGGGCGGCCCCGCCGGGCTCCGCTCCCCGCCGGCTTCGCCATGCAGCGCTTCACCGTCAACATCAAGCTGCCGGCGCGGACCCTGACGGGCGCCCTGAGCGCGCCCAACCGGGGCGCGGCGGATTGGTGAGGGCCGGGCCGCGGGCTGGGGGTCCCGGGTCCCGCGGGTCGGGCTTGGCTCTGCCCCGGCGCTGCCTCCGCCGGCCCCAGAGCCCCCGGGCAGCGCCGGGAATCGGGGCTGGGACAGCGCTGGATGCGGAGCCTGGAGAGCCCGGGAGCTGCTGCTGCCCGGGACAGGGACAGAGCCGGGACCAGCGTGGCCCAGCCCCTCCCGGCAGTGACATACGGATGCCCATTGAAGCAGGTTGAGATTAGATATGAGGAAGGAATTGTTCCCTGGGAGGGTGGGCAGGCCCTGGCTCAGGGTGCCCAGAGCAGCCGTGGCTGCCCCTGGATCTCTGTAAGTGTCCAAAGCCAGGTTGGAGCAGCCTGGGACAGTGGGAGGTGTCCCTGCCCATGGCAGGGGTGGCACTGGATGGGATTTAAGCTCCCTTCCAACCCAAACCATTCTATGATTCTGTGGTTAAATTCTCCTGAAGTCAGACAGGCCTCAGCAGATTTTCGCTGTTACTGTAATAATGGTTTACATGCTCCTTTTTTGTCTATAAATAAGTAAGCTATTGAATAAAAAAAGAGATGAAATTAATTATATCATTGCAAACATATTTCTTACCTGTGTTCTTACATCTAAAATTTGGGAATATTCTTCATTAATTCCTATGTGATGTTTTAAATTTACAGAAGAAGATTCTGAGATGGAGGCAAAGAGATGCTTTGTGGTGGCTTAGGGTTCCAGCAGACAGTGCAATATTATTTTACAATGCTTTTATGTTACTAAATAGTATTTACCATCTGATAAACATCAAATACAGTGTCTAGTAGCTTCCATTCAACTAATCAAAAAAACCTCTCATTGCTGATGTGAAAAGCTTTTGTTTTTTTTTTTTTTTACTTGTTGTTGATGCTCTGTGCTCTTCCAGGGGCTGGCAAGGTTTGATTGCCTATGGATGCCATTCCCTCGTGCTCGTGGTGGATGCCAACTCTGCTCAGACCTTGCAGGTTTTGGAAAGACACAAAGCCAGTGTTGTGAAGGTGAGGTGTACGTGGTTTATGGTATATTGCTTGGTTCTGGGGTTTATGTTATCCTTCTAACTCACTGTAAATGCTTGACATGACGTTCCACTTGATTTTAACATGAAACCTGATGTAAAATACATGTGTTTTATGTGACCTCTTTTGCAGCTAAGTCACATCTTGCATGCTGAAATTTGAGTTGAGGTTGATGGTATATCTTTCCAGAAAATATAGAATATAAAAGAATATCTGGAAACATTTGTTACTGTTACAGAACATAGATATATTTCCAGGAAAGCTGTTAACATAAAAGAGGATTTCAAATGAACATCACAAAATATCAAGTGAAGCTCTTTGCTGCTGCCCTTTCTGTTCCTCCCCGTTCTGAGAAATGCACCATTTGTCTTGGAAGTTACTTTTAAGCTTTTCCTTCTTTTCTTACCTATAGGAAAGGAGAAATGGCAGACAAAAGTGAACGTTTATTTTGTGATACAAAATGGCTAAAATTTTAGTTTAAGTGTAGGGTACCTGTGCTTTCCTTTGAAGGTTCCTGTCTTGAAATTGCAGAGTTTGACTTTGAGTAGAGAGTGGAACAGGATGTATTTCTTTGATTCATCATTTCTTTGATTATGGACTATGACAGATTGACTTAGGGTTTGAGGATTGTTTTGCTGGCAGATGTGTTTGATGGTCCTTGGCACAAGTGCTGTATTTATTAGAAGGCAGTCAATACTTTATGAAGAATAATAGAGTCTTAGGTAGAGGAGTTTTGGTGGGATCTTTTTGTAGCAGAAGGAAAAGGTTGAATGTGCCTTCTGCTTTAACATTTTCATTTAGCTTAGGTAACAGATTGTAGCAAAAATAGTTTTTGATCTATGCAGTGATAACATTTTAATGAGTTTTGGTTACATTTAATAGGAAACCAAGTGCTGACGTCCAATAATTTATAGGATAATTTTTCAAAGCCACTACCTGAAGTTTTATGAACAGAAGTAGACTATAAGAAAATGGCTGATTTATGAGGTGGAAGAATGAAAAAAAAAATCCCTTGTATGTTAAGAAATAGGCATTATATAATAAATTATTCTGAGGCCATGATCATTGCAGATATTTTTACCTCTCTTAAGAAATTTTCTTCAATTCTTAGATTAGTTTTTTTAAGGAGTTTGTAAATGCTAAGAGCATAAATAAGCTGGAGTGGCTGTATAAGTCTAACTTAAACTCCTTGTAGTAGAGGTTCACACCAGCAAACTCAGTCCACTGCAGATCTTCTCCCCAAAAACCTGTGCCTCAGTTCAGAAAAATTCCAAAACATACCACATCTGTTATGAAAAAAACATAGAAGAAAGCAATTGTCTCATAATCCTTTTGCAGTCCATTTTGCTATTTTCCTTTAAATGCATCCTCCCCTTTGGCTGTTGTAACTATGTCTGGAATAGGCAATAGCTTCCCTGAAAATGGATCCATCTTAGTTGTGCATCTGTCCAAAAGATATTTCTGGGGGACTGATGACTTTTGTCTGGAGTGGATTATATCTGATTTTACCTTTACAAAGAGTATTGAAAGCATGCTTTTATGGAAGAACATCTAATGACAAGAGAAGTTTTTTGATCCATATTAAGAATGAGAGGATTGAAATGACCTCTGTGTCATTTTTGATGCATTAATAAACAGTGATAATAAGGCTTTATGAATGAGATGGTATGGATTGTGAAAATTAAAAAAAGTCACCTCTGGTTCATGTTCCTGACTGATGTTGTATTTTGAAGTCAAGTAGACAGTGACTGTTACAAAATAATATCTTTTAGCAGAAGATCAGGTCCTGTGTGGGGACTTCTTGGATCAGTAGGACTGCAGAGAGGAAAGAGATTCATCGTGTGGGAGCACCACATGGGCTCTGGTTAGGGTTGGCCATGTAAAAATCTCCTTTTTTGTTGTTTTTAACTTGGTGACAACTCCTCCCTTGAGAAAGGATGTTTTCCTGACTTGGAATTTGCTTTGCAGTAATATACATTTAACTGAGAAATAAATAGCTTTGTAGGTTTTACAATTACAGTTACACAGCCACCTGCAGATATCCTCAGGGATAGTTCTTTCTTGAACAGCAGGGAAGCAGGAATTGCAAAAACCAAATTTGTAGGTAGAGGAGAGTCTCTCAAGAATTCATTGTGATTCTGGTGGAAACATGCTTTGAGTTTATAGCTAGAGATTGTGTGCTGTGCATGTGTCACATTTGTTTAATTTATTCAGCTGCTTTGTGAGACACATCCTGCTCACACCTCTGAGAGGAGCAGTACAAAGGTGCCAGCAGGGCTCTGAATGCTGCTGTAAATGTGATTCATGGTATAAAGTCAGTGGTGCCCAATGATAATCCTGTCTCAGTTTTTAAATGTCACATTTTCAGTATCTGCACAAAGTCCTGTGTTTGCTTCTGTGACAGGCAGTGACAGCACACAAGGTGGAATTTTTGTAGCAGGTGAATTCCCATTAGTTTAGCAATAATGTTTCTCTATTCTGCCAGTTTCTGCAGTCTCTCCTGGGGCAGAAGTTCACCTTAAAGCAGGTAGCAAAAACATCTCCCTGTGGGATAGGTAAGGAAGAAATCACTGTTATCCATCCCCTTGTAATCTGGGAGTTGTAGGCAGAGTGTTTCAGATTTCAAGACACAGATTTCTCATAAGTATTACCAATTTACAAGCCTGTGCAGATTGAAATCCCAAACTGGAAAGTGGTACCTGGAAATCAGTAATGGCAATGTGTTGAAAATAACCAAAAAAGTAGCAAATGTCAGCAATAACTTGCTTTTGTTTTGTTATGAGACAACGCATAAATTGAAGACTAACCTTCCTTCCTCACCAGTACCACAATATATTTGTCAGATTAGGAAAATTATATGTTATAGGATGTGTATAAAAATTGAATGATAATTTTGCAGCTTTCATTTGTTTGGAAGTCAATGTGTTTAGGTTTGTGGATGCCCACAGAACCTTAAACATTGTCATTTGGTTTCCTCTAAATATTTGAGGGAATTCTCTGTATACATGGTGTATATTGTTGTAGTTACCTTCAGGAACAAGGTTTGTTGATTTATAAAATTGAGAATATCATCCATGCAGTCGTGCAGCACAGTGCTGACCTGCCTTACACAATGCTGGTGGCTTAGAGCTGTGTTAGAGGTGCTGTTGGCATTAACTATTACTGTGCTTTTTTATCGAGTTCATTATCTGAAAAGTATGACCTATGGTGTCTGTGCCATATATTTGTCTCCTTTAACCAATTCCCATCTGTATTTTCAGGTGAAATGGGCTAAGGAAAATTACCACCACAATATTGGCTCTCCATATTCCTTACGTTTGGCTTCTGCTGATGCCACAGGGAAAATCATTGTGTGGGATGTGGCAACAGGAACAGCTCGCTGTGAAATCCAGGAGCATTCAAAGCCCATCCAAGGTAATGGCAGTGCCTGATGTTTATATGGGAGTTATTTTATGGAGCTTTGTGTACAAATCCATCACCTGCCTTTTATAAACTGTGCTCACTTCTGACAGGGAATTTTCCTGTTGGGATTACCAGCCCTCTGTATGTTTGCTTGTTCATTTTATGAGGAAATGTAAGATTTACTGTCCCCCAGAGGAATGCTGTGAGATTTAATTCATTATGGTGATGTTTTCCTGTGACAAAAAGGTAGAATCTATTTTTATGAATGTTATTGATTGAAATAATAACATTTACTATGTCAAGTACATCTTCCTGCTCTTCAGCTGGAGCTGAGTTTTTTTGGGGCATTTCAGCTATTTTAAAAATTTGTGATGATGCTTATGTTATACCTGGTGGGCTTTTAAAATCTGTTATATAAAAGTCCTCTTATGAAATTAGGTTTTTGGTTTATGTTTTTATTCTGTTTTATAAATCCTGTGAAAGAAAATGCAACATTTGGAATCTGTTACTGTTGAAAATTTGTTTATTGACTACAATTCATTTTAGTTTTATTACTTTTTATTTGTGTGTGCATTATAAATTGGGTTTTATTTACTTCTGACACCGATTCACTGAAGGTTTGAAGAAGTTCTGACCGTGCTATTTGAAGATTTCCACAGTTTTTCAGACCAAATGAAACCTTTTATTTTCTATAAAACCAGGGAAAGCTCTTACCAGCTCTGAAAGAGCTGGGTGTTACACTGTTTCATTTTACTCTTAAGCTTAAGACTGATTAAAAGGTTTTAGAATAGAGAAGACATTTGTGTCCAGATCCAAACTGATACCATCCCAAATATGAATTTTCTTCCCTATTTCTTTTGACAGACATGCAATGGCTATGGAATCAAGATGCTTCCAGAGATTTACTGCTTGCAGTGCACCCACCAAATTATATTGTACTGTGGAATGCTGACACGGGCACCAAACTTTGGAAGAAAAGTTATGCTGAAAATATCCTGTCTTTTTCATTTGACCCCTTTGATCCCTCACATTTAGCTTGTAAGTTTATATGTCTAAAACAGTGGGGCCTGGGGATGTGTGACCAGGAAAATTGTTAAACTGGAATGTAAATGTTGAGATTAAAAGTAATGGATTGGAGAGAGTAATGTCAGAAATGCCAATAAGAAATCAGAAAGCAAAGACAGGGAGCCTTTGGCCAGTGTGGAATCTTATTTCAGAAAGTGCTGTTGTGTGGGGAGGGGGAAAGCAGGCACCAGTGGAGAAATTAGAGATTTAGAGATTTAAGAAGAAATATTTGAACCTTTACAAAAGGAAGTGTGAAGTGTGTAGAGGGAGCTGGACAAAGCCAAGGAGAGAGAGCCCTGTGAAATTAAATGTAAAAGGCTATAAAGGGATGGGTGCTGAGGGAGAAGCCACTGAAATAAGAAGACTAAGAATAAATTTTATTTTCAACAGAAGGGACTTCAGAGGACTCAGTGTGAGATCAGTACCAGAAGTGATTCAGATGTCAAGGGGAATGTTGTGCAGATTTATTAATTTTAGCAGAAAGAAACTGAGAGAAATAGGAGAGTCACCATTTTATTCTTGAATTTAGCTTCATCACTGCTGATTTATAATGAGACAATGCAGTTCCCAGCCTTTGTAGTTTGGGGATATTTTATCTACAATATCATTCACCCTTCTATAAACACTTCAGCTGTACAGCTGAGCTTTGTGCTGCAACATAAAAAACGTGAATTAATGATTATTTGAGGATTGCTGTGCATGAGAATGAAAAATGGTGATACAGTCAGTGTGTATTCTGTCTTCTATTTGCATTGTGAATCTTAAAGAAAAACGGTTGGTGAGAGAGAATAACTGAGCTTCTGCCAGTAATACAGTAATTTTTAATATGAACTTAATTTTGAAAATTTGAGTTTTTTGGATATTAATTGATTTTAATGGACCATCTGCTGCTCTTTGGGTTGTCTAGAATTAGGAGTTTTCTATCTGATACAGTACTATCAAAGTTATTAGCATTTCTCCTCACCAAAATGTCATGAAAATGGAATGCCACAATCAAATTGCAGACTGAGTTGTGCTATTTTTCTTATTCCAGTGCTCACCAGTGAAGGAATAGTGTTCATCTCTGACTTCTCCCCTTCCAAAGCTCCTGCCAGCTCAGGGAAGAAAGTTTACATCTCCAGTCCCCATTCCAGTCCTTCTCACAACAAGCTGGCTGCTGCTACAGGGGCCAAAAAGGCCCTTGATAAAGTAAAAATCCTAATCAGTAATGAAAAACCAAGGTAGGTTGCAAATATTTCTTCTCAGATAATGCTTTGTGTACCTGACTTTATCAAAGTACTTAGGGTAAAGCCTGTAATGGCATATACACAACAATATAAAAGTTGAAGCAAGCAGTGTGTCTAAGGAGAATTTCCCATGAATGCCAGTAAATGTCAGGGCAGCCAGCACTGTTCCTAAGTGAATTGCTTTGAATTTGAGATGTGCAAGAATTGCACTTGTTCCATTTGAATGAAGTGCAATTTTTAAAATTACTCTGTAATCTTATTTAGACAAAATTCAACAGAATGTGTTTTTGGAAGTCAGTGATGCCTTGCACTGCTCTGACAGATAAATGGAAATCTGCAGTTGCCTTGTGAAAATAGAGGTTATTTGAAAAAATGCAGTTGCAGGAAAAATGAAACTGTTAATTTTCTTTTCAACTTAACTTATTTGAACATCGGCACAACCTAATAAAAGTTCATGTCTGATTTTACAGTGCTGAATCTGTAACACTCAATGACTGTCTTCAGTTGTCATATTTGCCTTCCAAAAGAAACTACATGCTCTTGCTGTATCCCAGGGAAATTCTCATTCTTGACTTGGAAGTGAATCAGACAGTGGGTGTGATTGCCATTGAAAGGACAGGGGTGCCTTTCATACAGGTGAGGAAGATTTGATTTGGTTTCATCATCGTAACAAACAATTCAATCAAAACTTTTCAGTTGCTTTTATAAATTAATTGACTTCCTTAGTCACAGATCCTGTAGCTGTAGAAATTCATGGAAGTGTTGCCTCAATGATAACATTTTTAATGATTATTTAAACATCAGGAATTGTAGGCTCCCTTGCAAGTGTCCTTTGCAGAGGGTAAGATTTTGAATATGCAGTCTAACAGCCATCTCTCTGCCCAGGTAATCCCCTGTTTTCAGAGGGATGGGTTGTTTTGCCTACATGAAAATGGTTGTATCACATTAAGGGTCCGCAGATCCAACTGCAGCATCACTGCAACTCCAAATGAGGAGCCAGGTGAGTTTGGCATCAAAGATGTCCAGAAATGAACTTTGATGCATTTTAATTAATAATTTAACACAAGTAATGACCAGCATGCATCATACAGGATGGTGAATCTAGTGCCCTTCTAGTGTTTTCTTTCTTATATGTTGAATTTGAATTTAAATTTATGCTGTGTTTTTCCAAAACAAATTCACAAAGTTTTTAATTCCCTGATATTAAGTGTGAAATAGATTAAATGGATATCCTGAATACCCTTTTATTACTAAATAATACTTAAATTTGTAAGTGGCTTAACAGTCACATACACAATAATGTTTTAAATAAAATATTAGTGTGTCCTTTTTGTCTTTAAGAAAAAACATTTATTAGACAAACACAAGATTTTTGGAAGCAATTTGGTCAATTTAGACCTAAAATATGGGCTTAAATTTAGATTAAAATCTGAATTATTAAACTTCTGTCTCATGAAATGTTACTAAAAATGGTCTTCTAAATCTAGTTGTAGAGACTGGAAAAAAGGGAAAACATAGTGAGTTTTGTTTGTTCATTTTGGTTTGGGCAGCTTGCTGTTTTCTAGTGAGTACATTACTGGCCTCCAAGTTAACCTATAAACCTGGAGTTTTGGATTGTGGAGAGCAGACTCAGGTTCTGCCCAGCTATGAAACAGTTATTGTTTTAGGTTTTGCAAGATTCACATGGAATAATATATTACAAAGGCAAAGTTACATTTTGGAGAACTTTCCAGAGCTCTGTTGTGTACAGCAAGATCAAGAGTGTGTTGTTGATTGCACAGGAAGCACCTGGATTTCAGTCAAAGTGCTCAGCCATGCTTCACATTTCCCTCTGTTGGTTCACATGCTGTGTTTTTCACTCTGTTTCTTCTCGGGGCTGTTGGTGTTCCAGATCCAGAGCCAGTTCAGGAGCTGGTTTATGATTTAAGAAGTCAGTGTGATGCCATCAGGGTGACCAAAACAGTTCGACCCTTCAGCATGGTGTGCTGCCCAGTGAATGAGAATGCTGCAGCTCTCATAGTCAGTGATGGCAGGGTGATGATCTGGGAATTAAAATCCAGCATTTCTGGCAGAAATGTGCGGAACAGGTAATGGGATTTACTTTTCTTGCCAAAGTTCCTTTTTTTCCAAGTGGTGTTCAGTATTTCATTGTATTTTAAAGGCAGCCTGGAAGTGTTTCATGTGTGTTTCATGTGCTCTACACGTGTGTGAGTGAAGGAGGAACAAACTGTGTCATCCAGATAGATCACTTCCCTTTCTTTGAGGAAGTGCAGGAAATGTGTACACTCTTTTTTTTCTTTTTTTTTTTTTTTTGAGGCAGTTCCATCCTGACTGTCTGGACTAAATAAAGAAAAGATAGAATGACTATTCACTTTATTTTGTGGGAGCATTTTCCTCTCATTTGTCTTTCTTCAGACCATATAATTTTCTTTAAGAATGCATCCCTCACTTAAAATCATATGTAAGGACCAAAGAGGTCTGTAAAGAGCTACACTTTTAGTAGGGGAATGGCTTTCTGCTGGATTTGTGTGAATTTGACACTGAGCAATAGGGGTTGCACAGCAGGTGACTGGAATATGGTGGTATAAACAATATTTTTATATACAGAGCTTTTAGAATTTTAGATTTGGAGCAGTCTCTCCAAATACTGTGTGAAGTGATACAGTGCTTTGAACAGTCAATGTATTGAGGTTGGTCTGCTGCAATAACCCTTTAAAGTACTATGGAATAGAATAAATAACTTACTGCAATAAAAGAAATAGAATTCTTTTAAATGTCAGTAGTACCAGATTTTCAGCATAGATCAGAGATTTAGTATTTTTATTCTCTGTGTTCCCAAAAGTAGTGCTGGGTGGATTCCTTGTGCTGCATATCGAGGAAAGCTGTTTAGAATCCAAATGTTCTTTATTTTTACTTCTTCTCTTCTTAAGAGTTATTTCTAAAACATTGATCTTTGCCAGGAAAAATGTGTTATTATAAGAGCCAGGTAGGTGTCTGCTCTTTGCTGATGACACAGAGCTGCCCCAGGCAGCAGGACACAGCTGCCAAGGCTGCAGGGGCTGTTGGAGTCCCTTGGGGATGGAGATTGTCCTTGCATGAGGAACTTGTTCCCATTTCTTTTGCAGCAGTTCAAGTGCATCACCTCTGTATTCCCCAGTCTCCTTCTGTGGAATCCCTGTAGGAGCACTCCAGAATAAACTTCCAGACCTCTCATTAGACAACATGATTGGTAAGATATTTCTTTCCTTGATACTACTGCTACTAAATTCTCCTGGTTTTGAATCGTTGTACATCTTATCTTAAGAACTTAAGGTATTTGTTACAATTATTTTCTAATAGGAACTCCTAAAAGAAGAATTCCTCTTTGCTAAAGAAATTATCAGATGAATCCTCTTGAGGATTTTATGTTGAGGACCAGTGTTCCAAGATAATTTTCTTTGAGGAAAAAATGTATTTTAAAATGGAATTTGGACAAAAGCTTTGATTTTTTTTTTGTTACTAACCTTAGAAGCCAATTTATCTGATATATCTCCTTATGAAATCTAGACAGTCTAGACAGAAAAGTTTCATCATACAAAGCTCAAGAGGAAGAAATGTGTCTTATGCATTGATTGTAATTTTTTATCGTATACATTTGTCTGAAAACTTTTTATAACGTCTCCAATTAAAATTTCATGCTAACAAAAGCTTTCACTTTTAAGCAGGGCAAGGTGCAAGCGCTGGAGAAGAGTTAAGGAATTCATTTCTGCAGGAAGTGCACCTCAAATTCCTGCTGACAGGACTCCTGTCCGGGCTGCCCCTGCCTCCCTTCGCCATCCGCATGTGCCCGCCCCTCACAACCAAAAACATCAAACACTACGAGCCCATCCTCGCTGTCGGTGGGTGCCTTGAGCAGGTTGTCATTGCTCTGGAAAGAATAAATCCTCTATTAAATGCAAGTTACTGGTACAGGAAAGAAAAACTATCCCTTGATCCTGTGTGATTTATTGTAGATAGTGACACTTGTAGTGCTTTGGTTCTGAGTCTTTGGATTCTTTTCTTCTTTCCTGCCTTGGGTTTAAGCAATGCTACCTGAAAAATGCAGTATAGTAGCAAGTTTTTATTTATCCTGTTATTTACTGTGATGTTGGTCTGCTGATATACTCAGCATTTTACAGTCATTCTGAATGTCAAGAAATAGGGATTTCTGCAGCTCTGCATTCCTAGAAAAAATGAACTTTACAGAGACTTTATTTTTGCTCTGATATGAATTTATAAAATTACACTTGCAGCACGTTATTTTTTCTGGATTAATCTATTTTATCTTACCACAAATGTAGTTAAACTCATCTAGCTATTAGAATAGTTGCCAGTGAGCACCTGATGTATTTATTAACTTGGAATTTTCCCTATTTAAAGCTGATTTTTCTGGCATCCTATTTCAGAGCTGTGCTCTAAACCATAGGCAGTCCATCATGACATGATGTGATGCTGCTAAAATGTAACTTGTGGTTTTCCATGAGCTGCAGCTGGTAAAAAAGGTGAAATATAAAGATTAGAAAACAAATAGGTGTAGAGTGCATTTACAGCAAGGTCTTTTTAAACTTAACATACTTGAATGGCTCGTTGTATTTCATAAAGTTGATATGAATATAAAGAAGTGTCTAATGGAAATTCGTAAGTTTCAGTATTTCAAAAGGTTTTTGGTGTAATTGAAACTCAAAGCTACTAAGTTACTGCTTTCTAATTTGAAAGAAGTCATTATTTCAGGATGAGAAAGCAGAATTGCTTTAATGATTCCATGAAATCTGCCCAGGATTCTCCCCTGGCATTACTGGGGGGTAACAGTTAAAACATTTCCTTGAGGCATTTACTCATCTCCAGTAATCAAAGTAGAAATAAACATTCCTTTCCTCTTCAGCTGGATGGGTGAATTGTGGAAAGGCAAGAAGAATAATCAGATTTTCTACAACCTCTACAAAAAGGTTTGGGAAAATGTCTTGATCCAAGTGGATATCAGTGGAAGCAGAGGGTTTAATATTTGGGATTTAAGTGCTAGAAATTAACACAGTTTTTATGAAAATGTAAAATATAATAGTTACAGGTACTTAAAAATAAGAGAGAGAGAGAGAGATAACTGTAAATCCTGCATTTTCACTAAAGCATGGAAGAAGAGAATAAAATGTGTGCCTATATTTTTTTAATCAATTTTTATAGGTACAAGCAATGGCTCTGTCCTGGTGTTTCACCTCACAAGTGGACTCCTCCACAAAGAGTTAAGCATCCATTCCTGTGAAGTCAAGTAAGATTTTAATTTTAATTCCTGCTATAATCCTTCTAGGAAACAGATGCTGAAACACCTGAGTGATGTTTCCCAGCAGTGTGGATGTCTTACCTTGCTGTTAATGAAATCAGGAGAATTGCCTGTTGAGTGCTCTACCCTGACAGTGCCTTTGCCTGACAAAACTGTAATGAAAATTACATTGAAAGAAATACTGGAATTGCATCTGTGCCTGCTGATCTGGGATGCATATCAACAACTTCCAGTCTCTTCAGTGCACTGCAGGACAAAGAAGTCTTTTTAGGACAAGAAACTTTCTTTATTTTATAGCTATTGGGATTGAGTCCTTTGAAATAATGCTGGTTGGTATGGCAGGCTTTATTTACTTTATCCCCTTGGGACTGAAATTGCTGTTGAGACAGCTCTAGTTCTAAGGGAAGTAAAGATAATTTTTTAAAGACTGAATATAGGAATCAATATTTATCCATCCTAAGAAGGAGCAGGGTAAGGTTCAAAGTTTTTGTGCTGTGTGTTTGTGTGCACACAGTGGCAGAACTTTTTGGATAACTGATGGCACAGATATTTAAGATGGTGTTTGCTGGATACATATTTCCAGGCAAATTTGAGCATGAAAATAAAATAATGATTTCTGGTACAAATATTAGTAAAAGTTTGTATCAGAATTGTGTCTTGAAGCCTTCATCTGGTTAAGGTCTGCATTTTACTGTGCATTCTGCAAAAAGTGGAGTACAGGTTACTGAGAATAGGCAGCTCTGAGAGTTCATCATGGAAACCTTGGAATCTGTCACCAATATTAACTTTCTTAATGTTTGTGGTGTGATTACTTGGCACTGTAAGAATATAATTCCCCTTTCTCTTCTAAACCATTTGAATCTCTTGGTTTTGTACCATTAACTACACATGAAATTATTTTCATTTTACTTTCTGTTATGCAGCACAAGGGGAGAGTCCTTTTTTATTACAGCGATTATAGGACTCAGAATGAAAACCCCTACTCTCATTTCACATGTCAAAAAAAAAAAAAAGTAAGATGGAGACCAAGGAGGAAATAAACACAATTTTGAAAAAAAGCTTTGTGCATAACTAGAAGTATTGTTAGTTTGGGTTTTTCAGTTTTGTAAAGGGTTTGCAGCTCTTGAGAAACTTTAAGAATATATTGTCTTTCTAGCAAATGCCCTCAAAAAATATTATTAATTCATATAAAATGTCTGTGAATTCTAATTAGCCATAAGCTGTTACCAGGATAAATCTTTTAAATATTTGCTAGTGTTTCCTCAATTGTGTGAGTGACTTTCTATGTAATTTTTACAAGTTCAAGGAAATGCTTCAAGCAATTTAAATTAAGGCATGGAGATTATTTTCTTTTTCTTAATTGATTTTCATTGAATGCAAAAGATTTTCTTTCACTGAGAATTCTTACTTTACCTCTCAAATGTAGATGGATTGAATAATGCTTCTGTTTCCATTTTGTCTGAAAGAACACCTTCAGGGACAATCATTATTTTAGTGTGTAATTGAGAGCACCCTGAAATTGTAACTCAAGGCCAGCAGAGTTCTCAGTGCTCTGTATTTAGGAAGAGAATGTAATAAAAATAAAGCAATTTTCCTTTACAAATAAAGTGTTCTAAACTAATGGCCACTGAGTTTGAATGTTAGCAATTACGATTTTTTTTAAAGTGTTCTACATATGCAGTCACATGCTGATTTTTTTGTTTGGTTGTTTTTTTGTTTGTTTGTATTTAAACTTTGAATCTGTGTCGTGACTAGAAGGGGGAAGAATTGCCTTTCTGTCCTTCCTTTTAAAATAGTTTGTACTTGTGGGTTTGTACTTGAATATTTATTCTATTTATGATTATTACTTTCACTATTTGTTTAGAATTATGGAAGTAAATGCTTTTCTGTTGAGTTTAATTTTATTTTTATAAGGAGATTGAGGCAAGAAGCAGCAGAAATGCTTAAAGCACACCAAGAGGGAAAATCAATCAGGCCACTGCCAGGAGTGAAAGTGAGGGGGAAAATCAAGAAGGGGATTTTGGCCTGGCAGAAACTGGGAGCAGGAGGTCAGGATTCCTTCAGGACAGAGAGAAGTACAAATCATTCTTATTCCTAAGAGAAACTGGAAGAACTATGAAATAACCAAGCCTGATACCTGTGGACATTAAGCAATACAGGAGATTATAAAACATCTTCAGTGCAGAGAAGAATATATTTGAGACATGCAAATAAAATGCCTGCAGTGCAGCTTTCAGTTCAGTGGCACATTTGCAGCTCTCAGTGCTGCTTTTGTTTATTCTGGTAACAAAATAGCTGTGACTGGAGCAGTGCTGCTCATTCCTTTTCACTGAAGCTCAGCAAGTTCAAAGCTGCAACAGCTTTTATTTTTAAAATTAAAATCTCACTGACTGTAACAAGAATGTAGTAATTTTCAAGTCGTGCCTGCAGGCTATAGACATTACATCCAAATTTTAGCAGTTGAATTGAAGCTGTTTTAGCATTTGAATTTCAGCTGACTGCTCTTTGAAAAACTGCTTTGCAAACATTCATCACCTCTTTAAGAAAACTTTCCCTGAATAGAGAAATGAGAATGAAAACTATCTACCACCACTTTGAGAGCACATATGGTTTAATTTCCCATATTGCCTTTCTCTTTTTCTTAAATTCCTTAAATTTAAGTAGCAGCTGCCATGTCACAAAGTCACAACAATCTATTCCCAACTAGAAATGTAATTTGTGGTTTTATCCACTTCAGTGCACTTCGTGATTTGTTTGCTTTGGAAACATTAATCAAAAACGGAGTCTCACTCCTGAAGTAACTGAGACGAGTTGAATGGATGGAATCTCTAAATGTTACATTTTGAAAGTGGATTCAGTCTGAGAAGCAGTTGGCAGCTGAAAGTAACCCTGAATTCTGGTAGCAAAGGTGATTTTTATGAGGAAATGTTGCTATTTCAATAGGGAAGGCATTACTTGTTTCCATCATTAAAATTTGAACCACTGTCTTCAGATTCTCAATTTCTGTGTATGAAAGTGACAAAAATTATGTTGTTTCAGGTGTGAGCAGTTAGCTGAGCTAAGGTTTCCTTTTGATTTTGAATGTCTTGGGTTTCTGTAGGTTTTTATTGGTATTGACAGATGGCCAGGCAGCAGCAAAGAAAAAAGACTTGCCCTTGTAAATCTGAGCTGATGAAAGAAGTGTAGAAAATGCTTCAGGTCTTTGCAGGAGAATGGTGAATAACTACCAGCAATAACAATGCATTAGGAGTGGACTTTTCCCAAAAAACATGGCTGAGTAGCTGATAAATGGCAAGGTGTCAGAATTCGAATTTCTTCCATTTCAGAAAGCTCCCGGGATTTCTGACCCTTTGGAGACTTGCAGTGTCACCCATTACTGCAGTTGTAGATTTCTATTCAATCATGCCTGTGATGTTTCAAGTAATTATTGAATACTTCTCATTTTGATTGAAATTAATGGTTGAACTTCCATAGGTCCTGCTGGGAAAAAGACTGAGCCCTAAACTCCTAACGTTTTTTGAGGACTTAGGAATAAAACTTGCCATGTTTTTAAAGCTTGAACTTAAATAATATAAATATGGCTGTAAATAGTATGTGCAAAATATTATGGGAGTGCTTTTTGCTTTCATCCATGTACACTGTATTTAGGAAATTTCTACTTCCATGCAGTAGTTGGATTTCCTGACAGTAAATCATAATTACTGTATTTCTTTCTCATACTGCACATAGATTCCAAAGCATGCAATTGATGTAACAGAATACTTGTCCTGGGAACAGTTCTTGAGTAATCTGTGTTTGAAGGCTTTGAGGAAACCTTAAATCCTTTGATGTGTGTTAAAATGAAGTTGTGCACATGTGTGTATTAGAGTTCTATTTTCTTTAGAAGAGCTCCTTGATTTTTTTCACAGATAAAGCAATTTTTGCAGGCACCAAGTGTGTGTGAGAAATGGGGCTGGAGAAACATCTTGTTTAGGAGCCACCAGTGCCACTTTCTGTCCCTTGTGGTGTATTTCAGGAATTGGCTGAGATTCCATCTGTGCTGCCAGTGTGTTCTGAGCACTGGAACTTTAAATCCTTGCAGCACTGCAATGTGATTTCCTTGGGAGCTGCTTTGGTGTGGTCGAAAAGAAAAAAAAAAAAAAACAAACCAAACAGGTTTTTGGTTGTTTTGTGAAATCTCTTCAGGGCTTCTTTTTTTATCATCTTTATTTCTGGTCTCTCTGGACTGAAAGAATGAAGTCTACCCACACTGTCACCCACATGAGTATTTTCCTGTGTGCTGGGAAATTGGAGTTTTTTGATAGTAACCATTGATTTGATCAGAGCAGAGATTTTAATCCACTCTGGTGCTGAGTATTTGTGAGGGCTTTTTGCAGAAGTTAAGAGCTGAAAATGAAGCTCCTCTTAAATTTAATTCAGTAACTTTATATTCACACCATAGTTGTTAATGTGTAGCTTCTTTCTATGCTTAAATATGATCTTTCTGGAAAGTGTAGAAAATTACATCTGTGCTGGGTTTTTAAGAATATACATGAAAAAAAATACTTCAGACTTGTAGCAATTCAAATATTTTGGCTGATATGCTCCATGCATTTCTTTCTGATCACAGGGGAATTGAGTGGATAAGCTTGACTGGCTTCATTTCCTTTGCCACATCAACACCCAACAATCTGGGACTGGTCAGGAATGAGCTGCAGCTCGTGGACCTTCCAACAGGTTTGTGTTTCCTGAGAAGTCTGCTCCAGGAGCTGACAGATTTGTTGGGGAGTGACAAGTTCTGACTATTATTTTTTTTTTATTCATTCTATTCATTCTATTTCATGACAAAATAAAATAATAAACAGGAACTTTAACTATTCCTGCTCTTCTTTGTGAAGCCACAAGATGTGTTTTGTCTGGTGCTCTGCAGGCAGACTTGAAGCAACACCTTTGCAAAAACATCTTGGATTTATTCAAAGAATAAGAAGTGTCAGCAGGGGATTTAGAAGCAGCCACACAGGGTATTAGGGGTGGATTCTGTTCACAAACTGCACATATTTACATATTTCCAAATATGTTTCCATGTGCTCCTGAAATAGTGTTGAACCATTTATCGTGGTTTGTTTCAGCAAGGCCAGGCGCATGGTCAGAACTTCAGTGTGAATGAATGTAAAAGGGATTTTAAACAATAAAAACTGGTACTTTTTTAAAGAATTGGGAAGGTTAAAAAGTAAATAACTGTTAAAAGATACTGTTGATAGCAAAATTAACAGGTTATATGTGTTTTTTCAACTACTTTGGACTCATAATGGATGATAAATATATTTGTAATGAAATCGAAATTTGCACAATAGAAGGAGGTATAACTGGGAAGATTAGACAGTCCAGAACAGAAAGCACTTAAATAATTTAAAATTATTTTTGAATGTGCAAAGCTGGAGCCATTTAAGTTCTAATTGGAGAGCCTGAATCTTGTAGCACGTGGCTAATTCTGAATTGCTTTATGTAAAGTGATTTTTTTTATTTTGTTTTTTTTTAAGCTTATGGAAAAACATCAGTGTTGTGTTTCCAGAGTGCTGCCTGGAGAGGTTGTTCACGTAGTATAATATTATTTTTAAGTTTTTTCATATAATATCCTTTATCTGTTTAAAATCAAAAGAGAAAAGATTCATGCATTAGGAAACTCAGCTTGTGAATCAGTGTAGAACATTTGTAGACAGAAGTCATAAAAGGTTCAGAATTTCTGCAGGCAACCAAGTTTTGAGTGAATGTGAATATCTAAAATCTTAGCATTTGGTTTGCTTAAAAATGGTACATTTCCTCTTTTAAAGCTTTCAAGAAAGGCAGAGCAATTTAAACTGTTTGGTTTTTACTTCTTCCCTCACTTAGGAGCTCAGCTTTGTATTTTAGGCTTAGGAAAACTCTGCTGATTCAGTTTTACTTTGACAAAATTCACATGTACGTTTTTGAACAGAAATATGAAAGAAAATTGCTAAGATGTTGAAAATAGATGAGAGAGAATTCAGTAGCCTCTGACAGGAGAGCTCTAACTCATGTTCTTGATAAGGAGATTTATTCAGGTAGCTGGCTTAAGTAATTTAGCTGTGAGCTACAAGAGGAGCTGAAGTTTATAGCTTGAATTTTCCTTGAAAGCTGAGGAGAATTAAACTTGCATAGAAGATGCTGTTTGTAGGTCATTATTTATTTTACTGATATCTCTAACACCTATAATTCTGCAACACATCCTACAAGTGGATGAAAATTTTGTTGTGGATGAGATGATAAACTCTTAAGATTTACTATTTTAGCTGGAAAGGAAGAGAGAATAGTTCTGATAAGTGTAGAATGTAGCCTCACCATCAAATATTATCACACTTAGTTCATGGCAGAGTTTATTTCTCTTATCAAACTAGAAATCTCTTAATGAATTTCCTCCTTGGGGAATGGAGATAATCTGTCATTGGTTTTAAGTGGAAAATAATAACTCTTTGAACTAACTCTGTGTAATGCATGCATTTGAGTTGCTGTGCTTTGGAAGGGAGTCAGGAGTTAGATTTGACAGTAGAGTTTACAATATATTTAATGTAAACTTGGAATTTTAATGATAAACTCTGCAATGCAGCAAAATGAAATGCAGTAAAACTTTGGCAATGACAATGGTAGTGTTATGTGGTTTGTGAAGTGGTTCTGTTTACAGAACAGTTTGTCAGCTGTTTCTCTGGTTCTGTTGAGTTTATTGACTGTGTCTGCTGTCCCCTGTCGTGTGCTCCAGGCAGGAGCATTGCATTCCGTGGGGAGAGAGGCAATGACGAGCCAGCCATCGAAATGATCAAGGTGTCTCATTTGAAGTAAGTGCATCAGCCTTGGGAAGTTTATAAATTTCACTGTACTGCATAAAAATCCTCATAATATCCTAGACATTCCAAGAAAAAAAAGCACTTTGGAGTGTATAGAAAAATATTCAACAGCATCAAGATGAAAATGCTTCAGAATATTAATTCCAAGTGAAAAAGCTGTGAATGTTTCTGTGGGTGACTTTGTTACTTCGAGATCCAATCACATTGCAAAATCAGTAATTAATATTTTATTTCTTACAGGAATTGTGTTTACTGAGCAGGCTTTTTGATAATATTAAGGAGAATGAAAGTGCTGAACTGTTTTTTTCTGTTATGAGTTAATTATCTTTTCTATAACTTAAGCCTTATTTAAAATAGGAAGTTTGGCATTAAAGATTGGATGATTATTCATATTTATTTATCTTTTGTAAGTATTTCACACCTTTATAATAATAGTCTTTTAGAAAACCAGATGTGAGATACAGTTGTTTGAAAGGTCAGCTGATAAATGACCAAATTGTTTCTTTTCAGGTCCTCATTATTTTGAGCTCAGGCCTGTGACAGGAGGCCCTGATCTTCATTGTATCAAAAATAATAATTGTAGTACTCTGGAAAATTACTTCACTCTCTTGTATAAATGAAATTAAAGTAGTGTTGAATTTAATAGGGCATTGTCTCTAAATCTTCAAAGCTTCTTCTTTACAGCAGAGGAAAAAAATTAATGTCTCTAGCTAGCCCAGGAATATATTTGTATGTAGGAGTTCCAGAGTATTTGAAAGAGTTCAACCATATAATGTTCTTAATAATGCATTAAAAATTAAGAACAGCCATGGGCTTAGATGAGGAGGCTGGAGAGTGTTGAGTGAGAAAGGAGGGTCACTTGCAGAGAGATGAGTGCAGTGCCGAGAGGTGAAATGACAGCATGGCCTCTCTATTTTCAAGTTACATGTGACAAGTGGTAGATGAAAGGTGTTTACACTCATCCAGCTCCACACATAAACATTCTGAAGACATGACTGACAAGTGTTTTAGTGTGAGATGATTTTATGCACATTTATTCCAGGATTAGGAAGTAGTATGCATCTGCACGAGGGGAGCTGCTGTCCAGCCTGAAGTCTTGGTGTGTTTTTCTGGTATTTTGTGCATCAACTGAGGCTGAACATGGTGAGATCAGAGGTGCTGCTGCTGGCTCTGAATTATTCCCTTTGTCTCCTCCACAGTAATTGTGCAGAACCACCTGTCAGAAATTTATAATTCTGTGAGCTTTGAAGAGAACCCCTTTTCAAACATTCTTTTTCTCCTCAGTAACCCAAGGGAATCCTGAGCATCAGAGGGGGATTTGATTTGCTCTGCTAACTCGTAGTTTTTGAGGCCCTCCGGAGTGCTGCTGTGAACAACACTTGTGAAGTAAAATGCTCAAAGGACTCTTGCTGGAGTAAATTCTCATTTGTTTCAGGCAGTATCTAGCTGTGGTATTTAAAGACAAACCACTGGAGATCTGGGATGTCAGAACTTGTACTCTGCTCAGAGAAATGTCTAAAAACTTCCCTACAGCCACTGCTTTGGTAAGGAATAAATTCTGTTACCTTTTAATAAATGTAATGCATTGAAATAGTATAAAGTCTTAGAACAATTTTGCAGCATTACTGTAGCTGTAGAATATGTACATAAGTGCTTTAATATTTTCATCTATCACCAAATGGAGGCAGGAAAAAAGGAGGTTGTGGTGGAGAAATCTGCTCTGCCCCTTGGGTGATGGAGGGAGGTCCTGCAGAAAGCAATCTCCTTGGAAATCATTATAAAGCCCCAGTAAATTCAGGGAATAAACCTTTGCCTTTTCCATTTTTCCTGGGCCATTTTCCACAGGAGTGGTCACCTTCCCATAACTTAAAAAGCCTGAGGAAGAAGCAGTTGGCAGCCAGGGAGGCCATGGCCAGGCAGACAGTGGCATCAGACACTGAAGTCAGCAGTGTGGAATCCTCTGTGATCAGGTATCCCTCCTCCTGATGGAATCCTGTGCTACAGCCATTGCTGTCTTTCTACCATCTGCCATTTTCCTTATGAAAACAATGTTTTGGAACTGATTCTTGAGTACATAGCAAGCAAACCAACTTCATGAGCCTCCCTTTATTTTTTATATTGAGACTTTGATGTATTTTGATGTACCTGTTTCTCTCAGTGTGTCTGTGGCAGTCCATTGCTTACCTGGTTCTTGAAGTAAAACTGTTACTTGCCCTTGGACATCTCCACAAGAGTGGGAGTAATAAATAGCTAACTGTTAAATAAAATGTTTAGAGGGAGATATGCTTTTTCTTTTGTGCTGTGTCTGTGCATTAGGTAGAATTTGTCATGCAATTCTGATCTCAAGAAAGAAATAATTGTGCCTCATTTTGTTCTTTTTAAAGCTTGTTGCAGGAAGCTGAAAGTAAATCAGAGCTGAGCCAGAACATCTCTGCCAGAGAGCACTTTGTGTTCACAGGTGCTGATGGGCAGGTTTATCATCTCACAGTAGAGGGAAACTCAGTAAAGGACAGTGCAAGAATTCCTCCAGATGTGAGTTCCAATTTTTCTGTATCACTGATGCTTTAATTTTTTGCTTAGCTTTGATTGCCAGAAAGAAATCAGGGGTAAGCTTTGTAGCAGCAAGTGGTCAGTAATGTAGTACTTTGAAATCTGAAATATTAATTCCAGCTTTAAAACTGTTAGCAATTCTGTTTTCACAGTCTTATATATAATTTTTCCTGTTCTAGCTGAGTGGAGTTTGGTCTGTCATGTTGTATAATATTTTTTAAATTAATGCTAATGTTGAAATATTTATTCATATGAGAATATGACTAAATTGAGTCTATAAATCACAAGATATTTTTCTGCTTCTTAAATATTTTCAGGGAAGTATGGGTAGCATTACTTGTATTGCCTGGAAAGGGGATATCTTGGTTCTTGGAGATGTTGATGGAAACCTAAACTTCTGGGATTTGAAAGCTAGAGTATCCAGGTATGAATGCAAATTAAATCTGTTAAACATGAGATGATGAGTATTAGAATGTGGAATGTTTTCATCCTTCCTCATTTTTGTTCTTCACTGTAGGGAAAAATGCAAGTATTTTGGAATAAAAATTCAGAAAATGTCTACTGTGTCGCAGTTCCCTACATTTAATCTCTTGTGTTTTTCAGAAGAATTAACATTTAACCAAGGTTTTAAAACCAGCTAGATATCTTCTTTTACATTAAATCTGCAATGGCTTCTGGTTTAACATTAAGTATTGTAGTGTTTATTCCAAGCATTTCATCTTTTTAGTTCAATAAATTCATAATCTGGGCATCCAGATTTGTATGTGCATATATAGAGAGATTGTTCTCCTCCTCAGCCTGTGCAGTACCAGGATCTGCAAAGTTCCTGGAAAGGATTCAGTTTCCTACAATATTGGGCATAGAATGATGGATCCTGATCTTGTCTTTCCTTAGGGGGATTCCTACTCACCGGAGCTGGGTGAAAAAAATACGATTTGCCCCAGGGAAAGGAAATCAAAAACTTCTTGCAATGTACAACGATGGGGCAGAAATTTGGGATTCAAAAGAGGTAAGTGGCTGTGGGTTTGGTAGGCACTTCTCTTCAAAGCCCAAACCTCATCTCTGAAAATCAGGATGAGTGAGGAATTAAATTTTACTGAGTCAGGATTTCTTGCTGGCAGTTGTATGATAAAGTCATATGGCTTTTCTCAGAAGACTTTTACCCTCTATAAGACATCTTTGAGCTGCCATCAATGAGAAGTGTCTTCCATTCTTAAAGCTGACAATATCTGAGATTCTCTTTGTCATCCTCTTGTAATGGCTTTGAGGCAGACCTTGAAACTTTAAGGGGGGTCCCCAGTTTGAGACTGTAATCTGTGGATAGGAGATTGCTTTCACTGCAGGTTTCTTCTGTGTATGGTCAATAGATTTAATTTGTTATGGAATACAGAAAACCAGACACTTGTTCATTTCTAGCTAGCTTCTCTTTTTACTCAGGAACTCTGTAGTTATGTTCACAAACCTTCTGGGGTTTGCTTTGTAGGTCTTTGAGGGGATTGAGTACCATGGGGAAGGAAATATAATTGTACTGTTTTAACTTAGCTGCCAGAATTAGTTTAGGGCATCAGGGTATGAAACAGGAATTTTAGTTTTTTTCCTGTTCACTTTGTAATGAGCACCAGCTCCAAACTCAGACACTTACTTAGTGCAATATGAAACTCCAGTGATGATAAGAATTGGGCAGCAGATATGAACAACTACTGTGTATTACATGAGGAGAGTAGGATATACCCAATGAATCTCTCTTTGAAGCACATTTGAATAGTTTTGATGCCACAAGATACTCCTCCTGTAGCTGTTCCCTCTTTTATTTTATAGGACAAAGGAGTTTCATACATGAAAGCATTTAAAATTAAATTCAGTTTTCAGTTGAAAGTCCTTCAGAATATTTGTAGTAATATTTTATAATCTCAGTTCTATTATACATCTAATCCTGTCCTGTTAGAAAAGATAACAAAAAGGCAGCTGTACACTATGCTCAAAAGGATTTTTTTTTCAGCTCTAAATTAGGAAATAGTATTGTTTCAGGGCAACCATGTGACCTACTCCAAGGTTTCTAAATTCCCTACTCTCCAGAAAAGACAGTTATTGAAATGATTTATGGCTAACTTCACCTTTCATCATGAATTTTGTGCCGTGCCTCCTGGGTGTGTGACACAGCCTTACACTGGGTGATGGAGAGGCTGCTAAAAATAAAAAATAACTGAACTTTTCCAGGTACAAATGGTGAGCAGTTTAAGAAGTGGGAGAAATGTGAATTTCAGGATCTTGGATGTGGACTGGTGCACTTCAGACAAAGTGGTGCTGGCATCAGATGATGGATGCATCCGAGTGCTGGACTTATCCATGAAACCCTCGTGTTTCAGGATGGATGAGCAGGATTTAATAGGTATGCTCATGTCTTCTTTTGCTCTCCACTGCTTGATACTTCTGCACTCCTGTTTGGAAAGTGGAGCTCAGCACTTCTGTTAGAACAGGGAAATGTCACATGTGGAGATTCTGATGCCTTTCTACTGCTTTTCATAGATGCAGGTAATTTTTTTAATGCTTAGGTCACATAGGTGGGTTTTTTAATACAACTTTAATCTCTTAAATAATATATACTTCTTAATATCTTAATTGAAGTGTAAATGAACAAAATAAGAGCTTTTTGTACAGATATTTAGCAAATTGACTTAAAAAGCACATCATTTAGGTATCAGTACCTGCATCACTGGTACTTGTTACATGATTTAGAAACATTTGTTGATGTGTGAAAATGTATCTTCTGATTTTTTTCAGGTGTCTGTAGACTGAATCATTTCTTCAAACTTACCTTTAAAATAGCAGTATTAGTGCTGTTTGCCTTTTTAGCCGTATGTCTAAGAAGGGAATGTAAATATTTAACAAGTTAACTAAGCTACATTTTTTTGTATCTATTACTGCTGGTGTTCTAAATAATTCCTCTTGTTGCCTTTTGAGTCAATCCTACCTTTACTCATACAATTTCCTAAGTAATTTCCTTAAAACCCAGTAGATTCTAAGGCATATGTAATAAACTATAGTGTGGGTTTGTTTGAGGGAACATACAATTTATCACAGCCATTTTTGCTATCAAATGAGTGTTCTGCAATATTAAGTTACAAAGATGAATGTTGTAAAGCCAGGCACACTGAAATGAGGCTGTGCCAGCTGTGAGGCTGCCTGTGGTTGAGCTGTCCTGCCTCTGCTCTGTGGTAATATTTTAATTACCAAATCACAGTTCCAAGAGTCCTGCATCACTCAGTGCACACGAGGTACAGGGAATTGTGAATATTTAATGATGGAGCTGCTTTTGGTACTTGTTTTACTCCTCAGCACTGGGTGGCATTTACTGTCTGTCACCCACACCTTGTACTGAGTACAGACTTCCTGACTTTTACATTTATGTGACAGCACTTCAAGTATAATTTTTATCATGTTAAACTTGCCACCTTCCTTTCCAGATGATGGGCTTTAATCCTTGTCTTATACTGTAGGAATTAGGGGGACTAAGCAAAACTAAACATGTTTTATGATATATTTGATATGGCTTTACTTACTTTGCACCATGCCCATGTAGTAGCAATAATCATTGTACACAGCTCTGCCTCATGCCAGTATAATGCATTCCAGGAGTCCATGACTAAATTCATTCTGGAATGTCCTGAAATTCTCATTTCAGCATGGTTGATAATCCTGTACCTTCTATGAAATGGTTTTGGCTTGAGTGTAGAGATAAGCTTTTATGTCTAGCAGCCTGTGCTGAGTGTGTGAAAAGACTTTTATTTATGATTTTCCTGGTGCTTGCAAACAAGCTGGGACATTTTCTGATGTTCATATTCTGCTGGTGCATTTTCTGTAGTACATTTTCTGATCAATAAACACAGCACATGACCCTCTGGACAATGAATCTTTTCCTTTTGTTTCAGAACCTGTCTGGTGTCCCTACCTGCTTCTTCCAAGGGCTTCATTAGCTTTAAAAGCATTCCTGCTGCATCAACCTTGGGATGAGAAATATTCTCTAGATATTATGGACATGTAAGAACAAATATAGCTCTAGATATAACATACTATTATTTTTTAAAGCCTACATCTTTTATTAGTCTTTCTGTTGAAATAACTGTTGGATGTATCAGTTTCCTTACTCTTGGGGACAGTCAAAAATAGAATTAGTTCATTGTTTATTGCTAAAAGTAATAAATAGATAAGACTCTAAGGTCAGGTATTTCTTCTGGCTTTCAGTAGCACTTGACTATTAAAAACTGCAGTCTGCTTTAAGTCCTGGCAATATTTTTATGGCATTATATTACTTCTGAGAAAAACTGTGTTCTCTTTGTTCCAGAAGGTAATGCTGCAGAGTTGTTCCTAAAGTGTAACTGCAAGTGATACTCTGATATCCTGATAGACCTGTGTGCTCTTGGACAGCCACACTCACATCATCAGAGGAGCACATTTCTGTCTCCTGGATTGGCTCATGGTCACATAATAATGCTCTAGACATTGCCTTTTTTAATAATTTTAAGGTTAATGAAAAAAAAGAAAAATGGGAAAAGAAAGATTTGCACTGACTGTGAAGTTGAGTGAAAGCAAACCAAATCTTTCACTGCTGTTTTGGAATTGGTAATTGAATAAAGAATCTTGCATGAATGGCTTACCAAAAGAATGTGAAGGATTGTTTCCATGTATGTGCTCATGCTTTTCTCCTGCAAGTAGAGCTCTGCCATTTCAGATTATTCTGTCCTTTTTGTAACACAGAAAACCTCTTTTTTTTTTAATTCAGTGATTATCCAGAGAATGAAAATATTAAAAACCTTCTTCAAGAGCAATTGAATTCATTGTCCAAGTAAGAATTTTCCTACTATTACTTGTCTAAGTTATGAAATTCTGGGATGGCAAAAAATCTGAAGTTTGTGGCAATTGATAGTTAATGAAGAAAGAATGCTTTTTGCCTCTCTAGAGATACACTTGATTAATGACAGTTTTTATTTTTAAAAAGTTCATTTTAATGTAATTTAATATAATTTTAGTATGATTTTTACATAATTTTTATGTAATTTTAAAATTGATGCTCTAAAGGTACTGATAGGGTCAGTACATGATTTGCAACTGACCTGTGAGCATTTGGAATATTTTAAGCAATCCTTCTCAGGGATTTAGAGGCTCTTTATGCTGATCCAGACTGCATTGGACACTGCTGTTTAAATACTCCAAGGTTTGTTAGGATATTTGAGCTCTGAGGAAAAAAATTATGTTTCTGAAAATCCTTTGTTGAAGATACAATTCCAGAGTAATGTTGATACACATTGCTCTATTTACACAGAAAACAGATTTTGATATTTTCAATTTAAACCTTGAAAATTATAGTTAAAGCTAGTAAATCGACAATTTTGTCCATTTTTCTTCTGTCCCTTCATTTCGTAGGATAGAAAAGGTAACAACCTATTTTTATGCAGTCCGAAACATCTGTGGAAAACCTAAATTCATGCATGTGCATCCCTTCTGCTATGGCACTTCATAGCTGCAAGATTATTTGTAGCTGAATTAATACTGTAATTAGAATTACTGCAGACTAATTGGCAGCTTTGCATACACCCTGGTGGTGATTCCTTACATTGCAAGGATAAAGAGTTTCTGATGGACTCACTGCATTTGCTCCTGGAGATCAGTTATAATTCAAAATATAATTCCTGTTGTACTTGCTTGCATAGATAATTTTTTTTCATACTGTATTTTGGGGGTTGATCTTTTCATATCCTATTTGTGTTCAAAACCAACCAACCAAAAAAACCTGCCCATTGTTTCACAGATTCTTTAACATTTTCTCTTTTGCAGTGACATAAAGAAACTTCTGCTTGATCCAGATTTTAGTCTCCTACAGAGATGTCTCCTGGTTGCCAGGTAGTGGAGATTCAGATAAATATAGGAAATGTTTCCAAGGAAAATCTTGATGCTCTTCATGCACAGGAATGAGCTGGAGTTAGGAACTCACCTAATTGTCCTTTAAATTAGCACAGTCCCTAAACTACTTTGTTACCTGGATAGTAGAGTGGTTTTAGGATCAAAATGGAAATGTTACCTGACTGAAGCAGTTTTATTTCCCTGATGGGTACAAGGAACTTCCCTCAGTCTTGGTGGCACTGCAGTTCTGGCAGCCACATTACAATTATTTATTCATGCCCCAAAATGTCATTTAGAACTTGACAATAGTTCTGTACAGACAGGGAAGGGCCTGGGGTTTATTTCAAGTGTGTTTGTTCTGTGTGGTTCCTCTGCCTAAACTGAGCTAATTTTAGCCTGGCTGTATTCAGAGATGGTTTTCAAACTTAGTAACTTGTGGTTGAAAGAGGGGTATCAGTGACTAAGTGTAAAATAATTATAAATATCAATTTCCACGTATTTCTATGCTGAACATTCCTGAAGTTTAATTGCTGTTTGTAAGTTACCTTGCTGAATGTTATTCCATAATTTTCTCTCGTGGTTTGTCCCACTGATAATGCAAAGTACTTGTGTTGTCCACAGGAATGCACAGTCCTTGAGAAAATGAAATATATCATATTTTTATGTGGTGTATGAAAAAATGCAAACCTGTTTCACATCGTGCTTTGTATCTTCTCAGACTGTATGGGGACGAATCTGAACTGCATTTCTGGACTATTGCTGCCCACTATTTGCACAGCTTATGCCAGGAAAAGCCTGCAAAACCAGACACAGTTGTCCTTCAAGAGCAGTTGGTTAATCCTCTGGATATATGCTATGATGTACTGTGTGAAAATTCTTATTTCCAGGTATGTCAAAGAGTTCAAAACCAAATTTCATAGGAATGTCATCAGCACAATAAACACTCACTTCCCTGTACATATTTCACTTTTATTAGTAACATACCAGTCCAGATTAAAACATTCCTGGTACTTAAAAATAGAGGCTGTTCCAAAAACTGGCAAGATATTTACATATCTTTTAAATACCTGGTTTTATTTCTTATGGTAGGCTTACATTTAAAATATTTTTCCTTCTTTGTCCAGAAATTCCAGCTGGAGAGGGTAAATCTCCAGGAAGTGAAGAGATCAACCTATGATCATACCAGGAAATGTGCTGATCAGCTTCTTCTCTTGGGCCAGGTTTGTGGGTAATATTTGAATTTTTTATTCTTCTTCCCTGATTTGTGTACTTAGCCTATTCAAGGAAAGCTTTTTGTAACTTTATTTGTTATTTCCTACTTGTATGAACCCAGTGCAGGGTTTTTGCATTCTTATGTTAAATTCATGATGATTTTTCAAGGTTGTCCTTACTGCAAATGTCCTGTTGAAATGAATCTTAGTCATTACTAAATGGGGAGATATTTTTGTAACCTGCTTTAGAATAACTTTCATTGTTATTTGTTCCATGTCTTTAAAAGGGTAAAAAATGGAAAAGGCTTTTAAGCAAAGTTAATATGTTGTGGTCAAAGTTGCATTTTTTTTCTCTTCCCAGACTGACAGAGCAGTGCAACTACTGCTAGAAACCAGTTCAGAGAATGCACATTATTACTGTGATTCACTCAAAGCTTGCCTGGTCACAACTGTCACCTCCTCAGGGCCATCTCAAAGCACCATCAAACTGGTGGCAACCAACATGATAGCCAATGGAAAGCTTGCAGGTAAAATACCTCTTTTCTTTGCTTGTAAACTGATCATTCTCATCATTTTTAAGGATGCCAGTGGAAAGAGGAGTGAATCCTGCTGTGATAGATCTTATGTGTTGTTTGTGCTGTAGTAGACACTACACAGAGTAGTTAACACAAAGATGATCAGGAACTGAGTTGTAAAATCCAACTTGTCTTGATTTATTTTTACTGGAAAACTTACTTCTGGAGTAAAACTTTTAGCAGTTGTTTGCACAAAAAGAAGCTGAGCACATAATATGTATTTTCCAGTTTTCTAATTAAAGAATTAACTAAAATTAGGTGTCCTGTTACAAAACATGAAATAGGGATTTTGTCTCCTTTTCAATTCAGAACTTTTCTCATGTGTTTTCTTACAAGTGCAGGTTAGTTTTGCTTAATGCAAGAGCTGAAACATAACTGAAATATTTCAGTTATAACCATATAACTGAAATACTCAGACATGCTGAGAAAGGTAAAAGTTTACTTGCCTGGAAAAATTACTTTCTACTCTGTAGACTGTTAATAACTGCACTGTGGACAGCATTAAATTAAAGAACTACCTATGAAATCTGTTTATTTAATTTACAAAGATCATTATGTCTTTATGATGAGAAGTCCTGTGAACCCCTAAATTTGATTTCAGAGCAAAGATAAACGAGAGCTTTGTGTGGCCTCTGTAGCCCAGGACGACAATGCTATAACTGGCACACAGGTCATATTGAGAGCAGTCTCAGCATCTTCACGTGCTGAGGATGTGGAGATCCTTTTCCACACTTGGATAGCAGCTCTGTGCCCTGGGTTTCCTGAGGGGAATGCATTTTTGTGTTGCAGAGGGGGTGCAGCTGCTGTGTCTCATTGACAAGGCTGCCGACGCCTGTCGTTACCTGCAGACCTACGGCGAGTGGAACCGTGCAGCCTGGCTGGCCAAGGTGTGCAATTCCTCCTTTCTGGGCTCATAACACTCCCCTGCTGCTTAGCATCTGTGCTTAGGGGGGCTGAGCAGGGTGCTGAAGTTCCCTAAATAAATGAAACATCAATTAGAAGTACCATTCAGATATGAGAAGCCAGTCCATTCAATCAACGCTGGCAGATTCTTCAGCCTTCTGATCACACAGGTCTGCCCTCATTGTCCACGTTACAGGATTGGGGGCTAAAAAGGCTTGTAATAATCAATTTCCTAATTTCTCAGCAGTTTGGGAAAGTCCATGTAGCTGCAGCAGTATAAAGTTGGCAATAAACTACAAAAACCCACTCCTGGATGTGGATGAGTAACGGGACAGTGACTTTGTGCTGGACTGTGTGTAGTGTGTGAGCTGATTTAAAAATTACCACCACCCACATAAATTTGCATCACCTTCTGTTTTAGTATGCAGCCATAATTACAGCAAAACCACCCAGACACACCATTAATTATCCAAATTATAAACGGGCAGGAGTCAGTAAGGATTTTTCAGTGTCTTTTAAGTAAAGTTTCTGTTACATTTCCTGAAGAAAGAATGGAAGAAGTTGTACCTAGATTTTCTAAATGAGAGAGTGCTGCTTTTCAGAAAAATAAAGGGTTTTTTTGTCCTTAAGTCTTTAGTAAAGGAGGAAGAGTAACTTCCTGATTTAGAAAAACTTTAGGACATCTTGGGGTAAAAATGATGTTAATCATATGTGACAATGGAGTGACCCAAGTGAAGTATTTTTATACCCAGATATCTCTGCTTTTCCTTACTGCCGCATTAATTCAAGGAGCATGCATACATTTTATTTGAAAAGAGTGGTTTCAGATGCTCCTGGTTGTGCCCAGAGTGCAGCCCTGAGCAGGATGAGCAGCAGCAGCAGCAGCACAGTGCAGGGTGTGTGTGGCCAGAGCTCAGGCTCTGCTGTGTCCTGCAGGTCCGTCTGAGCTCGGAGGAGTGCGCCGACGTTCTCCGCCGCTGGGTCGATCACCTCTGCTCCCCACAGGTCAACCAGAAATCCAAGGCCATTCTTGTCCTCCTGTCCCTTGGCTGCTTCACAAAAGTCGCAGAGATGTTGCACAGGTAAAGGTGAAACAGCACAACCTGTGTTTTCTCTTGTCCACACTTCTGACATGTCTCTATTTTAGCATATTTTTCTTTAATTAATTTTAACCTTTGGGCTACTACTGGCACTTCATTTGCTACAGGCTTTAAGATTGCCAGCACCCATGGACCAAGCAGTAATGATTAGTGGTATTTATGATTTTTTCTGAGTAACTTTAGCCCTGATCTTTCTGAAAAATTTATAGCAAGTGTCAGTTCTTGAGTACAAGGAGGAAAGGGAAATACTAGAATTTTAGAAAGCCTCTCTGCAAGTGTTTTGGTGTGATGTCCTGGAATGCTTTTCTGTTTTGTACCCTAACAAATTATTCTCTTTTCTTTTTTTTTTTTCCCCATTTAACAGCATGAGGTACTTTGATAGAGCAGCTTTATTTGTAGAAGCTTGTCTGAAGTACGGGGCATTTGAAGTTAATGATGATACAAATATCCTTTTTCTGAAATGTTGTCTTTGCTCACTAAATCTTCACATTAGCTCTGGAAAGCTGAGCAGTTGCACAAACTGTTGTATTATATACACTAAATAATAATGCATATGTAAATAATACCTGATCCTGTTCTATGGAGTCATCAGCCTGTAAATAAAAAATGCCACTAATAAGTCATGTAGATAACTTCAGGTCTAATTAATTGAAAAATCTTTGTGACATTAAAATTTCTGTTGCAATTTGTGCCATTGTATCATGGTAGGTACTTAAGCATAGCTGGAATGTGACTGGTTTAGTTTACAGCATTTTGCATGTTGCTTTAGAAATAATGAGTTCAAAATGAGGATTTAAAGCAACTTTTTTTTAATTTGTGCTGAAAAATAATGGATTAGCACAATTGATAGCAATGGTCAGCATTTTCACCTTGGGAGAGCCAAGGAATAAGAAGAGGGGAAAAAAGGATTCTGAGGTTTTTTAGTTTTGCTGTTAATTTGTGTTTTCCTTAATGCTTCATTTACATAAATTGATCCATGCTGTGTATGCAGATTATGCCAGAAGCTTGAAGCTCCTGGGCTTTAAGGAAGGGGCTGCTTTTTTTGCCTCAAAAGCAGGGGAAAGTGGGAAGGAGCTTCTGACTGAGCTCAAAGAGCCGAAGGAGGAGGTGGCACAGGAGTGAGAATTCCGTGGTTGTGAGGTTTTCTGGCAGACTGGGATCCCACTGGGTGAAGATACATTTTTCTCTTGAATCACTGTAATAGCTGGTCTGTGTGATTAGAGCAAATACTGTTAAATGTTCAAAGTCAGGATTAAGAACTGTGGTGTTGCTTTTTTGTTAAATTTGTCTGCACTTTCATAAGAGGGCAAAGAAGCTTATGATAAAGTTGTACAATAATATTTCCACTTTTTCAACTCTAGCAGGAATCAAATTTTAAAATGTGCTGGAAGGCTTCCATACCTGTGTAAAAGTCTGGTCCATTTACTTCTAAAAATCAAATCTTAATATGACTTCAATACCGTTGTATTTATATGTAAAAATGATTGAGTCTGTACTGTAAAAATATAAATATATTTAAAAATAAATAGAGATCACAAAGCACACAGTTCTTTCCTGGCACATCATGGTTTATTCAGTCCAATTTATTGTTTAAAATTACTGATATTTTAAATCAATTCACTGTATTGTCATTTCCATAACTGCCTGGGATGGAATCTTTTAACAGGTTCACTTACAAATGTTGCTCTCCTAACATTCCAGAAATCTGTGATACATCACTTTTTTCAGTTAAGGGATTGTTATATTCCATTTTATTTTCAAGTGTGCCCTCCCTGCCCACCCTGGGGACTGAATTCTGCCTGTCAAAGGATGGGAGAAGGTTTTACCTCCAGAGCAGCAGGGTCAGGACACTGCTGGTGCTGTCCCCAGTCACTGTTTTATTGATTAACAAAAGGTGAAGAAGGCATTGTGCAAAGCCAAAACAATGGCTTTTTCATGAGATACTCCTGCTAATGTATCTTATGGTCCACATACACAAGAATGCCACCAGAAACCTCTTTTCTGATTTTTTTGCCAGTATTTTGGTGTTTCAGTGCTTGTTTGTGTTATTATTTCTAATGTCAGGTGTCTCTTTTCTGTGTATCCCCGATGAGAAATTTTACAGCTGAGGAGTGGCTGCTCATGGTACACTGCCCTTGCAAACTGAAGACTGTGGCATTGAGGCTAAAAACCTAAATTCTTCTTTTTCCCAGCTTGTTGGAGCTACTGAACTTGAGTTTGTTGTTGTGAAATGAATCCTACAGAAGTCTCTCCATTTAAATGTAATTTTGTGTACTTAGAGTAACAGTGCATTGGATTCTCCTTTTGTTCAAGGATTTGTGGATATGTACTGAGAACTCTCATCAGCTTTGGGATATCTCCAGCCTCAGAAAACTTTTGGTTCAAATCTTAAATAACATTTCTTATAAAATTGGAAAGGGTAGACTGTTCAAGTCCTTTTGAATACAAACTGAAAAAGGGAGTTTCATCATTCTAAGCAGAAAAGTAGGAATTATAACTGCTATGTGTTGTATTTATTCTTGCCACATCCTACATAAATAACCACAAAATACCTTTTGTTCAATGTATTGTGAACTGTGCTTATGTTGTTGCTTTAGCTTGGGAAAATTACTATACAAGGAAATTTGCCTTAAGTATTACATGAGCATCAGAATTAATCAAAATTAACTGTAATTAGCAGTGGCCTAAATTCTGTCTCCCACTGACTACAACTCTGCTCAATCCCTGCTCTTGCTTTTGCAGCAGCCCTTGTGGACAAGGCTCCCACAGAGTTGTTGTGAGCACACCCAGACTTGTTCTTGGACAGGTCATGAAGCTGTTTGTCAGGGGGTCTCTGAAATAAATCTTCTTCAGTATACACTTGGATTTATAACTCTGATTTTTATTTTTTTTTAATACACATTGCAAAGGCCTTTTAATACTGAATGTTTCTATAAACTTTTAAGTGTGCAGATTGCAAGATACTTTGTGGCATTCCCAACTGGAACCTTCGTGAGGAAAATAGAGTGTAATAGTGATTGAAAAGTTTATTTAGATAATATTGCAGTCTCATTACAATAATAAAAATATTTTTAAAACCTCTGTGTGTCCTGATTTAATACAAACCCATCATCTGTTGCCCTGGAATTGAGTGCTGCTTGTGCAACTGTTGTCATTTTGCCTTCTGGACAGGAACAATGGCTCAGGGCTGGGTTTAATAGAGGAAGTGATTACCCTTTGTACATCTGAGTCACATTTTCCATATTAGTTCTAATGAAACATTGTGTTTGGGCAGTATTAATTCCCAGGCTTTAGCAGCAAAATTTGTATGGCTTAAATTAGAGCAGGACACGGTCTGCACATCCTGAGTTTTGTAAAGCACAGAAATAAGTGATGAAAGAAAGCCCCTCCCTTTCTGTGCTCACAACCTAGAAAATGAACTGGATGAATTTTTAAAATAAATATGATTTTAACTCCATTAAACCCGTTTGAGAATTCCTTCCTCAAAGCACTGTGAATACTGCAAGTAGCCCCAGAGATTTATGATCTGTATTTTCTCAGGTTTGCATTTTGAAGCTTCTGTCAGCAATGAAGCCATAACTCTGGAGCCTGTGTTTGGCCATCCTTGGCAACGAGGAAATGGTAAAATTGTGTTTGCAGGTCAATAGACAGAGATTCTTCATGTATTTGTCTTTGAACAGCAGCCTTGTATTAATTAACTGGGATGTTTGATTAGCAGAGCAGAGTATTTGTTACCTGTTTAAAGATTCATTTGCAAAAGGCCAGGAAACCTTTGGCAATAGGGAGGGTTTTGGGCATTTAGGTTGTCTAGATGAGGAACTTCTAGTTGGAGAAAATCTTGAAGCACAACTGAGTCTGGTTATCCCTCTCATTGTTTTATATTAATAATTTTGGCTTCCCATGATCAACAACAAAAAAGAAACCATAAGATTGAGTCTGCAGGGATGCATAAATTATCTCCAGTTCAGTGAAATATCTGAAATTTGTACATCTCTGGAGCTCAGTCAGTCCCACAGGCAGTTTCTCTTCTTGTCTGTGTGCTCACATTCCACTGGTGGTTGTACAACCTGAGGGAAGCTTACAGTGAATATTGTCCTGGGACTCTTGGCAGAGCTGAATTTTAAAAATGGACTTATTACTTATTTCTTTGCAGTTCCTGATGTGTTTCTTTAAAAAAAGTCCGAATTATTTCAGTTTTATGATAATTATTTATTTATTCTGTCAGTGAAAAGTCTAATAAATGGTATTTCAGCTTGGCTTCAGTAAAGGCAGGCCCTAATTAGAATTTTAATTGGATCACGATGTGTTTCACAATAAAGGCAGCCTGCAAATTAAACATACTGACCAACAGTGTCTAAAATTGCCTTCCTTGGGTCAATTTCTGAAGAACTCGAAAAATTCAATTTAATAGTGTGTGGATGTGTTTATATACACATATACATAGAATTGATTCAGGGGGAATAATTAGGAAAAATGACAACACTAAATTCTTGATTGCAGTGTAAAAATGATTAGTACTACATTGCATATTATTTATCATTTGCTTTCATTAAAATGCAGTCTGCCAGTTTATAGACACTGCAGTCAGAGAGAGGCATTTATTATACATCAAGAAACCTGGCCCAGAGTGTTGATGTTGAGTGTCTGAGCAAATTATCTGAGAGATCATTTTGGTGCAGCTGACTCTGGGGACAGGAAATGAGGACAATCACAGATTCTTCAATGGGAATGGATTTGGTTTGGATGATCACTTGCTGCCCAAAATTGTTCAACTAAAAATTGAAGGACGGAATGAGAATAATAACAGCTTACAAAAGAGTAGGGTTTGGGGGGTTTTTTTAGAATTATTTCTTTCTCAGGATAATTCATAACTGATATTTATGGGAACCATTAATGAGTTCAGGGTAAAAAAAAACTTATACCTGAAACTTATACATAGATCCAAGCAGGGGCATAAAGTTCTTTAATGAGACTGATACTGACCCACTGATACTTTAGAATTGAGAATTCTGCTCAGTTTCTACTTAAACAATGAAGATAAGGAAGAGGAAAGATAGGAATGAGGAAAGATAAGGATGTGAAAAGTGTTTAAAAAGCTTCTGTAGGAACGGGAGAATGGCAAAACAAAAGCAGGAGGTGGATGCTGCTGAGGTGTTTGTAGATACTCAAAGCAAAAGCATTTTATTTAAAGGACAGCTTTAATACAGGAGGGGTTCAGCAGAGCTGTGTTCTCACCTCTCCAAAGGTTGGAGCACTGAAAGATTAAATTACAAAGTCAATGTCTGTTCGTTTCCCAAGATGATTCAAATTCTGCTCCAACTTCACACCCCCTTGCACGGGTTAATGCTGTGTTATTGCTTTGTGTAGCTGGGATCTCCCTGTTACCTCACAGGCAAAGTGCATTTTGCCCACTCCTATCCATTCCAGGGGAAAAGAAACACCTTAAAAACATGAAATTAAATTTTTTAGAAGCAGATTGATGGATTTGGACTCATTCTTTTCTGTGGAAGGACAGTCCAAACTCTCTTTGCAGACCTGAATCCTGCCTTCCCTAAGGATGGGCAGAGCTTGGCAGAACATGCAGTCAAAATTTGCTGTCCACGTGCAAAGTGCTTTCCTCCCTCTCACGTTTTGCTCCTTTAATCAAAAGACAACATCCACCTCTTGAAACAAGTTTCAGACAAGTATTTATTATGTGTGCTGAATTAAGCTATCCTACCAAAGTGCATCCTCACAACTTAATTGGCAATCCAAGTGATTTCCTGCAAATTTTAGTAGTAGCAAACAGGGGCTGGAGCTGCATAAATGCAGCCTGTTCTAAAGAATTCATCATCAAAAGGCTCCCAACCTCCTGTGACAGAGAACTCTGCCCTGTTCTCTCTTCTTCTGCTTCCCCAGCCCATCTGAAGAAATTAAGTTGTAATGAGTTGGGTGTGGAATGACCAATTAAAAGGGGAAATAGTGGAAAGGGCAAAATTTAACATCCAGGTGGAAGTCATAGGCACACTACAGCTGGCATCTCATCCATCTGATTCATCCAATAAAAACAAAAGATGCAAGTGTAGCTGAAAGAGAGCATCTAGATTTTAGTTGTTGAAGTTTGGGGATTTTTTTAATAAATTCTAGAATTTCTTTGTGTTTAATTTGCTATTAGTGTGAGGGTTTTGTTTTTTTTTTGAGATTTAAAATGGCTTTCTGTCTTGGTTGTAACAATTTGGAAGAGAAGGAAAAGAGTGGATCCCCAAAGGAGGGAAGCAGCACATTTAAAATGCAAGCACAGAAGGTAAGTAAGTTTATTTCAGTCTTGAAAATCTTAGAGAAGCAATTGCAAGTAGGTGATACCAAGTTTATTTCCATGCTATTCATTGAACTTGTTGGTCCCCTTTCAGAGGTTAAACTGCTGCCTCCACCTTGCTGTTTTCTCCTCATTCCCTGCAAATCAAAAGGAGGGATTGTGGATGGTGGGGAGGGAGCAGCTCATGGGCAGATGCTGCAGGGAAAGCAAAATTCCTGGCAGACCAAACTCAGCTGGTGGTGAAGGCAAAGCTGTTAAATAAATACCTCTCCAGTGTGACTTTCTTGGCCCAACTTAAAGGTTTTCATTCTGGAAATCAGATCCCCAGGTTGAAAAAACTTTTTTTTTTTTTTTCCATGTCATTGTCACGGCTATTTCATTTAGCAAAGAGTGGCTGCAGGTCAGGAAGGTTTCCCTGGCAAATTCTGTTTCAGTGGCTGCTTCCCAGAGGTTTATTGAGTGATAGTGTTATACATTGGGCAAAACAGATGCCAACAGGTGGCTTTAAAAAAATACAGTGTTATTGCTTTTCACCCTGGTGTAGCAGGAGATAATAGAGTTATATTTGACTTGCCTGGCTTTTATTTCACTTGCTGTAACTAATAAAAAGCTACAGGTAACAAATTTCAGTTGCAAAAAAGGGTCATCTTTCTGGTTTTGTTTGTTTGTTTGTTTTTTGGGGGTTTTTTGGTTTTTTTTTGTTTTGTTTTGTTTTTTATTGTGGTCATTTTTTCTAACTGGTTTCATATTTATGGCCCTACTGAGTAAATTTTTTTCCCTCCTTTTGGAATCCAACCACAGGCTCATGTATAATGGTGTAATTTGGTGACCCTTTGGAAATACTTTTTTCCAGCATTGCTTGTGAACTTTTATACCTACACCTCTTTTTACCTTTTTGGTTTCTGTCTCTAGTAATGCTTTATAGAAGAGGCAAGTTCATCTGGTGTTTTATGTAACCTGCAGGTCCAACTATTTCAGAAAGTTTTGAGCTTCTCCAGAGCTCTGTGTCTCTTGTCTGGATTTACTGTAATTCTTTTGTGTTGCTTCAGCTCCAGAATTTGCTTGTGCTAGGAAAAACCAGCAAGGTTGCTGCTGCAGGTGTCATTTTTTCAAGACCAGCTTTTGGTATTATCTTCCTAGCTCCTAAATGAACTTTTTCCTCAGTGATTTGGTAACCAATCACTTTTCTTTTGAAGAAGAAAATTGCCTTGGGAACACGAGGACATTTATTAAAGCAATGGATCTCATGTTTGAAACAAAAAAATGCCAACACAAAAAAAAAAACCCAAAAAACAAACTACACCAAAAACCACTCCAACCACCAACAAGAACACCAAAAAACCAACCAACCAAAAAAAAAAACAACACAAGCCCCTCCTTACCCTCAAATATCTGAGTCTTTTCTTTCCTACTGTGTTCTATTTCAATAACTTCTTGCCTCTGGAATTTTCACTGGTACCTACAGTAGTGGCAATACAGGATCTCAGTCTCTGGTTGTTTGCATTCAATCCCTCCCTAGAACAGCTGATTGATGTGGAGTACTTGTTTACTTGTTTCTTAATTGCTGACAGCACAAAAATTACATTTCCACAATCTGAAGATTGATTTTCAAATTGTCAGCATTGATTTTTTGCTTTTTCTATGTTGCACAACTAAATAGGAACTGGCACATGCAAAATGCTGTACAAACCAGCCCATGCTTCCTACATTTGGGAAAAGAAGGCAGGCATAGCCATTTTTCAAAGCTGGAAATAAATGGAGCATTTTCTTTCTCCCTTCCCTCTAGAAAAAATAGTTCTTAAATCCTTATCAAGCCAAGGAGCCTTTTCTTTCTTTCTGTTTCTTCCAGTTCTACTCTGTGGTTTACCTCAGCATCTGCTTTCTTTTTCCACTGCAAAGTTAAGCCTGGCTTTGATTAAAAGGCAGCTGAAAGGCAGATTAATGCAAGGAAAAGCAGCCTGGCTAATATGGAAAGAGAGCAGGGAGGGAATTTGTCAGAGATCACCTGGATGTGAAGTTTTCTGGTAGCAGTTTTTTGTCCCAGTAGGACTAAGCCAATGTGGAGGGAGTTTATTCTTATTTTATGCCACAACCATCTCATCAAAAAGCCAAGGCACATTCTTTGAACTGAACTGAAGTCATCTGTTTATCCTTTCTGACTGCTTTGCAGGCAAATTCCTCGGCCACGAGATTATTTGCAAAGCACGTTTTTCTCTTTCCCATTCCTCCACGTTTTCATGTTTGATGAACTTTTAAAATGTTTGTGTTTCTGTGAAACTCCAGCTCCGTGTGGTAACATCTTAAATGAATTCAGGGACATAAGCCCCGAGAAGAGGGGATGAGGGAGCTGGGAAGGGAATGGAGAATTCCCGAGGGAGCTGGGCAGGGGCTCAGCCTGGAGAAAAGGAGGCTCAGGGGGGCCCTTGTGGCTCTGCACAACTCCCTGACAGGAGGGGACAGCCGGGGGGATTTGGGGTCTGGGAACAGGGACAGGAGGAGAGGGAACGGCCTCAAGATACACCAGGGGACATTCAGGTGGGATATCAGGAAAGATTTGTTCACTAAAATAGTGGTTAAGCACTGGAACAGGCTCCTCAGTGAAGTGGTGCAGTCACCATCCCTGAAAGTGCTCAAAAAACAAGTGGATGTGGCACTCGGGGACAATGTGGATTAGTGGGCATGGTGGCATTAAGTCAAAAGCTGGGCTTGTTAATCTTGGATGTCTCTTCCAATTTTAATGATTATATGATTATTTAATTTATTACCATTGTTCCTATTATTTTTATTATAATTATTATCACTATTAGCATTATCATAATTTTCATATTGGCATTGTTGTAATTATCATTATTTTTCCCCTTGCTGTGTTCCATACACTGCTACGAGCATTTTCCCTTTTCAGCCTAAATTTTCCCTATCCTAAAACTCCTGCCCCATCCCCTCTTAGTTTAAACACCTCACCATAGCAGCTTTAATATCGAGTTATTTCACTGAAACCCTGGGAGTTTGCAGCTGCTGCAGGAGAGGGCAGCAGAGATCAGGGAATGGAGAGGTTTGGGAGCAGCCCCAGCACAGTGAAATCATCTCTGCCACGGCTTCTTCTTTCCCCATTTTCAGTCCTGAAGGAGTGGCAGCTCCCAGGCACCAAGCAGGGATGATCTCAGACATGGATTTTAGCATCAGCTATAAATAGCTACAGGAAAGGAGGGCACTGAGAGTGTCCAGTTTTCTTTTAAAAGTAGGAGCTCAGCTCATCGTTAAACATGAGCTCACACCACACTTGAAATCTGTTCTGATTTGGCCAAAAGGAAATGCTTGAAAATGCATTAATAAGTGTGATTTAAAGCTTTAATTTGCATCTAATGCCGGAAAGGTGGGATCTGCTTCAGGACGTGGTGATGGTCAAGTCTGGTTCAGTTTATTCCTGTGCTGAAGGATTGCCTCTTAATTATTGAGAGTAAAGGGGAGATTTGCTCCCTAGAGAGTGCTGGGAGCAGATCTGATGTGCACACAGAAACTGCAAAGTGTTCCCATGTTGGAGCAGCAGAAGGAAAATTGTTTCTGCATTAACCTGGGGATCAGAGGGTGCTTGTGCCAAAAATCCCCAGGGAATTGCTGGCAGCATTCCTGGGTACCAGCAGAAATCACAGCACCTCGTCCTTTGTGTCTGTGGGTAGGAAGAAGAAAGAATCAGTGAGAAGTTATGACAGGAAAAGTTCTTTCTGGTGGGCTTCAAAGGTAAAACCCTCAGCACCTGCTGGAGTGGGTGTCTCTGGTCAGCAGCAAGTTGTTTGTGACTTTTATATTATTTCAGCATATTTAAGTAAATTTAAAAGTACTGGGAACACAACTAGGCAGAGGTACTGGTGCAGCTGGGATAACAGATATGCTGGGATAATCTTTTATTATTGTTATTAAAACTTTTAACTCTCTTTTAACTAAACTCTCCCTTCAGCTCCCCAGCATCCCCCCGAGGGATTGCCAAACCCAGTGATTGCTCTTTCCACGTGCACTTGCCATGGTGCTTAAATTTCTACTCAAGATAATTCTGAGCCCAGAGCAGTTTTAGCTCAGCTGGAAGCAACTGTATTTGCTGGAAAACAGACACAGGAGTGTGTTTAATTTTTTGGTAGAAGCATCTGATGTCTGTAAGCAGTGACAAGAGTCCATGGTGGTGCCAGCTGTTGGTACCCAGCTCTGCACAGGACGTGGATTTGTTGAAGCCCTGAGCAGGACAGGCACAGGGAGGTTTCCTCTCGTGCTGGCCCCAAAGCATCTCCACAGCTGCATCCAGCTCCTCATGGTCAGAAATGCAGGAAAACAAGGAAAATATTTAATCTGGCACTGGCAGGACCCTCACCTTCACCCTGACAGCTCCTCCAAGGGGAGAGGATCTGGCACAGGTTGCCCAAAAATCATCCCCACGTCCCTTGGGTTTGGGGGCTGCTTTGTCTCGGCTCTCGGGCTTGTTCTCCCAGGAGTTTGGGGTGAGATGCTCTGAGTTCTGAGTGTTCTTGACTCCCTCACTTTCAGGTTTAGCCCAAAGCCAGCTCAGACTCTCAGCACTATCCTGTCCTTACCCCAGGAGGGGATGAATTGCTCACATAAATAAAGATGATGCAATGCCAGGGCAGCTCCCTCCCAAAATCAGTTCTGGGTTCAGGAAGGCAGTTTTTTCTTAGCTCTCCTCTCATAAGAGAAATGAATTTCCCTCTCCCCATATCATAGCTGCTGGCCAGGCTGCTCCAGTGCCCCTGCTCTGTGCTTACAGGTCTGGCTCTGTCTGAGGGTTTGTCATTTAAACCTCACATGAATCAGGAATATCTGCTCTAAAAGAGTCCATTTCACTTTCTTTTCAAAATATGTATTTGTCATGGCTTCTTGCTCCCTTGGTGAGAACTTCTAAAGGTGCCTTTTGGCAGATTTATTCCCAAGTAAGTAAAAATGCCACCGTTCATCCCTGACTGCTGAAAAGGCCAAAATGAAACAAGAAGTCTGATTTTTGGCCTCGCTAAAGTTAGAATATGTTTCAAAGTAATTAAGTGTAACCTTCAGAGCACTACCCCTCTATATTTCAAGGGTTTTATGTGACTTCTAAGGTAAAAAATCAGGCTTGATGAGAAAAAAGCGAAAAATACCCAAATTGTTTTGTTTCAAATTTTCATTTGTTATACAAATCTTTAATTATACAACTGCTAAAAACATTTAAAAACACATCAACAAAATGAGTTGCTGATGAGTAAATCCCTTTGCTGTACGGAATTTTCAGGAAAAACATGGCAAAGCCATTTTAATCTGAACCTATATAGGAATAACTGACCAGCAGGAAAGAACCATGAGCATGGACTGGAGCATTTTGCCAGGACAGCTCTTGGCACAACAGGCAGTGATGGATGGACACCACTTTGGGGGGCTTGGAACAATGTTCCTGCAGAGGAAAAGGGGCTTTGGAATCTTTGCAAGAGCATTTAGCTGTCAGTCTAAAGCTCCTCAGCCAGTACACAGAGGGTGAGGAGGTGACTGAAGGTATCAGCCAGCCTTGTCTCTGTGAAAAGCAGGTGACATTTCCCAGGAATGCAAACCAAACCCAGCGATTGTGGAGCAGGGACTGAGCACTGCTGTGCTCCAAGAGTCGCTGTCATCCTTTGGGGAAGTGCCAAAATGAGCAGGGCTGGAGCAGAGGACAGTGACAACTTTAATTTTGTGCATTTCAGAAAGGTTTGTAATTGGGAAGAGCAGAGGAACCCCAGCAGGAGGTTTTTAGATTGCAGCACTTCATGCACCATGAGTAAGGAATTGTGAAATTTCAGTTTTAGCCACTTTGTATTGCTGACATTTGTCCCAAATGCCTTTTAAGGTCCAGTTTGTTGCTACTAATTTTTATTTTACCCACTGGCTTCTTATTTATAGGAGGAACTGACTTTCCACTGGCAAATCTTCCCCAATCTTTTTCCTCTTTCAGTCTCTTACAGATGAAAACATGTTTTCACAGAGGAATGACTTAACACTGAAGGGCTCAATTCCCTCCAAAATCTTCCCTCCTCTTCACATCTCTGTAGGATTTCATCCTTGCCAGCTCCTCTCTCCAGTTCCAAGCTGCTTACGTATGTAACTGCTGAAGACAGCTCTCTTGTCAGTGACAGAGGGTTTTATGGCAGTAATTAGCTCAGAATGAATACTTTGTGGGGATTAACGGTTTCAATTAATGTCCTTTCGGGTTTTATTTTGTTTTGCTGTGTTTTTCTTAAAGTTTCTGTCTGCAAATCATAGGCTGCTGTTTAATTTCATCTTCCAAACTTGTAAGTATTTAAAGTTTTGCCCTTTTTCTTTTGACTAACATGTTACAGGTTCCCTGTGGGAGTCCAGTTCAGGATTCAGTAATAAAACCTAGTGAAGAGTTAATTGCTTGGGCTCTGTCCCATCCTATTGTCTGCCCTCTGACTTGATAGCTAAAATCCTTAAAATGACATCGCTGGTGGGAACAGTGGCATTCACATGAGGTGAATAATCTCCAAGAGAGCTTTTCAAATTCACTGTGAGGCATCTTCAGGATGTAAGTGAGCAGGGCTTTTCTGAAGTCAATTGTACACAAGCTGAGCATCTGCCCAAAGATTCCTGATGTACCACGCCTTCCCTAAACTCATTCAAGTTTTTCAAAGAGAATCAAATGAGAGTGGATGTAAAAAAAATTAAGAAAAAAAAATCAGCCAAGTGAAGTCATATTTGTTTTGAAAGTTTGTAGAAAAGGGTTGGATTCTTTTCTGCAACATTGGCAGGCTCTGATTCAGCTCTGGCAGTAATTATTCAGAGGAAAGATGGATTCTGTATGAGAGAGAAAGAGAGAAAATACACATAATTCCCAGGGAGTCTTGACAGTCTGTGCAATTATACTGATTTCTGACATCTCTGGACAGCGGGAGAGGATAAAAATGAAGCTCATATTTGATATACATGAATTCCTGAGGTGGAAAAGCCAGCCTGTCTCCCAAGGTGCCACATGATCCCATGGCTGTCCCTCTGGCTCTGCTCAGGCAGGAGATCAGCTCTTAGACACCTTCCCCACATTTGGAGTCTCATTTGAAATTACAGCTTCTGCTAAAAACCCGTGTGCTGCCTGTCCAGGTGGATCTGGCCTGCCTTCAGCCTGTAGCCACCCATCCTGAGGGTGTTTCTGATGGCCAAAGCCAGTGGGAGCAGCTCTGGCCCCTGGGCAGGGTGACCCCAACACCATCTTGCCCTGCCAGGGGCACCCAGCTCCCAAATTTCTGCTCCCACAGGGTGTGGGCACAGTGGATGCACCCCTGCCCCTTCCACTGCCATTCCCCCTGACACTGAATCACTGCCCCCTGTGCTGGTCCTGATCCTTCCAGTGCTGTCTGGCTCATCTTTGGCTAAAAAAATACACAAAATTCACCAAACTTTTGTGGCCTGTAAGCAGCAGAATGATTTTCTGGTAAAAGCGTTCAGGTATATGGGTTGGTGGGGCCTGGGGAGGTTTTTGGGGTGTGTGGTTTTGAATCAGGATTAGATTTGCTGTTCAGGGATTAAAAATCCCTCTCAAGCCTTTGAGACTTCTTTTTAAGTGCTGATAGTTAAATTCTGGTCATCCTCACTAATTCAGGCATGCACAAATATACAACAGGCTGATGGCAGTTATTTTAATATTGATTAAATGTAAAGGCTGCATTTAGTAAAACACCTTATTCTAAAACAGACCTGGTTTCCTCTATTAAGTTCCATTTTTCTGTTTGTGGAATTGTATTAATATAAAAAATTGTGAGTGGAGCATTCTACAGTTGGATGATCTTTATAGAACTGAGTTTATTGGGGATTGTTGCTTCTTATCATTTTCCTCTGGTAGCATTTTGAGCCCAAATTTAATATCTAGGTTGTTCCAAGCCCCATCCAACCTGGCCTTGGACACTTCCAGGGATCCAGGGGCAGCCACAGCTTCTCTGGGCACCCTGTTCCAGGGCCCCACCACCTTCACAGTGAACAATTTTTTTTCTTAATATCTGATCTAAACCTACTCCCTTTCAGTTTGAAGCCATTTCCCCTCATTCTGTCACTACAGGCTCTTGTTAAAAACCCCTCTCCATCTTTCCTGTTGGTTTCCTTTAACATCTGATTCCAAAACCAGATCGTGCAGCTAAAACTGTTGTGTCTCTGCTGGAGCTCAGTGGATGAGGATGTCAGAGCCAAGGCAGCAGCCTGGAGGTCCCTGTGAGCCCCTGGAAAATTCTCTGAGCAATATTTGCTTTGCCATTGCATCCACCACCTTCTGTTTCTCCAAGCTCTTGCAGGACCAATTCCTGTTGTGCCCAGAATCCCTCCTGAGTGCCAGAGCCTCTCTGGAGCTGGGCTGGTGGCTCAGGGTGAATTCCTGTTGTGCCTCTGCTGACTCAGAACCTCACAGGAGACCTCTGAACGCCAGGCTGTGCTCCTGCAAGAGGGCAACCAGATCCCAGCCCCTGAGCCAGCACTGGGCCAGCAGGTGAAGGCTGGCAGCACAGGGCATCAGCCAAATCCTCTCCAGTCAGCCCCAGAAAAGCTCCCTCTGGTTTATTCCCACTCCAAGTGGGATGGAGCCAGAAAGGGAGTGCTAGCTCGGAGGAATCCACGGTGTACACTCAATAAAAAGAAGCTTTCAAGGGAGGAATGTGTGAGCTAATGCAGTCCCAGGGCAGCAGGAACTCGTGCTGGGACAGGTTCTGTGCCTGTGTCTGTGTGAGCCCCTTTACCTGCCCCTGCTTGTCCCTGCTGATTGCCTCCTGCCGAATGAATGCTCGGCTCCCAGTGGTCAGGGGGGCAATACCCAGTGCTCAGATCTCCCCAGGTGCACAGGCACGGAGGGAGTGCTGTCATCACATCTGTTTAGCACAAGGTCAGTTGGTGTCCAAGCTCCCATAGTGCACAGGCAAAAAAAAAAAAAAAAAGAAATAGAGCAAAAAAACCCCACATTTCAAATAACATCAACAGCCACAACCATCAGAGCATGTTATAACGTCCTTGCCTCTTGAATTAAAAAATTCTAAGGGAGATTTTGGAATCTATACCATAGAAGTTTTATTTTTAAAGAAACCGAGGTACACATTTACTGGGAGCAGCACAGATTGATTGTCCAAGGGCAGAAGGTTGAGTGACTGGCATCTCGTGGTCTCTTACATTCTAGTTTTATGTCTGAAAAATATACTTTCACTGCTTATATAAATGATATTCTCTAGTTTATCTAAAGAGATGTTGCCTTTCAATTGGCATCCAAGTTTCCCAATGTGCTCAGCCATAAACTCCTCCACACAGATCACACATCTGAGCTATTAGAAACTTTTGTTAAAAGGGAAAAATTGAGCTCCTGAGCTATTGGAAAGTTCGGGGGTGTAAAATATTTCCTGCTTCAATGAACCTTTGAAAATCAAGTGTTTCATTACAATGGTCATTTGGAAGCTGGAGCTGACAGCTCTCACTTTGGGGGGAAAAAGGGTTGTGACAGTAATGAAATAACAGTGAAAGTGTGAGATAGCTGACAGTGTTCATAAAGATGCAATTCCCTCTCAAACTGAACTTTTAATTCCGTGTCAGCAGACTTCCTGAAGAAAATATTAAGGCACAAATGAAAATATTCCTAGAGAAGGCTTGATTTTGGGGGCAGAAGGAGTACAGGGGAGAGAGGGAGAATGATTTTTCTGGGAAGGGATCCCAGGAGAGCTCTGGTCCAACCTTCTGCTCTGGGATCACACTGGGCTTTCTGTGATCTGGTCTTGGAAACCTCAAAGGATGGAGACTGGCAGCCCCTTGGGCATCTGCTCCCCTGGCCTCCTCAGGGAGAGATTTCTATCAGTAAATTTCTATTTGCTTAACTCTAGATACTGGAAATCAGGAGTAAAAGTGACCAATGATGGCCTTGGAGACAATTCTCTGTCTGTGAGGAGGCAGCAATGGACAGCTTTGGGTTTTGGGGGGCAGGACTTTGTCACTTGCCTGCTCTGTTTTGGGAGAGTGTTTATCCAGCTTGTCCCAATGGACCCACTCCAAGTGCTGTAAGATAACTCTGGGAAGTTGGCTGGACACTTTTAGCAAGACAGCAGACAGGAATTCTGGCTGGTGTGGCCCCCACTGCCTGCCCTGCATGGGGAAACACAGGACACGTTTCCTATTTGTTTCCTATTTGTTTCCTATTCATTGTAAAGATGCAGCCAAGGACAGAAAATGTAATCAGGTTTCAACTTTAATCACTGAAAATGCTGAAGAGCAGCAAATGATGGTCTGGAGGAGCAGCCTGAGGAGCTCAAGTGTTTGGCACAGAGCCTCAGGATGTCCCAGCACCACTCTTCACATATTCCAGTTCCAGCATCTGTTTAACCATGGCTGACCAAAGCCAAGAACTCTGAATATTGTATAATCACATCTCAAGTTGGTACCTGTTAAAGCAGGTGTGAATTATTAATGCTGGATGTCTGGAAGCAATTTCAGCTCTGTTGATAAGTCCTCAGGGTTTTCTTTTTTCTTTCTTTCTTTCTTTATGCTTCTCTTTGAATATGCTTAACTGATTGTATACAAATATCAATGTTTGTTTGTCTGTGGGAATGGAGGAGGAAGGAATTCTGGGTTTATTTATTTGTTGATGCTGACCTTTTTAGGGGATTTAAAAGTAGTATGTAGGTATCCAAAATATGATTAGCTTTTCAGTCCCTAGCAGTCATTAGGTTAGAATTTATGGCTATTTAATAAATTCCCTGAGAGAAGGTATTTTTAATATAAAGTGTCACAATGTGGTGGTTTATTTTAATGGTTTTTTTCTATCCATAGTATATACTGATGTTAATTGTTGTTTGCACAAAGTTTCATACACTTTAACCAAGTCTGTTGAAATACCTAAATATTTACCAGGGTAATGGCTGCATTTATGATTGATTTTTATCTGTAAATTTTGACCAGCTTGGAATGGAGACTGGTGTTTTAAAACCTATTTTTAATATCCAGTGCTATTGTAAATGGATATTTTTAATTTTAAAGCATTTAAAGGAATAACAGCAGGCTTTAAAACTGTGTACCCAACTGAGTGGTCTTTACCTTCAAAACCCAGTTACTGTGGATGAGACTCTCATATGACTGGAGGTTGCAAGACTGGATCCAGAGTAAATGCTTGATTTATTGGGAAAATATTTGGAGTTCTTTGAAATGTTATTCAAGATATCCTAAAGTATATTTATAATTAACTGGAAATATTTGCTGCTCCCAACTTATTTTTCTTTCTCTATTGATAGTATTTGGTGTATACTTACTCTAGCTTGCAATAACCCAGTGTAGAACAGATATTTTCCATTTCCTTTGAATATTTTTGTGTTAAGTAACCAGAGGTTAGAATGTATTCTCTAAAGAAATCCTTTGGGGACACTTGTTTTGTCCTCATCACTGTTGGTTCTGCCAGGTGAAGTCACAGAATCCCAGGATGGTTTGGGTTGGGAGGGACCTTAAATCCCATCCAGTGCCACCCCTGCCATGGCAGGAACACCTCCCACTGTCCCAGGAGCTCCAACCCCAATGTCCAACCTGGCCTTGGGCACTGCCAGGGATCCAGGAGATCCACAGCAAATCTGGGCACCCTGTGCCAGCCCTGCCCACCCTCCAGGGAACAATTCCTGCCCAATATCCCATCCATCCCTCTCCTGTTCCCATTTAGACCAATTCCCTGTGTCCTGTCCCTCCATGCCTTGTCCCCAGTCCCTCCCCAGCTCTCCTGGAGCCCCCTTGGGCTCTGAGCTCTCCCTCAAAACACATTAACTCTTGTTTAAAAAAATGCTTGAGAAACTCCTTCCCTACAAAACCACTTTGGGACACACCACTGAATTATTGATTTCTTTGATAATTAAATTTCTGTCTAAATGTTGAGAGTTCTTGGGAGAGCTGGTTAAGAACCAGCACTGCAGTGCTGGGCCCATCCATGGATGCAAACACGTGAACCCAGCCAGCATTTTTGTGTCTGTGCCTGTGATTAATGGACTTGGGATATTTCTGCTCTAGACTGCACTGAACCTGAGCTGACATCTATTTCAAGGAGACTGACCAAAGCAAAGAGCAGCCTGGTGAGGGGGAGAAGGCACAAAATCAGACCCTTTACCTTCATCTACCTCACAGCAGACTCGAGAGGTTTATTTTATTTTGACTGTGATGGTGAAAACAAATTCACTGCTCATGCAGGTTGAGATCTTATCAGGCAAAGCTTAGTGAAAAGCACATTTTACATTCAAGCTATGAATGCTTGAAAACAGATGCTTATAAGGACATTGCTGACAAGGTTTGGCATTGCAGCAGGGTTGGTGCCAGCAGGGTTGGTTAAACTGATCTTGTTTTTAAGGTAAGGATTTGTATTTGGTTTTACACAGTAATGCCTCGAAAAAAAAGAGGGAAAACATTACTTAGGATGAGTCATAAAAATGCTTTAAAAATGCTATTAAGATTTAAGGCATAATTCAGATCCTATAAATCTGCTCTGCATTCTTTCACTAGGAATGACTGACTTTTATGAAAACTAGGGACTGTAAATCAAGAACCTAAATAAGGGGGGATTTTGACATGTAAATATAGATTATACATTAGCTGAGCCCAGACTTGACTGCCCCCTGCTTCCAGGGGGGCCACACAAAGCAGGCATTTATTCTCCTGAGCAACACTTTCACCTTGTAAAAGCTGCTAGGAAAAAATATAGTTTATCATTCCTCTGGGGAGAAACTTTCTTTTCCTAGTGATTTGGGAAGGGGATTTGCTTGCTCTTTCACTCAGCCCTGGTTTTCTGCCTCCCTGCTCACTCATTTCTTGTTTAGGGCTGTGTGTGTGTGTGTTTTTTGAGGAGATGGCAGTGCTGCTGAAAGCAGTCCTGAGGCTCTCTGGACACAGATGTTGAATAGAAGGTTAAACCCAACTGGAAGATTAAACTCAGCTGGAAGGATAAACTCCACCTGTGGGTACACACATAGCCCATGTCAGCCTACACAGGTGGAGTTTGCTGTTTCAGAAGCTGTTTTAAGCAGCAGCTTCCACTCTAAACCATCTTTCAAAATGCCAAGAGCCTTCCACCACCTTATCACAAATGCACTTGACCATTTGCATCTCTGACCTCAGCTCCATCGTTTTCCCTGCTGCCCATTGGTCTCCAGGGATAACTCACCCGTGGGGATGGAGCACAGGGAACACTCCCCTGTCCCTGCAGCTCCTTATCAGGGCAGCCCTGGCACAGCAGCCAGGCTGATTTAACCTTATCTGCCTCGGGCTTCTATGTTTAAACAAGGAGGGCTCTTTGTGGCTGGACCAATATCAAGCACAGTTTGACTGGAAGCCTGGCTTTTAAAGAAAGGGCATCTATCACTTTTATGTGGCATTTCAAAGCAGAAGGCATTTAATAACACTGAGAGACAAAGGAGGGATTCTGTCCTAATGCACAACCAGCCAGCTAATGATTAACTTCTCTTAATATTTACTAGGTTTTAGAAAAAAAAAAGCCAGCAAGCCCAGTGCCATGGCATGGTTCAGAGTGGTGTGGAGGAGTTTGCTGCACTATCTAAAAGTGATGTGAAACTTGTGTGCAGCAGATGGGCAAGAGTATATCATACAGTCCAAAAAATGCATGCAAGTAATACTGAACAGCCTTTAAAGCAGGAGCAGGAGGGTTGGGATTGGGATTGGGATTAGGACAGCACAGAGCATCCACCCTGCAGGAGAGAGCAGTGGGGGCAGATCAGGACTGAAAAGAAGGTGTAGGCTGAAAGAAAGAACATTTAGATTAGATCTTAGGAAGGAATTGTTCCCTGGAGGGTGGGCAGGGCTGGCACAGGGTGCCCAGAGCAGCTGTGGCTGCCCCTGGATCCCTGGCAGTGCCCAAGGCCAGGCTGGACATTGGGGTTGGAGCAGCCTGGGACAGTGGGAGGTGTCCCTGCCATGGCAGGGGTGGCACTGGATGGGATTTAAGGTGTTTGTGAGAAGGACCTGCTGAATTTGTTCCCTCCTCAGATTAAGAGAGAGAGAAACAAACTCCTCATCCTCACTCCTCTTCCAGTGGAAAAATGCCTTCATATGTCCAGTTTCTTTTTATGAGAACACAAAGCAAATGAGGCAGAAAAAGGCATTTTAATTTGCCAGTGCATTTCCAGAGAGCTGGAAGCCCCTGATCTGATTTCTCATGAGGGTGATTGTTATGTATATTCTCAAAAATTATTATTTATAAGTGAGTTAGTTGTGATAAAAAGTCTTTATGTGTGTGTGAACTGTGAGCAACTCTAACTTTGTATGTGCAAAATGAAAATCTGGAGCTGAGTTCCCGTGGGTAGAGACCCCTGGGTGATGATCTGCAGGAATGTCACCTTTTGAGATCTGTTTGCATCTCAAGAGCATTGCCTGGGTCATTCCAAGGGTATTTTGGACACATTTTCATGGGATTTCCTGGGAGGGAGTCCCAGCAAGGTGCAGCCCCTGAAGTTGCAGCTTCTCCTTACATTTTGGCCTGAAGCTGCTCAGAGGTGTGTGAACTCCTGTGAACTCCAGGCTGCGCTGGGGACACGGGGCTCTGATTATTAAACACTTTTCCAATGTCTGTAACAGCTTTCACCGAGGACCTCAGGACGCTGCAATGCTGATTAACTGCACACTGCACACTCTGTCCCTGTAGGAAACACCTGGGAAAGCCCTGTCAGCCCTGAACACCCTTTCCCAACAGGAGAACGTGGTGGAGAGGGTCTGAAATCTCATTTAAAGTGCCCCAGCAGCTCTGCTTTCCAGCTCTGCAGTTTTGAATGGCCCTTGTCTATGGCACGATTCAGAACAAATACAGATACACATAAATACAACATAACAAATCTGCTCGAGGATTATGCAGTGAGATGAAGGGCAGTCACAGGTTTAGGGTACTGGTGTATGATTTGAAAACCTGCTTTCCAGCATTTCCTTCTCCCACTACAGGATTTTGGAGGGGAGGATTAAACCAGTTCTGTCTCTCTGTTTCATACATCTTCTTATTGCCTTATTAGACTTATTGTGCTTGAAACAAAGAAGGTTTCTCATGCAGAAACAAGCTTTAAAGAGGGAGCTCTGCCCCAGTGTCAGGGTCACAGTGGCCAGGTAGGTGTGGATAATCCATGTTCAATGAACTGAGATCCAGCAGTGGGTACAGAGCCTGCCTGAGCTCCCTTGCCTTGTTTTGACGACTTTCTTCAACCCAGAGAAATCTTGCCAAACTTTTGAATACCTTTGTGTCAGTCTCTCCTCCATACAGGTGGTGTTTAGATGGAATTTGGTTTATTTTCCTTTTTTGTTTATTTTTTTTCCCATTGTATCTGCCCTACAGCCTCCAAACTCCAGGTGAGTTTGTTGTCTGAGTAACTGGATTTTGCCTTTGCACATATTTGAAAGCAACTGTCAACACCAATCCTGAAGTCTTCTACCTCCTTTCAGTCTTTCAGACACAGCTAAGCCTGAAACCACAGAGCTGCCCTGCCAGCTTTCCTGCCTGGCTGGGGTTTTATAGCAGTATCACCCCTAGGTGTGACTGACAATTCATAAAACCCTAGAAGCTGGGGGTGGAAAGGGCTGTTAGGTCAGCAGTTCCATTTCCCTGCCAGGGTGGGATGTGTCACAGGTGTTCCAGAAGTGCTGTGCCAGTGCTGGGTGTCATTAATCACTGCATTTTGAGCCTGAGACTAAACCCTGCTGGTTCTGAGCCCCACCACCTTACAGCAGTGGGAGTCCAGACTGCCCAGGTCTTCCCAAAGCTGGGACACCATGGTTTGAAATGTGATCTCCTGTGGTCATCCATGTGATCAGCACAGGCATGAACTGGGCTGCTCACACAGGGCAGGGTTTCTATTCTTGGTGAGATTTAGACACTCACTGAACCTGCTTGGTGTGATAACTTAATCTGCCCTTGCTTGTGTTTAAGTCAGGGATTTTCATTCTGTTCATTCACAGTTCAAGGTGCTCTTCCCCTCCTTAACAGTTCAGCACTGTGCAAATCACTAGGGTCTTTTACCATGGTACCTTTTGCAAAGGACATTTCAAGCTATTCATTAGTAGGCAGATATCATAACATTTTTCTTCAACTTGTAGAATTAGGTTCATTAGTGTATTTTTGTCTTTTTTTTTTTTCAAGCAAAAGTGAAATTCTTTCACTATTTACTCTTAATATGTCTGACACAAAGAAAACAGAATTAAAGCAAATAGTAACTCAACTTTTACCACAACATGAAATCCTGTTTGCTCTCTGCACATCAACTGTTGATATTAACTGGCAGATATGCCACTTCCATGCCAGGGTTTCGTTCTTGGAACATGAGATCAGTCTGACTCTGTGAAAATAAACACTAAAGAAAACATGCTCATTAAAGTGCTCAGCTCATAAAGGCCCAGTGCTCAGAAATTTGGGCAGCTGCTGCCACCCCACCAAGGCTTGCTCAGCTCTCAGCTTTCCAAGCTGTGTTTTTGCAGGTAACCAGCCTGGTCCCATTCCTGTTTAGAGTTACAGGACTCCAATTTCCCCCCCAGCACTGTGACCTCTTTTCTCCATCCTGCAAGTGTCAGTTCTTTTACTATTTTTCAGCTCTTTCCACGTCATGATAACCTGGCACTTCCTTGGCTTGTTTTGTTACAAAACTGGAGTTTTTCTAGAGTTATTTCCTTCTCCTTTTGAACTTCCCCAAGCCCAGAGATGACCCCACAGCAAGGTCCAGCCTCCTCTGTGCCTACTCTTCCTCCACAGAATCTTTTACAGAAGTTAAATGTGGCATGGGCTGTCCTTGCCTGGGGCTCAGGAGATGTTGGGACACAAGAAGCATGGCACAAGAAATAAGAAGAAAAATGAGAGGGAAATCCTCTTCCCTAGAGTTACAATTAAAGCCGAATAGGGAGTTCTGAGTTGAAAGGTAGAGAAATTAATTTTGTTTCAGGTGGAGCTACTTTTGGAGGGAAGTGTTGAAACGAGAGAGCTTTGGCGTTAAGGAAGTTTTTATGCTCAACTAAGTGGCAGCTGAAAAATTGCTTTAAATAATTTCAGTAAAACTACTGAGCAGGGAAATTAATTTCCTTTCAAAACGATGTGGTGGAAAGGCAAAGCCTTGGGTTACAGCTCAGACAAAAAGAAAAAGTAAGTGCTTTCCATTAAATTCCTTGTTGCCTGTCATACTTCTGCAGGCATCTTTGAGATTTACAGGGCACATGCAGTGGTTTGAAGTGCCAGCTCACCCTGCCTGACCTCCCCCAGAACACAGGTCTGGGAGTCTGACCCTGTAATTCCTGCATCAGGCACCTCTCTCTGTCTGAGCTGTGACATGTCCCTGAGATATCCATCAGCTCCTGACTGGGAGGCTGCAAGCAAAGGAAATCCATCACATCCTTAGGTAGCTGAGCTTAAATCACTGAGATAAGCCTGCACATCTAAGGCTTTCCCTGGAGACAAGGCAGCAGCAGGAATTTGCTGGGGAGGCCAGAGCTCGTGGGAGGGTGAGAGGCTGCAGATCCTGCCAGTATTCTCCTGAAGATGGGAAATGGGGAAAATGCAAAGTGTTGCTCTAATTCCAGTGAAATAGAAGTGCAACATCACTCTGCAGAGGACTTAGTGGGAATTGTATTCTTTAGGAAGTTAAACGGGTCTGAAAGACGAGTGGGCTTGGGTTTATCAATTATTTGGTTTTCAATTATGGCATTATTTGAGGGAGCAGGCAGTAATGCTATAGAGAGAACAAATTAAAAACACTCTGGTAAAAGAAAAAGGATTCTACCCGTGAAAACAATTCTATTTTGTTTTGTACTATCTGAGTACAGGTCATCTTTTTTTGGCCCAACTGTTTCAAAACCTTATTTTGAAAGTATTTCACTTTTGGGTTTAGCATTTGAGAGCCAAATCTGGTGTCTATAACAAAGACTTCAACGACATTTAAGCCAAATTAAAAAAGAACAAAGTTGTGTGAGGTGACATTACATGAAATATATTTATTTAAAGCTAACAACTTCCAAATTATGTTACTCTCTAGTAGTAATAAACACAAACCCACATCTCAGGTTTTTTTACCTTTATAACTATATAACCACAGCCAGAGTTTCTCAGACCTGAACACAAAGTTCATTACTATTAGAGAATACAGTTTCTCTATTATTTAAGCAATAGAGTTTTTACCGAAATTTAAACATAAGTGCCAACTTATGAACCATCCAGTGGCTCTGTGTGTTTTTTGTATAAATATTTTTATATATTTTAGCTACTAAAGTTTCTTGTATTCCCCCCCGTATCTACTGTATCTTTACTGCAAATCTCTAATGTTCCTAAATTTTTTCTTCATTCCTTTTTCATCTCCATTTTTTCAATACAGGTCTCCTGTTCCTAGCTCAATATTTCTCCCTTCCCATCCAGAATTTCATTAACAGGGATGCAAAGCAAAGTAGAATTTGCTGGGTTTGTTTAAGGGCAAATATTTCAAATGAAGTTGACCTGTGCTTTGTGGGTGAAAATGCATTTTTTCAGACTTCTAAATAAGTGGCTAGGACAGCGTGTCTTATCATTAAAACACTTACTATGCCTGAGGTAAAAAGAAATGAAAATATAAGAAAGATGAAAGCTGTCTGAGTACCTGTGGTATGAAGACCAAGGTATCCAGAGGGAAAAGATGAACAAGAGAGATTGGAAAAAATGTTATTCATTAATCTATCAACATGCATTCTTTTTTCTTAATGAAAATGAAAAAAAAAAATTAAGCGGGATATCATCTGAGGAGACACAAAATGCTAAAATATAAAAGAACTTTACCTTTCAGATAAATAATGTAATCAAGGAAATATATTTAGTTAGCAGCCTAATTTCAGGAATATGAACCAGATCATTAGTCTGTGGTAGCTGCTTTGACCAATCCATTATGACTGGAAGGATTTTGTCTGCTTAGAGCTGCTCTTCTGAAACTTCCATTATCACCACTACAATCCTGGGAACCATAAAAAACCAGAGAACTTAGAGCTCCTATGCATAACACATCAGTGCATTAAAAATCTTCATTCTGAGGTCTCAATGCTGCTTAGAATTAACCCAACTGGAAGTGAATTACACAGAATTTCTGCACAGAATAGTAGCAACGTGCTCTGCACAGCATTTGGCTACAAAGGTGTTCACTTCAAGGCATCTATTGTACCAAAAATAGAAAGACTTTCTTCTTTCCAGCAGGCAAGCAGGAAAAAAAATGTGCAGAATGCTGTCCTATGGAAACTGTAGAGAATTGCTGGAGGTCAGGAGCACCCTGGTACCTCCACAGTCACTGGTGCTGTTTCCAGGGCAAAACTTTTCTGTGAAAAAGAACTTTTCAAACTTCACAGCAGAGGTAGGGTTTATTGCATGAGCCACCAACTGTTTAAAAGTTGGGATGCTCTGCCAAACTGATCGTCTAGTTTAGGCACAGAGGCAGCACCAGGTATCAGCTCTCCCCACCCATTTGTGGCTGGTGCCTGATGGGTCTGGTGGGTTCTCAATTCCTCCTGAATCTCCCTCCACGCAGGAGAGGCACAGGACCTACCATGTTGTCAGGCAGAGCATTGGAAATATGAAGTAAAATGTTTATTTTCCAAAAGCAATTAGGTGTGAGTGAAGCCCTGTCTGCTTTGGGCTCTGCTTCTAAAGGAATGGGCTAGAATTTGGCAAGTGCTGGCCTAGCCAGTGAATGACGATATTTGAAACTAAAAGCCCAGAGTCTGGAAAGCAACATCCAAATAACTCCTACTGGCTTCTAAACCATATCTTGAAGAAAAACAAAAACAAGGTTATGCTGCTTCTATTATAAAATTAACAGAGATTAAATTAAAATCAGTTTTAATTAAAGTAGGTTAGCATTGTCCAATATAATCCTCTGACTTCCAGAATACTTTGAAAGTCCAACTTAGCTATTAGATCACAATAAATTCAGAAGAAAATTGTGTACGGCCTCCATCTACATTAGGCTGGAAATATTAGGAGTCTGCTTTCCTATGCCCTTCTTTCATTGCTTCTTTTATTTTGACTGCTTCATGGGATATCAGTAATTATTATGGAAGAAAAATGAAAATAAATCAAAGCTTTTCCAAAAGGTTATAGGAAGTATAGACTCATAGCCTAGGAAACCTTACCAAACTCATGTCAATTACACAGCCTGTCACCACAGAAGTGTTTTAGGATATTTTCTTTCATTTGTCTTAATTTTAGATATCATGAGGTGGTTAGTGAGATGCCATGTGTAATGCTGGGGTGACCTGCCTCTGCTTTTCAAGTGCAATTAGCTGGAGACAGGCTGGGATTGTGCAGTTGTGTGCTGGGAGGCTGAGGGGATGCAGGTGGGAGAGCAGCCAGTGCCAAGCATCACAGCAGAGCTGCTGGAGAGGGAGCAGCAGGAGAAAAACACAACCACAGCCCCAGGTCACCCTTCCCTGCTCCAGAGAGGAGCCTCTCACTGCACCCACAGCCTTCCTGAGCCCCACCAAACACCATCCAACACCACCAAACACCATCCAACACCACCAAACACCATCCAACACCATCCAACACCACCAAACACCATCCAACACCATCCAACACCATCCAACACCATCCAACACCACCAAACACCATCGAACACCATCCAACACCATCCAACACCACCAAACACCATCCAACACCATCCAACACCACCAAACACCATCGAACACCATCCGACACCATCCAACACCACCAAACACCATCCAACACCACCAAACACCATCCAACACCACCAAACACCATCCAACACCACCAAACACCATCCAACACCATCCAACACCATCCAACACCACCAAACACCATCCAACACCATCCAACACCATCCAACACCATCCAACACCACCAAACACCATCCAACACCATCCAACACCATCCAACACCACCAAACACCATCCAACACCACCAAACACCATCCAACACCATCCAACACCATCCAACACCACCAAACACCATCCAACACCACCAAACACCATCCAACACCACCAAACACCATCCAACACCATCCAACACCACCCAACACCACCAAACACCATCCAACACCATCCAACACCACCAAACACCATCCAACACCACCAAACACCATCCAACACCATCCAACACCACCAAACACCATCCAACACCACCAAACACCACCCAACACCATCCAACACCATCCAACACCACCAAACACCATCCAACACCACCAAACACCATCCAACACCATCCAACACCACCAAACACCATCCAACACCACCCAACACCATCCAACACCATCCAACACCATCCAACACCATCCAACACCATCCGACACCACCAAACACCATCCAACACCACCAAACACCATCCGACACCACCCAACACCACCCAACACCACCCAACACCATCCAACACCATCCAACACCATCCAACACCATCCAACACCATCCAACACCACCAAACACCATCCAACACCACCAAACACCATCCAACACCATCCAACACCATCCAACACCACCAAACACCATCCAACACCACCAAACACCATCCAACACCACCAAACACCATCCAACACCATCCAACACCACCCAACACCATCCAACACCATCCAACACCATCCAACACCATCCAACACCACCAAACACCATCCAACACCATCCAACACCATCCAACACCATCCAACACCACCAAACACCATCCAACACCATCCAACACCACCAAACACCATCCAACACCATCAAACACCATCAAACACCACCAAACACCATCCAACACCATCCAACACCACCAAACCCCATCGAGCACCATCAAACACCACCAAACACCATCGAACAGCCTCTGCCTCAGTGTGGGTGGCCACTTAAAGCAAAGCCAAACACCCAGCAGTGCCCAGTTGTGTTTTTTTAAGCTGTAGGCAAGATGCTCTTCCAAAGGAGTGACCACAGAGATGTGGGAAAGGCCTGCAAGGCTTTGTTGCATGGGACCCAAGAGGAGTCCAAAACCCACCTGCAAGTTCTCTGCAAAGCTGTTGCAACAACATCTGTAAGGCAGGGAAGAAATGCACTTATTTATTTATTGCTTGTGTTTTGTTTGTGCAAATGAGACAGGCACACACCAGTCACTAAAGTGTGAGGGGAAATCACCTCCCCATCATCACTGGGGATCACAAGGACTGGGAAAAGGGCCAGAGGTGGTGGCTGTCCCCTCCAGGACAGCCCAGGATGGCACACTGCACCCACGGGTGTGACACAGCACTGTCTGTGTACCTGGGCTGCTCCAAGACCTTAATCTCAAGATTTCCTTGCTAAGAACCCTGCAGGTCCAGCTGTGATTTACAGATGTCAAGCTGACAGCGTATTTTTGTCAAATCCACCTTGTCTAGTTTCATTTGATGTCTTGAAAATATCACCTTGGGGTGGGGGGAGACAAACTTGTTCCACTGGAACAAGTAACTTTATAGAGTAAGAATATAACCATTCCTAGATTAAGGCCAGGAGGGAACATTTGACTTCCTATGTAATCCAGGGCAGGCTGCATTATTCCACAAAAGGATATGTTTTAGAAAGACATCCGCTTTTGTTTAAAACTTTTAAGTGATGGGGAAACCATGCATGAGAAGTTCTTGCAGTGACTGACTGCTACCGAGGAAAAGTCATCACCCATTTTCCACTTTGAATTTATGTGGCTTCAGTTTCCAGCCTTTCAGTCTGCCTTTGTTTAATATGTTTTATTTTAAAAATCCTCTAGTATCAGGGTTTTTTGGTACATTTCACTCTATATTAGGGTCAAAATAGTGGCAGGTCACCTTTAGAAGTTTAAATAGATCTAGCTTCTACAGTTATTCAGAATTTTCTAGAGGTCGTATTATTCTTTCATCTGCGTTTTGGCCTGTCTCCAGTGTTTCAGTAACAGGAGTAATACACACATTTCTTCCAGATTAGGTCTTTTAATTTCTTATTCCCTCTACATTTCTTTATAAACTTGCTGCTGGGTTGTAGCAGGGTTGACACCTTCCCAGCTGATGAGCTGCCATGAGGAACAGCACACTTGGCGAGGCAGGGGAGCTTCTGCTGCAGCCCAAGGCTTTGGGAGAAATTAAAGGAAAACAGCCCCTTCTCCCTGGGTGTCCTGATCCTCATGAACACAGCCAAGAGCACAGTAAATTAGAATAAATAGCCTCACACTGAGGGAGCCCTGTGCCCACAAAGGGGGTTCAGTGCTAGGAGAAGGTTTGATTTTATTTGTCTACATCTGTAACAGCTTAGGAAGGTGCCATGGTTACGTACAGTGCTGGTTGTTAATGTCACTGCATCCCTATAAAACCCATCCCAGCAGTGCTCTGGAGTGGAGCAGGAGTGCAGCTTGGAGCTGTGGAGGTCTCAGACCACAGAGGGTGTTGGTTCTGTCAGGAGCTTTCCCTGGACTCTGCCTGCAGGATCCAGCACGTATTTGAGTCATGTTTTACCCTGCCTCTCTCTCCTCTTGATCTGAGCAAACTGGAGGCTGTGTAGCCATGATGGGTGTGGGAGTAATTCTAAGGGCAAAGACAACTGCAGAGAACCTGGGGTAGCTGTGGTGTTGGGTTACATCTGCCCAAAATCTCACTGTGTGCTCATGGCCCCCCACAGCATTTCTGGGATACACAAAGACACATCAGCCCTGCACTGAGCTGGCTGAAGCTGATCTGAACCCTTACAGGCTTAAACAAACCCGGTGGAAAGAGTAGGAAATACCTGTAGGATCACTGAGTGCAATCAGTCCCCCAGCACTGCCAAGGCCACCACAACACCATGTCCCCAAGTGCCACATCCACAGGGCTTTTAAATCCCTCCATGGGAGGTGGCTCCACCACTGCCCTGCACAGCCCTTCCCATGCAGAGATTTTTGCCTAAAATCCAGTCTAAATCTCCCCAGGCACAATCGAGAGGCATTTTAATCTGTTTCCTGTATCTACTTGGATCTATTTCCTTTGGTCTTTAAATAACCCATTGCTGCTCTTTAGGGGGTTTTCTCAGCCCTGTAGAAGTGGAAGGCAAATATGGTTCTGGCTCTCATACTGTGAGGGGGACTTTTCAACATTGTCTTTATAAGATCTTTTCAGAAAGCATGACCCAGAAAATACCAGGCTTTACCTTTATTGAGCTCTCAGTGACAATCAGGAGCAAACCCATCCTTTCAGTGCTGAACTGGATAAGCTGGGTTAAATAATAATTTCAGGGTAATAAAAAGGTTATCCTAGGATGCAGTTTTTGCAAGTTTGCTTTTTGCAGAAGAACACTGAGCACTGATCATTGAGCTTCTACTGTTTTTCCTCTGCTTTCTCAGAAAAAAAAAACCAAGAAACTCCTTTCATTTGAATAATGTAAAAAATTACAAAATTAAAAACCCTAAAGAGATGGTTTGTGGCTGAGGAGACATTTACAAACCCTGGGATTTTGATAGGTTTAAAAAATAGATCAAATGTTTTCTTTTGACTCGAGAAAATGGCTTTTGTAGGTTTAGATTGATATTTCATTGTAAGAAAGAAAATGCAGGGTTAATATCTTTCTCCAATTCTGGAACATGGGTTCAGGTCACCTTTTGTGACCTGCTCAAGTATTTTCAGTGTCCTACAAGAGTCAGAGAATCTTTTTTCTCCAAGTTGGCTCTCTCAGACAGCCTCCCTCTCCTCTTATGCAGCAGAAAGGTGTGCAGAGCTGTCTGCATCCTGCAAAACATGGAATTCTTGGAATTCTCGGTCCGAGGGCTCATCTTTCAGCTAAATTAAATGTCCCAGCAGTAATGGGACATTATTCTTGTCCTGCTGTTGCTCCTGGGATGATGCGACCATGGGCAATGTTCCAGCTGGTGCTGTACACCACAGCAAAGGCAAAGCTGAAAAAAAATCATAATTCTAAAAGCATAATAAAAAATAAGTGAGGGTATAAAACATTCCTTTGTCCCTTTAGGCTCTGCAGACAGTTCTCAAGGAGTGACATGATAAAAATCTGCTCTGTCAGGGAGGAGAAAATATTTCAGGGGACATGCTCTGGGGAAATCTGCTTTGCTTAAGGAGCACCAAAGTTGTATTAACACAATCCTCGGGGTGTAAGGGCTGCTCTCATGCTCTCTTGGTTTAGGAGACTAGAAAATGGCAGATTTGTGCTCATTATGCTACAGACAAGCAGGGAAGCTATTTAAAATATTGTCTAAATTCTTCCAGTCTGACAGGTAAGTGATTGCTCTGTTTGGATTAATGGGCCATTACTCCAGGATGTCCCTGCAGGCTCAGGTTTTGTTCCTTTCCTCCTGGCAAGCTGTAGCATGATCCAGGTATGCAAGTGCCAAAAGCATCGTTTCCATCTTCCCCGTGTCACACAGGCAAGCTCTGGAATGTCAAACAAACAAAACACATCCCACTGCAGTCAGAACCAGACTGCTGGCACTAGAACCTGGACTTAGGAAAGGGGAGGTCACTTCTGTGTTTTTGCACAGAAACCGGTGGGTTTGTTATGCTAAACTGATAATGTTCGTTACCAAATGCATGAAAAGATCCAGATTAGCAATGAGAGATGGAACAATTAAAAAAATTTAAAAAATACAGAGGATGACAGCAAAATGATGCAAAATAGCCAGCTAATTTCTCAGTGGCTTTTGAGTCCTGCTGGAGAGGCTGGTTCTGTGTCTGGGACCACTCAGTCGCCTCCTCCCCACCAGCAATTCTTCTCGTTTTTCAGGGATGACAGGCCAAGAGCATCCCAGGGTGTGCTGAGCTAATGCCAGCAGTGTTTCTCCTTTGTGGATCAAATAGCAGGAATTGAAATGAGCCTTCCTCAAATTCTCTCCCAGGATCTCCTCCAGGCAAAACTTTGAGGTTTGCATAACTCTGAAAAGTAATCTGACTTGACTTTGGCAATGAAAAAGAAGCCTCTAATTTGTGCCAAGAAAAGATATATTTCTTTTTAGTAGCATTTTTCATTTCTAATATGTCACTTCTATCTTCCCCCCCCCCTCCTTTTTTCTCCTCTTGCTGTGACTTTCCCCTCTTTTAAGGATATTTTTACATATACTGTTCCAGGCATGCTGAGACAAGAGTAAGATATGTGCAATAGTTTATCAGAATGCATGAATTTGGTGAGGTCAAACAAAACATTTCAGTTACTGGTCTGAATGTGTTGTTGAAAACTGGAGGATTATACAAATAAATGGAAAAATAAATTTTCCTTTGTTTCTTGAAGTGCTCCCAGAAGCTTCAATAAGGGCAATCCAAAAGGAAGAAAAACAAAATAAAATAATGTCCTTTGCAATTAATAGGTTAAAAATGTGGTTTTAATACAATATAACACATTGCCAGAAGAGAAGTAAAGCAGCTATCATCATTTTTGATGAAGGCAAAGGGTTTGTGTGACACTTTTCATTTTCTTATAAGAAAAAGTTCAGTTTGGAGCCAACTGCAGTCACAGATGCCAAAATGTTTTATATTCTGCCTTTAGAATTTTGTGCTAGCAGTTTAGTTTAGCAGGTTTAGTTCAGGACCTACTAGATCTGAAAGTTTCAAGAGACAGCTTTCGCCTCAAAAGTGGATATTTATTCATTAAAAAAAAAAATAGATTTACTAAAAGATGTGCACATGTCTTCTCAGTGCTAGAGCTGTGGCTGCTCCTTGCAACAGTTCTCATGGTGGGTTCTTTTGAAACCCTTGGCTCTGGAAAGCTCTGTAGTGATAATCTTAAATTCCTGGTGCTCTGGTGTGTCTCAAAACGTCCCAGATATGCCCTGCCTTTAAGCAATTATTCTCCCCTCATTCGTGCTGTAATCTTTTTAGGGAGAGGAAAGAGAAAACCGTCCAGCTGCCTTTTTTAAAAAAAATTATTTATTTATTATGTATTTTTTATTATTATTCAATAAAAATTATGTATTTAAACCCAGAAATGTCAAAGGGGAGCTGCTGAGACAGGCTGGGAGGAGGGCAGAGGAATTTCCCAGAGGAAAATCACCAATTTCAGAGCAGCTCTGTGGGCTCTGGGGTGATGGAGCTCAGGCTGTGAGCCCTTGGTGTCCATGTGGAAATGCCCCGTGGGGCTGAAGTTAATGGTGAAGAGAGCAACGAGGCAACACAGCCTTGAAGAAAAGGGGCAGCTTGGTGTGATTTATTGGGAGGGCTGAATTTCTCATGGCTATGGAATGGAGAAAAAGCGTTTTGAGGTTTCCTATGGCCAGGGCTGAGTGTTTGCAGTGGGATGGGCAGGCAGGGGCTGTCCTTGTCTCACACAACCTCTCTGCAGAGAAAAATCACCTTTTCTATTCTGTGTGCCTCTTCAGGCGTTTGCACTCTAATCCTCCTCGTAAATTAAGAGGCAGTAATCACCTACTGCTTCTCCACGTTTCCTGCTCCTGTTTGATGTCATTGTGCTTAATTCATCCTTTACACTGGGGTTAAGCCTGGCTTGCTTTTTTTTAGTGCTGCCCCTATTTAATCTTCTTAATTTATGTGGCGTGCTGATATTTGTTTAGAACTCTAAAATAGATATAAATAGTAAAATGGAGACATTCCTGAAACAAAGAGAACCTCTGTTCAGAAGAACTGGAAAGAATCCTCTTTGTCTGCTCTGAGGAGATGATATTCATGAGAAATTGTGTAAAGAAGAAAGGGTTCACTTTGTCTTAGACTGTTTTTTAAAGAGAAAATGGGAAAAGTTTTTCTTAAATTAGTATTGTTTTGTTTTTATTTGTTTGATTTTGTTTGTTTGTTTTTTGATTGTTCTTTTTGTTTGTTTTTTTTTAATATTGCATTAAAAATGCAAAGAACAAAACTCCCTACAAATAGATGGCATCATCTAGAACACCTCTGTGCTATTAGAATTTTTTTTTATTAAAAAGAATATGCCTTCAGAAACAAAAGCTGCATCATTTATTGACAAAACAAGACAAAATCAGCTATCAATTCTAGCTCTCCAACCCTTAATATTGACTGAATTAAGGATATTACTTAAAAAAAAGAATTCTCTAGATTTTCCTGCAATCTTAGGTTCGGCAGATGAATCCACAATGTTGTGGAGAGAGCTGGAACTGAAAATGGCAGAATAACATTTCTCTACACAGGAACCCCAAAGGATATAAATTAAACTGCCAGAAGTGTGGCTTTGATGCAACCATCACACTGATTTTAGGTTGTTGTTCAGCTGAGCTTTGCTAGCTAGGTGTAGATTTCTTTTCCTAACCCATAAATGTCTTACATTTTAGACAAGATCTAAATGACATTTTTCAGTTGAATTATCTCAACCTTTTCCTTTTTTTTTTAATGCTGTCTCAATCTCACAAATGTCCTTTTCAACACCAATTTACCAAAGCTGGTTATCTAAGCTCATTAGGCCTTCAACTGGTTTTAGATATAATTTTGTACAACAATATCTGCATTGCACATAAAGGGAATCTTATTACTCTGAGTAAATCTGTGTCTTTCAAATACACAGTGTTTCTCAAAGAGCCCCCAAATGCTCTGGTGGGTTTTTTTTTGCTTGTTTATTGTTTGTTTGTTTGTTTTTGTGGTTTTTGATGATAATTATTTATGAAAAACACCAAGAATTACAGACTTCTATGTTCAAGTCTGTGCAGCAGAAATGGAATTCTTAGAGATGGGCAAAAAAGGAGAATCATGAAGGCTTCTTAAAATATTTGGGTGTTTGGTTGATGGTGATTTAGTCAGTTGTTTAAATTTTGTCAAATAGAGGATAAAAAAGCTTCAAGTAGCAATGAGAGAAATAGATACCCACAGCTTATATGAGTGCATCCAGTTTAGCTGGCAGTGTTCTCAGCTTTCTGTATTCCTTTAATCCAAACTTGAGTTTTGTGTGACTGAAATTGTTCCCTGGAGGGTGGGCAGGGCTGGCACAGGGTGCCCAGATTTGCTGTGGATCCCCTGGATCCCTGGCAGTGCCCAAGGCCAGGTTGGACATTGGGGTTGGAGCACCTGGGACAGTGGGAGGTGTCCCTGCCGTGGCAGGAGTGGCACTGGATGGGATTTAAGGTCCCTTCCAACCCAAACCATCCTGGGATTGTATGCTATTTCTAGACAGACCACAGCTTTGTGACTCCCCCTGATTTATGCACAGTGACCATTCCCAGGCACAAGAGGTCTGGTCAGCTCCTGGCTCACCCCTGGAGCAATCCCCTCTGCTGTGGGGACAGGGAGCTTTGCCATGGTCTGCACTGTGGGTGCCCCAGTCGCAGGGAGCAGCACTCACTGACTCCTCTGGGCATTGTGTGCCCAGCCCTTGACTCCTCAGCTTGCTGAAATTAGCACGTCTGGGTCTGGCCCGAGAGCATTTGCATGTCTGCTCTTAGGCTGAGCGTGTTTATCTTGGGCTGACACTGGTAAGAACCTCTCTGTAATCGAGACTTGCCTTTGACATCACCTCCCGCCTGGCTAATTGGATTGTGCCTCCTTATTCTCCCTCACTATTTATTCCTGCCTCCCCCCATCAGCCTGAAAGGCAACTCCCCAGCACTGCTGCACTAAAACCAAATTGACTGTCACAGAAACCAAGGCACAGGTTCATTTTTTACACAAAAGCCCTTCCTGAAGGAGTTGAGTGCAGTGGGAGCTCGTGCTCTGGTGCTTGGTGGAGCTCTGGCACTTCTGGTGTCACCCAGGACTTTGGAAGTCACTTTTGCTCTTCCTTTACTTTCACCATAATTGTTTCCATCGAGACAATATGGGATTTTACATCCAAATCTGAGCGTTAGCACTATACTCTCTCAGGATATGTAAATGAACACATGAATTGTGGAATATTTAAATCGTGTTCTCGGGGTGGTTTAGAACATGTAACACACCCTTCATAATGCTATTTATAAACATGGGGAGAGCAGTGAGAGTCTCAGTTAAAACAGCCAGCTCACTCTGTGGCTCACAACATATAAAGCACTTTCCTCATAATGTTTGCATTTGTGGGAATATTTCTTTTTCCTACACTTTGTCATGCACTGAATTTGAATGACTGATCTCTTGCACGATAACTGATGTGGCTGTGATACAGCTGGCAGGCAACCTAAGACATTCTTTAATTTTTAAATAAATATGTTAAAATAACAGTGATTGAAACCGTGGCTATATTAAACTTGGTATAAATAACCTGAATTACATAAAGACAGCTATAACTTCATAACTTGAATTCACCTATGGATTCTGTATCATTTAACCCATTATTTTAAAAACTTTTCTAGGTAGAACATACCAGCTGACTCCCTTGGCTTTTTTTTGGAGGGACTGAGAAACCTTTTGCCCCTTAAGTCACCTGTAGTTTCTGAAAAGTGTAAAGAGCTACACGACGTCATGCTTTTCTATATACAGACAGACTACTGAATAATAAAACAACTTCAGCACTGAGATTATTTTTTCCACTCCAAGAAACGTAATATTTCCACTAAATGCCTGCATGAAGTCACAGCTGGTGTAAATCAGCAAATTCCCATTGGCTCCTTACTGGATGCAGTGCAACTTTAGGAAGTGCCTGGCATTGTTATCAAAAGGGTAAACAAGATATCAGCCAGAAACCTCAGACACAACTAACACTGTAAATTCACTGGGACACAGAAACCTCAGACACAACTAACACTGTAAATTCACTGGGACACAGTGCAGAAATTTTATGTGAATTTATCTGAAACAGCTAAAGCGTGGTTTGTTTTTTTTTTTTTTTCTTACTCCAGAAATGGTATAGCCATGCCATATGCACTAGAGTAAAAAAAAAAATATATATATAATTTAAGAAGTATATATTGCTTAACACAAGTGCTATTCCAAACATGCAGCATAAATCCTGCTCCTCGTTTTAGCAGCTGTAGCAATCCCAGTTCCCTCAGGAGCAATGGAAGTCTTGGCTCACCCTCCCCTGTCCTGCACCTCCCACTCCCACCCTTGGAGCAGGGTGAAAGGATTTCGGAGAGATTTACTGTGGCAAGGAGCCTGAGCCTATCTATTTAATTCCAGAGCTGCTTTCCCTTTGCAGAAGGAAAGCTCACAGCCTTTACACACCTCTTTTTGGTGTAAAACTTGTCTTGATTAAAGCACTGTATTAATTAACTTTTGTGCTCACGTCATTGACTGGTTATGGTGATGGTCCTTCTGCTTCATCTGCTGCTGTTCATCCTGGGATCTCCAGGGCTTTCCATCATTGGAAATATTTGGGTGCTGTTAGATTTATATCTGAGTGAGTCTCAGGTTGAGATTTTTCATATTGTTCAGGGGAGCAGGATGCCAAATTCCCACCACACTGATGAGAAAATAACCTTTCCCCTTCAATAAGGGCTCTCGTGTCTCAGCTGAAGGATTTCACTCACACTAGGTGAAAACTTCACAGGTCAGAGATTGTTTTCATGTCTGCTGATCAGATGCTGCTGCCACAGAATAAAAATAGGTGATAAAATTCATTTCTTTATAATCAACTAATTGGCTTGACTTTGCAACTTTTGAGAAGGTCTGATGGATTCCTTTGGGTGCTGCTGTGCCCTTCCCAGTACCAGCTGCCCTTCTGCACATCAAAATCTGTAAAATAAAGGTGCACAGGCTGTATTCTGTGCATAAAGTTGATTTGTATCTCCTAAACAAGATTAATACTTGGCTGAAAAATCACTTCTACCTACAATATTCTGTGTAAAAAAAAACAACTGAGCTTACACGTATGCTCTCTTGTTTGGGTGGAAAAGGATAGAAATGGCCTGTGAGATTTTATTTCCTTAAAAATTATTTATTTCTTTTCATGTTTTTGTGCAGCTTTTAGAATCCCTGGAGACTCTGTATCAGGCAGAAACAATTTCTCCCCTTCCTCCCTGAAGCTCAGCAACAACGTTGTTCCAAGCACCTGGAAGGTAAGAACAGGTGTTGTCGTTTTTCTTCAGCACAATTTAATTTTTTTCCAGAGTTATTAATAACTAGAATGGTAGATTTCCATCCTTGTGTTCTGGTTTGCTTCAGAGCTTCCAAAAGGTCACAAATTATCTAAAGTTTCAGCAGAGACTCCTGCTTCTCCCATGAAGGCTGTGCAACAGCTGAAGCTGTGAAATTGGACTTATACCCAGATGGGACGATAGGAAAATATTTTTATTGAAGTTTTTATGGGTAAAAGAGAGAAAAAGAAGGGAACTAAAGCTCGGCTTCAGTATCCTCCACCTGCTGCATGTGAGGCTTTGATTTAGTGATCTCTGATTTACTGATCTCATTGTGAGCACCCACACCAACCTTTGCTCCCTTCGAGCAGAACTGAGATGTGTATGAACAACTCAGCTGCTTTCAACACATAATGAGAATAATTTATAGCTCAGGAGCTGTAGATGACTTTATTGTACAGTCACAGCTCCAGGAGGCTGAAGCTGCCTGGAGCAGCCACGATCATGGCATGGAACCATGTCCCAGAGTGACCATTACACCCCTGGCCACTTGCCCCTTGCCACAGAAGCCCTTTGTCCCTCAGCAGGACGCTGGTTCTGGGTAACTAAGAAGATGAGGCTTTATTTTCTATATTTTCCCTGGTTTGTTGCCTTTGGCAAGTACTTTGCTGCTGCCTGCTCTCCTATGATCTTCCATAGAACCTGGTCTGTTAAATCTCTTCCACCTTCATCTAATCCATGGCAGCAAGAGCAGAGCAGGCCAGGAGTGAGTTAATGTTGGCATAAAAGAGAGAAGTTAATCAGAATTAGGCAAGCTCTAAGCTACCAAGCTGACCTGGCTTATTGACAGTCTGTTAATGCAAAATGCAGGCCATTGTTAATTAATTGTTAAATATACTGGTCATTCTTCCCAAATTCTCATCAAACTAAATCCAACTTCAAAGTAAAGGAAGTAATTCAACTTCACCTTAAATGGAAATACTCCTTTTTTAATGAGTGGGTATTCCTATGCTCCTCTCTCCCTTTTATCCTCTGTGTGCACTCCTCCATTGTCCATGAGACAGAAATCCTGGATGGAGCATCACAGCAAAACATCCTGGCTGCTGCTCCAGGCTGGATGTGTGACCTCAGCAAGTTCCCCCAAAACTGCACAGAGCCATCCCTTTTCTGCAGAGCTTCTGAGAACTCATTCTTTAATTGTTGTTGCTGTTTGGCAATGAATCCTTAAAGGAATCACAATTTGTTGTACTGGACATGGCAGCCTAAAAAGTTATCAATTCTGTGACCTTGTCAGTGACATCAGACCCAGCTGAACGTCTGGATGCCTTGCTACAGCCAAATTTGGGACACATTCTGTGGTGCAAAATCATTAATATAAAGGTGAGGATGTATTTAGTTATAGGTACCTAGAGCTACTTCCTCTTTGGAGAGCAGATGTTTGTAGTGATTGCAACAAAAAGCTAAGCAAGGTCTTCAATTTTTTTGTAAAAATAAAATGCTCCTCCTTAAATTTTAATAACATGATACCCTGTGCTCTTTCCAAATAAAGCTTCTATAAATGGTCTCAAAAAGAAATCCCTGAATCTGTGAAATGTGGCAGGTTCTCTTAACATCTGGAAGTGCTCTCGTGGCCGTCCTCACTTGCTTTGAGGACAGTGAAAAACGAGGGTAACTGATTCCTTGATACTCATACAAGGAGTCCTGAGTAGCATCAGTGCTAGTAAATAGAAGATTAAATTTTCTACACTGGAGATTGATGCTTGAAATTTAGGGTTTGGGCATTTCCTGAGGGCCTGTTACTCATGCAGAATGTTGGGAGCTGTTTGTTTTCAGTCTGTAACTAGAGCAGCCAAGCTGATGTTCATTAGGTAATCTCTCTTGGACCATCTCTGCTGCATTTATACAGAATAGTGCCCTTATTACATGCCTAGCTCCATTTATTTCATCTGTTAAAATTAGATATTTCCACTGAACTAAAAAAACTTCCATGTTCTTGGCTAGCAGGAATTGAAGCTAACCATTAGAAACAGTTGCTAAAACAACTTTTTACAAACTTTATTATTTTCATTTCTTTTGTTCAGCAACAAGAGCTCACACTGCCTGTGGTACTCCCCCCTGGAAACTGAAGGGAAGGATCACACAGACAATTGTGGTTTTAAGTAAATTTAAAAAAAAGATAAGCAGACAAAGTCCAAACAGGTAAGAAAGTAAACACTCAAGCATTTCATTTTATATAACAAAATAAGAAGATTCTAAAAGTTTCATTTTCAAAAGGCCTTTTGTATTATCCTGTTAATAGGAGTGGGGTTTGGATCTTCCCTACATGACTAAAAAAAAAAAAAAAGAAATGTAAAGAAGCTGATCCGGGCATCTTTAGCAGGTTAATTCCCTCTTTTGACATTTGCTGTGTGCTCCCTGATTTTCAGTATTCTATTTCAGAGAGCCATATTGGAACACCAGCCTTGATGAAGAAATAGGACATTGGTGTGGTCACAGCTATATGGCTGGAAAAAGCAAAGCACTTCCAACTAAAAGTTAAAAAAAAATCAAATAATTGTTCAGACACCTTGGTATTGAAATGCTCACAAGTTTACACAGGAGGCACTGAGAGATGCTTCTTGTGTATTTTTTTGTTGAATATGGATTTACGTGTCTATTTTGCATTTCCATCTGAACCAGTAAATACAGAATATCTTTCTCTGCAGGTATTTCAGGGGGAAAATCTCTGCATTTTAATGGCTGTGACCATTCAGACAGCACACAGCCTGCACTGTGGGCACAGACACTTTCTCACATAAATCATTCATAGCAAAACCGATAAGAGGTGGAGAGAAAACTCTATTTTTTATTTTTTTTTTTTTGCTAGATCCTGCTCCAAGGAATTAAAGAACAGAGTGTTTAATAATTATGTAATCTTGGCTAGAGCTGCACAGTGAAATCAGTGAACTAGAGGAGATTAAGCACAGGGGGAAATACCGTGGGCATAAAGCAGGAGGTCCCAGAAGGACAGTGACCACAGTGACCACAGGGACCACAGGGACCACAGTGACCACAGGGACCACAGGGACCACAGGGACCACAGTGACCACAGGGACCACAGGCACAGCTGATGCTCTGCTGTCAGGGTTTCAGTGCTGGCTGCACATGGCAGTGCCCTCGTTGCATGAAAAGCATGGAAATCAGCAGATATTTCCTATTTATCCCTGAAGAGTTATGGGGATAAATACACTTTATTCTACTCTGGTGGGACACATATTGGGAAAGTAAGAAAATTACTGCCTGAAAAATATTCCAGGCTGGAGCTTCTCAGCTCTGCTCCCAGCCGATAAGCTGGTCCAGCTCAAGGCTAAGGGAGAATTTCTCCCAGGGTGATAATTTGGGCAAAATAAAAAGGAATTAATAACAAGATAGAACACCTGTTGTGGTGTGTGCCCAGGCCCTGGCAATGGGGTGTCTTCTCTCTGAACCAATCTACTCTACTCTTGGAGTTGCAGTCCTGCTATAAAACCAAGTGTGTTTCTGAATAAACTTGGCTCTTTCTTCATGTCATGAAAAATGACTATGTAGCTGTGCATCTTATTTCTGCCTCACTTAAAGGGTTAAAACCCCTTAAAACGGCTACAACTGAGCTCGTTTTGCCCTGCAGGAGCTGCAGGCACAGGGGAGGTGTGTGCTGGTCCCACAGCCAGAGACACCTGAGCACACACAGCTCCTCCAGGGCGGGGAGGGATTTCTCCCAGTGATCCCCCCCAAATTGGAATCTCATGGAATACAGGCTCTCATGACCTGTGCTGGGAACTTCACTCATATCCCCACTGGAATAAGTTTGTTTGTAGAGATTTCCTTTGTATTTACTGATCCAAACAGAGGAAGTTCTCTGTCGTTTTCTTTTCGTTACAACGTTTTTTTAGAATATTCTTTTGTATGTTTTTACTTTCTTTTTGTTTGTATGGTTCTCTAGGAGGCACGGAAGAAATTTCCAAACAATGTATGAACCAGGCTTTTCCTTCTGAATGTGGCAGTCCTCAAAGGATTCATCTGTGCAATTGGGACTGTTCTCCTAAGACAAAACTCCTTGGAAGCAGCCACAGATTCAGGGGTTGTGAGTTTGGGGTGTCCTGTTTGACACAAATGTCTTGGATTGTCAGATGACACAGTGGCTTCTTTGCTAAAACTTTCTCAAATTGAGAAAAGTTAATAAACACCTTACCTGAAAACACTGACTTACCAATAGAATTGTGCCTTGCAGGACAAATATTTTTTTATTTGCCATATTCTACTGAATTTTCCTCACACTGGGAATAGGACCCAGCTTTTCCCCAGCAGATAATCCTGGCAGGCTCACAGGGTGACCTTCCACAGGGCCTGGCCCACTTTGCTGAGGCACCATCACAAAATCCCTTGCCACTGCCCACCTGCTGCAAATGACACTAAAGGGAGAGCTGAGACAACAGTTTACTCCAAAATGTGATTGCAGGCCCATTTTTCTTCATTAATCTAATGTTAAACATAACCTATTACAGGGCTTCCACTTAAGGAACAGATGGTAAATACAAGTTAATGCAGATACAGATTAAATAATATTGGCAACAGCTAATGCATTTACACAAAGCACAAAGCTAATAAGTGCGAAATGCTCTTTAAAACTATGCTTAAATCATGGAAAATTAAATCCTTTAATAGGTTTGTTTTAAAATTTCTTCAGTTACAAAGTATTTCAGTGAAGTTACAGGGTAAAGGGCACCCAAGATCTCTGCCTGTAAAACTTCAAGATGCACTCTATTAAGTATTTTGAAGATTTTATTGCATTTTATATTTTTCCTGGGTTATCAGGAAATGCAAATGCATTGCTTGAGCAGGGGAGCCAAGAGCTGTTGGATCACAAGAATGGAAGCTGAGGTGCCTGGGCTTTTCCAGAGGGAGGAAGTGCTGGTTCAAGAATAGCACAGCAATTGTTTGCCTAAGAAAAACCCCAAAGAATTCAGCTTCCACTCGATAGAAGTGCAAACTGTGCTGTGTGAGGCAAGGTATTCCCCACACTGCAGCTGCACATCTGGACACAGCCTGCACCAAAATCCTTTCTCCTTCACCCTGCTGACCCTGCTGAATGGACATTTCTGTGGGACTGACTCCTCCCAGGGAAGATCAACCAAAGCTCTTTTGCCTTCCTGCTTGCTGCTTTCCCGTGCAGGTGGATGGGGCTGGTGAGGATCCAGTCCCTGGGGTATGGGCAGAGAGTTTAGGGTCACCTATGAGAGGATTTCTAGGAAAGGGGCAAAACAAACTCTGTCCTTTTGTTGCTGAGATAAATTTTTTTACCCCACTCCCTGCTTCGTTGTTTGCCTTGATAAGAAAGTGGCAGAAATGCTCCTGTTAAAAATATTTTTTTTTATGTTAAAGCAAAATCTAAGGGAATTCCCACATTTAATTAAAAAATAAGACATAGTGGACTCTGCAGGACCCTGCTTCTGTGTTTGCCTCTGGCTGTAGCCAAGTGAGGGAGACAGAGAGATGCAGGATGTGTGTCCACAAAATCATCTGCTACATAACTGGATCTTCCCAAGTTCTGCTTGAAAATATCACAAATGCAAGTGGCTCTAACAGAAAGATTCTATTTTCTCTCTTTTTTCTCCTTTAATCTGCTCTCCTCATTTTCTCTTTGCTGTGTCATCTCCTGTGTGTTTTGAGGTATGTAGATTTATACAACTATTTATACTTAATCAAACAAAAACCTCTTGCTTTGAAAACAATAATTATTCAAACACCTCGGGAAGAAAAGACAATGAGTGGATGTTGTTCACTGAAGCAAAATAAAGCAAGACAAAGAAAGTCTAGATTTATAACAAAACAGAAACCAGTTCTTGCAAAACAATTTGCTTTAAGTGCAGTAATAATTCCTTGAGGCAGACTATACGAGGCTCTTGCACATGAGTTACATTTCAATAGTGAGATCCAGCTCCGAAGTTCAGAGCAAGAAGGCTTTAGCTAAAAAATGTGCTTTTCAGAACCACTGCAGAATCTAGAAGGATTCTCAAACATCCAATGTCATGGAGTTTTTAGGTATTTATTTTTTCAACAGTGATGAGATGCCATAATCTTAGAGCAATGGCATTATGTAGATATTTTTCCATTAGAGGAATGGAATAATGTAATAGATATTATTTTCCATAATACCTACAAACTTGCTGGTTTGTTCATTCAGAGAATTCACCCCAAGGAAAAATGTTTGGAGTTGAGCTAGGCTGGCTTGCTGGCCCCTATAGCTCGACAGGAATTTAAGGATGGAGGTACAGGTGGTGCAGGGAAGGGAGGGAGGGTGGGACAGTGGTGTCACCTCTCTGGGGCTTCTGTGAGGTCAGAATCCAACTCAAAGCATTTTCCTGTCCCCCACCCTGATTTTCCTCTCCCCTGTTCCTTCTCCAGTTTGTGAAAGCCCTTCTTGAAATTACTTAGAATCCATTTTACTTAGGTGGGTTTTCTTATGCATATATAACATTGCACTATTACAAATAATAAATTCTTTCCCTTCCTTTGCAGCCTCCAGCACATATAATTTTGGCAAGCAGCTTGAATAAACACGTCTCTTCCCATCAGGGCTGCATAAACATATTGGGTGCTGCCTGATCCAAGACACCTTTACTCCTTCCTAGGCATTTGTGCAGTCTGCTGCAAGATGCTTTGGAAAAATTGGAGTTTCCAGCACGAGTGAAAGTGCTCCCTCCAGATATTTAATGTACAAATGATTTTTCTTTCGCAATCTCCCTCGCTCACTCTCTCCCGTGTTCCACTTGGAAAGCAAACCCATCACCATTTATTTTATGTGAGCTCCACTTCAGAATGGAGTAGGACTACCATTCTTCTTGTTTATTTTTTTTCAGTCTCATCTCAGTTTTTTGTGCTCTTGGAAGGCCCTTTGTCTCGTTTTCCCACTTGGCATTGATTCAGTAATTGATTTTTTTTCTCGTTGTCTCCAAGGCTACAATGCTAAAAAGCCCCAGAGGATTTGGGTTCTTGACTGGAAAGACACCAGTGATGTGGAGACCCTGCTTCTCCTTGTCAATTAGCAGAAATCAGGTTTCCTGGGATTTCCAAAGGAGAAAATACAGGGTTGCAAGCACCATGAGGTATCTGTCACCCCTTTGCAAACCTCAGCACGAGCATCCATGTCCTGCAGATGTTGCCAGAAATCCCTCAGGGCCGAATGTGGAGGTGTAAAAGCCCATGGTAGAGCTTTGGTTCCAAGCCATGGTGCTGCCTGTGAGTCCTGCTGTGCTCCTGAGCTGGGGGAACAGGGAGACTTGGGCAGTGTCAAACTCTGCTCACAACCATCAGCAGGAATGTGCAGAGCTGCTCTGGAAAATAGAGCCTCAAATGGAAGAACTGTAATTATTTGAGTTATACTAGAATTAACCAAATAATTGGGCCAGATCTTCTCTCCAGGTAGAGTTTAAAATCGTTATAGTAACTTAGATGATTATTTTTTTCTGGACTTTAAAGCTGTTTTGAAATGTTCAAGTTTTCAGGATGAAAACCAAGCTTTTTGAGAATTTACTTCTGGGAAAAAACAGTTTTTAGCTCAGAGTGGAGATTTTGTTAGTGGTAAAAGGTATCAGACTAACAAATACCACTCCTGGCTTGGTCATGAGGACAAGGGACAAGAAAGTAAATCAGTCCCTAAAGGAAGTATCAATCTAATCAGCCTCATGGCTGAGTATCAGAATAGTAGTCAAACTATTAAAACCCATATTATTTACCAGAGTAAATCTAACAATGGGGCAATTTTCACCCCAATTTCCTAATATCAACCATTTCACCATCTCAGTTTAATCCCAGAGGTTCCTCTCCTCCCTGTGCTTTACCCCAGTGTCTGTGACTTGGTGGAAAGGAGATGGGATCCAGACATCTCCAATACTTCACCTGCTAAAAGGTCAGAAGGCATAAGCTAAATGAGACCATTGAAAATGTCCTATCAATGCATTTATTGCCTTTGAAACGTGGAGAGATCAAAGCTAAGATTTAGGGCAGAATTACTTAAGAATTGAGCTGACAGCTTATTTACATTATTATTAATGGTAGCATTACCAGGACAGTCACACCCCAAGGGAGCTTTGAACTTACACACATGTCAAAGGCAAATTCCCTGCCCAAATAGCAAACAACTGAAAAGAATTCACTTCCATGTCTCTCTTTTTTTGACAACAGTGAAAATTTCAAATGGAGACCCTGAAGATTAAACTGCAGTCTCCAGTGGCACCTGCAATGTCAAGAAGTTCTTTTGAATATGATGCAACCTTCATGAAACACAAGTAAGCATTTTAGACTTATAGTTATGTGAAAAACTACTGGTGACACTCTGACACAAATAACTCATTTTACTGTCTGTCCCAACCTTCTAAAGTTTATCAAGCAATACTTTTCTTTCTGGCTGCATCATTGTTTGAACTTATGTTGCAGAAATAATTGTGTTTCATGTAGTTTGAGTCATTAAAGTTTCTGGTTACTTGGAAACTCTTCCCATTGTCCTGATTTTTTAATTAAACTGTTCCACTTTGCACCTTTCAGTAGATTTTATTAAATAAAATCTCATATTGGAGAGAATCTGGATATTTCTTACCAAAAAGGGGAAAATAGATGGGGTTTAGCTGTTCCAATAATAGAAGGCTTTAAGTCCTAGATCTCTCAAATGGATTATATCACCTTGATCAGATCCAGTCAAGGGTTCAGACTCCCAAATGAGATTTTGGCATAATTTAAGGGCCTATATCCAAGAATAGAATGTTCCACCTTGGAGTTCCACATGGGTCTCCCGATGTGGAGAATTATTTACACTTTATGGACTGGCCCATTATTCTGGTCCTGAGGTTTTGTGAAAATGCAGAGTAGAGCTCTGCCTTGTTTGGGAGTGCTGGTCCAGGATCAGCTGTGGTGGAGCTCCAAGGACATTCCAAAAGATCCTGCTCTAGAGGAAAACAGTGTCATGCTGGCCTGGATAGGACTGGTGGATACTGTGGACTTTTCCAGTCATATTTCAGCTATAGCTCTGACTGAATTCTTTGGATCAAAATGTTCTAGTGTTCACTAATTCTGGATATATGTCAGGTTTCCCTAGGGATAGATCAGTTTAAATTGTAAAACCATTCATCTCAAGGTAGCAAGAGCTGTGGCACCCTACTTCACAGCCCCAGCTACAGATTAATGCTTCTGTTATTATTTGTATTTATAGAATGATGTTTATGTTATTATTTGTAAGAGGAAACCATGGATTACATCATGTATTAGAAAAAAAAGTTTATAAATATATAAATCCCTTCCAGAAGGGAAGTGAACATCGAGCCAGTGACCACATTTCTCCAAGAAACTTCTCTTTACTTTGAGCTACCCTTTTTGAAATATGATTTCTACAGAAGGTGTTTGTTCCATGGTGTTGGTTTATTTATTTTTTTAATCCACAACTGAATGGATTCAGTGCACTCAGACTTTCCTGAGCAGGGTGTGCCAGCCCAAAGCAGGAGCAGCCACAGTGGAAGCAGCAAGAGAGGCGAGGGGTGAGGAGCAAAGGCTGCACCCTGGGATTTGCCCCCCCATCCCTGAGATGTGCCCTTTATCCCTGGGATGTATCCCTCCATCCCTGGGATGATGAACTCTCCATCCCTGGGATGTGTCCCTCCATCCCTGGGATGATGAACTCTCCATCCCTGGGATGTGTCCCTCCATCCCTGGGATGATGTGCCCTCCATCCCTGGGATGATGTGCCCTCCATCCCTGGGATGTGCCCTCCATCCCTGGGATGATGTGCCCTCCATCCCTTGGATGATGTGTCCTCCATCCCTGGGATGAGGTGCCCTCTATTCTAGGATGATGAGCCCTCCATCCCTGGGATGATGAGCCCTCCATCCCTGAGATGTGCCCTCCATCCCTGGCATGATGAACTCTCCATCCCTGGGATGATGTGCTCTCCATCCCTGGCATGATGAACTCTCCATCCCTGGGATGATGTGCTCTCCATCCCTGGGATGATGAACTCTCCATCCCTGGCATGATGAACTCTCCATCCCTGGGATGATGTGCTCTCCATCCCTGGGATGATGAACTCTCCATCCCTGGCATGATGTGCTCTCCATCCCTGGAGCTCTCTGAGTCAGAGACGTGCACAGAGTCCTGTGGCAGGTCCACAAGTCAGTGCAGAGACAAATCCCCGTGCCCAGTCAGCTCCCTGAGTTAAAACCTGGGACTGGCAGTACATCAAGAACCAGAATTTGCTCCAGATTTAAGCAAATGCAGCATGGCAGGTGTACAATGGAATTTAGGTCAGGCAGGGGAGAGAGGTCAACAGCACAGAGCCATGGGCTCTAAATTTGACTAATCAAAGGCTGGCCAGGGGTTCAGCCCTGGCAGCTGAAGTGGCAAACAGAGGATAATTACACGTTTGGGAAAACATCCCCCTGGGCACTTGTAGGCAGTGCAGATCACCAGAAAGGATTGGGATAAAAAGCAATAATAACCAGGTCAGCTGGTAGCAGCCAGAACATCAACTGCAATAATCACAATCCAGGCTCTGCAAAGAGATTTTTGGGGAGGACTGGAAGACAAGGCAAGAACAAGTGTGTAGGGAAGTGCAGCTGTGTAGCTGTTTGGGAAACAAGAATTTTAAAGACTCCTATATAAAAATAAGAACAATCTGACACATTAGATTTAGCAGACAAGTCAGAGATAAACTTCTTAATTTTTATGACAAATGTAAAATATTTTTAAATATTGCTTGGAAAATTGCTCTTTATTTCAGGCAGGTGTTCAATGAAGCCTTTGCAGCAGCATGAAGATGTCTGCAGAAATCTAAAGCACATAAATCCAAGGAAATACCCCTGGGGTTAAGAAGGAGGATGTAATGTAAATTATTCATAGCTGGAAATTAGTAATTAGTCATTTGGTGACAGAGGAGACAGGAAGCCCAAACCAAGTTCATCAAGGGGTTCTAGGCCCTTTTTCAGCCAGGCTGCAAAGGGACAAGCAGGGGAAAAGCCACAACAGCCCCGGGTGTGATGCTGCCCAGTGAGAGGCTGTGATGCAGGAGCAGGGTGTGGCTCAGAGAGCCCCGGGGGATGTGAATAAAACCCTGCCCTGCAGGGGCGTGTGCAGTGAGAAGATAAAGACACGGATGAGCTGCCACACCTCTGTTCAGTGACACCTTGAATGATGTCCCTCAGCCAGTGGAGGGCACCTCGTCCCATGGGGCTGCACGTTTAGGATGGTGAATACACCAAAATATGGCACTGGGGTTAAATGTTGTATTATTATTAATTCTGAGCACTTTGGGGCAGGGGCCTTAAACAGGGAGCATTTGCTGCTTATGGGGATGTTCCCTGGGAATGTACAATCCTGCTCCTGGAAAAGAACTGGAATGAAAGGATTCAAATAAATATGGGAAACAGAAGTGCATAAGGATAAAATAAATGTATTTTATTGTAATGAAGGTAATAAACAGAGTTGTAGGAAAAAAAAAACAATTATTTTAAAAATTGATGGTTCACCATATTAGAGGAGTTATTTTATTTAACTAATACTTGTTGGATTTTGGGAGCTGCTTTGGAAAGGATTCTTTGTTTAGAAATTAGAAAACTAGAAAAATGCAATAAAACTTGCGCTCCTTATAAAATAAATGAATATATTTTGTAAGGCCACTCTTCCCATGGCAGGGATGTTGAAACAAGAAGATTTTTAAAGTCCCTTCCAATCCAAACCATTCTATGATCCTATGATTATAATTCAAATAAAGAATTTATAACTCGTGGGGAAAAGTAACTTTGAAAGATTGGGTTTTAAAAATCTGCAGAATTTAAATTTTAACATGAAAATGCACTTTCATTTTAAAATATTATTAGGAACAAGGGCATACATATAAGTTTATTTAAGCAGTTAATTTATTGCAACAAGTTGGTTTCATAGACTCAAACTGTGCAACAGATTTAGGGCAATTATTTCCTAGGGCATGGAGGCCTCCATTTGAATTTTCCCACAAAAAAAATGGATGTGGGTTGACAGTCTGGAATAATTTTAACAGGCCTGTGTATTTGTTACCTGCAGTTTGTTATACAGAAGAAAAGAAAATGTATACAAGGTGGAGAGCAGCCACACTATAGCAACAAACTGTTAAAACAGGGCACATATATAGGTCAAGAAAGAGTTTCCATGGAGTGGGAAAAGCAGGGAAAGAAGATTTAGGAGACAGAAATAATTACTGAGGGAATTTTTGGCATGTGGACACTGTCAGGGTAGAGTCAAAGCCATCTGAAGCAAAGCTGGCCAGTTTTTGCTGTATGAGCAGCACAGCAGTGAGGATCATTTTTACAGGGCTGAGGGAGGAAATGAGAAGATTACACATAAATCAACAGAATTGGAAAAATGTAATAATATAGAATTCTGACAAATACTGGTTTAAAATACATTCACTTATATAAAAGCTCTCACCAAAGCTGCATATAAACCCATAAGCTACCAAGAGTTCGAATAAGAGACTCTGGGGTTTTACTCATAAAAATGTGCTGACATGGTCGGGTCATTTTTTTTTTTTTTTTATTAAGCTTAGCAGTAGGATCAGAATGTACATCCATGCATGGCTTGAGAAGAAAAATGTCCAATTTGAGAAGTCTGGTACCAGGCAGTGAATGAGATTAAGAAAATGAGATCTCAACACAGGGAAAAGCTCCTGTTTTTCTCCTATATAAAAAAGAGTAATCACACTGTCAGCAGCAAAAATGATGCTGTTCTAGTGGATGCTGGAAATATCACATTGCATTTGCTGTGGCAATGCAAAGCTGACAAAGATTTACACATTTCCTTCCTCCTGACTTTACTTTCTTTATTGTGTTTACCTTTTAAGTAGAAAAAGTTGCTTGCAGAGAGCAAAAGACAAATGGGATGAGAGCAAAAGAATTAATTGTGATCAGGCACCTCAATTCATCCACTTTTAATTTTTTTTTTTAATGCAAAAGGACCTGATCACAAAATGGGAATTTTATTTTAGTTCCATCTTTAAACAAGGGAGTAGAATTATGATATTCAAAGTCCTCAGTAAGACTATAAAAATACCATTTAGATGTGTAAATAACGTCCTGTGAAGTGTAAATGAGCACTTGGGCAGCCAGATGCTCCATATCTCTCCAGAATGGCATGTGGTCAGGGAGAGAGAACCATTATCTATCTCCTCCAAACACTCACACTGTAATTAATTTATTTGTTCCTGCATGCACTTGTACTGGTGATGCTCTTTACAAGCTTTTATAGAACTATAGTAAAAATATTCTCTGGAAATGACTCCTGATTAGGTTCAGAAAGCCCTGAAAACATTTGCTTTGTAAAAAGCAATTTTTCCAGAACTATTCTCAATCCTGTAAACTGTACACACTAAAATGTGCCATTCCTCTGAGACATTCATGTGATGGCAACTTAAAATCCAAAATTTTTGGTCTAATCTTTATATCATGAAGGAGCTAGAAAATGTGATAAAACATTGCTGGGATTTTGATGGGTTGACCATATCCATGTAAAATGATGACATATATCCCATTCCCAGCACAGGGTAATTCCCATGGGACAGCTGCTGTCTGATCTGCTGTGGTCACCTGTGACATCTGTCCTGGGTGACAGGGTGAAGAGTGACAAAGTGTCCCTCGTTCAGCTCCTCCTGGGAAAGCACCAAACCCACGAGGACAAGGGCAGTGACAGGGGCAGCAAAGTCAGGAATGATGGGGCTGCGCTTGCTCAAGGTTTGAGAGGAAATTCTGGAATTAACAAATTCATGGAATGGAAATCCACTGAGGGGTTGTGGAATCATGGAAACCACACCTGAAGCTGAGAGTGGCCAGAAGCTGGGAGAGTTTGGGTGGGGGAATTGTCTGTGCCTGCTCTGTTCCTGCTCCTTGCCACCAGAGAGAGTGGCCTGAGGTGGGCAGACCTTCAGTGGGATCACTTCCCTTTCATTTTTACTTAACTTTATTTATAAACCTGTGGAAACTGCCATCTGCTGAAGTCTGCATGGTTGGTATGACTCCTCTGGACAGAAAGTGATGTAAAAAGCCCCTCTTCTGTATTTGACACCTGAACAGATGTTTGACCAAATCAGTAAATAGGCACAGATTTTATTTTTAATGCCTGAAGTTGCAATTTTATGGGATCGTTTTTGAAGACCCAAAAGAGATAAAAAATACTTGAAAAGATTTGATAGAAAATCCAATTTAACCTGTTCAAACAAAACAGGACTGAGCTTTGCATATTTTGCTGTCTGAGAGGTTTCATATTTCTCCTTCTTCAACCCCTGAGGAGATTCAACCATTTGCCTGTTCAGAGCTAGGGCAATAAAAAAAAGGGGTTTGTGATAATCCAGTCACTGGAGATGCATGAATGTTCAGACGATAAAGCAGGTGAAACACCACACAGTGACCCCAGAGCCAAGGCATGGTGTGAAATGCAGGTTTGCTCCTGCTCCCACCTTCAGAGGTGCACAGCTCAGGGGAGGTGGCTCTGCACCCCTGGGGCACCACAGGCTGAGGAAAAGGGCTGATTTTAACCTCTGAGTTTTCCCATAAAGCCAGAAAATAAGGAATTGTTTTGCAGAAGATGCTTTCATCACAAACACAGGAGCAGATAAGAGAAGATCAAAGTTAATTTTTCACTAAGGAGGGGAGCTAATAAATTAAAGCACTAGATAACACCAAGAAAATGTTGGCTCTAGGAAAATCCAATAGGTAAGCCAACTGCTCAACAATGCCAAAATTAAATGCAAATATTTAAAGACAGTATCATCTGGAAATTACAGGGACAGAGATTAACCAGCAACTGAGGAGGGACGATTTTTACCAGGACATGATCAGAGGTGGGAAAGCCTTCATCCTATTGATCAGAGCTATAAAATGTGGATGCTGTGCACACGTGTGTGCCATCTGCAGAGCCTGGCAGCCACCTTCCCACATTATGGATGATAAGAAAGTAACACAGTGGCAGCAGTGGCTCGTGGTGTGCTCCACCATGCAGGTGGTGTTTGCACACAAACGCTTTTTTTGGAATGAGAACTCGGGGTCAAAATAATCCAGGGAGTTGTTTGGGCAGAGAAACAAACAATATGAAAATAAACGTGAGCTCACTGCAGCCCTTCCTGCCTGGGCTGTTGTGTTTATGGCAGGTTCCCAAAGGTTGCAGGTCCCCTTTGTAGTCCTGCAATGCACCTGCCACCTTTGCAGAGCAAACTCACGCCTCTGTTTTCACTTTGGTGATCTCCAAGAAGGCACCCAGGTTTAGCCCTTAATACTATTTTCATGAATTGCATCGTGGAGATGTAGGTTGAAAGACACACCTTGTACAAGCAAAAATTGTGAGTACTTAAAGGAACAAAATAAGGTACCATGGCTTTGGCAGAGCAGAAGACACTGAACAATTCATAGCTGTTATCACCAGAATGTTAAAAAAGAAATTTCATGTCCAACCTTGGCTTTCTGCCACAGTTACACACCAAAATGAGCCTTTCACTGTGATCCAAAAGAGACAATGACCACAAAGATGAATTAGGACACACCGAGTTTGGGGAGATCAGCTCTGCAGTGTTGTCACTGCATTTAAATGCATGGACAATCTATGGAGTGGAAACAAATCATAGCAGCCCAGAGCTGCCCGAGTGAGACTCAGACTCTGAACGTGTGATTTAATGCTGGTTTCGAAGAATAATCTGCAGTGGGGTGAAAGGCTGGTCTCACATCCATTAATAACAATCAGAATCTCATCATTCTAATACCAAATTATTTTGTGAGAGTATTTTCTTCTGTTTGGTTCCGTGTTGGGCTACAAGGAAAAACATGTTACCAATTTCAGTGAGGCAGAAGGCATTCTTGGCTCTTATATCTTCTGAAATGCATCCATTTTCCCAATTAACTACTTAATTTTATTGTGGATTTGGAAGCCTTAAACTCAGCCCTGTGCTGCTTCACTCTACAAGTCCTGCTTACAAAGCTCTCTGACCAAAGATGCCTTGTGGAAAAGATTTATCTGGGGAAATTACTTCTTGTTTTGTGAGTCTGGGAGAAAAAGCAAAAATGAAAACCTAAAGCGTCAAACTTTCATCATTACTTTTGAATTGATTGCAAATATTTGACTCAGCAGAATATAGACATCAGTAAGGAAATAACTTATCTGTTCAAAATACTCTTAAAAATACAATGGCAAGAACATGCTGGGTATTTTAAGATACTTACAAAAAATAAGTGCATGGGAAAGATGTACAGTAAATGATAAGGCAGATGTTTATACAATCTTTTTACAGAGTCCAGAGCAGAATTCTGTGTCACTGATGGTTCCTTTTGGTAAACACATTCAATTGCTCACTATCAGGGAGCCTTTACTAATTTTCTCTTTGCAGGCAGCAGAGATAAGAAAAGTGCACTGCCAGCTTTTTTAGCGCTGCTAGAGCCTCGGAGCTCCTTTTTAACACAGATGGTACAGAGGTGGAACAGAGTCTCATATTTCTAATAATAGCTATCATTCGTAGGGAATTATATTCCCAAGGCACTTTTCTACTTCTCATATACACATATTTACATAGAGATACCCATAAAATAGATTTTAAAAAGGAATTTATGTGTGTAAAAAGAGGCCACTGAAGGCAGAGTATCTCCTCTAGCAGATTTCCTGGGGGCTGCCTGCTGAGCTTCAGGACAGAGCGTGCCGTGCTCTGCCTCGGGGATTTATTTCAACTTGCATGGCAATCCACTGTGAAATTATGATTTCTCAGTGCTGAGTGGCTGTTGCTGGCAGGAAATGAGGTTTATGAATGCTAATGATATATGATTGGAGCCCACCACACAGCTCTTTTGCCTCCACTGCAGAGGAAGGCTCAGAGCTGCGTGCCAGCAGCGCTCGTCTCGTTCCCCACTCTGCACCACAGGGCTTGGAGAAAGTCCCAGTGTCTGCTTAGGATTAACTTTGGAGACTTTTGGAACAGAAGTTGCCCCCTCCACCCCAAATACATTAAAAAAAAAAATACAGGCAAACCTTAGGAGAGGGGTCAGCACTAAATAAAGTTGGGTAAAGGGGGATCTAATAATTCTGGCTCCACTCCAGCCAGAAAACCTGCCACAATATCCAGAGATCCCAGATCATTAAGGTCCAGCCTGAAAAGGGATGGTCATTGGATCCAAGACACCAAATTTTTCTGGTTTTCCTTCCTTATCTGCAGGCAAAGTGATGCCAACAGATTACAAAATACACCAGGAGAACTGGTGAGAAAATTTGCATTATTATAGGAAGACCTTGGCCTTAGATGCCAAGGACAGCAAATGAAATGTAATAAGTGGAATTTACCTTCTTGAAAACAATAGGGCTCAATGATTTTCTTTTTAATTTTTGGTATGTCACTGGAGTTTTGACAAATTTAATGTGTGCATGACAGCAGAATGTGAAGGGCACATTTCTCTGCCCATCAGGGTTAGAAGGCAGCTGTCTCTGAGTTAAGTGACACAAAATTTATCACAGTGTTCATGCTTTAAAAAACAATCTCTGGTTGTGACTCGAAGTGTTCTGGACCACTCTATGAAAACTCCATGTTTCCTTGTCTGATACTGATTTTAATTGCAGATAATTAGCATCGGGTTGTTTACATACCCTGTTTGTCTGACCATGGGAGATTGATGGTATCTGTTAGATGATTTATTTCCCAGATGTTAAGAGTGTGCAGTGTTTGAAAGTTAATTTGAGAAGAAGTGGAGTGGAAGGAACAAAAGACTTAGATTAAAATGCTGTTAAATGCCACAGTGGTTAAATCCATAGCAAACCAACCTAAACCATAATTTTATAGGGTTCCTTTTCACCATTTGCACCCAAACCTTAGAACACAAATCTTATCCTTTTATTGTTAAATGACACTTTTTGAAGCACAGTCGTTTAACTTCCAATTGCCATGCTTATTTGTGAAGTTAAGAATACTAAGGGAAGTTTAAGCCCCATATAATTGAAAACATCAAATTATACACCCATGAAAATGGGATTTAGAATGGGAATAGCAGCTGATGCTTAACTGAAACAGATATGCTGGAGTAACAGTTATGTACCTGGTTTTTAATTCTGCAGATGACTCATTTATGAAGGAGTTACCAGTCCTGTAATTTTGAAGAAAGGTAAAGGTCAAGCATCTTATTTGCAAATCCATGTTCCTTGGTTATTGAATATATATCTCAATTCAGATTTACATGTAAGTAATAAACCTGGAAATATTTTAAGCTGATTAAATGAAAGTGGATTTCGTATTACAACATGCTAAAACCTACCTACAGAATAAATAACAAGCCCTTGAAGGAAATTTAAATAGAAAGTGATTAATACCTTAAACTGATGAATAATACAGTTTTCTAAGAGGTGTGCTAATGAATCAGACACCTCTGCTTGCAGTGAGTCCATGTGGGTGGGCCCTGCAGCTGGAACACCCTGAGCTGGGGTCTCTGTGTGGGTGGAAAGGTCCAAACACACCCACATGTGGCTGCAGAACAGGGACTGACCCCTCAGCACTCTGTGGTCCTTCACATCCTACTTGGAAAATGCCAAAGAAGGCCAAATATCATTGACCTGGGTGTTTGTGAAGAGTTTCTGCCAAGTTCCAGGCAAATCTATAAAGAATAAACATGATTTTACTCAGATTCTTACTCACTTCATTAGCAGAACCAAGTAGTTATTATGAGTTACAACTATTTTCTTAATTAGAACACATTTTTATCTACCAACTATTTGGTTTGTTACTCCTTTTAATTACAGATCTCAGTAAGGAACGTTGGGAAAGATGAAAGGGTCAAAGTGAGGATCTTGGAGGATAAACTGTTGTCTTTAAAAGCAATCCCTACTGGAAGAAAATATGATGATTGAGAGGCCAGCGGTGCTGGGGTAAGCACAAGATAAGTCACAAGCTATTTGAAGTAATGTTTCCTTTGATCTGCCAGGCCTTTCCATACATAAGGAAATTCAGTGGGGTGCTAAAGGCTCTGCTAATCTTCCTAATGATATGCTGAGGATGCTTAAGGCTGAGGTTAAAGAGGCCTTTCAGTGCAGCTTGATTTGTGAACTTTTGAAATACAGAACTAACCTCCCTCTCCAAGATATTTGCAAAGCAGCTGCTCACATTAGCAAGTGTGTGGGCAACTGAGTGGATGAGCTCAGGTCAGAAAAGCTAAAAAGAGAACTTTTAGATGAGCTTTGCCTTTAGCAGTGCTGCCCTGGGCAGTGATGTTGTGGGGTTCCCACAGGGCTTTAGGAACCAAGTGTGTTAAGAACAAGGGTGGTTTAAAATTCTTGAGGAAAACAGGCAATCAGAGGGCTGGGTTGGTCAAAATCTTTCACAATTATTATCTGCCAGGCTGGTGGGCACAAAACACATGTGCTTGGGAAGACTCAAGATCCTCTTTTAAACATCTGATTTTTTAAGTCAACCTTTAACATTACCATGGCATTCAAAATCAGGCATGAGAGCAGAATCAACATTTGGCTAAAGAGCCTGAAAGTAAACTGGGGAGCCTTAATTTGTCGAGTTCAAGAATAATTTACAGGGAGAGAAAAAAAATAAAGTTATAGAAAGAAACATGTAATCCGTTTTGGCACCACTGAGCTCTGAGTTTGATTTTGCCTGGTTCACACTCCTTGTGTGCCCAAACAGAGCACATCTGTATCCTTCAATCCGGGTGAGGTTCAGAAAGGGAGACCTCTCCCAGGCTGGCAGTGTGACTGTAAGCTTCAGACTGTGCCCAGCACATATAAACTCCACACTGAGTCTGGCAGCCATGGCAACTTTCTTCCCAAACAGAAGGGATTGGGATCATCCCTTGCACAGCCAGGTCTCCTCAGGCCAGAGGATAACCTATAAATTGTCACAGGTGACACACAGGTACAAGGTGAGGCTGTTATCACACCAGTACAGGGGAGACCTGGCTCCACAGCTGCCTGGACATGGAATTGAGGGATGCTTTCAGGCCAGGATGGCATCAGAGGTGGCCAGAGCACTGCTGGAAGGACCACACAGCAGGGCATGCAGGGGAGATGAGGCAGGGCTGGTGGCCACCAAGCAGAGCCAAAATGAGCCAGGTGGGTGGCAGGGAGCACTGGAACCTGGGGCTGAGGGTCAGCTCTCTTCTCCAGTCAAGCTGCCTGGGACAGCTCACTCACTCCCAACTTTTCTCCAAGCAGGTTTTCCTGATCAGGCAATTAAAAAGCCCAGTGTGGAGCTCGTGGCAATAAATAGAAAAACACCTTCCTCTCTCCGTTGGCAGCTACCTGCCAGTCTGTGCTGCATGGGACAGCCAATCCCCCTCTGAGGAAGATTAATAACATTTCCTAAGTACAGGCTAAAACCTAATTTTCAGATACTCTCAGTTGCCCAAGGGTTATTTGGTTGCTCCATGCAAAGTGAAATATTTTACCATGAGAAATCTGCCACCACACATTTTAGTGGTGAGGTTTAGAGCACATCTGTGGGAGGTAAGGGTTGACTCCCCTCAACCAAAGGAAAAGGAATTATTCCTTGCACTGCAGGCAAGTACTTTAATTGGTGGCAATGATTTAAATACAAGTTTTGAGGCACTGCTTAAGAATTTAGCAGTCCTAGGTTTGCTATTGTCATTATTTATTTGGTCTTGTGTTATCTGGGGACTTGAGTCACTGCATTCCTCAGGAAAGTGCCAGCGTTTTCATTGGAATGACAGAGTGACATTCAGCTGCTTCAATTGGCCTATTTTTATATCTGATTGCACATGAAAGTAAACCTTTTTAATTCTGTAAAAATGGGTAAGTTTTGAGCAAATCTGCCTGGAACTGACAGGCAGGGAATCCTGTGAAGCCAAATAGACTTAGGGCTGAGATAGGAGCCAGTCCTAATGCTGTTAAGGCTCAGTTTCTGTGCAGAAGCAGGGATGGAGGTGCTTTGGAAACTTCACTGGCAGAAACCAAATACCTAAAAAAATTAGACCACTGGAAACATTTCTTTGATTTTGAGGGACCAGAGTTTAGGTGTGGAAATCAGTACTTGTCTGCTGGTAAACGCATCTATGTGAGACTTGAAAAATTCAGATTCATGGTTTATTCCACCAACATTTTGAGTATGGAATATTCCAAATATATAGTTGGGAGTTTTAGCAAAAAGAGAAAAAAATATTAATGCTTCTTATTCATTGCTTAGAAGAGTTTTTCTAATGAATAAACCTATGTCTATAGACAGTAAAGAGATATCTCTAAAAACTATAGAGTGAGATGGTGAAGTATCTGGAGAAGTATCCTTCCCTTTTTTGCCATCATGACTGGTGGCTTTACCTTTTCCAGCTGTAATCTACTGGATGAAACAGAGGAGAAGAGAGGAAGTCCAGTTATAAGCTCAAAACCATTAAAAAACCCACAACCCCCAGTTTTTATTCGGGGCACACACTTCTTGCCTCTCACTGAGTGGGTTTCCAAGGACCAGCTGCATGTAAACAGTCACAGAGGCTAAAACAGGGCAGCTAAGTCAAAAGGTGAGATCATGGAAACCACCAACCATTTATTGCCTCACCTCAGAGACCTCTCAGCTACATGTGGCTGCCACTTCCAGCCTTTAAAATTTCCCCTGGTTTTGAGGCTTCCTGCAAGCCCAGGATTGCCTCAGCCCTGAGCCTGCCAAGGAACCTGGCACATCACTGAGTCCCCAAAGGTCCCCACCTTCCCCCAGGAAGGAAACATTCCCAGATGATGTCTAGGACACCATTGTACATTATTAAAAATCGTGGGGGCTGCCACTGTTTTTCAAAAATTAATCGGAGGAAAAAAAAGTCAGATATTTTTTAAAATAGATCATAAAATTTTCTGTTCATACTCGTGAGATTAGGACCATATCTCCTCATTCTAAGTCATGACCAACAGCCAGGTCGCAGCACCCTGCAAATATTCTCAAATCTGGGTTGCTGCTCTCCTCACAGCAGCTCCTGCTACCGAGTGTCTGATAGTCAATGCCATTGCTTTTGTTGGCTCAAAATTCCTCTGAGGAGCCTGTGGAGCTGCACATGCCTCTTTCTCAGAGGCAGGAGTTCACCACCACTCAGAAATATTTGGGAATGTTTATTTGTGTGGATGTGTATGAGTGCAGAGATAAGTGTGTGGGCACGTGTTTGTGTATTTAACCACGCAGAAATAAACTTTCTGGATGGAAGCTGATAATGGTCACATAAAAGCAAGCACTGAAATGATTGCTAAAATAATCAAAAGTCCTTTTTTTATCCTCACAAAACAGGTCCTTGCTGATAATGTTAAATGCTAATATTAAAACCTGTAACTACTGTATGGAAATATGGAAAATTATACTGGATCCCTAACTCCTGGATAAGACAAAGAATGTTAATTGGGCCAAATCTTGGTATGAAGAAAAAAAATAGTTGAATTTCAAGAGGCAGAGGTTTCAGCCAGAGAGAAAACAACAAAGAAAGGAGCAGAGCTGGAATAACACCCAGGTTATGTTCACTATCACAGGGTAACATGTAGGAGGTAACAACCAAGACCTGCACATGCTGGAATTTGAACAGGTCAGAAAAACTCAGAATTCTGTGTTTAAGAGGATATGTGGGAGGATGGGAGGATGGAGTGCCAGGACACTGCTGGCATCTAGCACCAGATGAGGATCTGAATCACCCTGGCCAGTCCCGAGCTCTTGGTGTTCATGGAAACCAAACCGAGCTGGGCAGAGCCTCACTGGAAACCAACCTTGCCTGGACTCTTTTCCAAGTCAGGTCATGAATAAAAACATTTCTCTGGAAAGTACCTAACGGTGTATTTAGGATGAAGACACACTTTCAAAAACCTCCAAGGAACAGAGTTTCTGCAAAAGTATTACAGTGATGCTGAGGGCAGTCCCCTGAAACCTCTCTATCCCCAGTAATCTTAAACCTCCAAATTCCCACAAGACTGACCCCTTATTGAGAGCAAACATAAAGGGGCTGTTTTCTCAGCCTCTCTGCACTTCATGAAGACCTGAACTGCAGAGGAGACAAGAACAGGAAAGAAAATCTTGTGGGTGAATATTTCATTCTATGGAAGGCAATGGCCAATCCTGGGTCAGGTTGTGTGAGGGAAAGATTTCTTCCTGTGCTTTTAGATATGTAAAAACACATTGCATGAATAAAATTAGAAATTACTTCACTGGGCTCTGGTAACTGCAATAATAATCTGATGTAAGTTTGAGAAGAACCACATTTGAATGATTCCTATCTTCAAGTAATATCAGTTTTCCACAATGGCTGTTGCTCTCTGATTATTTGCTGTTACTTCATTCCCTGTGTAGCTGTGGTAGTTGCTTTGGCTATTTTTAAGTGCTGTGCATTTTTATGCTCACGAGTAGTGCAGTCTTGCCATTTATTTGCACTGGGAGATTTTGGGGAGTGTGCAAATCTAAGCTGTGTAATTTGGGACAACAACCGTGCAACCATTGTGCTGAGTATGGATTCAATTTTTGCTTGAGTTTCCTCCATCTGACACTCCCTGCCTACTCATTTAAGGATTTTTTTTTTTTTTGCTGCAGACTATCCAATATCTACCAAACATGCTCAAATTCTGGGACTTTGGGGGTCACATGAAAAAACCTCCCATCTCTCCACTCCATCCATCTGTTTTTTCCCAAGCTAGAGCTGTTTTCCATCACTGGGTCAGTAGATGGAGGACATGGTTGAGCCCAACAGCTGCTGCACAAAAGGCAGTGATGCCAAAGGCATCCTTCTTGTAGAAGGGAACACAGATGGAGAGATCTCTTCCTGAGGCCAGAGGATGCACTTCCCAAGGACAAACAGCAGCCAGAGTTATGCACTGGCTTGATGCCATAAACATGGCCAAAAGCAGGGGGCTGCAGTTCTAAAGGAAAATGGCACTTCCCAAGGGAACAGGTGGATGAATGTTGGTTCCCAGAAACCTGGGGGTTTTGAGCTTTCTGTGCTGTCAGAGCACTGCTTGTGACCTGAGGCTTTGGAGAAAGCTTCCAAATTTGAGTGATGGAGTTAAAGTCACAGGTGTGTAGTGAAATAGAAGTGTGCGCTTTGACATAATGATAAGTTTTAAATTTGAAGTTTTTATAGTATAGTAATAAGTATAGGACAAGATGGAAGATTTTAAGTGTTCTCTTTTTCAGTGTTCTTCTTCCTTCTTCTTCTTCTTCATGGTTTCAAGTAGTAGTTTCTGGTTAGCCAGTCAGTGTCACACTGAAGGTCATGAAAATTTGGTTATTAGGTTAAAAGGATAAATAAAATAAGTGTTAATTCTCTATTGAACAGTTTAGCTTTAGGAGACCTTGTAGCAGCTGGATCTTGCTCCATTTTTCCTTGCTTCTAGCAATTAGCTAGAAGAGCTGTTTTAATAAAATTTAATGAACAACCAAGCCCAAACACAAAAAAGTAAAAACAGAAAGAAACAAAACCAAACCACTAATCAGGTGGTGCAAAACTCCCACCACTGTTACGGATGAAAATGAAAATGTGAAGCCCTGGAAAGGATGAAAGGATCTGGTGGAAAGTGGTGGAAAAGGGGAGGTTGTATGCACATGGCTGTTGACAGGTGAAAGCTGGGTTCCTTTTGGGTTTCTATTTAGTTATAGATGTGGCAGGAAGTTCCACTGGAATTAAAAAAAAAAAAAAATCACAGAGAGCAGCCCAGGAGCGTTGGAAGGTGTGGGCAGGACGGTGCCAGTCACAGGAACAAAGGCAATGTTTGCACACTTTGACAGGGCAGCCGTTGAGGTGCATGACAGGAGAGGTAAAAAAGATCTTTGATTTGAGCCACAGTTTGACTGCTCTCAGAGTCTATGAGGCTGGATTGGTTATGTTTTTGCTATAAGGGGTAACACCAAATTTTTTTATATAAGAGGTGACACCTAAGTGACACCAAACCAAGGCAGAGAGAGCCAGGGGTTCCAACCCCAGCTGAACCCAGTGGCTGCAGGATCATGGCTTTGTGGGAGCAGTGTCAGCAGCCAAAAAATGGGAATAAACCAGCTGACACACAGCCCACTGTGGAGCAGGGGGAGATGAAGGGAGATGCAGAGCATGGTTATCTCTCTGTGCCTCTCTCCTTGCCCAAAACTCCTTTACCTGGAAGCAGGATGGCCAAAGGCGAGTACAGAACTGCTCTGGAGGCCCCTGAATCTTGGTTTATCCATGACCAGTCCTGGACACTCCAGTGCTGCCCTAAAGGCCTCTGGTACAAGCAGAGGAGCTTTAGCAGGGTCTGGCAGTGGGGGGACAGCAAGCTTTGGGTTCAATTGCATTGGGTAACATTTGGTTATATTTAAATATTTTAGTGGATGTTGGCTGGGTGTTTCTCACCACTGTTACACATCTGCAGCCTCCAGCTTCAGGGTTGCAGTCCTCTAGTTTGTATTTCTGCTTGTCAGACACGAGCCTAAGTGAGTGTCCCAGCACTGTATGTCAGAGAGGGACAGGCATAAATACAGAAATGGAAATTTCCCAAACATGTTTGTCATAAGGTCAGATAAGTGGAGAGAAGCTTGGTCCAGTTAATAATTAATAGCAGACTTTTAAAGTAGGAAAATCATCTTGTTTGTCATAATTCATTGTTATAAAATGGAACTATGTTCTGCTGAATTTATGAGGGAAATCCTCAAACCTCTGTTTATTTTTTGGTGCCAGATTAGTCAGTTTTGTTATCCTTAGCAATAATTTGTGATATAATGAAAAGTTTGGTGTGATTTATACAAAGGAGTTTATGTTCTTCATTGTAAATAAACACTGTTCATTTTGTGTCATTAAGCTGAATCAAGAAATATGTGGTTTAAGATGCAGTTTACAAGCTAGTGAATATCAGAAATGATAAATAGCATGACAGTCTTTTTGGAAAGGATGTAAGTCTTCATGCTTCCAGGACATAAGATAACCTCTAATTAATGGGGGGCTGGTAAGAATTCTTTCCTGTCAGCAACTTATTCCATAATCGCCTTCTGTAAAGCTTCCTGTCCTTTCCTCTGAAGCAGCTGCTGTGCTTCTGCAGGAACAGGATGATAAAATCAATAAATCCCTGACCCACTCCTATACCTCTGTGAATGTCTTTTTTGATGGGAACTTTTCATCCACCCAAGACCCAGGTTCAGTTTGCTTTGTTTGCAAGGCAAAAACTGCTGAATGCCAAGGCAGAAGGAATGACTTGCTTCCTTTAGTGATGCCTTCACTTGTGACAGGAAAAACAAAGCCTAAATCCTTCAACTCATGTGTTGGCATGTAGGAAGGAAGGTAAAGTGATTTTTTTCAATGACTTCACCTGGAGAAGCAGTTGGTTGTGTTGTTCATATGGACCCACAGTACAAATATCCACCTAATAGAGAGAGAGAAAAGCCCAATTCTTGAGAGGTTGTCTGGGTAAAAGAAATCCCACCCCAACCATCCTCTGAGATTTAGAGCTGTGTTTAGGAAGCCTTCTACTTTGCCCTGCCCCCCTCAACTCTGTTGTTTATAATTTCCTCCTAATATTTCCACTTGTCTTCACCAAAGCTACTTTTGGACTAAAGCCTTATTTTTGCTATGTAACAGGTAGGCCTCCAAAATGAGCTGATGGTTTCATTCACTGGATTCTAAGATAAATGGAGGAAATGGTTCTCTGGAAGTGCCTTTGCCCTTTTATCTGTCATATAAAGCAGCTGAGGGATTGGCATAGGCTGAGACAGGCTTAGTTTAACATTAAACTAATTGAAAGTTGCTGCAATGAATCACATCTAATGTGTCATTGGGAAGGAGGTTTCTTGATCTTTAGATAATAATGCAGTCTAAGATAATATATATCCACTTCTTTAAAGGTAGGAAGTAGGCTGGGAAAGGGGAAGTTTCTAATGAGTAATAAAACTGCAGATGCACACACCTGGTTTGGGAAGATGATCTTCTGCAGGTCAGGGTCTGAGCCAATTCAAGGAAGCCCTAACTGGACATGAATGAGATTTTTTTTGTCCTCCAGGCAATTCAACAACAGGACACTTTCCTGAGGTGTATTTGCAGTTCCCTCCCTCCCCTTCTTCTCCCATCAGTGTCAAAGCTTGAATTATGTTGTCTTTTTGGTTTTTGGGGTTTTTTTTCTCTTGTTCAGAAAAATGAATCTATCCATGCTTCAGATCTCTGTGCCTTCCACAGGTTGTACTGATCATCAGCTACTAGCTGTGAATAAAGCCTTAAAACCTTATTTAAACATCACAGCACTAATTATGGTTTCCTTAAGCAAAATGCTCTTAAACTATAATTACCCATAAGATTACACTTTGGCAGTTACACAAGAAATTGTATTACAGGATTGTAACGGGGGGCTGAGCTCACCCCAGTCAATCACATCTGGTGAGAAGAACAAGTGCAGCAGTCAGAGTCAGCAGTGAAAAACCATCCCTGTGTTTTGCCCAGCCCAAATATATGCAGAAAACTCATTTAATACTCAGCATGCACTATTCAGTTTACAGCACTGCTCCCAGTTCTCAGCTGATGTAAACAGATGTTGATCTGCTGAATATTGATTTCCATCAGTTCAGGTTTCACTTCTCTATGATCCTAAAAGATCTCTTCCCTTTGTGTTTAATGTCAAGTGCACTGTTCACCACCACCAAAAAGGGAAGCAACTCTAATTCACGTTTTGGGGTTTTTTTAAAAGGAAACAGGAAATTTTGGAGGGCAGTTCTGATAAAACAGACACTCTGGTCCTTATGAGGGTTCACTCCTCACTCCATCCCTTCTTAGCATGAAACACAAAGTAAACAGGACTGGAAATTTGGAACAAGTTCAGACTTTAGAATAGATGGAGGGTTGGGGCTAGAACAGACATTTTCCTCTCATCCTCTGTAAACCCACACTCCCAGTGCATGATCGGGTAGTTTCTTTTAATAAAAAATACATGAGCAGCATAAAACCTCTTATTCCTGCTTGTTTGAACTGAATCTTGTTATTTGCCCTTACAATCTGGGGGTTTGGCTGCGTGACACTGATTTCCACCTAAAACAATTTATTCACCAATTACTTTCAGAGACAACAGTTTCAAGCAATTAAGAGAATTAAGAAACTGGTTTTTGTACTGTTAAGAAATACACCTGTGAAGAGTTTTTAAAAGATGCAGCATGAGATGCTAAAATTCACTTTGCTTTCCCTTAGATATTAGCAGGGGAAATTATCAGAAAATCCAGTAAATGTTTTATGCTCCCCTACCTACATATGTAAGACAGCTACAAGAATTGCAAATGCTTTTAAATTGGAGACTACTGCTTTCTTCCACAAAACTGCTTTGTGGATTGTTTTTTTTGATGGTTTTTTCTGCTGTTAAATAACCCACTTTCCTCCACTGTGTGGATGAAAAACATATATATCTATTCCATGCATATTCCTGCTGGACTCCACGTGCCTGGTGATGCTGCAGTGGCACTGCAGGGTTTGTCTTTAGCTCTGCAGAGCACATCCCCTCATTCCTTTGGGCAGAATTCAGGACTGAAATGGCATTTATTGGGGGGTTGATTGGAATTAAAGCAGATTTTGTCTGGGCATAGAACAGGGGTGGAAAAGCACATGGCATTTATGTGGGAATGAGGCACAGGAAGGCACCAGAGCTGTAAGGATCTGTAATTAACAGACACCACACGATTCTGGTGCAAGGGGTGCCTCAATTTAAGTGCAAATTAGTAAATTTGAGAAGAGTGCCTTAAAAATTACTAAAGCATTTCATGATTATGAGGAAGACTTTAATTTAGGAGACAATTCCCACTTGAAGGCATTACCATTTTCTGTCTACCTATGCCCCTCCTGGCCTTTTTAATTGGACTAAGTTGGGGATTCCAAACATCATTCTTGACTCTTGTTTTACAAAATCCTTTGCCCTGTTTGTGGCTAGAAGAGTTTCTTGTTACATGCTGATTTTCATGGATTATTTAAGAGGAGTTAAAAAGAGCAGTGAAAAACTCAGGCCTAGGATCTCACAGACATTGCCATGACCTCTCTTGCATCCATTTAGAGCAAATATTTCCCTTCCTTGGGATCCTGAAAACGTGTACATTTGACTTCTAAACACACAATAGATGCAATGTTGGAACCAGTTTTACACAGGTGTGACTCCTTGGGTTTTGATGGAGTTTCTACATATTCATTGGCAGAGGAAGTGAGTAAATACTCTGGGGCTTTGAAGACAGAGCTACAACAGGAACTGACAGACAGCAAGTCTTCTTTTTGAAAGTGAAGCACAGGAATGAATTTGAAATGTGTTTTTATATGTATACATACAGACATGGGGGAAAAAAAAAATCACAGAAAGGAAGAGAGAATCTTTTGTTGTGAAGTCAAAATTCCCTTTACAAGCATGACAGATAACCCTGGACTGACAATAGCCATCGCTTTTGTAAATACTGTAAATACTTTGGAAAACCTCATCAGCTGAGTGCATAAAATCTCTGAGAGATCGGTGAGGTGCATTCATTCTCCTCCCTGTGTTTCATGTGAATCCCTCTTCTCCAGAGATTTTCACAAACATTAAAAAGATTAATGTCCAAATATGAACATGATGAGAAAAAACTCATCATTGGACGGGACTAAAAGAAAAGGAAATAGCTGATTTAATTAGGTTTTAGTGATGATTCAGACCCACATAAATCTCAATGAAAGGACAAAAATAATTACAGGTAATTAATGCCAAAGTATCTAAAGCTAAGGAATTTAGTTAGCCTTGAGCACAGTACATAACACACCCAGTTCTTTCTGTAGATAACATAGTGCATCCACTAATTTAGGTTGTGGAGTTTCTTTTACACTTGTAATTATTTTTAATACTGACACTTCTTTGGCCATAAGGGAAACAGTGCTGATAGCATAACAAAGCCAACCTGTCTGAAACATAGAGAAGATTTTTTTGTTTTTTTTTTAATCCTGGAGCTAAAATGGCATGAGTCAAAAACAAATTAAATCCATCATTCTGCCACTAGATAGATTAGTGTAAAATCAATGAGATGCAAACAGAACTAGATTCCATATTTTTTCTATATCTGGTTGAGTCTCAATAGTATTTCCCAGCTATGGTTTTGCTTTTAATGTGTTGAAAAAGCATCTCTTCAGTGGCAATATTTTTATCAGTGTTATGTTCAGATTGGAGCTCTGATTTCAAAGATGAATTTTTTAATGAAGCTCTGTTTCATGCACATACCTTCCAGAACAGTTTAAAATACAATCATTGGAAAGATAAATAGAATATTTTGCCATTGAAAAGAGCTGCAGGACGACCATCTGAATGGATTAGATTGAGAGTATGGATTTAAATGATGCATTTTGGTCGTTCAGAAAGAAAAGCATTTTTTCTTGGACCAGATCCTACTCTGTATATAATTTCACTTTCTTTGGATTGAAGGAGATGAAAGCTAATGTCCATAGGTAGGTTTTCCCCTCACCTCTTAGGGGTTTTCATAAACCTTATTTTGCAGCAGAAAAATGATGGGAGTATGGGAGTATGAATTAGCTCTTAAGTTTCCGTATCAGAGAACCTAAATTTATGCAGGTGGGAAACAACATATTTTCAGAATTTTAAACCACAACTGGAAAAAGTGAGTGCAAAATCTGGGGCATGTTTATTATGGAAATAAATCCATTAACAGAGCTGGTTCTTTCTTATGATTCTCTTTGTCCCCTTCTGTAGTATTTCTCTTCTTGTCTATGAAAGAAGAATCCTTGATGCAACTCCTCCTAATTCAGCTGCCTTTTAGACATGTGTCCTTAGTTATCCATCTAGTGAAGTTATGTATTTTAGTGAAATCAAATCTGATCTAGAGAGATGATATTAGGGAAACATCTCTGTCTTACCATGAAATTAAACCAGCAGCAACGAGCCTGTCAGTCTTTGGGGGATATTCAACCTCAGAGGAGCAAAATGAGCCCTGTTAGTGATGGAGAGTAGATCCCACTTGGTTGTGAATAAAGGGAAGTTTGGCTGGGAAAGGAACAAAAAGCCATTTGACATTGTTGAGGAGTGCTGATTGTGGAATTGTTTGCTTTTGTATTCCACAAAGTGCATGGGCAAGCTGCTGCACCCTGAAGCAGTGGGGCTGGGTGTCACAAGAGTGTGCCCTTGTCTGAGTGACAGGTGACACAGACAGCAAATCACCCAAAACAGGGATATGTTTTTACACTCTGAAAACAAGCTCAGCTTCAGTTTGTGTGGCTGGCAGGTCCTGTGGCAATCGGGCAGGTTCCAGGCTGACTCCCAGACAGATGTGCCCTGACTGCCAGCCAGATGTGCTGCTCTGCTGCCACCCTTACCCAGCCCCAGGGGACCTGCAGCCAGGGCTGCACTGAAGGGTCAGAGACCTTTCACTTTGCATGGAGTGGAGCCTGTGCCCTCCAGAGCTGCTTCTTGCCGTGGGGTGCAGTCATGCATGGGACACTGCAGCCCTACTGCAACTCTTCTCCTCCTTGCATAAAGCTATGGCTCTTAATAAAACCATCCTTTTCCCACTTCTGCCTGGGACTGTGACCCAAAAGTCCTGGGACAGCTCTCTCCTGTTCCCCACTGACAGCAGGAGCAGTGGGTGCAGAGTTTTCAGCCCCCAATCCCTCCCAGTGGGACCAATTCCTGTAACTCAGCTGTGACAACATCGGGGTTCCTGAGAGGGAAACACACCAAAGCTCTCTGGGCTGCCACCCAAGAGTGGGTGATTTTGATATTTATTCCACAGGATGAGCAGGAGATAAAAGGCAAGTGATCCCTGTGCTTGGACAGCTCTGAGGAAATCTTTTCCATGCTGAAAATCTCCACAGGGAGTCAGGAGCCATTGGCAAGGCGAGAATGAGCCCTGGCAGGGCACAGCTGAAAGGGCACCCCAAACCAGAATATTCCTTGCACTGGGGCTCAACAGGAAAAGCCTTCTGTGGTCAGGCACTCAGCAAGTGCCCAGCTCTGCAATATGGCCAAAATTCCCTGTGTTTCTGGGAGAGGTGGCAGGGGTTTGTTCCCAAATCCCAGCAAAGGGAAACCATACATGAACATCCTAATGTATCATTCTTTCAGACCAGAAGCTGTATAATTAAGCATATCCATTAAGGGAGGCACAAAATATGAAGTTATGAACTCCATCTGTCTGAAGACCAGTACTTCACACAGGAAAATTAATGGGATTGTGGAAGCAGGCATTGCCTGAGAGGAGCAGGGATTTTATGGATCTGCTTTGGGCAATTTGGAAAGCAGCTCCAAATCTTTCCCTTCAACTTGTGGAAGTCAAGAGAGGGACTTCTATTTTAACCATCTAAAAGTCAGTGCTTACTTTTAAAATTTAGTCTTCACTTTAGAAAATGGCAGTTAGATAAAGATGTTCCTCTCCCTTTGTTATGATTTTTAAAGCCTTCCTGCATCAGAGTTTAGGCACAAATTGAGCAAAATAAAAAACCTCAGAACATGCAAATAAATCAATCATTCCTGTGTTATATATCTTCAGAATACGATCCAAAAATAATCCTGGGTGTAGTTTTCAAACTTCAGCATTGCATAAACTAAATACCCTGCAGCACAATTGGACTGACATGAATTACAAAGTAAAATAAATACACATTGGGATATGTCTTTTGTTCCTGTTATTTTACTTTTCCTTTTGCCTTTCAAAAATTGTATTACAGCCCATAATACTTGACATAATACTCGAAAATTAGAAATGTCTTTTAGAAGAGAGAAATAATTTAATTTTGAACTGCAGATTTCTAACATACATCTCTGGAAATATTCTTGCCTATCCCAGTAACTTCCCTCCCCTCAAATATTTAATCCAGGATAGGGCATGCCTAAAAGATGCATGTAAGAGCTTTTTTAATAAAAGAATTTAACCTCTGACTTTTACAAGCAGAGATTTGATTTCTAGATATGAGTTCTTTGCCTGCTTTTCAGTAAATTTTTCTTTACAGTCATTTGGAAAACTGTACCCAAGTCTTTATTGTGCACGACACTTGGAGTTCTTTTTTATTGACTTAGGCTGCTTCTTGCCAAAGTCAAAAGGTTGGAAGCAAGGCTACTGGCATGGGAAGAAATGTGTAAAAAATAAAACTACTTTGGTTGGAAATAATAGAATTAAAATGAAAAAAAAAGAATTGAAGCAGAATAAAATGAACTTTTCCCTTTTTATGGTTGTGTTTACTTCACAGGCAGCAATGCCAGACCCAAAGTGAGCTCTCTGCCCTGGGAAGATGCAGGGATTTCTGAGCATCCAGCACTTTAATTGGCCATCAGAGTGTTGGGATTCAGCCACATATCCTGGATGTGGACAGTAGGGACATCTTTATTTCAGCAAACCTTTTTTCTCAAACTTTTTCTCTATTTTTAATTCCTCACAGTTGTTTCCTTTCCCTTCAAGACCCTCCACCTCAGTTTCCCACTTTTTATTCTCCCTTTTCTCTCTTTTCTGAATTCATGTTGGCTTCCTGAAAGTATGAATTATTTGAGGACTTGACATATTGTAGCATTATTTTTGTGTAACAGTACTTTTAAATGACTGCTTTAATTTAGATATATGAAAATACAAGTTGATATCCCCTCAGTTCTATCCAAGCAGAAAGCCACAAAACTTTTCTGAGATTTTGTTTTACCAGCTCTCATTCTTTCCTCATGGAAGAGATGAGAAGAGGGATCTGATACTTCCCACCAGCACCAAAAATCTCAGCTTGTGTTTGCTCAATTTTTCTTAGTTTGGCCTCAGGTTTGAAAATGCACCAAACCACAAACCCACAAGCAAAGGTCAGAGCACAAGGTTTAATATTGACAGACAAACAAATATTTGATATATTTCTACTATAGCATTACTTGGCTTGGGGGAAAAAAAAACCAAAAAAACCTAACCAAAAAAAAACCCCAAAACAAAAATCACCATCAGCTTTCAAGGCAAAATTGGGTCAGAATTTCAAAATTGACAAGTCTCACCTGTGTTCATACTGAAACCAAACCAGACTATGAGTGTCACATTGTTCTAAAACAAAACCAAAAGAATCTGTAGCTGAATTATTGAAAGGCATTGAGTTGACACAAAGTCCTGCTGTTACAGAACTCACCCACAGCATTCATCACCTTAAAATCTACTGAGGCTTGCAAACCTGAGAAGAGACAACATAAGCAGAATGACACAGTTTTCATTTTCCTGTTATTACTCTGTGTGTCTTGGGAATTTTTCTGATTTATAGAAATAACTGTACATTCTTACAAATAAGCGTGCCTGGAGCAATTATTCAAGGCAAAGCTGCATGGATAAGTTATTTTTAATGTACAGGTTGGTAAGAAATTAGCTCCCTCAAGTACCTCTGCACTAAACTATCCAGTCTAGCCACATCCTGACAGAACAAATACTAAAAGTATAAAATAAATGTAATTTTTGAGACTGACCACATCTCTCTTGCAGAATGGCATTTCTTTGGGCCAGCAATTCAGGAGCAGTTTCTGTTCCCCCTCCCCTCACACACACATTTCTTGGGGGGAGCAGGAAAAGCAGAAACAATTGCTGTGAAGGATGAGAGAGTACGGATGGAACTCACAAATTTAAAATGATATTATTGCCTTCACAGGCTGTGCAAGGTGCTGTTCATCCTGGTGAACACCTGAGGCAAGGCCAAATCATCTTTCCAAGCTGCATAAGGTATGAAAAATGATAAGATAATGAGGAAAAAACCCCAAAAATCAGTGAGAAAAGACAAAACCCAGTGGGACAAAATCTAAGGGGTCTTCTGTCCAAAAGAACATTTTCCATGCTGTTGTGAGGGATTTTATGCTTCAAGAAATGTGGATCTGTCTGCACTGGCTTCTGCTGTGCTGCATCATGGGGTGACTGTGAGTGCTCATCCAGGAGTAAATCCTTGACTAGAGAGGTCTAAAAAGTAATAAAAAAGTTTATGTAATAATAAATAAGATTGCAAGGTCGAAACCTAAAGGTTTTATAGACCACAGAAATCAAAACTCTCCACAATCAGTCGTTTTGCAGTGGTAAATCTAAAAATAACACCTCACAAAGAGCTGCTCTGTTTTCCTAATTTTTTTTTTCTTTTGCCTTAGAATGAAAACATTCCATTTAAAATTAACTTGTTTTGACTGAGCAACACAAAGGTAAAACACGAAAACAAAACAGTCAGGCTTTGGCACTGGTGTTTCCAGCTGAAAGTCCTGTAAATATTGCCCAGGCTTCTGTGCTCCCTCCTCCTGGATTTGGGAAGCAGCTTGGGGAGGTTTTGTCTCCTCCATCCCAGCTCCCACTGCAGTGGAGGCTGCTGGAAAAACAAACTGGATGTACTGCACACAGGCACCCAGCCAACTGCACCTGGAAAAGGAAAAGAATGTTTTAAAAGGGAAATACAGGCAATCCATGAGCACAGGACTCTGCAAGCACCCCCACCAGAGATCAGGTGGTAAAATGTGTGTGAAAGGAAGAGGAGGAAAATAAAAGTTAGCAGAAATATCATTATTTAAGTACAGTGAGGAGCTTCATCCCACAAGGTCCAGAGTGCCATAAAATATGATTAACATTAATAGAATTAAAGACAATTAGTGTCTTTCAAGACAAAATTCATGCTCTTACAACCGTAGCCTTAGGATTTTGATAGGAAAATGAAAGACTGGAAGTAGAATGACTTATGTGAAGATTCCTTTGTTCGAGTCAGTGACATCTAATAGCCCAAGGAAGAATGAAAACTACATTTTAATGAGAAATAACTTATCATATTAGACAGAGGGAAAGAGAAAATAAACCTTCTTTTAAAAAAGAAAAAAAAAACCCATGGAAATTAAAATACATAAATTGAAAGTATGTGATTTCCTGGGAAAACAAACTGTGTTTGGGTTTTTTGTTTGCTTGGATGTTAGGATGTTTTAGAAGAGGAGTAATTGTATCATTTTACATTTTAACTCTGATTAGTTCTCCATGTCCCAAGCAAAAGGTTGGAATTCTGCACAGATAACACAACTGAGATGGAAGGGTTCATTCTTACAGAGACTTAGTTGTGTGTAGGGTATTTTTTGCTCAAAGAGTGATAAAAAGCAAACTGAATATGCAATGAATAAATGAAAGTGAAGAAAGGTCTTTTGTACTCTTGATTTATCTTTACATTAAATCTTTTTTTTTCCAAGAAGCGGATGTAGCATCAGTTACAGCTCTATCTGAATATTCTCACATTTTTGTAGAGGAGCCAAAGAATATACAGTTTATAGAAAGCTCCAGAACTGCTTCAGGTGAGATGACAGATACAGCTACAACTTCCTACCCCGAGCTCCCCTCTGCAACACAAAATGGGAAACAAATCAAAACAAAACAAAGCAACAGATGGATTCACAGCTGCACTTTGTATTCAGGAAGGTAGAATGTCAAGAAATGCTGGCCAGTCTGTGCTGGAACTCCCACAGCATTAAAGGCAAACTCAAATTCACTGCATCAAGTGCAATCGAGGCTTTCGTGCTGTGACAACAGAATATACTTCTTATAACTGCAAAAAAAAAATCTAAAAAAAAATATTTCTTTAAAATGGCTTCACACTAATAGGTTTAAATTAGATATTGGGCAGGAATTGTTCCCTGTGAGGGTGGGCAGGGCTGGCACAGGGTGCCCAGAGCAGCTGTGGTTGCCCCTGGATCCCTGGCAGTGCCCAAGGCCAGGCTGGATGGAGATTGGAGCAGCCTGGGACAGTGGAAGGTTTTTAATCCCTTCCACCTCAGGCCATTCTGTGATTCTATGACACTGGACCACAAAACATGACTTTTAGGGAACTGGGTTAAATTTTCTTGCACAAATATTTTTGCAGAGATGGAATCCAATGCTCCTGTCTCCCTGCTGAGTGGTTCATTGCCTGTAGCAATTTTTAATTTTTTTTTTTTTTCAGGCATGAATGTGAAATCTGCAAACATCAGAGTTTACGTTGTATTCATGACAGGGTTACTCAATTCAGGACACTTTGCTGCATAAAAAGAAATACTGCTTCCCAATTTTAGCATGGAATTCTGGTGTAGGTGGGAATATCTCGGTTCACTTCACCAGGTTTTGGATCAAGCTGTTGAGAAAAGTATGGGATGGCAGTGAGGAATAAGCCTACAGAATCCTTGACCTGCAGCACATATAGGTTGAAGGGTTTTGCTAAGCCAAATAACCATTTTAATTTAATCTCCACTAGAAAAATAGGAAAAATTAAATGCTTGCCATATGGTGAAAATATGTTAAGCTTCAAAGAAGTAGGAATCATTAAATATAACTATGAAAAGGGGTTTTTAGGTTTGAATGGTATGCCAGTTTCAATATAATAAAATATACATATATAATCCTATTAAAGCCTCATTTGAAAAAAAATAAAAGGATTCCTTTGAATAATGCAAAATCTTAGGTCACATTTTTTCACCCTGTATATTTATTTTCATTTTGATCAAGGCTGCTGTAGTGAGAAAACTTGGTGTGATTTTCAGTGCACATCCGCTAGTTCAGTTTTTTACACAGGTAACATCAACATGAACCAGGCTTTGAAGATAAAGAAATGAAAACTGAAAACCAGATACTTATAAATAGTTGGTCACTATATAACCAAAAGGAATATTAAAACCAAAGCTACTCCAAAGACTCACCTATTTTTTCCTCAACTGCACTGAGTAGAAATCAAGGCAATAAGAAGGAAAACCTGAGCCTCTCACTGCCTTTCCAGTTCTACTGTTCTCACAAAGAAAACTGAGAATCCAGATCAAGGAGCTCTGTGAAAAATCCTGGTATAAATACTGCAAAGGGCTTGCCAAAATACAGTCACACTCACTGAATACCCACATTCCAACACTCACAGTCCCCTCCCCAAAATCCCCCTGTAATAAAGGGTGGATAGGCACACGAGTGCTCGTGGAAAACCAAACCTAAAGGGCAAAGAAAAGGGGTCACAGCTGGGGACAGGGGGGAGCTGCATCCCTGTGCAGCACTTGGAGTGGTTTTTTACAAGTCCCTTTGAGTGCAGGGCCTTTTTAGAATTGTTTGGATTTTCTTTTCCCCAACAGTAAATATCACAAGCAAAGCACTCTGTTCTTGATTATTCCTGTTATTTGTTCTCATGGTGTGATGCAGGGACACCTCAAACAGAACAAATTGTCGTGATACACCTGACCAATGTACAAAAATATCAGTTCTGTCCCAAGCCTTTTACAGGCTAATTTCTCATTTTCTTTGGAAGACCCACCTTTACATTAACCTTCAGGACTGAAGAGTGTGGCCATTTCCCAAGCTGCTAAAAATGCTACTGAACTGCAAAGCCTTCCTCCTCCTTCTGGACCTTTATCCCATAACAAATATGAGAAACAGGCTTCAAGATAAAGCAGCGTTTCCTTTTTATTTTTGTCATCTCTGTCAGTAATTCCATTACTAAGGGCACGTTTCTGACACGGTTTTTTTTGGCTATGGGATGATTTTTGCACAGCAGCACATCCTCTCTGCTGAGGGCACTGGACTTGGTCCTGCCTGTCCTGGCTGGGGAAAACCTGCCCCTTGCAGTTTTACCCACAGTTTCTAGAAGATTCTCTTTGAGCACATTTAGGTTCAAGTGACTGCAGAAGTGCAAAATGTTATTATTTATTGCTGTTGCTAAACAACAAGCTTGACAGATAGAAAATCCTTCAGGAAAGAGCATCTGTGCATCTCTCCCTCAGCATGCACCAAACAAAGAGCTGCACTGTTTGTCCCAGCAGCACAAAAAAAAAGTCGAGTTCCTAAAACTTCTGTCAAAATGTTGGCTTTCCAAAAGGAATGTTTCAAAAATGAATATTGATTTGTGTGGTTTAGTTCCTTTTGGAGCTGAGCATTTTGCACATGGAAAAATGGTTTTGGCTGTGTTTGGTATTCTGCATGTCATTTTAAATAGACATGGGAAAGACTGAATATCCACAGGTGATGGAGGTATCTAAAAGATAAATTTAATCAGGAACTAGCAGATAAATATTAGCTGGGTGTTGCAACCTAACTCCCACTTGATTCATAGCATTCAGTTTTCTTGTTCTAAAAAACCTTACAAATTCTCCATAGACAGTGTGCAGGATCATGTTTTACAGAGTGCTGAAAAAACTACCTTTTTTTTATACTCTCCTTTGTGATTAATAACATTAAACTGTATTCATCCAGGAATACTTAACCTCCAATAGCCATAATTGGAAAATCCCTGGAAAAAATGTCACCATTGTCCTGCATACAGAAATATCAGCCAGCAGCCAGAATTGCCTTGAACAACAGCTTCCCACAAGGGTTAAAGGAGCTATAAAAAGCACTGCTTAGACCTCATGACACCCTATTAATTAGCTCCTTCTGTGGATGGGTTCTATGAACTTTGCAGGGTCATACAATAAATAAGAATAAAAACTCAAGACTTGCAGTTTGCCAGCTCGTTGTGATTTACCCACTAGCAAAGCAGAACATCAGTGGAGCCTGTTTTTTGGGGAAGTGCCTGCTCCAGTTCCCATTTTGCTTCTCCAGCTGTTTAGGATAAGAAAAGAACACCATGAGTTTCTAGATAAAGTATGTAAACTACTGATGTGACCACACAAAACAATCTCTTAGGGAATTAGCAGATTAGAGAGGAAAGAACTAGCAAAAATTAACATTAGCAGCCAAAAATGAATGGCAATTAGTGGTAAAGGCTAAATAAAGCTGAGGAGAAGGAAATGTGCTGACACTCTGGACTACTGCTGATATTTCCCACACTCTCCACTGGTGATGGGAAACTCCTGCATTTGCTAAAAAATGCACTCTCTATAGCCTAAATAATACAGAGAGCAAACTCTGAAATGCATTGTTTCTATGAGGATCACAGCATCTAAGAAAAGGCCACAAATATGACTCGATGTTTAATTCCTTTTACAAAGGCTGTGAATTATTTAACCAAAAAATTTTATTTTTTTTTTTAGGGTGGGGGTGAAGAAGTTTCGAATTTTTTTTCTGAAGTGAATGGTTAATAAACAGAGAGTCCTGATAACATCCCAAGTTTCCCATGCTGTTAGGAAGATAATCTCCACAGCTGGAAGGATGAGCTGCAGCTCCAACAAGTAACAAAACCTGTAACATTCCTGCAGCTGTGCTGCACTGAGGCAACCAGAAATTGCAGGCAGATACAGATTGTATCTTAGTTTTTAATGGAAAACAGGCACAGAAATAAACTGGAAGCCAGGATGGCCAACCTCAACTCGGGAATTAGAGGCTGAGTTAGGACTGATTCTCTCTTTTAATGGAGGAAAGAAAAAAGTGTTTTCATTCTCAAGAGCAGCTCCAATTAATAGTAAGGTATTCTGGAAACTGGGCTTGAAGCTGTTCAAGAATGAGATTTGGGGATCAGAATATAAAGTTCCATGAAAATATCTCAGTACTCAGCAGCTAATGATAATAAAAAACTGAATTTTGGGATGTTAGGAAAGAAATAGAGAACAAAACAAAGCAAGGATATTTTATATCAACTTCTTCATCTGTGGTATGCATGAATCTTGAATGCTACCTGAAGTTTTAGTGTCTCTGTGTGTCAGAAAAAAGGAAAGGAAAGGAAAGGAAAGGAAAGGAAAGGAAAGGAAAGGAAAGGAAAGGAAAGGAAAGGAAAGGAAAGGAAAGGAAAGGAAAGGAAAGGAAAGGAAAGGAAAGGAAAGGAAAGGAAAGGAAAGGAAAGGAAAGGAAAGGAAAGGAAAGGAAAGGAAAGGAAAGGAAAGGAAAGGAAAGGAAAGGAAAGGAAAGGAAAGGAAAGGATTGTATTCTCTGACATAGGAACAGAGTTTGGAAAATGAGATGCAGAGATTTTCAATTTCAGACCCTTAATATTCTAAGGACTATGTCACATAATCCCTTTTATAAACTGTTCAGGCTTCATTATGATTAAATTTATTTGCCTTCATTTTTCCTGGAAAGCTGTTCCAGAGCTTCACTGCTCTGCTGATTAGAAACTTTTTAATTTCCAAGTGAAATTTAATATGACAAGTTTATACTGTTCTGGAGAAGTGTTACAGTTGCTCTCCACACTCATATCACAGAGCAAATACCAACAAGGGAAAAGAGCAATTCAAGTTAAAAACAATAATAGCACCAAAGCGTTGCTGGCTGAGAAGTTTCCTCCAATTTTAGATGCAGATCCCAGTGCAACCTTTAATTCTTTGGTAATAAGCTACTACTGAGGGAACTCGGTCTGTTCACATCAGCTCTGGTTTATATCTACAAATGCATAATAACCTCTTTCCCACTAATGAATCACTGAGGCTGTCATAACTCTAATGAACACATTTCTTTCTGAAGGTGTTGATAATCTAAAAGCACTCACTTGTTTTCCCTGTCTTGAATTACATGGTAAGTGTAAGCACATCTCCAGAGAGTTTATCTGCAGAGGCTGAACCAGGGAGAGACCCCTGGGCCTGGAAAGGAGAAGTGTTTCTGTTCACAGCCCATGGAGCAGCTGTGTCAGCTCACAGGGAAAGCACTCACACACTCCAGGGTGTGACCCTGATGCCTTGGGTTTTAGCTTTTATATAGTTCAGAATCTTTGCTGCTTAGTGTGTAACTCTGAAACTTCATATTAGGTGTTAGTAAGTTCACTTCACAGGGTGGTGACAAAACAATTCCTTCCCATCTGGAGAATCAAGGACAACTGGTACCCAAAAAGCAGAAACAGAGAGGAAAAGGGAGCAAGCCAGGGGGCTGAGACTTCATAGCCTGGGGCTGTGCTTGGATAATTGACCCCAATGTGTAGATGAACCAAAACTTATAAAAGTGTAAAACTCGTGACTGGATCCATCTTGGATTTGATTTGGGTGTAGCCCTGGCCAGGCTCTTGCACTGCCCAAGGTGGATCCTTTCAATAAATCCCTATTTTATCCCTTTTGCTCTGTCTACTCTCTGTTCCAGATCAGCATCAACCCTCGGAGAGGTTTAGTGGTGAGGGCTGCTCCAAGTTGGGCAGGAACAGAATCCCAGCAAAGTGGTAAAGTCACCATTGTGGAAGGATTTAAGACCTGAAGTTGTGGCTCTCAGAGGCCTGGTTTAGTGCTGGGTTTAAGGTTGGATGTGATAATCTTAAAGATCTTTTCCAACCGAACTGATTCTGTGGTTCTGAGGTTTGGCTGCTCTGCCACAGACCTGCAGCTTCTATTTGGTCTCTGATTCAGGTCAGCCACGTTTCATGGAGCAAGGATTGTTCCTTCCACACCAGTAGAGTGTTGGACTTGGCCAAAAACCTTTGATCACTACAGAAACATAAAGGTAAGTGGTGCTTGCAGCTCGTTTGCTTGGATTTGAAGCCCGTGCCTTTGTTGCAGGCACTTTTGTGTTCCTCCAAACACAGTCAGGAGAGGTGGGTGACTCAGTGTTTCCCCCAAACAGGCTATGGTCACCCCCTTTCCAGAAATAACCAGGAGTAAAGGACTTTTTGTTATAGTTCCTGAAATTTAAAAAACATTTACAAGGCTTTTTACTTTGTGCTACTTAAAAAAAAAAAAAAAACATACCTCATACATTTTCAGAACAATGGAGCAAAAGAAAAAAGTAATTTTTTTTCTCGCCATGAGATTCAACAATTCATTATTTTCAATGCCATTTCTAGCAATAACTGGAGGCAGATAATTTTGGAGGCAATTAATATTTCATTACCATTTTCTCACAGATGTACTGGCCAGAAGAGTGATTTAGAGAAACCACAAGAAAACACACTTGTTGTTTGAGTCCTATCTGACAGAAATTGCATTTGTTCCCTCACCTGGTTCCAATCTCACTTCTTACTGTTTGTATTTCATTTTGTCCCACAGTTTATCAGCCCTTCAGACCCACTCCCCTTTTGTTTATCCCATGCCAGTGGTGTCCAGACTCAGTCCTACAGGACATTTGGTCAGGCAATGAGATATTCCCCTAAGGACAGGTTTTTTGGGTGGTGATGAATTGAATTTTGTTGCCTAAGTCATCCCTCTCCTGGCTGGGTGCAAGGGAAGAGGGTAACCAGGGCTGATGAGAAATCTCTCCCTCCTCAGCTGCCTTGAAAACTGTTCAGTCACCACTGAAGTTCTGCTGTGTCCCTTCTGTGGTGCCACAGGGAAGGTGCCCAGGTATCCTGCACATTTTACCAGTCTGACAGGTCACAAATCCCTTTTCCACAGGGGATCATTCCCTTTATTGCTGTGTAAAAGCAGCACATCACATCCTCACTCAAAAGAAGAGGCAGCAAACACCTTTTTTTCCTATTTTGGTCCACAAAGAAATGGTACCCACAGCAATGGCAGCTGCAGGTGCCTCTCCAGCTCCTTCTAGCACAGATTTTCCAGGCTCACACCCTGATCCTAAGAGAAGCAGATTATGGCAGTGTCTTTCATTAGCTAAGCTGAGGGAATAAGAATAGGCAAGTGCTACCAATTATATTTCAACACAAAGCAGTACCCACTTAAGTGCAAGCTAAAGGCCACAACTCCGTTGTTAACAGGGGTGTTCTCACAAAAAAAAAGCTTTGAACACACTGGGAGCACTAAAGGGAAGATGTCTCGCATGTGCAATTACTCAACACATCTTTAAAACTGCGAACACTTGTTCACATGTGGTGAAAATTAGAGCTGTGAGCACTTGGGGAAAAAAAAATCCCACCTGGCAGGCACACTCCTTTTCACTTTAGAGTTTTATAGGAGTTCTCAGAGCTTGTTGGTCCAGTGAGAGCTGAACCAAAGTCAGTGGAGGAAACTGTGAGGGAAGGAAAAGAAAATGCAGAGAAATGTGCTGGTTTCGTCCTAAGCTCAACAGGTTTTTGATTCTTCCAGTCTGGTCCACCCTCAAAGAGAAGTAAAGTTAAAATATTCACCTCTAGATCTAAATATAAATATTGACAGTGCTTTGGCTTCTTTCTCCACTGGCTTGGAATGCTGAGGAGTTTGCAAGATTTTCCACCCTGTCCCACAGGTGGGTTTGCTCAGCAGTGCTCAGCAGGTCTGAGCTGCTCTGGGAAAAATGGTGCAGGATCCAATAATTCCCTGAGAATTCATTTCTTCTGTGTCACATAATGACAGTCGTGAACTCCAATAATCACAAAGAGCTGATACCTCCTTGGACAGGCACCACAGTTGGTGGGTAACTCACATTCAGAATATTATTTCCAAGGGTCAAAAAATGTAACTAATTAGCCATAAAGCTTAGTCAGGACCACAGCTTTGGAATAGATGCTCCAGACTATCTGTGAGCACACCAAGAACTGGGTTTATGTAATATCTTTTCTGAATTTCATCACAGTGTTCCCCACGATACATCTCCTGCCATCATCTCAGGGAGTACCTTTTAACTGGTTTGGATTTGCATTTTAATAACCAATATTCTGATGGTCCTAATACTATCTTGTCTCTCTGTGTCTTGATTTATGTGAGTAACACAAGGACACCAAACCACATGGAAAAACAACTGGACATTTATCTGGCTGTCTCAATTTCCCATTTTCCAAGTTAGGTCTAAAAATTTGGGCTTAGATGTCCTAGCAGACACCTAGGAGAAGAACACACCCAGGACAGGAAACCACCTTTATTCCATCTGAGAGAGGGATCTTTATTTCACTGACTCTTGGAACTGGAAAAAAATTTGGGACTGGATGCAGAGTTATTTATATAGCCATAAAAATTAAGAACTTCAATTTTCCCGAAGAAAAATAAGAAGTAAAATGGTCCGTGATGAAATCATCGATTTAATCCCTTTTTCCAGCTCAATATCCATTGCCTCAAATAAAGGGCCCGTCTCTGGTGTGAGCAGTCAGGTGGAGACACCAAGCTCTGGGTTTTGGCAGATCCTCCCAGGCTGGAGATGCTCACACTGAGGGGAGAGCTCCCCCCACATCTCCTCCATGTGAATACTCTGACCAAGCCATCAGTGCCTTCAATCCCACTGCATTTCCTACCACATACAAAATGACACTTTTAGCAGCCTCCTTAGCTGTTTGAAAACTTTGCAGAGATGTAAAGAGCAGTGTGGGGCTTAGCTGGGATGAAGACAGGCACTTGGAGCCAAAACGCACGGAAAGTGTTGACAGTTTAAAGGAAGAAGGAAGTTGGAGAACAGATGAGATTTGACTAATATTTTTTTGGTCCATCCAGAGGCTTGTTGCAATTACCCCTTAATTTTCCCTCAGGGACTCATTACAGTCCAGATAGTGATATCTGTCTACCATTGGTCTTCCTCTCTCTCTTCTAATGACAAAATGCTGATAGCCAGACATCATTCCAAACACATTCAGTTGTAATATAATAACTTGGAATAGCATCTGTGGCAGAGAGAGGCAATTTGATGGGCTGTGTTAGCCAGAGAAATTAAACTACTATCCCTGTTTAACATTTCCAGTCTGGAGTGGCCTGAGCAATAACCACAGTGATAGGAGAGCTCTAACAGCTACCATCAAAATACAGAACTTTTATGTTGGGACTAATTAGGTGATAAAAAAGTTGAGTTCTGTACTGTTACTTCTCTGCAATCTGCCACTATTTAATTCATGGTAGAGCACACTCAGCTGCATGAAAGGCAGATAGGGAGGTGTTTTTGCAAGGCAACATGACACAAATGCTTGTCCCACGTGAAAGAGCCCTTGTAGTAGTGAAACAAGGCTCTACCAGGTCCTTGGGAAATAGCAGCTCCAACTGCAACCTCCCTTATCTGAGTTGTCAGCACAGAAAGAAGAGCTTTGAGCGCTGATTCTTTACTGTGGAAATTTCAAAAGTGATGACATACGGAGGGAGTCGTGTTTCTTCCCCTGGGACTTGTTTGTAATGCCAATTTACCAGATGATGTGGCAATTACACCGAGTTTGGTCACATATAAACGTGTTCTTGGATGTGGGTATATTGCTAACAGCTGTTGTTAGTATCAAGAAAAATTTGCATTGCTGAAAACTAAATCCGAGTTAAAATTGAACACTTGCAGCCATAAAAAATTAAATAAGAAATTCAGGGCAGCTCAGAAACCCTGCAAACAGACAAGGGCCCTCTGTGTTGGTTCATTCATTAATTTTACTGGTTTTAAATGTAAATAGATCACAAGACTTGATATTATGCTATGCCAGAGGAAATCCCATGCCTAACCAGCAGTAAATTCTTTTTCCATGTGACATTTGAAGAGTGTGGCTCAGAACCTAATATCAGACATGCTGAAAGCTTTTGGAAATATATCATTGCAAAACAAATTGCACCAAAAAAATTTGTTCCTCTCTCTCTTTTAGAAACTTAGAAATGGATTTTTGAAGTGAAAAACATGGAAATTTCTGCATCAGCAGTGGTCATATTTCATTGCCTTTATTTCTCTTCTTTTTTTTTCTTTTCCCAATGTCCCACTCTGTTTTTCTGCATCACTCAAAGCAAACAGCATCTCTTTAATGGAGGCTGTAATGGATCTAGATAATTTCTGTCCTTCTCCCACATCTGCTGCCCATATTTTCACCTCCCAGCCTGGATTGGCACCAGGGTTTGCCCTGAGCCAGGTACAGCACCAGCTCTTGGTCTCGTTAAACCTCATGACATTCCAAGGTTCCACTTCCAGCTTGTCCAGGTCCCTGTGGATGGAATCCCATCCCTCTCTGACCTCTTGGAGTCGTTGCAAATTCACTGAGGGTGCCCTCCAGCCCTTTGTCTGTGCCATTAATGAACGGATTAAATCTCACTGCACCTCTTGGCACACTGTAAATCTTCTGCTGCTGAACATTACATGATCCCTGGCATGCATAATCCAAAATTAGAGGATTATCCATCATTGACTGCCAAAGAACAAGGTGTTTAGATATTTCTTGTTGGTACAGGACAATTATACTGGGAAGTGATAGCTGTTTTCCTAGCACTGGTGGCAGCCTACCCAGTGGGCCTGGGAGTTCACATCTCTGCTGCCATTGCACAACTATCATTGTGCAAACCCATGGAACACCTTTGACAAAATATTTAATCATTTAAAAAGAAATACCTAATAAAGAGATTTTGAAATTTTGTTTTCACAATTTTTTTTTTTAAACTTCTCCTGCCCAATATTTATTCAAACCCTACTGGAATAGCTCAGTACTTGAGTTCAGAATTGCTGCCAGCACCCTGAGTGCTGGTGCTTTGCATTCAGGCTGTTCATCCTGGCAAAATGACTCCTTCAACCACATCCCTGCAAAGCAGCAGCTCCCAGCTTGAAATGTGCTCTGTTCCACAGCTGTGAGGCAACCCCACAGGTTATTGGGGTAGAACACAGGGAATTCTGGAGCAGAGAGAGACACACCAAGGGCAGGAAAAGGTCCCATTGTGCAAATTTTGCTTATGAAGTCAAAGAGAAATGAATCATTCTCAAACAGTAGACATCTAAAGGTTGGATGGAACAATTTCTAAATATTAGTCAGACCAAAAACAACACGCTGCTGAAATAATGAGGGTATATAAGAAACCAACAAAAGCCAAGAAATTCAAAGTTGAAGCTAAAATCTCACTCTTAATTTAGGACTGTTTTCTTTTTTAAAGAATAGTGTTCAACTTGGTTGGCGCCCTGTAAGGTTGTTTTCTTAAGGTTTTAAAAAGTACACACAAGCAAAACTTTTTACTGTTTTTCCTTTTTTTTTTCTTTTCTTTTCTTTTTTTCTTTTTTTTTTTTTTTTTAATTCTTCTGCAAATGCAAAAGGAATGAACTATTAAGGGTTTGAATTTTAGAAGTGTTACTTGCCTAGCTCTAATCTTCAGTCACAGCATTACACCAGGCTGCAAAACAGATGAAAGCCTCCTGTCCCTGCAGTTTATAACCAGGGGGAGAAAAGGCAGCAGATGAGAGCAGAGCAGGGAGAGCCAGGGCTGATGGTGTCACTGCACCAGTGATGCTCCAGGAGCACAATTCCCTGCACAGGGGATTTAAATGCCAGCAGAGATCCCCCGGAGCAGCAGGAAGACATGCAGGTGACAGCAGAGGTGTAATCTTTCTTTGAAGGAAGAGAAGGTATTTCTTGTTAGCACAGACTCAGGGTTTAGTGGAAATAGGTGCTAATAACACACTGCAAAGTCCAGAGGGTGCTTCTGCCAGAGCAGGGAAAAAAACCTGTTCAACCCTTCTCCTTTCTCTTCTTCCTCCTGAGCAGGAGTAAAGGCATTTTGTTTGTATTTCCCTTACAGTCTGCAGGCTGGTTTGTATTTACACAAGGCCAGACACGGGTGTGTTTACTCTCACTGAGTTGTGCCTTAGTTTGCAAACAGCCCCACTGCATCCAGCAGGGCTGCTCCTGAACATCAGGAATTACACCAGCAGACTCCAGCAGGACATCCCAGAGAGCTAAGAAAGGGCTTTCTGTTCCCTTTTTCTAGCCCTTTTTATATTTTTCCTTTTTTTCTTTTTTCTTTTTCTCTTTTTCCTTTTTCTCTTTTTCCTTTTGTTTCTGCTGGGGAGTTGGACTCCATGCTCCTTACACATTCCTTCCAACTCGAGATGCTCAATGATTTAACAATTCTACCACTTTCAGAAGCTGGATTTTTTGAAAAGAAAGGATGCTTTTCACCCCAGCACCGGGATTAAATGCCAGAGATGGGTGGGGAACCGCTGACCACAGCAGCAGGCTCTGAGCATCCCCCCACCAACCCTCTACCCCCATGGGGAGCATCTCATCCCTGTGCTTGGAGAGGCTGCAAACCCCTGCAGGAGGGGATGCTCCCTCCTGGGCACAGCCTCTGCTTTGAGCCTCTTCTCTCCCTGCCCCTTTGTTCTGCTCCTGCTGCTGGAGGCTGTTGGCTTTCCCCAGCACAGAGGGCGGTGCTGGAGAGCTGTCCTGGGAACAGCTCTGGGGAAAGGTGAACACTCCAACATCCAGAGCTGCGCTGTTGGAAACACCAGGAAAGCCGTAGTGAAAGCCACTGACACAGTAAGGCTCACAGGTCAGATATGGGCATCTCTAATATTGCTTTTTGTTTCTTTTCCTTTTCCAAGCAGAAAGTTGTCGAAGCATAAATTCAGTTAAGAAAACAAATCTTGCGTCACCACTCCAGGACTGGCTTTGTTACTCTATTGACGTTGAAAAACATCATTTCTTTGACATTTTAGAGGATGAATGGGGAGTTTATAATTAGGTTTCAATTTTAATCATAGAAAGTTTTCAGAATTAAACAATATACAAAGTATCCCGGGGCTACCTGCATATTTTACTATCGAATTACCTCTATTTTAGCCATTGAAATGCAAGGAGAGAGCACTTGCATATAACAACACCAAATGTGTGTCTCAGTCTGTCGTTCATTTGGCTCTGCTCCACAGAACAAGAAGTACTTTTCATTCAGGTGTGTTTATGATGAGTAAACTTGAGCAGATGTGAAGTCTCCTTTGTATTTTAAAGTGTTTTATGGCCCACATTAGTCAGCTGGAAAAGGGGAAGGTCATTTACATTCCCCTGGACTTCTTTCCAGGTTCAAGCTTCCCCAGAGGAGCATGGGACTATATGAAAATACATAGAAGGAAGAAATGAACTATTGCAAATGTAACAAGGACTGAATAAATTGCTTTGATTTACAGGATGGTTTCTGTAAATATTGAATGTTATGAGACTACAGATCCACTCCCTAACCCACAAGGGAGATCAGAGCAATAATTGAAAGCATATTCTTTTCCTTGTAGGAACAGTCCTGGTGATGCACACAGGTGAGAAAAGAGCTGTTGGCTTTTCACACACACCAACGTTCCCATCCTTGAAGGCTCACCCCTCTAGATGCCATTATTGAAGGATATTAAAACATATCTCAAAGGGGCTCACTCTTTTCCCCTGCAGAGTAAATTGCTGATGTTACAAAAGCAGTTCTGGGATTTCTGCACAACACACACCAAAAAAAATTGAGCTACATTTTTTTAAAGGAGTTTTGACATCCAGGTGCTCGAAAAATGATTGGCAGCCCTGAAATCTCATTTTTGCTGCTGACCTTGAAGCCTTCCCTTCAATGGTCAGCAGGACAGAGGGGAAGTGCAAAACTTCACCTCAAAGCAGTTTAACCTGGTGGAGGGTGGGTGCCCCAGTGCTGCACCTCAGATCAGGAGCTCCATGCAGCTCCCGAGATTTCTGCAGTGTAAAGAACATTTCCATCATGCAGAGGTCACAACAAGGTGTTTTACTATATTGCTGTGAAAACTATGCTAAAAAGACAACATTTCAATTATTTTTCTCATTGAAGCTGCTGGGACCCGTGATCAATTCAGATCCCTTTGTACCTCAGTGCCTGAGAAATCACACATTTTATGGGATTAATATTTAATTATTGCTGCTGGAATTTCTGCAGTCCTGTGGCTGGAGAGGAACTTTCTACCCTCCAAATAATTTGCATTTTAGACATTTCATTTTACAAACAGAAGCAGAGCTTACAAAGGCTCCCTTTGAAGTTAAAAGAAACAGCAACCTTAATTTTGCTTTTATGTATGCAAACCACTGACAAAGTAGCCTTTAGAGGAACCCTACTGGTAAGAGGCAAATCCTCCCTCCACATCATGTTAGAGAGCTCTGTTTTCCCAGAGTCTTTTCTAGAAACATAAATCAGTGTTCCTGTCACCTCAGCTGGGACCAGGAGCACCTCAGGAAAAGCAGATATTCACAATAATCTGTTGAAAAGAACTTTATCTCCATTCTAATCACTGAGATTGATCAATAAAGAAAAATATAACACAAGTAAGGCATAATGGTTTATAAATTAATTTACACTGATTAAATAGCTATTGAAACAGAAATCAAATGAATGGAACATTAATCTCTATCTTAGGAAATAATAGCAGATGTTCAAGCCATTAGGGGAAAATCTTCTTTAACTCAGGTAAATTGCAGAAAAATTTATTTGTAAACATCTCTGGGTATCTACATGAGCAACATGACTTTTTCTAAGTAAGTCATGGATGCTCTGGTATGCATGATATTTCTAATCCTACATCAATTATTATTATCATTATCATCATTATCATCATTATAATTATCATTATTATTGTTTTTAACACCTAAAACACGAAACATCACAGGACAGATGTGATGTTTAGTTTACCTTCAAGGCTACAGTTTTCAGATCTATTCTAGTATTTTAGCTTTTTATATTCCCAACATTATTTTATCCCTGGTAATGCAATAATAATATATAAACTTGTAGTGAAGAAGTCATCAGACTGCTTCAAATTATATTAATGATGACAGATGGCCTTTGACAGTATTTTATCCAGTAAATAAATAAAAACAAGTCTGTTTCCACAGGCTAAACACACCAAGAAAAATTTCCACCCTGTCAGCAGTGCAGGTGATGATATGGAGAAAGATGAAAAAAGATTGTTTTAATTTGAACTATTGCAATAGTTGCCACTTCTACAGAAAGATTTTGACAATTTGACTCTCAAATTAGGGTTTTATTGTGTTTAGGGGGTTTTTGTCTGCTGTTCAATAAAAGGTTTGCTAATTAAAGGGTCCTACAAGCTTGGTAGAATCAAGTTAATTACTAGACAAAAAGAAAAATTGGCATCTTGAGGTGCTCACTTAGACATCAAGAACTTTTGAACTTGAGGAGAGTGAGAACAAAGAATTTAGAAATGAGGAGCTAAACCCATCAAAGAGAGAACAAAATGCAGTTGTCCAAGACTCTCATAATTCTCTGGGGGTTTTGAGATGGTTTAAAGATTTTTTGCTGTTTTCTTATGCAGAAGAATCCTTTCAGGGAGCAGCAGTTCCAGTGTCCTTCACTCTCCCAGGTGCTCCAAGGCTGGCTCGGGTGGGAGTCCCAAATCCATCAGAGAAGCAGTGGCAAAGATCAAGGACTGGAGAAAAGCAGTTTCACACCTAATTCAGGCATCTCCAGGAGATTTTACCAGTGACCAGAGGTTTATGTTCCTAAAATCAGCTGCATTAACACTGCAGACATTTGTGAGCTGCTGTTATCCACCACATCCATGGTGTCCCCACCTTGTCCACAAATATACCAGGACATGAGATAAGAAAAAAAAACTTTTTTTTTTCCAGACTACCAACTTTGAATCCCAAACTCAGGCCTCCTAACTTTGGTAAACATGTCACAACATTCTTCTCCTTTGTTTTTTCCCTCTTTATCCAAAGAGGGAGTAAATCTCTTCAAGGAAAATTAAAAAATAAATAAATCTCCCAGTCTTATGGCACTTAATTTTCTACAGTTTGCATGAGGTTTTGAGATTTATGGTTGCTATTAAATGTAACAAAGGCAACCTGGCAAAAGGTCCACCAATCTGCATGATGGAGCTGTAACACTGAGAACACATTATTATTATTTGCCTTTTAATATTATAATTTTATTAACTTAGAGAACATGCTTTGAAATCATGCCAGGAATTCACATTAAATCCCTAAAATGAATAAAATGAGTGAGACAGAGACGTAGCTCTTAAGCAGTTCTGCTGTAGCCTCAAGATGAAAGCACTGAAACCTTGGGCCCTTTGGAGACTTCTTGCCTCCAGCCTGTGTATGAGGGATTATGGGGGAAAAAAAAAAAAGCTTTTTTTATTCCCACTGGTCTAGAAGTTGTTGGAAAGGGAGGATAACTTGTGAAGTGGTTCAGCACAAATGCTGGTGAGATGACTGCAGGTCATTTTTAGGTCGTGGACTGGCTGAGGTAGTTTCGTGTTCATTAGAGGGATAACTCAGAGATTCAGATAATATGAGAATAGAGTGAAGCTTATCCGTGGAATTTATTAGGGACATTTGCAAAAAAGCAGTGCCAAGGGAAGCTACCAGAGCCAGCAGCTTCAGAGATTAGTAATATTGATCTGCCCTGTCAGAAATATAAAACCCAGGTGTGATTGACCAAATTTCCACATGAGGTAAAATAAAAGTACCACACTGTAAGTGTGAAGGATTCAGAAGGTGCATGAGAATATCCTGTACCAAGACACTCTTTCCAGACAGTTTTTATTTGTCAGGAAGGTGGGGAACATCTGCTGGATTGAAGCCATTCTGCTCAAAGGGAGCTAAACTGTGCAATTTTCACAGATCTTCTCTTGCTGTGGCTGCTCCAACAGAGCTTCGTGCTCAGCCTTCTGATGTGCTACAGGTACTGCTGTCAGTGTTGGATGGCACAGACCCAGTTTCTGCTGACTCCTGAGGGTGCACTGCCTCCTTCTCTGCAGGGAAACTTCTTGGTCAGGCTGGGAACTTGGTCACTGTAAATTCATTTCCATGGAACTCAACCTATTCTAAAAAATAGCATAGGGTTGGTTTCCCTCCGGGTGCTGATGAAGTCAGGACACACCAGGACAGTGTGAGTCTACTGATCTCAGCACCAGAAAAGTCCTCCTGCTCAAGAAGAGCTCAAACTGGCAGCAAACTGAATTAGGTATTAAATTCCAAAATCAATTGAATTAACAAATGAGAGGCCAAACGAATTTCTTAGCCTGGAATGTGCACACCAATATGTAGATACTGGCATTTCCACAGTGGTCAGTAGTCCAGCTCCACAAAACCTGGAAGCATCCAGGTTTGCACTGCTCCTTTCAATTATTTCACTTCACATTCATTTGCAGTGTAACACAGACACTGACATCTGTCACCAAAGCAGAATAGCCAAATACATCATTTACTCCTATTAGATATTTCTAACATGGACAGGGCTGTGTGAGCAAGAGTGCTAATTTGTGATGTAAACTGAAGTGAATGTCAGCATCTGTGGAAACCCCCAAATCCTTAACTGTACTGCATCAATGGATGGATCAAAACAGAAAAGGGAAAAAAAATATCCTGCCTGCTTCTCCTGAAAAGTGGCTGACACAGAATTAGTGACTCTCAGGTGGCTCTGCTGGGGCATCATTTTTTTCACAGGAGACACAAGGAATAGCCCAGCCATGAATAATGAGTGTGTGTTCTCCCAGCAGCGTCTTCTGGGAAACATTTACAGAAAGGGAAAATATATATTAAATATTTACAGATTAGAAATAGATGAATTGATAAAACTACAAATTGTTTCCCTCACAGAGTGGTGGAGGGATTTTCCCCTGTTTTGCACACACACTGTGGGTTGGTGTCTGAGCAGACAGTACCAGTGTGATTACTGTTACATATATTTTCCAAACACTCAGCAGTAATAAGTCCTAAACTTTTGGTCATGCTTTCCAGGAAAATTAGGTCCTAAATATTTGATCATACTTTCTAAGAAAACCAGGGACAAAATGGGAGGTTGTCAGTAGCTACACTGGCTTCAGTGTTTTATTCCAGCAGTTTGAAACTCTTCCTTTGAACCCTACAAAAATGAAAAAGCGCAGCTGACATTTTTATGGAAGTTACTTTTGGGGTCAGTCTACAATATTATTTCTAAAGTAACATTATGGAAAGACAAACTTTTAATAATTGTCTATAAAAGTGAATTCTGTAGATCTACAAGTCAGGAGAAAATCTGTGAATACCCAGACCTGGCACTGTGGGGTTAATGGTTGGTCTTGATGTTCTTAATGATCCTATAATTTTGACACCAATTTTAACCACTGTCAGTGTGCCATTCCTTTGGAGTGTAAATAAAACCCACATCCTAAAGACCCTATTTGTACTCTATCCTTTTACAGCAGACTTTTAATTTGTGTGTGATCATTAATTTTTAAGTGTTCACTAATGAAATACATCCTTGTCCAAAGTTAATAAATGGATTAATAGCTGGGATAATGAGAATTCTGGCAGGACAAGAAAATACCAGAAGGGCTAAAGAAGAAGGGGGAAACCTGACAAGTTAATGATCCATTAAAGTAAATCCTGGGTCAGTTTGGATCCTGCATGGTTCATTACTGTATAATAAATTAAATTAATAGCCATGAAAACCTAGGCTGAGGCAAGAGTGTTTTTGGTTAAACTCTGGGTAGACATTTGAGCTGTTTCTTACAGGTTTTCAGTTGTCTCTCATTAAAAGGAAACTTTCTAGTATTAAAAGAATTTAAGTACACAAATGAAAGCCAACCACCAGCTGTTAAAGCAGTGGCTGGCTGGGTGTGTCACACAAGCAGCCACCTTTACATGTTCAAGAACCACCCAAAATATAGAAGTTAAGAAATAGGAATTAGAAGTCCCATTATGCCATTGGTTATGTTTAAAACAATAGCATAATATGGCTTGATACACAAAATATAATTATTTATTGGGAAAACTAATTGTGGTGTTTGGGATAGAGAGCAAAGGCAGGTCCTGGCTAACATCCTCACTGATGAAAGGCACAACTGAGGTGAACACTAAATCCTAAATTGAGTTCATGCATGTCTAACCTGACAGGAACAGAGATACAATTGCATTGAGATCTCTTATCCTTGCATGCATCTTCTAATTCTCCTCTTTTCTCCAAAACTCCAAGTCCTGGAAATGTTTTCTGGGTTCAGAACTCAGAATCACAGAATCACAGAAAGAACTAGGCTGGAAAAGACCTTTGGGATGATCGAGACTCTGGTCCAGAGCTGTCATCAGCAAACATCCACTATAGGTGTACTGCTGACACAGAAAAGTTTAATCAAAACTAGCTAATCAACACAAAAAATCATTTAATTTTTCACAGTTCCAGATTGTTCTCATGGACATTTAGTTAACATGATTAAAGCCACACTTGGTTAAACTCTTTTTCTTCCCACGACCACATTAAACTATTTACGTATTTCCAAATCAGGGTGCTTTCCCTCTACAGCAGATTAAACCTTACCCAGAAACAGTCTGTAAGAAGTCTCTGAAAAGAAATAACCAACCTGACCTTGAATCTGGGGAGCACACAGAAGTTTAACATAATGGATCTGTTACCCAGACATGGAGCAGGAGTGGAAGCCAGCAAAGGGTACAGTAATGAGGATCTATTTTTAAACATTTAACTTTTCATTGAAGAGATGATGCTTGGCATGAATTGTGCAAATACCTAAAAAGGTTCAGTTTGGAAGAGGGACCAGATGTATTCCAGATCTATTATCACAAGTTGGGCTTGGAAGAGCAGGAATGGATGGGATGAGATTTTAAGGATTTTGTCCCCAGGGAGTCTGAGGTTGCTACAGCAAGAGACCCTGGGCTGGAGATTGGTAACAAAAAAAAAAAAAAAAAAAAAAAAAAAGACTGCAGGAGGTAGGACTGTAAGTAAAGCTCAGTAAGACAACAGAGAAAACAGCCTTGGTCAAAGAGGGGGGAAAAAAATCGTGGTCAGGTCTTACACCCACGTAATTGCCCAGGAAATGATGGAGGAACTGGTGATGCTGGGGGACAGAACTGGCCTGGTCATTCAGGGTGGTTTTCCCCTCGTGGCTGTGGGGCTGCCAGGATGCCTGAAAGGCTCATTCAGCCTCAGCAAGGAAGGTCTGGCCCAGGGCCATGTGGCTGGCTCTGGAGGAAAGCAAAACACCCTGGAAGGAAGACCCGAGACAGCTCAAGCTGCAACTCAGATCCCAGCCCCAAAATGCATGGCCTGAATGCAGAAGGAGAACCCTGCTCTCAGCTAATTTTTATAGCACCTAATTAAGGGGGATATGAATTAAATTCTTATTTTTACAGCTTTTGGGGAAAAAAATTATTACTTACAGGGTCAATTATGAGTCACATTACTGGCTGACTGAGGATCAGAATGAAAATTCTCTCTCTACTCCACAAATTTTATGTCACCCCTGCACAATGTATTGGATTGGAGGTGGCAGAGATCTGAGTAGAAAAATCTAATTTTGCCTCACAGTGTATCAGGAGTCACATCCAAGTTGCTGCAGGGCTCTGCAATTACAGGACCCAAAACAAGATGAAATGGGATGGGGCTTTCTGCACTAGAATGTTCTTGGAATTTCCCTCAGCCCTTGACCTTGACACCACCATCTCAAATGATTCAACTGAAAAACAATTCCAAGGAAAAAAAATTGCATAATTTTTCAGTCTTCAAATGAAATTGCTCAGATTGATAAAATACATTCTGATCCAAAAAAATCATCCCTAATTCAAGGTCAAAATTTTGTGAGAGACCAGTGTTTAATAATTAACATATATAATCAGCATGCTTAGTAGTAGTTGGAATGATAGGAAGTTTTACATTTTGATGAATGAACAAAATTATTACCAGTGACACATAACACTCAAAATTTTGTGTGTTGCCTCATGCTGTTTCTCCTCATAAAAAAATGACAAAAGCTATTTTGAGCCTAATTATGAAAATGAAATATTGTTTTTATAGAGATACATGTATATAATAACAACACTGTATTCAAACATTGCCTATTAAAAATAAATAAATAAATCATGAATTAGAAAGTTACATTTTAAGATATATATAAATACTTAAATATAATGATGATAGATTTAATATTACTTTCCATTAACTTCTCCTCAACATGACCACTGTATAATTATTCCAACTTTTACACTGTCCTGCTCTTAAGAAAATCCAAGCCCCTTCCCAAACCAGAGTTATTTCTAGAAAAGATGCTACAGCAATAGGAACAATGGCAGAATTTATATTAACATTTCTACATGTGCAAGAATTCACATGGGGGTTTCATACATATGAAGGAAGTTGATAAAGGAGAATTTATGAAAAAAATGCACTTTTTTTAACGAAGTGTGTGCTGAAAGTGCACAATAGTTGCATTGATATGAGCCTGTGTGTGCACACAGTGTTTGCACTGCTGAAGTGTTGGGAATGTCTCCAGAGTGTAGGACCATTATGTTTTCAAGCTGGGCTGCCAAAACTCTGTTTCACAATGACTTACCAAATTCTGGGGGCCTAGGAGACGAAATCAAAAGCAAATTCAGATTTTCCCTGAACTGAAACTTGCTTTAAACAAAGTGGGGTTACAAGTATTGGCAGGCATCATCAAGAAATGCAAAGCTTAAACTAATGAGGAGATTGTAGTATGATAAAATGCTTGATCATATCTCCTGAATCTTATCCAGAGGCTTTTCCAGGACAAAATCTGCAACATCTCCTCAGGTTTTTGGTGCAATTGTCCTTAATGTGCAGTGTAGTCTCTTCCCACTATGTTACAAAAAACTTGGTTGACTCTTTGGTCCTTTGTCAAAAGAAAATCTCATTTCTTTCCTTCTGCAGCAGGATGTGTTTGAGCACAGGGAAAACGAGCAGGGCTGCAGTAATTTTCCATTAGTTTTGGTATTGGGAGTTTTGAACCCACCTGTGCTCTCACTGGCACCTGGGCAGCCTCTCCCACGTCACAGCATCCCAATCCCCCAGGGAGGAGGAAGGACACAGAAAGGAAACAAACTCCCCCATAAAACACCTGGGAGCAGGCAACTCACCTTGGCCCCCAAGATCCACTCTGTATCCCCTGAGTTTAATGAAATAAGAAGGCTCATTGTATAAAATAGTGTTAAACACCATTTCTTTCCAACTACAGTTACATGAAAGATGAAAAGAAGGACAGCCAGCTCTTAGATAATTACCCATGTTATGAGCCTTCTGCCCCTTTTTAAACAGCAATTTAGTCATTATCAAAGGTCAGCTTTCAGGTTTTCCACAGAGAAGTTTGTAAAATGCCTATAAAGCCAAATTCTAGCTTGTGCTAAGTCTGTGTTAGGCAAATTTTATAAGAAACATTTTGAACAGTCCTGCACTGCTGGGTCCCAGATGATTTTCTTCTGGGACTAATGCAAAAAAAAAAAATTTATTGCCTCTTAAAAATCCTTTTAGGACAGGTCATTCTTGCTGGTATTTAGGTCTTTTATTGAGAGAAGATTAATATAAATAATTTATTAAATGTGGGTGATGACTTTTTTCATCATATCACTATTTTTTTATTAGAAAAACCCCACAGTAAACTATAGTGAAGTGTGTAAGTTTGTTGCTGTATGACATGGTGAGGAACACCTCCAAACAAAAGACTATTACACCACCAGAAACATCATCAGAGTGGAACTGTGAGGCCAAAAGACAGAATGAGCATTCATTTTCATGATATTTGGGTGTCTAAGCTCCCAAGCTGGCTTTAGAAACCTGAGGCCAGAAAGCTGCAGAGAGATCAGACAAGTAAAAGCTGCAACAAGGAGAGGTTGGGCAGCCTGCTCTGATCTGAGCTGCTCTGAAGTCTGTTGTTCAAATTCAGTTCCAATGTTTTGTCTTGGTCCATTTATAGGTTTTTTTATATGTATTGAGTTACCCTTACAGTCAATATATGACAAATTGCATGTTTTGCAGCTCTCTGGTACATACAAGTCCTGGGTATGTTGTTGTGTTGCTGTGGGTGTTGCTATGACGCAACAACAATTTTTAAATTATTTTTTTCTTGAGACATCCACTCAGTGAAATACACCACAAATTAAAATTATCCTGAAATATGGCAATGCAGGCAGTATCCAGAGGAATAAATAATAGCTGTTTCCTAGGAACTGGATAACCCTGTCTCCACAGTGTAAACATCCTAAACTGAGGATTAATTGGAGGGTATGGATCCAGAGCAGTACATGTGACAGCAATCAGGGGTAACAGGGCTCACAGGAGCACTGAAAATGAAATAAGGAAAGGGCAGTGGGCAGAAAAGAAGTGCTGGAAGAACACCCAGGTGCAGTGCCAAAGCCTTGGAAGCACAGCAGACACCAGCAGGGTTGTGTGGGGAGGAGAAACAGGAGAATCCATGGAGCAGCCTGTGGATACACAGTGTGCTGAGAAAGCATTTTGAACATACTTTCCATGCAAGGAGTGCTTATTGAAAATATTCTGCATACTTGCAGACGTGGAGTGAACAGGTCTGGAGAATTCCCAGCACCTCTAAGCATGGAGCACATAAACACAGAGGGCTTTGGGCACCCTGGATGCTGCTCTGCCCACTGTGCCCTTCCTGAGCACCCCCTTCTAAAAGCCCAGGCTGTAATTATCCCCCCACCCTCCCTCTCTTATAAATTCTGGCTCTATGGTTGAGAAGTAATATTATTTCACATTTTTAAATAGCATTTCACACGTTCCAGGTGTTGAGAAGACATTGATTGGGCTTGAAAGGGCTGCAGTGAAGTGGGGTGGATATTCATAATTCTTTGCAAAATGCTGGAAAACTGAAGAGAATTGTCCCCAGAGAGTATCCAAGCCAGGGCTGCAGGTAACATCCTTTGTTCATCCAGGAAAACCAGCTCTTGGATTGGGCAGGAAAGAGCCTGTGGAAAGCAGAAGGGCTGAAATATTTTTCTAGATACAGCAATTTAAAAGTAATTCTTCAAAGTTCTGATTTCTTTTTTCCCCTCATTATGACTCACCACAGTAAATTACATGGTGAATTCTGCTACTATGCAGTTATGGGACTGTTTAGGGTATCTGTTTAAAGAAAATAAATCATAAATGTGTTTGGAACCTGGAAAACCCTGCAAGCTATCGAGTTCACAAAGCTACCCCTTTATGTGAGTGGGGTCTGCCCACAACTTGATGCATGTATTGCCAGATTGAAAAGAAAAAAAATCTTTAGTGTGGCAAAAGCTATGAAGGTTCATATGATTTGAATTAAATTCAGATCATAACAATTCTTGGCTCTGTGGTGTTTGGAAAGAGAGTTTGAAATTCTCATCAGAGACTTTAAATAAGAGCTATGACTGAGTCCTTTCAGAGCAAGAAAAAGAGTTTAAATCCTATTCTAAAGTTTATTTCCTTTTAAAATTATATTTAGAGATAATAGGAGAGGTGAGAGCCAGCAAGATACACATCTGCACAGAAATGCTCATCTCTCTGTGTATCACACTCCATAAATACACACGTTATAAATAAAGATTCATTTCTCAGTGTGTCTGTGGACAAGGCACTTCATGTTCACAGAATCACAGAATATTCTGAGCTGGAAGGGACCCACCAGGATCCTCTCTGGAGTGAATGAACCATAAATTGTCTTATTTCCACAGCCATTTGATGAGGCAAGTTCCTGAGCACAGGTAAAGGAACTGTACTGTTGAAATTGAGCATTTGTTCTTGCCCAGGTAATAAAAATCTTTAGAAATCCATAGCAAGCACTAAAATCTGGTTTGAAACAGTATCACTGTTCAGAATCACTTCTCAGTCAGTTCACGTGAACACATTTCATTGCAGTGGTAGCAACACAAATATTTTTCCATAATTAAGGCCTGGCAGCCGAGAAAAGCACAGTGGGAAGGAAGAGCCAAACCAATGTGATGCTATAAACACACTCCCACCATTCCAGCATAACTCAGAACAGCCCCCAGAATCTGTAATTTATGTTGGCAATGACAACTTCAGTAAGACCAGAGATCAGAGACATGCCATGAGCTCGATCAGCCCCTCCCACCACTGATATTCCATTTTCCTTCAAGTTCAAAGTTGGTCTATCCAGGGATTTCCAGGTAAGGGAAACCTTTATCCCTCCTGTTTGACAGCCTCAAAGCTCTTTTGTGGTAGAGGCAGGCAATTAAAATGCACCACTGGCACCAAAGTGCTCTCAGATCACAATGCCCATTGTAGTTACAAAGGGTTTAGTAACAGTGAGGAAAACAAATAACTCACAATGGAGGACATTGTTTGTCCACAATCACATGGTTTTCCTGGTTTACATACATGGAAATGCATAGTTTCCCTTGCTACGCTGCACCAGGCATTGCCAAAAATAATTTACAAGGAAGTAAATTCAAACAAGCCATGAATAAGAGAATAATTCCTTTCAAAACAAAGGCAATTGTGTTACAATTTATAAATGAGGGGGAGGGATATTTCTTATGCCAGTGTTAAACAAACAACTTCCACGGCTGGTGTTTTAAATTGCTCAGTTAAAAACACAGAACCATCCCCTCAAATTTGTGCATATTTTTCCTCCATTGCCCTTCCTCAAGCCCCAAATGGTGCAGATGTGTTTCAGCAGCTGTCCTTGCCTCCTCTGCAGTGCACGTGTCATGGATGGGGATGTGTATGAGTGCCCTCTCATCAGCTCATCAAAGATTGCCTTCCAGGTGACTGAAATGTGCTTAAAATCCTTGTTCTGCCCTGAATTCCTGGGTGCAGCACCACTCAGCAGTGTGTTTCCTTTCCAGTAGATGTTTTCTGATGTGTTCCCAAACATTTTGTGACATTACTGATGAGATTACCTGCTAGAGAGAAACCAGTTCCATATTTGCCTTGTCAGGAGGCAGAACCTGTTCATCCAATGAGTTTGCTTCTCATATTCCTTCCTAAAATACCATTTTATTGGTGATCCATCTTGCACTGTTCAGCCAAAGCTTGGGGGAAGGAAAGGAGAAATAAGGGACATGTGCCAATGTGATGGAGGTAATAAGGGACATGTGCAAGCAAAATGTGTTTGAGTGATGCTGAAACCAAACTCAATGTGGATATGGGACTAATTCTTCCTCCAGATGCACTCAGGCTTTAGTCAGAATGACCAGAAACCAACACAAGAAAAGTGGCAGCAGGGAATACTGATGGTTTCCCAAAATACTTGAAGGTGCCTTATTTCTCCTAAAAATACAGCCTTTGTCCCAGCTATTAGACAGTGTGGTCTGATTCAATTTAACAGTTCCTTTACAAGGCAGATTCTTTGTGCTTTATCTATTGCTCTGCAGAGCCCGTGACAAAGGTGGAGTGTAAGCAACCCTGCTGCCACTCTGATAAGCTCACTCACACCCCTAATCTTGCCTTTTTTCTTCTGATTTTCTTCTGACTCCATTTAAATGCCCTCTTTGTGTAAATAAGCTTATATTTATAAGCCTTATTAGAGCAAGGAGATGAACTTTATTCCCACTAAGGTTTAAACATGTGTGATGCATGACAGGAATAGATTCAAGCACCTGCTTCAGTCTGTTCTGCTGAGCTGCAGCTTCCAAAAGTGAAAGGACACAAGGCAGAAAAGGCACTTTTTTTTTTGCCTCAGTGGTCATTCTTTTGTTATTGTCCAGAAAATGTTTTTTCTTGGGAAATATCTCAGACACACATTACCAGACTCTGAGTCTATTCTATTGTTCCAGAAGTACTGAAAATACAACACATTATAGATGATAGCATTCAAGATGAAGAGAAGGTAACTTAAGGAGTGCTTATACAAAAAAAATAACCAAAAAAATCAAAACCAAACGACAAGCACTAAAACTAATAAAAAAAAATACACTAGCCTGAAATTTGTCCTAATCTTTGACTGAGATTCTACATTTTCCATCCCCTTTGCTAAGAAAGCTGTGCAAGGTGTCTGAAGTCTGCAGTGAGAAGCTCTTACAGTATTTCCAATGGGAAGAAAATTTCTAGTTTTGTAACCCAGGACAGCATGACAAGAGAACAGACCAAGCAAAAGATAGAAAAGGGATATAAAGTGTATTTGTTCATAACAGAACTACAGAATATTCTGAGTTGAACAGATGATGCTTCCAGTCAAAAGAATTTTTCTTGCTTGCATTATCCTACCATGATCCTTGATTCCAACAATAATATCCATAATTTTGCACTGAAAAGTTAATTTTACAGAGTTAAAATGGCAAATATATCACCTATTATTATATTCTTTCTTTTGTGTATTTTTACATTTCCTATGAATGAACAGAACATTTCTCTGTGTACAAAATATATCACAAAGCTGTGTTTAAAGATTTTTCCAACTATTTGTGAAATTCATCACTTAAAATATTACAATAGGCTGATACTGATAAACAGTATTACTTGTTTAGTTTTGTCTCCAATGAGGATTTGCCATTTTGGAACATCCTATTTTTGGTCAAACAGCTGTTGAAGACTTACATAACTTGTCCAATAAGCTCTTGTTTGTCCAACAAATGTGACTTGTTACAGAGCATTTCTGTACCTTTATATTACAAACCAGGAGTGAAATGACAAAAAAATAATTCATCTGGATATCTGAAGAGATATAAAACATACTGAGAAACAGGCTATGTTTCCTCTGGTCAGGTTCTCCTCTATCACATCTTTCAAGAAAGCATTATAAAATTCAATATATTTCAATTTAGACAAACCCCAATTCCCTATTTTGATAAGTATGTTATCAATACTACAAATTACATTAGAAGAGATTTGGTCGTTATTTCCTATTCAAATATATGATTTCCTATACAACATCCTTATATTTTGCCTGGAATGAGATTTCCCCCCCTCCTATTTATAATTATACATTCAGAAGTTTCCCTTGTTTCAATAACAGGAGCAATTTCCAGTATCCTGATGGAGCATATCTGTGCAGAATGAGGGGGAAAAGGCAAATTAGGGCAGAGTTTAAAAGTTTTATTGTCTTTGATATGCACATGCTGCTCCTATTGAGGTGGCTACCAGGGGGCTTTGCAGGAATATCTGCACCAGAACAGCCCCTGCAGCTGTGAACCTGTAGATTGGTCTCATTTATCATTCAGAGAAAGGAAAATGAGAGCAAATTGAATATCTCATGGCAAAAATACTACTAAAGTTTTTACAGTGTATCTGTAAGCAATCGTTAGCTGTTCCCACCTACCACTGCTCTCGCTGAGAACATTTTCATTTCTTCAGGAGCTCTTTCGAGCTCAGGGCTGAGCACTAGAGGATGAGTCTGGTGTGGTTTGGAGAGCAGATCACCAGCACCACCCTGGGGCTCCAAAGACAGAACTGCCTCCCCAAGAGATTGCTGCTGCCCCTGAGAGCCCGTTTCAGGGAATTTTGGTGACTGCATCTATCACAAACAGAGAAAAATTGAAATCAGTGATTCCCTGTGCAAATTCAAAAGCAATACATGGCTTTTTTTTAATCTGAGCCCTGGCTCCTGGGGACACACAGGGGTGAAAGGCACGGGATGTACCAAGACTGTTGTGATGAAGCAAGAAGTGCAGCAAATGTTTTCTCTACTCTCTCTCCTCTCTATTAAGATGAGCTCTTTTTAGAGCTTTAGTGAGGTAGGTACTGCCAGCACAGCATTAGGACATGGAAACAACTTAACTAACTAGAGAAGGAATGTCCTAGATGGCTGATCTGACTGTCCTAAGATGTACTTTGATAAATCAAGCTTTAAAAAGCAAACAGTTCTGGGGAAGCTTGCAGAGTTGGGCAGCAGGATGATCCCAGCTGAAAGCATCTGCCAGGTGGGGAATGACCAACTCACTCAGCAGGAAGAGCCCACCAGACTCATTTTCTTTTTCAACTGCATCAAATGGAGGTGAAGGGGGTGAGAGGGGCCAGAGGAAAGCCAGCCCATGCATCCCAGCCACCACTCCAATGTCTGCAAGAGACCCTCAAACCTCATGTCTGTGTTCTACCAGTGATCCTGTCCCCACTGTCCTCACTGATGAGGACAGTTTTCCTGTTTGCTGGCAAAATGGGCAGGGAAGTCTCCAAACAATGTGAAAACATAGGCTTGGGCTCTGCCTCTAATACAGCATTTGAAGAGTACATTCTTTGCCACAAAAGAATTTCTTTTATAAACCTCTCCACCCGCACCCAGAGTGAATGCAGAACCTGCATGAGAACTCCTGTCTTGTGTTTGCAGTCAGACCCTGCTTTCTTCTGCACAAACCACAAGCAGGTGTTAACAGGAGAGCCTTAATGAAGCACAATTATTTGATTGAGGGGCAGGGCAGCAGCCCCAGCACAGGTCTAACGGTTCCAGTGCTTGTTTGGGGTTTTTCCACTTGCTTTTATCCTCCTCTCTTGCGTTTCTCCCAGCAGCAATATGATGCCATGCTGCCTCCTGAGAGGGTGAGTGTGAGAAATCCCTGCTCTGTGCAGAGCCCCTGGTGGTGACAGCTCCTCCCCTTTGCATAATTCCTGCTGGAAGCAGCCTCTGGCTCTGTGCATGGTGGTGGAATTGGGCAGTCAGAGAGAAAACTGCTTTCCTTGACTGCCTGTGAGTGGTGATACCAGGCTTCAGCTTCCAGGTGAAATCACAAGAAAGTGTTTTTTGTTGATGTATCAGTTTCAGAATGCCAATCTCATTTAAAAAAAAACCCCATCATTTTAGGTGACTTAAAAATTATTTTAAAGACAGACATAAAAACTTGTTTTAAAACTAGAGACTTCATAATATTTTTTAATAAATAAACACATATTTGGAGATGATATAGTGAAAATTAAGGAATAACATTCTTTTAGCAGCACTAAGAATAGGCAGGTTTGGGAAAATTATGTTCTGCATTGCATCTAGCTTAACTCTAAATAATGATCAAGGCAAGGTTATGGATATCTGCCTTGTTTCCTCTAACCCAGATATATCTCACTTCAAGCTCTGAAGAATGTTAAAAACACATTAAGTAGAAAATTACTGAAATGGCTAATTAAGTTTTATCGAAGAACACATCTGCAAGTATACATGCACTGGCAGCTCTTCCATCAGGAGTTGGTCTTACTACAAAAAGTAGAAACCAGTCCTAATGGGGAAAATCAGGCAGTTACTTCAAGAAGGAAATATTTATACATTATTAAAGGACTGATTTTTCAAGAGCCTGACGTTAATTTAATGAAGATGGAAATCATGCCCATATTCACCCATCTGTTTGATGAAGGCTTTGCTGAATATTTCAGGATGGAGAAATTGGCTTCTTTCAACACCATTAAAGAGACTTAGTCAAAAGCAGGTGCTACTAGAAAATTATTTTAGTGGATTACTATCCCCCATTTTCCACTTAGATTAAAATAATTTAGCATGAAAGAAATGCATCTTGCAGTTCACCCTGTGAACTGGCTGTGCCACAGAAAGGGTTCATTTGTCCATCGGGCTGGAAGTTGAAATCCAGGTTCCTCTCTTCCCCCTGCCCTTCTGAGTGAGCTTTGACAAATCAGTTCTGTCTGTACCAACAAACCCCTGGGGTCAGTGGATCCTGCAGGCAGATTTTGGTCTGGGAAGGGCTGTGTCTTGGGGTAATAAAAGGTTATTAATTCCCTGTTATGATCATTATTATTGCTGTCGTTATCTGCACCTTTTCCATGGGATTTCATGGGCTGGGATCAGCCATGGGATCAGTGCTGTTCACACTGTGTGTCCTCATCACTTGTGTGTGTGTGTGTTCCCTCTGCCAACCCCAGGTCCTCTCCTCACCCTCCCCTTGGGATCCTCACCCTTCCCACCGGGGTGCAACCTGTGAGGATCAGCTCGTGCCCTTTCCTACATCCCTCCAAACCACCCAGCCAGGATTTGCAAAGCCTCTCAAGGCGTGTTTGAAAGGGGAATTATCTGCTTTTAGCTAGCTGGAAAATACCAGGCGCTGGAATGCCTCCAAGAATCCTTTTTTACGAAGTAAAATATTTGGAAAGTACATTTGCAATCAATTTAAAGGAAAGGCACATTTTATATTAAAACCCTCATACTCTGGTTAAAACACCACTTTGACTATTATTTTCTAAAATGGAGTGTTACAAGATCCAAGCACAATATACTGTGGCTCGCAGAGCAGAGTTAATAAACAGGGTAAAGTTTCACCAATGCAAGTTGAGATTCTGCTTTTCTTTGATTATTTCCCTTTTTATCCTGACCCGTGCTGCTATGAAGTTAAAAAGGGTATGAATCACAGTAAATTTTGAAGATGAAAGTTGGGGTCATAGATATGAAAAACAGAATCTGAGACTGGTTTTTCCCATAGCAGGTCTAGAATCCTGCAGAAAAAGGGAGATGGTTTCCAAAGCTGCTTATCACAGTATTGGAGAGCCACTGGGCTTGTAGCCTTTCAGAAATTTCTGACACTTTAGGGGGTTAATGCCCATCAAAACCTCACCAATCATTTCTAAAGACACATCCCACAGAAAAAATACGGGAAAACTCCTCCCCTAAATCACATAATTACTTTTGAAATGTGCCACTCTTTGGACTTCTTGGCCTAGATCAATTCAGAGGCAGGTTTCAGTGAATGTGCACTGAGTAATGGCAATGCCTGACTCATGTATCTCTTACAATGGTGTTTCTTGTGCAGTTTCAAACAAAGCCATAACTTCCCCCTCATGACATAAGGCAGAAACCGTTACTGCTACAGTTATAAATCCACAAAAGTCTTTAAATATTTTTAAAAGCGAGTAAAATAAATCTGATTGTTTATTTTAACCTTTCTTGTTTTACATGTGCTGTGTTGGTTCTATCAGAAATCTGAGAGAGGGGAAAATAAACCATGCCCAGCTATGGCTGTGCTAAGCCTGGTGTTTAATGGCTTTCTAAATTAAAGTGTGCTCCATTAAAGGTGCTAAGTGAAGGGAAGATGTAGCATTGTTATTGCAGTGGGCATTCTGATTCTTTGAAACGGCAAAGAGGGGATGAAAAAAATAAGATCTCGTTACATTACATCTCCCTGACATCTTGCACTTCAGGGGATGAGCTCACCCAGCACGGGTACATGTTGATCCAGAGGGTGCTTACACAGCCCTCGTTAACTGGAGCCCTGTGTTTGCAAAGAGATGAATAAAAAAAAACAACACATCCAGCTGAAAATGCAGCAGTAATTTAGGCCAAGGCACTTGGGACTCCAAAGGGAACGCAGAGGGACAGACACCCAAACTCTTGCAAAATTTGTCTGTGGGTCTTTCCATGGCCACAAGCAATGGTGGGCATGGAGTTTTATATCTGAGCAGGGCCAGGAGCACAGCACCATCCTGTCATTAGTTGAGTCATGACTCAAAAGACTTGCCAGTTCACGGCAAGAAAACGCTGGGTTTGGAGTCAGGGCTGCCCCCAGCTCTCCCTGTGTGTGCTGAGAACATTCCAGCCTGTTTGCCCACACCTCTGCAGCTCCTGAGCTGCTGGCAAGACTGCCAGCAAGACTCGAGATTAGTTCCACTGTCTGCGGCCACAGACCAGACATATTTTACATATCTTGGGCTCAAACCTCCCGGGTTTAGTGGTGACTGAGGCATGTCCAGGTGAGGGGCACACCCAGCACCCAGGGGAACTTCCCTTCTGGGTTGTTCCAAACCTGTGGCAGAGACAGACATTACCTGTTGGAGCCCAGTATTCCTCAAGACAAGGCCATTTACAAAAAACTCTCCTTTGTTTGTTACCACCTGCTCCAAAGCTTTGCACTTTTAAAAAGAGCCTTCCAAAGTGAAACATTAAAAGGTATGAAAAGCACAATTTGTCTTGGCAGCACCTGGTACCACCATGCAGTGCCACAAAGCCTGCAGGGCCCTGGTCCAGCATGTTTGATCCCTGATGTTAATCCCTGCTTTGGTCTTTTATTGGCTCTCCCAGAGCCTCCAGACTGAAATCCACTGTGAAACCATGGGTGACATGTGAGAGGAAAGACAAACACTTTGGGTCTGCTTGTTCCTCTCTCAATGCCTCCAATAACTTTGTTCCTTGGAAAGCTACACCTGTTCTTGGCAAAGCCAGCAGGACAGTAAGGACAGTCCTTCCCTGAAACAAGTGCAATCACTCTTGGGAAGTCTTAGAAAAAATAGTAGCTACTTGTCCTACCTTTTCCAGTACATCTTGCTCAATTCCTCCTAAAAATACCCAGCATGAGTCCTTTTATCAGGAGAATCACTGCTAAGGGGTGTGGTCCTGCTTAGAGATAAGGAATAGGAATAACTTGGGTAGAGATGTGGAGGAAAAGTGAGGTTAACTGGCCTACAGAGCTAAAGAATCAAACCTGACCATGCTACAGAGAGAAATGGGAATTTGGGGAATGAGAAAGCTTGGCAGAAAGACTTCACATGTGGAAGACACACAGAGAGGAGAGAAGTGCATTATTTTGAGGAATGTGGAGCTGTGAGCACAGGGACATCTCCAAAGAGCAGATTGCATTTTGTCCAGAGACTGAACCTCTTCTTTCCCTGTCACAATTCTCTGAAAGAGAGCTTTCCCTTGGGAGACTGGGGGAAGATGAATTCATTTAGCTGCTGGTAGTTTTAGATATACCACCAGATTAGACTCCTGCAATCAAAAGACCCCAAAAGTTTAATCTGTAAAAAGTACATTTTATATTTCAAAAGTCAGACTGGGAGTTAAATCCACCTGAGGCAAAGACCCAGATGGAAATAGCTCTAGAATTCCCACAGCCACTGCTTCCAGCAGCATCCTGGTGGTGCCTGGGCACCACTTATTCCAGCAGGCACTGAAACCCCTCCCAGAGCCCTAAATACCACAGAAACCCCAAATACCAGCAGTTCACAGCTCCACAGGGCAAGGCAAGCAGAAGTCAGCCTTTGGTGTGTGTAATGTGATCCAGACCCCACCTTGTCTAGGACAAGGAACAAGCAGAGGCAGAGCCCCGAAGAGCCAAGATAACTTCAAGCCTGGAGAGATGAAAGTGCCTGCCAGGAACCCAGCAAATCCCGTACTCCAAAACATCCACCATGCTCCCCAGCCTTAGATTCCCATAATAATGAGAATAAATGCAGCAATGCATATTCAAACAGCCTGCAGATGAGATTGAGATAAAGTTTACATGAACTCTGCACCGTTGGTGTTACCAGGTAAAGGTTTGAGAAGACATGTGATAAAACCTGAAATTGTGGGGAAACTGGGAGTAAACTCAAATAACTTCAGCACTGGCAGATGCAGTAGATTGTATCAGGAATTTTATAGAAGTATTTAAGATCATCTTGATTATTAAAACCTATGGGGCTTCACTAAGGATCAGCCAGGACAGTTTTGCTATTAAAACAAGCTGTCTTCCAGGCAAGGGGAATTGGAGAAATGAAAATCTGAGCTCATGTGGTCTTAAACACTTTGTCTTTTTTGGCATCTCACTCACCACATTTCTTGCACTTGATGTGAAACTCCAGAAGCCACTGTGGATAGATGAGATATGCTATTGAAAATAGCATCTATGCCTACTGTAGGTGTGTGTATATTCCCATGTAGCTGCCTCTGGAGCTCTTCATCAATGAGAAAATTGTTAAGGATACCTTCTTTCTCCCAGTCTGGCTTTAACAATGTTTTCCTTGGATAACTTGCAGGAAAGTACATTTTTCCTTGAAAATGGCAAAGCTTCCAATCCTGCAGAATATTACTGAGCACTGAGGATACAGAGAACTTGTTAGGGATAAATTCAAGAGCAAAAAGCCACTGCATAAAGCTGGACACAAACCCCAGGCTGTGTGCAGGGGCTCTGCCAGCCCAGGCTGACACTCAGCAGTGAGTGCTGAGCTCAGGCTAAGTCTGAGCTCCTTCAGGGTTCACTGAAAATGTCTCACACAGCCACACAAACAGCCCAGTACAGGCAGAACCTTGGATTCCATTTTAAAAGTCTGCAGATCTCCAAGAAAAGCATTTTTCTTCTCTTTGCCAGCTCTTTGTCGAAGACGAAGCTAACAGTTATCAAGGTTTGAAATTACTGATTTCCCTTAAACATAGAATTAATGCATAGATGGAGATTCAAACATGCAAACAGCACAGCAGTTAAAAACAACAGCTATGAAACATGGAATTTACATCATCAGCTAATAATGCCAGGTTTGTAACACGTTGCTCTTTATAAAACCAGAAATTCAGTAGTGTCTTGAAGTTTTAACCTTTGGATACATTTCATCTTCCTTTTACAGATGCCCCCAACGAGCAGAAAAATGTATGACTGTTTACTTTTTATTTTTTTTTTTTGGCTTTTTTTTCTTTTTTTTTTCCCCAAACTGTCAAAACAATTACCTCATTGGAAGCCACGTCTTGGCATAGAGACAGTGGAATGAAGAGTGATTCTCTTTTGTGGACAACAACGTGAGCCGTTCAAGCTGGCTACCCTTGGAGAACAGCTTGCTGCAGGATAATGTGGGAGATAACTGATAGCACTGACTCCTTTTCATGTTACAAAACAGGTCGATGCTTGTGAAGGGATCAACCTGTTATTTGGAATTAGGCACAACAGAAGGAAAGCAGTGACTTCTGGGAATAACAGCAAAGCGGGAAAACACATTTCTGCAAGGTTTTGATTTCCTCCCACTGGTGTCCTTGAAACGGAGAAGAGAGAATTATAACACCCATGACAAAACAGAGGATTTTATAAGAGGCACGTGTCAGATTGGAGTGCATGAGTCCAAGCTCATTTCAGAGTGAAAAAGGCAACAGACTGGTTTTGATGGGAGCCTGTTCCCCCCTTTTATGCCATTTCTGTGGGATGTTTTCCCCCCCAAACTCGCAAAAGTGTTGTGAATTACCCCTTTGCTGAATTTCAAATGGTTGCAACCTTCCTCTTGCTCTCCTCGCAGGAGGAAGGGAAGCTCTGCCATCCCTGGCTGCTCCCAGACTCTCAGGCTGCTGAAATGTCAAGGTTGCTCAAGGATAACTCAGAGGGGCTGGTGCTGTCCCAGGTCCATGCACGGAGTGTGGGATCCAAGCACGAGCCCTGGCACGAGCCCAGGGCAACCTCCCAGCTCACTGCAGCCTTGCCCAAACTAGGATGCAGGCAGATGTGCGGCACAGCTGGGAGACAGCAAACACCGCTGCCACATCTTGGTTTAATTGATCCATCTCTGACAGGCCAGGGCCCTGACAGCTGCTTGAGGCTTCTCCTGAGTTCTGCTCTGCTCTGCAGTGGAGCAGGCAGCTGTGGAGTCACACACAGTTTAAGTTAAGCTGTTTCCCACTGGGCTGGGATGGAGAGGTGTCCGTAAAACCAGCACAAGTCTCTGCCTGACCATCTCCAGCAGCACAGCTGCAAACAGGGCCGGCACTTGCCACCCCTCTTTTCCCCTGCCAGGATTAAGCTGCTCCATCTTCCCTCGTGCTGGGGAGGTGGAGCAGGAGCAGAGGCAGGTGCAGGACTCAGCAATACCTTTACAAGTCATTAACACACTCCAGGAGAGCTAAAGGGACATGAGCTCACAGCACAGGACCCACAGCTCTGCCCAAACACTGTCGAAGCTTGGGTTACACTGAGCTGTCACTAAATACCTGCATGGAGCTACATCAAATGGAAAACGTCTCTTAAAAGTGTTTTTTTTTTAAGTGGGCTTCAGTATCTGGCTTAAGAGAAGTGGCTCTTGAGGGTGTTTACACAAGGGCAGATCCTGTCCCAGAGCCATTCACCTCTCGGTGCAAAAATCACCAAGGTTATGCCTTAAGGAAGTGCAAAGGCAAAGAGGAAAGCTTGAGACCTGTGACTCATCAACATCAAAGTGGCTCTTTAAAGAAGAGCTTGCAGACCATAATTAATGGGCTGGAAATTATTTTGTAACAACACTAGATGAAGCAGAGTGGTTTTAGCTGTATTTTAGGTGATTGCATGGTGGGTAACTCGAGTGTGCCCACAAAGGTCAGCAAAAACATTTCCACTGACCTGCAAGAGGCAAAGGCAGATGGCAAAGACACCAAGGGCCCCAGAGAGGTGCAAAGTGGAAAAAAATTCTATCCACATGTTTTTTAACTTCCCAGCCACACTGGTTCATAACCCATGCTCATCAGGAGTGTTTAATCTTTGGAAATGCCAGCCCCTGAGGAGGGGAGCTGAGCCTTCACAGGATATACTGAGGTGTTCCTGGCACCTTAAATTGAAAATGTTGGTCATAATCATTTAAATACATGCAGAAACAGCCTTCATCAGAGTGAATGTCTGCTCATCTGTACACAGGGGATTTGGGAAAACTATGGAAAGAGATCATGTAATGGGAAGGTGAGCTGTTGTTTTCTCCAGTGGTTAAATGGCCTCAGTTCTGCCCATCCTTTTTTTTTTTTTTTTTTTTTTTTAGCAAGTTTCCAGAAAAGTGACACGAATTCTTCTGGTTTAGTATCTTATTTACAGAATGAAATTATGTGGAATTTTCCATAGAAAACTTCATAACTAGTACTGTTTACCAATAAACTTTATTATTGAAGTGCCTTCAGAAGTGAGAAGATGCCAGGTAAGTTTACCCATCACTGCTAATATTTGTGTTGGATTTCTTATATCCTAAACCCAGGAATTATGGGATGTTGGAGATTAATACCTATCATAGTGAACACCACCAAAAGCACCTATAAATCCAAGAGCTGAGTTCAGCTCATTAAAAGGTAAATAATTGCTGTACTTTCTGAGGTACTCAGAAAAAAAAAACAAAACCAAAAAAAAACCACCAGCTTTAGAAGCTGGGTGTGCCCATAGGAGCTGCATCCCCTTGTGACCAGGGGCTGCTCTGGGAAGGCTTCAAAGTTCTTTCCAAGTCTGGAAAACTTGGGAAGACTCACTTTTGAGGCTCCTTATGAATTGTTGTGTCAAGTTTTCCTTCCTACTGTTGGCCCCCAGGATTTTGATCATCTCCTTGTCCACGGGACACAAAAAATCTCAGCACAGGTTACTGTGTTCAAAGACCAGGGCTCAGCAACAGGCAGAAAGAATTTTGCCAACCTTGGCTGAGTTCTAAAATTCTGAGGTTTTTAAAGTCTTACTGCATTTGGATATGTGCAGTAGCCAGTGAACAAAGACCTGTTCTTATGGTAGATGTTAAGACACTCTTAAAATATAAATACAGACAGAGAAGAGAGACATCTGAATAAGTCTCTTCCAGATATTAAATATTACATTTCTAACTTTTCCTTTCCAAGTCATCCAAAGAGCAACAGTAAAACCATTCAGAATTAGTGAAGATAAAATAGAAAACTTCTCTGCAAGCCAAAAATACTATAAATGTATAAAAATAATAACTTTTACCTGCAAAAAAAACCCCCACTACACTTCCAAAGTTCTCACAGTGCTTTCTTCTAGTTCAAATGCAAAGCATGTGTTTGTAAATAGGACATTTCATATTTCAGTTTTGTGTGTTGCTATAAGGTAAATCAGCCTGAAGAGCTGACATTGAAACAGCTGCCAGCCCTGCCAGGAAACACAGCGACCATAATGTCCTGTGACTGGAACAAATGCAAGACACAATAGATAATTCTTTAACCTAAAGTACAGAACTTGTCCAATTAGGAACATCCCTTAAGTCAGGCACTGGCAATTACTCTGACTGTTACAGAGCCTCAGTCCCTCTGGCCAGAAATGCAGATACTATCCTCTAATTGGAAAGAGAAAATAAAATAGAATTGTTAAAGCTCTCTTAATTAACTGCAGCATCTGGCAATGTTATTTACATAGACTGAATTTCACAGCAAAATCTTTCTGTCAATAATTCCTTGTGCCTTCTTCAGCTGCAGAACTCTCCTTCACATATCAGGTCACATATCATCAGTTTACTCCTTCCTGTCTCTGTAAACTGTACACTGATATCTTTGGCTCTGTAATTAGGGAAATGTATCATCTTGGTTTCATTTTTTTTTCCTAATGTACAGACACTAATTGGATTCAGAACCCAGCAAAGACCATCAAGAACCCAGAGTAATTTGGATTAAAAAATCCCTCTATAATTTCAATTATTTTTTATATCTTCTTTCTTGTCCAAATTTCCATTATATTTTAAATAGCAAATTACTGCAGATTAGAGCAATTGCTGTTTTATACTGAACTTAGCCTGCCAGTGAAATTAAACCTTCCTAAGAGATATCCTGAAGATGGTTTAAAGTCCTCTCCATAAAAACACAGGCTCTCAGACCCTCAGGCCATCATCTGGATGGCCAGGAGAGCTGGTCAGTGTTCAAATGGGAAATGATGATGTGAAGGAAATTGGGTTGGTGATTCAGTAGGAGGCACTCTGAAGCAGCATTGATGTGGTGCCCTGGAAATGTATTGCTGTTGGAAAGCCTGACTGCTGGCTGGGGTGGAAAACCTCATGACCACTTCTGGTGATTAATGGAAATGGAATGGAAAAATTAAAGATCTTATTCCGCTTTTGACAAGAGCAGGGCTGTTAAGCTGAGTCTTGTGGCCAAATTCCAGGTAGCTGCATTCAGCCTACCTAAATACTCCTAAAAGTTATATTTGAATATGCTGTATTATTCTTAACTTCCTACCCTCCTGTGGCATTTCTTCATGCTGCTGAACAACAGCTCCATTGTGGTCCTGAGCAGCACTGTGACTGCATGGGGTGAAGAGTTTTTGGTGTGTTTCAAGTGCTCTGAGATTCTTGAGGGTTCAGGGCTGAATACACACAGGGTATTTTATTCTGTGTTTTAACTGACACGGCAAAGCTTGCCCACATTTAGCTAAAATTAAACACACAGTATTATTTGCACATAGTTTTCAACCCTTTCATGATGTAGCAGGGAAAATAATATCTTCCAGCTAGCCTACTTTTTTGAACTTCATCCTTAACTATAGAATAGAGGTTTTTTTTTAAAAAAAAAAACTAGTCCTGTGAATTAATCTGTTGAAAATGTAGCAGTAATACCCTACCTAAGAATGTATTTCTGAACTCTACAGATCTACTTTTAGGTTTTATATCTCTAAGATGAAGAATGGTATTCTTGGATAGTTTTCAGTCTCTGTCATTAAAGGTAGTGCTTCCTTTGTGTAAATTCCAGCAAACACAAGCAGAGTACCTTGAACAATCATCCCAAGAGATGAACACTTAAAGAAGCCCAGGAGTCATTAGAAGCTGTTGGTCTTTAAATTAAATTTGAGCCAAATAAATTTGTATTTTGACATTTGAATTCTAAATTTTGCCATACCTCACCTATTCCATGTTATAATCCGATGGGAGGGAAACATGATGTACACAAAGTTCCTGTTTCTCAGGCTGTTTCCAGAGCTCAGAGCAGTCTTGGAAGCAGAGTTATGTGTTTCTGAGATAACTTCATTTCAAAACATGCAGAAACTAAGCAGTGTTTGGAAAGGTTTAAAAATAGGACTAAACGCATTTATTAATAGCTGGGAACTCACAATTGGCTTGTACAGATTTGACCCTCCTTTTGTCCCACAAATTTTTGTCCTACCTCACTTTTTGGGCATCCACCTCTGCCTGCACATCCCACATTTTCGTGTTCTCCCCCTCTGCCCGAGCTTCCCACACCTCTCAGTGCCCATCTCCATCTGGCTCTCCCAAATCTTTTTGCCCCCACCCTGTCCCAGCCTCCCACACCTCTTGGGCTTCCCACCTCTCCAGGGCTCCCTGCTAATTCCTCTCATCAGAGACACTGGAATGGATCTGCAATTCTGCAGCTCAGATGGTTCCTATCAGCTCCTGAAATGTGTCATGACACCACTCTGCAGAAAACTAGCAGAACTGGCCCAAGGCTAGGCCAAGCTAATTCTCCTTTTGTGTTTTTAAAAAACAATGGGATTTTAACATAGCTACTGCCTCTTCTTTTTATTAGTTCTGGCAAAATCTTCTACAGAACCCGAGTTGTTCCTCATTTGCAAAGGACCACACGGGCATTGTGCCTTTGGAAGAGGTGGGGGAGCAGAAGAGAATCAAAGAAGGGTGATTAGAGGATAAAAAGAACGTTTGGAATGAGCTGGTGTGATGCTTGTCTCTACCTCCTGCTTTGTGAGGCGCTGTTTGTGAAGTCCCTTATCTCTCCCCAGAGCCTTTTGCTGTGTGACATCGTGACAGTGCCGGGAGCAGGCATCGCTTTCACTGCTCCTTTATTTATCCTCAGAGCTGCTGGGAACGCTCCAGCTGCTCCCAGAGAAGAGCAGAATCAAGAATGGACGCAATGGATAACAAGTTTTATCTGACATCCATCCTCTTTTCGAATGAACACTCACCAACAGAACAGAACAGAACAGAACAGAACAGAACAGAACAGAACAGAACAGAACAGAACAGAGAGATGCAGGGTGTGGACTAAGGAAACCAATGTCAAACCTCTTGGGATTTTTACAACCTGCCCTTCTGTCCTAGTTTAGGGCAAATTTGGGAGGAATTGGGAGGAATTTGGGAATATAGACATTATACAGTCACCCCAAGACACCTCCTGTGCTCTGCACATCAAACACACCATCTTTTTGCTGTTAATAAGGTGCCTCTGTTGTGAAATTTAACCTGTGCTGCACCACTTTATTAATATTTCATTACATTTCTAATAGGTACATGACACCAAAATTGTATTTACACTCCTGATGACATCTCTTCTCTTGACTAAAATATTAAGACGTGCCAAGTATTTTAAATGCTCCATTTTAATGGAGTCAATAATTGTTTTGGTAAAAACTATTTGTTCGTGCCAAGTACTTTACATGTCATAGTAACCAAGTACTATTTAAACAGTGGATGTCCAAATGTGTAACTGCTATTTTCTCTAGTAAAATACTGGAATTTTTACTTGGATGATGCATTTGATCTCTCTAGTTCCTTATGCTAACCTCAATATTGCCAATCAAAGCAGCTGTAGGGACAAAGAGTGTTTCCTCCAACTCTCAGTCCAGTGCACAGTATATCAATCGTGGGTTCCAGCTGCACAGAAATGCTTTCATTTGCTTTAATTGTTTCATTGTGTTCACATTTAACATGTATTTTCTTTAATTTTTATATTTTTTTAACCCCCAGAGCAGCTCATGATCCCTGTTTTTCATGAAACTTTTATCAGCACTCCTGGAAAATGGAAGGAGAAAATCACTCTAAAATTTGGTACTATAATTAATGAATTTTTCTTGTTCTTTCATGCTTTCTACATCAATGAGTTTTAGAACCGTCCTTAAAAAAATGTAAACCACAAAATCATACAGGTTCAAAAGGAAAGCTGCCCCAAGATTTCTGTGCTATGACATTTTTAGTCAAATTCTTCACATTTTAATTAAACTTGCTCGATCTGATAGAAAGAAATGAAAAGGGCTCTTTTTGTCACAGGAAATTTTAAAAAGCTAACAAAGGGATTTTCAATGGCAGGCAGCCAGCAAGGAAACCTGATCTCAGCCAGTTTTATTAAAGTAGCTTTACACTTTTGACATTTGCCTTTTCCCAATAAAATTCCTTGAGCACTTGCAAGGATAAGGAAGTCAATATCCACGAGCACAAGGGCAGATGGGCACAAGCCTGGCTCGTTAGTCAAATATCCAGGATTCAAACTGGAGAAAAGCTGCACCAGGCAAGTCATAAATTACAGCAGAGTTGAAGTCCCCAGGAAAAGACTGGGCCTGGATTCCAAACTTCTGTGCCACAGCCTGACAAATCAGGGCTCCCTTTACAACATGGAAACCTGACCTGCTACAGAATGTTATGATGGCTCTAATGGCTCAGCCTGCTCGCAGATTACCTCCTAGAGCTTTATCAATTATTTAGATGTGCTGAAAGTGACAGGCAGCACGCAAAAAGGGATCCACGAAAGCTTTTCCCTGCAGCAGGAACGGGGAAAGGCGTGGATGCAGCAAGCCAAACGTTTTCCATCCTTTGCTGGGTTTCCTGGAAATCCCTGTGTGTGTGCTGCACGCTGTGCTGCCCCTGTTCCTGAAAACATGTGTCATGCAGTGGAACTAATTCTGGAATCCTGCACGGCTGGTGCCTAATTCTGCCCAGCTTAGCAGCACAGCACTTTGTTTGCAGCGCATAAAAGAGACAATCAAGGGGACCTAACTAAAGAAAGTATTTCAGATGCTCAGAATAGGCTCCCACCAAACACTTGGAGCCTAAAAATCGGCACAGCTTAACAGGCAATTTAAAAGCCTTAAGCAGCCTTCGATTTAAGGCTGACTCCTGCTGTTCCAGATAGCAAACAAGTGTTAAGATGTAAAATAATGTCACTTACTGTTTAGAACCTTTTAGGAATTTCACTGGCCCTTTTTTTACCTTTGGCCTCGGTGTTGCCCTTCAAAGCAACTGCTGCTTACAGTATTATTCTTCAATAATAAAAGCTGGGTTTACTCATAAGGTTTTTATAATGAAGGGATTATAACTGAGACTCTTTGATATTATTACGTATATAATGATTAAACACTGCTATCATAATAAATAGAGTAATAGCTTTGCCAGTAGCACTTGGGAGCATAGCAGTAAATTCCGTTGCACTTTCTGGAAATGAAATGTGAAGCCATGAAAACAGAGTATAAATAGACTTAAGGGAGTTAATTGTTTTCCTTATGAATTTTTCTAATAGTTGCCTGAAGCCCTAACATTACAAAGAAGCTGAGATTGAAAAGATTTTTGTGCCATAATAAGAAGTAAGAAGAAAATCTAAGTACAGGGGCTACTTAGGGAGAGAAAGACCATGGTACTGTGCTTTTGGCTGTCAATTTAAAGGATAGTTTCTTGAATAAATTATGCCTCTCATTATTTGTGGATGTCCACTGAAATTTTCTGCTTTTACATATGGACCTTCAAACAGCCAAATGCTCTCTTTTTCCAGTTAACTGCAGCCCTGCTTTCCCTCCATCAGTTTTCACTTAACTCTCCCTATTAGGATCATCATAATTCAAAAAAAGGTCACTCCTGGTAGCCCTCATCCATTTTACATCCAGCCCAAGTTCAAAGTATTCCTCTATCTCCTGTCTAATGGGACTTATCTCACAAAAAGCTCTGCTTCCCCACCACTGCCCTCCCTCTGAGCAATTCAGTTTAACTGCAAATTGTTACTTCTTGAACCTCGTGATTGGCTCTTTTTTTTTTTTACCTTTCTAACATTATTTTCCCAGTTTCATTCATCCCATGGCAGCAGGATCCAATGTTCTTTGAAAACAGGGCTGCACAACACATCAATGGGTTTGAAATAACTTCTGTGTTTTGCACCCAAGAGGGAACACACCACTAACAGCTTGCAGGAGAAACAGGGAGGGAGTGGATATTTTAGCTGGCCATCCTGTGAGACTGAAGACCAGTAAAATTTCATCAAAACTTGGAAAAAAAATCTATTTGGAAGAGGTTTTCCCTGTGCAGGGGTCTAGAAAAATTCATCTTGAGGTTGGAGGGCAGAGAAGAAGAAAGAGAAGAGAGAAATAATTCAACTTATCTAGCATTTTCATGGATTTTTTTCTTTATTTCCCTTTTACCTCTATCTGTAAAGAATTAAAGTCTCACTTTAAAAACAACTAAATATTAGTAAATTGGGTGAATATCTCATGTACATTTTTGTTTTGAAAAGAAGGCACTTGCCTTGATAAAGGATCTTCCTTGCAAATGTTGAGAAAATCTAAAAATTGATTTTAATATGTTTGCAGGATGAACCAAATGATGCACGTGGATTTCTTCCCAGAAATATTAGAATACAAGGTGGTCTTCTTTAAAGTTAGAGAGGTGTGAAATTGAGGGTAATGACAAAATATCATGAATTTGTCCTTTATTGGCCTCTTCTTGCCACATTGAGAATGTGTATTTGTAATTGAGGGAAGAATTGAACTTAGTGTTAATAGAATTAATCAAATAATATAACCTTTAATTGGATTTTTAGCATCTATTACTTTTTCATGTGTGTAGTGTGAGTTATGTAATCCCTACTATAATGAATGTTCAGCCAATAAATGTGTAACACGTTACTCAATACTGTTCCTTTTTTTTCCATGCCTGAATTTGGAACTTTCCACAATAAAAGAGTGACAAGCTGAGGCGTTTGTATTTACACAAACCTCAAGCATGCAGAGTTTGGGGGAGGAAAAAACATGGTTTGTTCTTTTCTAAATGCTGATAGCTACACATAGTCAGGAAAAAAAAAAAAAGAAATAACTTTTGGAGGAGAATGTAGGAGTCAGGAAAGAAATTATACAAAATTACATCATCACCAATTCCCCTCCAATCCCCAACAACATTCCTATTTCAACTTTTTCTGAAGGTTGTTAGGTTTATTTGCACAAATGAGGGTTCAGGCACTGCTGGGCTGGCTGGGTTTGAGCAGAGGAGTTTTCCTGCTCGTTGGAGCTCGTCGGGTGGTTCTTGAATTAAGGCACAGAGCTCTGTCACTGTTAAAATTAGAACTCTGACAGCCTCAGAGACAGCCATAGATCACCAGGGCAGTGCAGCTCTGCAGCAGACAGCCTTTGAACTCCAAGGGGGAAAAAAAACTACATGGAATGAGAGCAGATGGAAATTTGTCAAAAGCTCATAAATCACCACTCCTAATTCCTGAAGCTTCGGTATAGAAGAAACTTATATGAACCCAGATTTGACTCTGTCCCAGCTCCAGAATGGATCCCCCTTGCCTCTGCTGTCCCTGCCCATGTGCCAGTAATAGAGCTGATCTCACATGGAATAGTGAGAAGACTTTTTCTGCACAGAGATTGGAGAAAGAAAAGTGTCCCAGGCACAAAACCACCATCTATACCATTAATCAAGGGCATTCAAGGTCCTACTTTAGTCATCAGAGAAACCTATTCTTAAAATATATGAAAGCATTCAGTTTGCAGTTTCACAAATACTGAGCAGTGAGAGGTCAGGTCACTGCACAAAGAACACCAAAAATCTGTAGACAAATGTCCTTGAAACTTCACAGGCAACCAGAGACACCCCAAAGGTGCCCTTTGATACTACCCGTGGCTGCTTCCACTAAATAAAAAAAAAATAAAATAAATGAGGCTGAAAGCAGAGCATGAATAGCTCTGAATGAATAGTTGTGTAAAGGCAAGAGCTGCCTAGAGCACAGCCTTGGGGTCAGTAGTAGGCACAAGGAATTCCTGCACACCTCTCTCTTTTGGGGATGGAACCTGTAGAGGCTCCTGTTGGTTGGGAAGTAGAGGAATGTGAGCCAGTGGATGGACACTCTCCGAGGAATAAATGCTCCTGATTGGGAAATTCTGAGCTTTGTGAGGCACCAGAGTTTTGGTTTGACAGCCACAACAACAAGCAGAGGATAAACCCATAAAGTGACTGCCAGCACTCATTTGCATTCCCCTTTCCTTCTTCCTTTTCTTCCTTCTCTCCCTGCCCTCTGCAGGAGGGAAATGTCCTGTGCCCAGTCTGAAACACACTCTGGGTCACACTGGTGCTATTCTGGGTCACACTGGTGCTATTCTGGGTCACACTGGTGCTATTCTGGGTCACACTGGTGCTATTTTGGGTCACACTGGTGCTATTCTGGGTCACACTGGTGCTGTCCTGCTCGTACCCTGCATCTATAAAGCTCCACTTCCATTCCTGCATCCCATCTGTAATTCTTCTCACCTCTCTGCCTTAATATTTCCATTATTCACTGTCATTCTGAGGCACTTACCGTGTTTCTCCCGCACCACGTAGGATAACAAGTCCAAGATATGGTTCATTAGCATTGTTAGCAACAAGCGAGCTCTCAGAGTGTTAACTGCTGCCCGCTTCCTCTCCTGATGGTTCGCAGACTAGCAGGTCATTAACTGCTGCAAGTGACCGGATTTTTGGGGATTAGCCTTTAATGTTTTGTACTCACTCCACACAGGACTCATTCTGATGAGCATTTTGCTTTTGTCCCCCGTATCACTCTTGGGTTTCTATCATAAATCCTATTTTTGTGTGTGTATCATCGTGGGGGTTTTTAATTTTGTTCAGTTTTGGTGAAGACTTTCCTTTTCCTTTCCTTTTCCTTTTCCTTTCCTTTTCCTTTCCTTTTCCTTTCCTTTTCCTTTCCTTTTCCTTTCCTTTTCCTTTCCTTTTCCTTTCCTTTTCCTTTCCTTTTCCTTTCCTTTTCCTTTCCTTTTCCTTTCCTTTCCTTTCCTTTTCCTTTCCTTTCCTTTCCTTTCCTTTCCTTTCCTTTCCTTTCCTTTCCTTTCCTTTCCTTTCCTTTCCTTTCCTTTCCTTTCCTTTCCTTTCCTTTCCTTTCCTTTCCTTTCCTTTCCTTTCCTTTCCTTTCGTTTTTGGAAGGTGGATGGGTAGCACAAAGGGAAGAACATCAATGTGAACTTTTCATCCTTCTGTTGCCCTGTGGACGTTTCTAAGTTGGATGCCAAAATTCTGGAGATGGATTTGCCCACATCTTTTAGTGGAAATTGGCTTTATTTGCCTGGTTTTAAAGACAGAGATATAATCAGGAGGAAAATTTGGAGAAAAATAGTCAGAACCTTTTCTCAGGCATTGTTAAAAGTGGAAGTCACCTTTCTGACCCCAGTTTGGAGCAGAAGGTGTGGTGACAAGTTGGCTTCTGTCCAGGGTGGAAACACATCCCCACTGCCTGCAAGATTCTCCCCAGCTGAGAGGGAGGTGGAGAAAAAGGTCCCTTCCTCCTGACCAGCTGGAGAGAAGGAGAATAAAATTCCTGAACCTTCTCTTCCCCTTTTCTTGAATATCTGCAAGGAGCAGCCTCAGCTCTGCTGCTCTCTCCAACACCCTTCGTTCTTTGGGGAAAAAAGGACACAAAAATGCTGAGTGCAGAGAGGTATTCTGTGATGATCCATTATCAACCACTGCCCACCAGCACCCTTGTGATACTCTCACCTTTCTGTGATCAAGAGATAACTCAAGAATAACTCAGGCAATTTTAATTTATAACCTTCATTATAAAACTAAGCTTTGACACTGATCACTGGCAGGAAATTCAGCAATGTGAAATACTTGCAATAAGTTCTGAAAATGAGGCAAAGTAAGAAAACTCAACATATTTTAGAGTTTTCTAAAAGCCTCAAAAATATTAAATCACCCATGATTTTTTTCCCACCTAATTCAAGATTTTTGAATACTCAAGGGTGTCAAGACTGAGGTGTAATTGGGATTTTATGGCACTCCTGGATTGTCACATCATACATAATGTACTATAATTGCATTTGATGACCTTTCCATGAAATTTGCTTTCTACTTATCACTTACAGCAACAGTGTTTAGTGGCCTGGAACAGAGAGATATCAGTGATACAGCCCCTCAGGGGTACAGGATGTGTTGTGACATTAAGCATTTATTATTAATGAGATGATATAAGCTTAACACATCTGCAAAGGTTTTAGTTAAATGTGAGCTAAAATGAGTAATGTTAAGCAGAAAGAAGATGAAATTCTCTAAGAGAAGTTGTGCACTCTGAACCTTTTAGAACAGTACCAAAAATCTGTGATTGAGTTTTACTTTTAAGCTTCAACTGCATCTAGCTGGGAGCACTGGAGAGCTGGGCTTTGGACAACTCCAAAATGGGACTCACAAAATCAAAATTTACACAGAAGACAGGCTTTTAAATCCAAATCTATAATCCTGTAGTCAATTGATTTGGGAGAATATATCCTCCAGAAATTCCCTCCTTTTACAATGCAGCATTTGCAATGCTGCAGGAGGTGTTTCAGGGCAAGCCCTGCACTGTGTTTTGCATTAAATTGAGACTGAACAGAATACAGAAACATTTCTTGGTCTATACAAGCTCCAAACTGGGCACAGTTTCACTTAGAACTCTAGTGAAATTGAGGAGCTTTCCAATAAATTCGTGATGATATTAATATTCATGAGGCCCCACGGGACACACACATGCTTTTCTGCCCAGTGGCATTTGGGGTAACTTGCAGTGTGATCCCAGAGGATGCTGCATAAAACTGGGACACCAAGAGAGGCACAGAAAACGAGATGCAAATCTCAGCCTAGACAGAGAAAACACACACGGCCACAGGAACTTTCCACGAGAGCCAGGTCACTTTGGACAACTTCCACAAGTGTCTGTAAAGTTTGTTGCTCTCCCAATGCGGCTGGAGTAACCTGCAGCGAGGACCTGCCCAAAATTCTCCGTGTATGGATCACACTCCTGGCTTAGAATGAGCACCCTGCTCCCATCCTTGCTAAGGATCCCTTGCCACAGTCTGACCACAGAAACCCAGAAAGGGGAAAGGCAATCCTAGGTCATGGAAACTCCCATCCAAGCCTCTCACCTGATCTAAAAGAGCCTTTTTAATAATAAGGGACAGGGAAAAAGGGTTGTGTGGTATAATTATCCCCATGCAAAAGTAATAACAGAGAGAATAGAGGAGACAGAAAGATATGAGCTGGTTGTCTGTGGCCACACAATAAATCAATAGAAAGTGCTCAACCAGGAATCTGGAGGCTGACTCAATCACTCACTGAGCCACAATTCATTGCTTCACTACCAGATAGGCTTCCACCCAGAACAGCATTTGTTTGTGTACAATATGCCAAAAATGCATTCTTGATCCATGGAAAAAAAAAAAAAAAGGAAAATGATACAAAGCAGGTTGCCTAGTAAAATGAGATTTAACCCAATGCCCTTCATCTGTGCTGTAAGGACTCTCTTGAGAACCACAAATCGGAGCAGTGAGATTTTGTGAAGGAGAACAGCATCACAAGTATAACTGTGATGCGTCATAAAAATAATAGAAAAGCCCCATGGGACTGAAAACTTCTGCCTGAATCCAATCAAACCCTTTCAAATCAGGAGCTGTTGAAGCTGTGTGGCCAAGCTACTGCACACTGCCCTGTCAGCATCCTCGTGGGGACTTGAGAGGACAGGAAAACATGCACTTCTCAAATATTTGAACAGGGATGGAAGAAAACTTGAAGGTGAAATTCACATTTATACCCTCTTAAATTCTTTCCTGAAGCTTTTCTCTGCTGGAGTGGTTGTGCATCGTCCCTGTTGAACTCAGATTTGGAGAATAGCTGGCTCAAGCATCTGCTTTTCTGTGTAAATTCTGTGTGTTGCAGCATGAATTCATCTGCCAACTTTCCCTGTACTGTTTGCTCCTTCATCCACCTGTTTGCCTTTACCTGACACCTCGATTATGAGCTTTCAGAGAGCTGCAGAGCATTTCTATTTTAAGCACCTCCACTACGCCTTAGGATTTCACTAGGATTTCTCAGTGCTTCTGTAAAATTATATTATCATGGCTATCAGGCTCTGTGCTTTCTCAGCCTCTAGCTGCACACACATTCTGACCCCATAGATGTGCAAAGCCCTGTTGGCCAAATTCTGCTTTATTTTATACATCTATATAACACTGAAACATTAAAACTCCTCTTCATGTTTTTAATTTTGTTATTGATGTTCCTGTATAGCAAAATAAATAATCACACTGCTGCCACTCTAATAAAATATCTCTTTTTGAAATGGAAGAAAAGAAGGACAAGCCAGTATATTGCTGCCTTTAGCTGAATTCAGCAAAAATGTTCTTCTCCATCTAGAGACTTGGATAATAAAATAGGTTATTTATTGGCAGTGGGTGATGTGTGGATGATTACAGTCTGGTAGGTATTTAGGGGTAAAGTCCAAAATTGCAGAACAAAAGCTGTTTTCTATTCACATTTGGCTCAAAATGGCTCAGATGAAATGGACCACCCACAATCTGACACTTCAGGCTGCAGAGCACTGAATCTGCTGAGAGCCAGGAATGAAAAGTGATACAGTAAGATCATGCTAAACACAAAAGGAAAAAATGACCCAAGGAGTCTATTAAAGGAATAAGTGCATTGAACTAACAAGCATGTGTGCACATTAGAACTGGACCTTTTGGCCGACCTGATCCATGATGAAAGGACAGAAAAAAAGGCTTTTGCCATTTCAGGGATAAAATCTACTCCAGGCAGGAGGAGCACCATGAAGAAGCTTGTTTTATGGGAGATCAAGGCTGGTGATAAATCAAACACCCCTCCCACTGCCTTAATTATTAACCTAAGTGTTAAATTTGGATTCTACTGTATTGCACTTACAACAGAACTGGAATTCCCTCCAGGTCCAGGTCAGTACTGAGCATGCATTGCTCTTTCCCTTCCCCAGGAGAAGACTGCTAAACAAAAACTGCACACGGAGAAAATGGAGGTAAAGGAATTTACCTTTCATCATAACACAAGATTTGTGTTTTGGGAGATTATGAATGCAGTTGGAAAGTGTTGGGGGTAAAAAACTCAACAAACTAGCAAGTAACAGAGCTAAAATTCATCAGTTATAACCAGCCCCAAAAAGCTGGAGTGTATTTCTCAGGGAGCACTTCTGCTCCCAAATTTTTAATTTTTCCATGTTACTGTTTGTGCAGATGTGATTAGTCTTATTAGCTTGATCCTGCCTGCTGCTGAATGCCCTGATGAGTGTTGTTTACTTTCAGCATGAAAACCACGTGTGAGCCTGAAGCTGAGCCTGTGGTGAGTTGTACCATTAAATCTGGACTCACGGTCAGAATTTCTACACACACAGCTCTAGTTTGCCTTTCCAACCTCCTCCAACCATAATTGCCCAGATATAGAAATAATCTGATTAAATAACTCCCCTGCAAATTGCCCTTGTCTTACACACAAGCAAAATGAGTTTCCTACACCCCAGCTGCAGTGAAATAGCTGCAGTTTTCTCCTGTTTCTCCAAGAGCCTTCCAGGAAGTTGCCAGGAAGCCACGGACGTGGAAACAGCTGTTGGGCACAGCTCAGCACCTGGGAGACCTGAGGAGAATCTTCCTGGATGTTCCAGATTTACTGTGCACGAACCACGGAGCACAGAGATGCTGCAGAACTTGGCACACACAGATTTCCAGATGTCCAGCAGCCCTGTCAGAGCAGTAGGGCTTCTAGATGTCTGAGTATTCTTGATGGATGCACAAAACCCAGAGTGAAAGAAAAAAGTCTAAGCAAAAATTACTTGCTTAGGTAATTGTGGAGCTGTGGTTGCTCTGTCTATTTAACATACAAATCTTTTATAGTATAAATTTCACCATACTAGAGTGGAGTCACTAATTGATTTCATGGCCATTAAAATAATTCATTCATCTTAACAAGATTTTAAAAAAATTAGGAAAAAGCATGTGTTGGAATCTCCTTGGCTGGATATACCAAAATCATTCACTATTTACTCTCTGTAGATCTGTTCACATTTGCCTGTTTTCCTACAGACCCTTTTCCAATACTTTCAAAGTACTTTTGCTGTTCCTTATTAAAAGTATTGCTTCACTAAGTCATGTCTGAATTTTCCCTTAATATTCATCTTTGTAAACAGAAACACAGAATGAAACCATCAGTTGCAAGTAGCCATCACCTTCAGTCTTATGAAACCTGTCCTAAAATTTAGCAGTCCGGACAACTCCTATCAATCCCTGGTTTCATCGTTTTGAAACAGTTGGATTTCTCTAAAAGACCTATCCAGGCTTTGTTCTTGCTCATTGCAGCAATTCCTGCTGCTCCACAGAGTTAAATGTTCCTTGGTGTCCCTGCTCTGCTGGACACTCCACAACCCTTGGCAGCAGCTGAAGCATCCCACAAACCTTCAGCAAGCCCGGGCTTTGCACATTTTTAGCAACTACTTCCAGATATGCAGCAGAAGGAATAAATTACAACAGACAGATCCCCTAAACAACAGCCCCATTCCCCGTGCATTATTCTTTCTCTGTCAGGAGCTAAGGCACTCCCTTGCTCTCACACTGCTGATATGCAGAGAAAACCTGCTGAATTCGGAATGTATGTGAAAACCATTTCCTCAGGCAAGTGATTACGGTCTCTGTTGCTCCTCTTGAGTGGTAATGGAGTCCCTAATTGCTCTCCTGACTGATTATGCTGTTCCTGGTGTTTCATTTTCAAAGTACTTAAAGTTCAGGTAAATCACACTTACCACATGACCTCTCCTATTTTATGGCTCTCTTTGCCACGGAAAGGCAAAGTCATATAAGTTTCCTTTGTGTTATTTATTTTAACATTAGCTATTAGCAGATTTCCAAGTGGAAGTGCACCAGAAATTGCCATTGTGAAGCTATTATATTGTTGTGAAGTTAATCTTTTGTGCAAGGGCTTTGCTGGTCAGTGACATTCGTAAGCATGTGTTTATAATTAAGCCCTGTGCTTAAAAGCTTTGTGAAAATGAAGTCCTAATGCTTGTCAGGCTCTGGACATCCATTCAACTTGTAAAAATTACAGTATTCTGGTGAAATCTTGATTTCCATCTGGGTTTCTTTTACCTACTAGGGAAAATCTATATCTGTTTACAGCATCTGTTATGTGTATAGAACTGAGCCATAATGTGGTGAACAGCCTGGCCAAGGACTGTGCACACACAGAGCCCTGGTGCCCTCTCTCAGAATTGTAACTGTGCTTTCTCAGACAGCAGATACAAACCCTAGCAAGTGTTTGTTCCTTCAGAAAAGATCTCTACAGATGTATGGAAAGGCACCTGTTCTTCCTGCCCAGAAAAATTCTCAGGCATTTCATAATAAATAACAAAATTTGAATAATTTTGCGCAGCTCTGCGAAAGGAAAGTTTTTTCTAGTGTGTGAAAAGTCTTACCATGAGCCAATTTTACGCCTGGGAACCCTGAGACAGTGATTTTCAAACAAGGGAAGATAATTTCCCTGTTCAATCTTTACAATTGGTCTTAAAATTTCTTTTCTATTTATTAATTTTTTGTAAAATACCATTTTTTAGGTCTGAGGGCCATCTGAAATCTCGTTTGTCCTTATCTGAAGCAATGAGCAATGACATCCATGTTGCATTGTTTAATCAAACCTGCTCACCTACTTTTTTTGGAGTCCCTGATTGGAAACAGCAAAGTGGCACCAATACACATTTAAAATACCAAATAAAATTTTTAATTTACAGTAAATTTTTAGTTCATTGTATTAGCTGTAGTTGATCATACCCATCTTCAGTGCTGGCAATATTAGAAAAAAATAGAGCTATCTTACACTCTAATGTAAACTCAAAAAAAACCTCTGTGTCACATCAACATGGAATTATGAGGAAATAAAGGGTTTGTTTCAGAATTATTGTGATTTCTTACAGAAATTTAATGTTACTTAGGAAAAGAATCCCCTGAATAATGTACAGGAAATGGAATGGAATGGAATGGAATGGAATGGAATGGAATGGAATGGAATGGAATGGAATGGAATGGAATGGAATGGAATGGAATGGATAATGCTCTGTTATATTATTTAAAGCACCTCCAAGCTGTGCCAGACCAAAGAGAGACATCACACCTTGGACACTTACTGATTTATCCCCTTGGTTTTACCTAAGAAAACCAGATCAGTGCAGACCCAGTGTAGGTTCTGTCACTGAAACATCAGCAAGTCTTGATCCACCAGAAGAGATTTTATTGCTCTGTACACAGAAGCCAATCAGCTGCTGGCTAACATGAAGAAATATGGAGAAATTATGTGAACTTTTAAAAATGGATCTGTAGTGGGGTTGCATTGATGCACAACACAATAATTGACATTTTCATGTACATTTGGTACACATGGCATTCGTTTACTTGTTGACAATCCATTTCCTTATCATTACAACAAACAATAAAAAGAGCAGCCAAAGACAAAATGTCAGGGAACTTGGTGCTCTGAAATGAACAAATGAACAGACACCACCTGTACATTATACACACCAAACCAAACTTGGGTCTGAAACACAACTCTTTTTTTTCTTTTTTTTTCTCCATAAACTCTCATTCCAGCCATATTTACATTTTTCATGCTACACCACATTTCTATTCTTGACTCCCTGGCATCGCTGCACTGCTGAAATTAAAGGGTGAAAGCACAGGGGGAGCCTGATTTCCAGTGGGATTATCCAATTTCTGCCATCTGCCCTGTGTGCAGCACTATCCCATCCACTCTGACACTGCCACTGCTCCTGCACAGGACATGAACAAAGCTCTCACCCTGTTCCTCTCCATCCATCTGCAGCTCTGGGTTCCCAGTGGCTCTGCAGCAAGAAGTTAACTCTGCACCAACACGTTCTCCAACAAATCCAATGTTTGTAAAAGAACAGGTTCTGATAGACAGGCAGCCTGCAGATGCACTGGTGCACGAAGGCTTTGCTTGGACCAGCTCCAAACGTGAACTTCAGCCCAGAAAGGTTCAAACCCAGCACGGGGCATTCTTTTAACTGGTGCTGTTGTGAACGTGTTACAGGGGAAAACACTTTCAGGAAAAAGGAGGATTTCCAGCACAGAATGGCACTGCCAACATGTCGTGTCATGTTAGCTACAGCACAAATACCTCCTGGGACAGGCCCCAGTGAGGTTTGTTTTTCCTCTGGCTCCACTCTGATGACACTCTCTGTAACCTGTGGATATCACCCCCATCTCTCCTGTTTTAACCTGACTACAATCTTACTCTGTCTATCTCTTAGAATAAAAGGTAAACAAGCAAATGTTTCCTGCTTATGATTTGGAAAGAAAGGAAAATATTTCTGCAGAGAGTAATAAAAGCATCAATAAAAGCCAGGGTGGTGCTTCTGCAGCAATAATTTTTCCATCCTGGTGAGTAGTCACACACTTGCACTTCTTTAAATGTAAAGATGCCTTACTTTCAGCAGCTCAATTTGTAAATATTTCCCCAGCCAGTGGGCAGGACCCTCACAGAACAATGCTTTCCTTGCCAAAAGACAAAGCTGAACAAAAGTAGGGCTCAGAGGACATGAAAAACTGGGAATTAAAAAGCCTTGGGTGTCCAGGGGTAAACCACAGCATGGTTTAAGAGCAGACAATGTGTCTGGAAATCACCACATGTGTCCAAGCACCTCTTCCTCCCCCAGTGATGCTCCTCTAACCTGATTACTGAATCCTGATATTTTCCACCCAAAGGACTATGAGAGTTTATCACCTATTTAAGTGAATATAGTTGAAATGACAGCATGTGTTACCTGGGCAAATAATTAATATTACTGTGATTTGGGGTTTTTAGGTCAATATGCAAGATTTCTGAATTGACAGCATAGAAAGACCAGGCCAAAAAAAACTGAAGAGAAAGAAGTTTCAATTAAATCATTTTTAATGAGGTGCTGTGGTGGTTCAGCTGTATGGAAAGACCACACAGTTCAGCAAGGACCTATGGCACAGCTGGATAGCAAAGTCACAGGGAAATGCAGAGGATCAATGATAAAACCCAGCAGACCCTTGTTGTCCAGAAATACTATTTTGATCACAAAACTATGCTTTTATTTTTATATCTATATATATGATGTAAGATCTTTGTTTTCATAATAAAACTTTTCATTTGAGCATCTTTTCTGCCGAAATGAAATTAAAAAAGAAGTTGAAATATGAGAATGTAAAGGTTCTATTTCATATTTGTCTCAAAGGGTGATCAATACTGTTGAAAATCTTTCCACTTCCTTAAGTGTTGGTCTAATACCTCATATCAGATCATCATTAAGAAATAACAATAATACAGTCCTAGCTCCAGCTAAGGCAAACCCAGACTTTAATTACCAATTAACTGCCTGCTGAATTATATCACAATCAGAGTCATGGTTTTCCCCTTTAATTTCTGCCTTATTTAATGGCCTCTTTTTAGGAGGCAAGAAACAAAAGTGTCACGCAGACAAAGGCAAAACTTCTATTTAAATGTTTATCCAAACCATGCACACTCAAACAAACGTGTAGCACATCTATAATATGCCCATTGTTCCCAAACACAGGATTTGCCATTGCACTTTGACAGATCAGATTGTTCTCTTTTTTACTGCTCCACTTCATCCGTTCACACTTCCCATCCCTAAATAATTCCAGTGTCAGGTTTTGTGATGCTGTAATTTACAGGCCGTGTTGTAATAGTTCCAATGAGGGCAGGCTGAAAAGAGAAAGAAGTGGATGTAGAGGAAATCCCTGTCTGCTGCCAGGGGACAGGCAGCCAGGAATGACAGTGCCCATCCCTCAGGGGTTGGGGACAGCATCCCAGAGCTGCTGGGGCCGAGCTCCTGAGGGGCTCCTGCTGAAAGCACTGGGATTCTGGCCAAGCCAGACTTTATCCAACAGAGCTTGCTCCCATCTGAAGGGATTTTCTGTTCTAGTCACTCCCTGAACTCTGATTTGTTTTTTTTCTACTCCAATAAGGGACCTAGGAGTAGAGCATCTGCAAATAGATTGATTGGTGAATACTAACATACAAAATAAATCTAATTTATCTTTACCCTAAAAGAAACATGAGATTTCAATGAAGTGTGCTTGCTTTTCTCACGTTTTCCTGATTTCTGGTTGGCAGATTCCATTATGAATTAAGCACATTTGTAAGCTTGTTTGCCTTTTTAGCTCACATCTCAACTTAAAGCCAAACAGTTTTTCTTCCCCCCAAATTTCATCATTTCACTGAATTTTTGACTAATTGTTGTTTCTCTTTTGTCTACATTTCTTTCAGGAGTAGAGAAAACACTTTTTTCTCAATTCTCTTTGAAACTTTCAAATGCAAACATGAGAAATGCAACGTGACAGCAGGACTATACCACTGCTACCTAACTAAGGTGGCCAAAAAAATTCTAGAGGACAACCCCCATTATTCCCACCCACTCACTTGATGTTTATTTTCTGTAATAGTAAATGTTTAAACTAGATTGGAGGGGAAGAAGAAAAGAAAGATAACTTATATTCCAAGAAACAACGCAGATGCAGAACACCTAAAGCAGCTGAGAATCTCTGCAAGCCACATTTGTTCATCTTCAGATGGGCAGGACAAGAAGAGCTCCAACACCAGCAGTTTCTCAGGTGTTTTGGCTCTTTCTGTGCAGAACAAGTAGCCCTGCAAGAATTTCCTGCGGGGCTGTAAAACTGCTTTCCTGCAGCCACATTTGTCCTTTTGTTCCAGGGACTGTCTTGGCACACAGCTCTGGTTCCTCTGCCCATCTGATTAGATTGAATTACATGCTTTTACTACTCCTACAAGCTAAAGCAGCAGACCTACAATTAAGCGTGGGATGGTTTAGGGTCTAAATGGAACTCATGTCTGGCCCTAGCAAATGCCCCAGGTTCTGGGTTTGGTGGGTTTTTTCCCTTAAATTGATAATTTTTTTAAGCTGTTTTCCAAAATGTAAGCCCCTGAAACGAGTTAGTACAGCGAACTCACTCACTCTGTTCACAATTATTGTTGCTCCCAAGCAGTTTTCAGTATCCTTGACCAATTACTTGCCCTTGTAAGGGAGGAATGGACTGGAAGCAGCAACGTGATGTCATTCAGCCTTGTATAATATCAGCATTTTGGGGAAATACATTCGTCAGCATGGCCATGGCTATGGGCAAAACACTGCAGCTTCATGTTTCTCTACCTTGAGAATGGAATATAAGAAAATATGGAATGGGATGAAAACAAAATTATAATAAAAAAAATAAAGAACCAACCAATCCCAGAAGCCCCTCCTTCCCTGGCAGGAAAGTGAGAAATACCAGAGGTGTTAGAAACCCTCTGGCAATGCAATTCCTGAAATTATGACAGAGCCTTCGAATTTGTTCTGGCTAGTTAGTCTGAAAACTTCCTAGAGGGAAACAGATAACTGGATAACAACATGATTATTGCCCACAGGCCCCATATGGAAAAGGAGTGTAATTTCAGTGCAGTGATATGATTACATTTAATTTGCTTGCTATAGGCTGCAGCACGCCGTGTGCTGAGCAGGACAATCAGATAACCCTGGAACGGTGCTCATGGAATTCAGAGCTGCTGGCACCAGCCCTGGAACAAGATTAATGGCAACGTGCTTCTCTCTGCCCTGAAGCAGGTTTGCACCTAGTTTCACTAAATATTCCTGTTCCTAGCATCGTTATTTAAAAAAAAAAAAAAATTGTATTAATTTAAGATCCAGAAAACTGTTACTGTGAGGGGCTGAGGTCTCCTTTGCATTCACCTTCCTCACTGATACAGGGATTTTATCAGCTGAGCACTCTGTGTGTTGTCTTCAGCTTTTAATGGAGTAAGAGAAAAGTCTTCTATAACCTGCACTGGTGCTCTCAAATTGAACAATAATTTAGCCCACAGGAAACAAACAGCTGAATTTTTCATTTGGAATAAGTTCACAAGTAACCTGATTCACACTGTGCTTACTTTGCTTTTCCTTGTTCCCTCTGCTCAAATGTTTATACATTGATACACTTGATAATTAGCTTTAAAGATCTACCCAAATCCAGGTAGCTTTTAGAATTTGTAGCACTGGGAAGCTGGCATTTTTTTTCCAAAATATCATGTTCAATGCAGAGCATTCCTTATGTTACCCATTGAGCACCTCTGCCTCCTGTATAACAGTGATAAATAGGATCACAGGGTGGTGTGGGTTGGAAGGCAGCTTCAGGATCATCTTGTTCTGCTCCTTTCCACTATCCCAGATTGTTCCAAGCCCCACCAGCCTGGCCTTGAACAATTCCAGGAATGGGGAATCTGCAGCTTCTCTGGACACCCTGTGCCAGGGCCTCACCACCCTCACAGGGAAGAGTTTTTCCCTCATATCTCATCTAAACCTGCCCAGTCTGAAGCCATCCCACAGGAAGATATTATGGTTTGGTATCACAGAATCACAGAATGGGCTGAGCTGGACAGGACCCATCAGGATCATCAAATCCAGCTCCTGCCCCCATGCAGGACACCCCAAAAATCTCTCCCTGTGCCTGAGAAACACAAACTTATGGTGCAACAAGTGTCATTCTTGTACAGAGTGTGAAGGTGTCTGCACACACTGTTCAATTCAATAACAACTGATTGATTATTGAAACCATGAAGAGTTAATAAAGGTCTTGTTTCCCTCTCTGTCTCTGTCTTTCTTTGCCCTGGAGACCTGTCAGTGTGTAATTATTTTCCACACTGATGAGTTTAAGCTGCTGGATCTTTTCCAGCTCTGTTCAGCCTTCAGATTGCATTCTCCTGCTTGCTCATTTGTGACAGAGAGAGCCCCCTGGGGAACCAGCCAGCCCAGTCTTCTCCAGTCTTGTTTTTTGGGGACCCCTCCCTGGGTCACATCTGTACCCCTGAGCCATTCCACTCAGCAGGAAAGCATTTTTTGTTGTGTAATGCCCCTCTGTGCATGTTGCAAAGGACTTGGAGCTTTCTTAAGGTGTGATCTTATCCCACATTTCTCAGACACAAAGCTTCCCTCAACTTCCATTGCATAATATTGAGACATGAAGGCCTGGGTTGTCTGGGTTTTTTTCTTTATTTTTGCCTTTTCTTGTAGACTTCTATTGTGAAATAAATACTCTAAAGGAATTAAGGTTATTTTCATTAAATGTGTAATTTCTCTGGGCATCAGGATACTCCTAAAGTAAGAGAAAACGAATGCAGTCTGGTATAAACTTTTTTTTTCAGCTAAAATGGGATGCTAGTCTTTATTTACTTTTCTTTCTTTCATTCATTCATTCATTCATTCATGGAATATAAGATGTCTCATTTCCATTTTCACACCATACAGAGAATCAATTAGGTTGGAAAATGTCTCTGAGCTCATCAAGTCCAACAACAACTTTAGGTACAAAATTGTGGTAGTCTGATGGATGGCACTGGAAATGAAATCTGGTTGGGTTTTTCAGAAAAAAGAATTTCCATGCCATTCCCCACTAACTGTTGTTGTGTGCAAGGCAGGCTGGGATCTTTGAGAAATTTCACTATATCAGGGTAGAATTGCTTTTTCTCTTTTTTTTGAGGTATTATTATTATTTTTTAACCATGTGCTATTGAAGACAGGCAAGACATAAATCACTCAGCATCAGTTCAGGTACCCTCCTTTGGTGTTGCCCCTTACTAATAAAATTTGGATGCCTACTACTTTAGTCCTCTGTATTTTTTGTCGTCCTAAACTCTTTAGGCCACTCCTACAAGCCATTGTCAGCAAGGGGGAAATGAAAAGTGGAAAAACCTCTGGTCTGACTCTATCTGACCATTTTGATGGTTTTGTAGAGATTTTCTGAATCATCTTTTCACAGAATACATTCTACAGTAAAGTTTTTCTTTACATTTTCTACAAAGTGTCTACAGCTTTTCACAAAATTCAGAGAATGTGCAGTTCTGTGCATGCCAAAATTAACATTATATGGCCAAAATTATTCCGTTTTCTCCTTCACCCCACAGAGCATATCACTCATTCTTTAGGGAAAGCAATGCTGTTATCTCTGTCCAAATAAATGATCACTAGGAAAATAAACCTGAACTGTAAACAGATTGTTGGACAGAGGTGCACATGTGGGACCCAAAAGCCATCTGTCGAAGCCTGCTTTTCTTTCATTGCAATAGCAGAATAATTCCAAAAATCTTAAGAGATTGGCTCTTTATCTAAAGAAATCATCTTGCCTAGAGGCTACTGAAGCAGCTAATTTGAGTCCTTTTTAATTTTTTTTCTCTTTTAACATAATAATTATGATGTATGGACCTTTTCATATATTTTTAATGTATTGCTGGGTCATCGAGTAATAGTGTTAGTTCACCATCAAAATAACAAACTGTAAAGCATAAATTAGCAAAAAAAATAGAGAAAATTATGATTAGGTAAATATTAAGGTTTGCAGAAAACAAACCAGGAGGAATAAGAATAATGCCATCCATATTTCCTCCTAAGGTAACAGCCAATTTAGGATTGAGTTCCACCATTTATCTGATCAACAGTATTCTAGCTGGTGAGACATTTCCTAGGAAATGTGTGTGCATATACGGGTTTTACATCAAACTAACATTTCCTCTCTTGAAATGCAGATTATTTATAAATTTTTTTCTGATTTCCTATTCACAAAGCCGGATTTTATCTTTCTGGGTAAATTCAGCCAAATTAAAATATTTCCTTCTGTGAACTGCATGATGCTTTTTGTTGTTTTTTTTTTTCTTCCAAGACAGCTCTTTAGCAAACTGCATCTGCCAAGCTGCTTACTGGGACGAGCAGTTCAGGTGATTTATGGCCTCTCTGTGTGAGATCCTGTCTGGGATAGACTGTGACACTCTGGTGGAGTCATTTGATGGAGTAGATGACTCATGTTATTACCTCACTGAAGCCATGGTCCATCTCTCAGGGACTTCTTGCCCGTGGTGCTCAGACAACCCCATCTGGGGTTGCTGATTCCTTGTAGACAGTCACCAGAGAGTATTTGGGGGCTGGAGAGAATCTATTCCCATATCCCCTGCCAATGAACTTTGCTGTTTCCCAGGTGGTCTCTTCCCTCCGTGCCTGTTCTACCCAGCAGAGTTTCACTAAACCCTAAATTAAAGGGAAATCTGGGATCCCAGACAATCCTGTGTAGAAGCTGCAGCAGCATTCATCAAAAAGTTTGTGATCCATTGTCCAAAATTAACACCAATATTAATAAATCAATGCATATCTCTGAGCAGGGAAAAGTAATTTTAAAGTCCTGGAATTTGGGAGGGATAATGGTGGGAGTTAAAGGTGTCACGAGGTAAAGAGTGTGGATGGGACATTCACAAACATGGGGAATAACATGAAAATACAGGTCCACCTCATGTGAGGCTGACTTCCTCAGACAGCAGATTTGGGGTTTTCCTTTCTGCTTTGCTCTTTCTCTGATTCTCAAGTGGGGATCCTTATCAGCACTTTACTTGTGAGAGAACTTACCCTGAAAGAGAGAATGGCTCCATCCCTGAAATATTTTTGCACCAATATCTCCGTATAGAATTCTGCACAACCCAGACCCCACACTTCAGTTATCCTTGAAGTCTGGGGTATGGTGGGAAGGGGCTGATGAACATTTTTAGCCCAAATGAAGCAGAGCTGTCCCCAGCACTAGCTCAGGCTGTAGCTGCTCACCCTGGGGTCTCCAGACTGCAGGAATAACCAGGGCCAGAGGACTGAGCTCTACTCACACACTCACACACTGCCTGTTCACTTTCCTTCCCCTTTTAAACAGCTGGTGCTTTCCTCATGCTGTCCCTTTAAAAACAATTTGGTGCCAAATATCAGTGAAAGGATGCTGGCAGCACCTTTTAATAAAAGGCAAATCCCACTTACCACTTTTGATTTCGTTTTAGTAACATTAATCATGATGAATTCATTCAGCATGTCGCATGACTGCTGTGTGTAATTTCTTAGGAATTCCATTTTCATTTAACATTAATTAAAGAACACTTATTATAGTGTTACCAAAATTAATTCCCGGTCTGAGGCCCTGTCTGCCAAGTTTCAACCTTCAGCAAATTATTATGGGTGAGTTATAGACCCTGGGAAAATGAGGTCTATCATGGAATATTAACCATGGTGAAGCATTCCTCAGCACAGGGCACTGCTCAGGGAGGTGCTGATCCCCCAAAATAAAGCACTCCATGATCCTGCTCCTGCCTGGCCCTTTAAGAGAGTTATTGGAGCCCACAGAAATTACAGATCCTTACCAAGCTTGTTTAATCCAATATGGCTTGTGAGACACTCCATCCTTCTTGCTTAGAGTCTGTTTGATTATGATACACTGATCAGACTCAGGATATTACCTCTTTGGCAATTCAGCTTCCTGCTGCTGAAGCTGCACAGACACCGTGGCAATATTTTTGATACAGCCCAGCAGAGCTAAGTGTCGTTCATTAAAAGAAGATTTATCCACATGCATCTGTCTTGAGTCTGTCATATTCTCCCTAAAGAGGCTCAGGCATTTAATACATCTCTTTTTTTTTTTTTTTTCCCCATCCATGACATTCACCATGGAATATATAATCTTAGTTTTCCCATATTTTCATCACCAAAATAGCAGTTTTGTATATCTTAAAGGATTTTGCTGTATCCTGTTTTTGCAAGAAACCCTAGAGAGACCATGAATTATATAACAGACCTTCCAGGAGGAGAGAAGTTTGGGCATTGCTTTTTCTTGTTGTTTTATGCAGGGTCACACACCATTAGTTGGTCCCTTGTTCTGGCATCTTTCCTACTAAATCCCAAACATCTCCAAAGCCTTCCTGCTGAGAAAATTTTGAAAAATTTTGAGTGATTTTTGCCAAGAATGAGATGGCTTTTCCTTTTTTTAATTGAAGAGAGGGAGATGCACAGAAAAGCCATACAAGTGACCAGAATGAGAAGAATCTCTGTGCTTTTCTTTGTAGTCCATGACTTAATATTTGTCTTTGGGAAAGTTGCTCCCCAAAAGTGGCATCTACAGAACTTCATTCTCCTAAACAATGCTGAATTTCCCAGGTGAATTCAGAATTCAGAATTTCAAACCTAAGGTGTGTCTACAAAAAGTGGCAGAGGAGAGTCCTATGCTGCCCACACAACTGGGCAGGAAAATACCATGGTGGCTACCTAAATATCTGCTCCCAGACATGGGAGAAAACAAAAAACACCAAAAAATTCCCCAAATTAAACAAAAAAAAAAGGCACCCAACAAAATCACAACCATCCTTCACTTCTGTCCCGTGTATCAGATTCCTGGGATTTAAAATGGGATGGGACCCTACCCATTTCATCAGAGAGGGATCTTCACAGCTCATCACCCCATTTCCTAATGAATCACAGGAACTCTGACCATTCAGCTCCTGGCCAACACAATCAATGAGTAGCTGCTAAAAGATGTTTCCTATGCCTGAGAATATTTGGTCCTGTGTAGGAAATGGAAAGATAGAAACTTCCACAGATACTGAAGGGTTTGATTTGCAGCCTTTGAAGAAGCTTGGATAAATGTAAAAATAAAAGTACAAAGTATGCAGACATTAAGCAGAAAAATTATAAACTTATGTTTCTGTAGTTGTAAGTAAGAATATGTCTTAAGTAAGGATCAGTATTGAGTAAGACAGTAAAAGGTTTTATAGTGTAATAATATATATAGTATATATATATATATAGTAATGTCATTGCATAAAGTAAGCTGAGTTTAGATGTTACAATAGAAGCATATGTGTGTATGTGTAGTAGCCCATTGGATAAACCTATACACAGTGCAGCAGAATTAAGTAAAGGTGATAGGCTAGAAAAATGAAATAAAGTTTTTGGGAACTTTCCATTGGATTAGAGTGCTATATATTGCCTTGTAAGAAAGAAACTTGTGATTACTTTGAACTGTGGCCAACTTCTTGCTCCTCTAAAATCTCACGGCCTTTGAGGCTGATGTTTGTCAGAATAATAAATCATTTTTATCCCAACAGTAGTGCCATCCCTTCATTAAGGCATCGATAGTCCTGCACCTTCTCCAACCCAGAACCTGGGGCCCCGTCCAGAGGGGAAGCCAAAGATGTAGGGAGCTCAGCCTTAACTTGGTGTTGTGTATTTCAGGAAATTATCATTGTAGCTTCAATGTCTAACCTCAGCCATCCTTTTCATCCTGACCCTTAGGGACTCAACACCCAGGACCCTTTCTCATTATGTATTTATCTCTCACACTCAGTTATACAAACACAGTCTATGTTGGTGGAAAGGGTGATCTATAGTGGCAGACTGCTATAACATTGGGTATATAACAGCATTAAAAAAAAAGAAAAAAAAGAAAAAAAAGAGCTTGTCCAAGCACTAGGGTTTGTTTCCAAACTTCAAAAATTATGCACCACAGAGGGCTCTGCAAAACTTGTGATGGAAGCTTGCCAGGGGTCATGGACACTCTCTTGCTGCCCAAGGTCTCAAAGCCACCCACCAGGAAACAGCAATATTACATCAATAACTACCCAGAGTTTGAAATTTAAGAAATCTGTCCATGTCTGCAGTGCTGGAGTGAGGGCTGTCTGTGCCAGGAAGAATCCAGGAGCCTTTTCCTCCTCATCCAAGACCATCCTGAGCAGGGACCCAGCAGGGGCTGATCACTGGTTTGGGGCTGACACAGGAGTGACAGCAGCACACCTGGTATGAAACAGCAGCCCCCAGTAATGACATTCTGGCACATCTTCTCCCAGGCATCCCTCAGAGTGTCTGATTTTCCCTCTGCTTGGTGCCTGTAGATCACACACCAGCACATTTTTTGCTCAGCCAGGGGCTTGGCAGAAGTGTGACCTTCTCAAAGGAACATCATCCTGACAACAGCCCATTGTCTAAAAATCACTCCTTGAAAACTTTCAGCTGCAGCTTACAAAGGAACAAAAGGTCTGAAACCTCTGCAAGAAAAGCAACTATCACGACATGAACTGCTCAGGAATACAAGCTGCTTGTGTGCAGTGATAAAGGTAAAAAAGGAAACGGGTTGAGACTGTGATTACCAGACTGAAATACCAAAAACTGGCATGACCCTAGTCAGGAATGAATTATTAACTACTAAACTATTTAGTCCTTTATACACATTTGCTTTTTGTACTTGAAAAAAAATTGAAGAGAAAGTTTACTGAGACACAAGAAAATAGCTCCAAGGTACAAATCCAGCTTCTCTCAAACCTTAATGCTGCTGAGAGTTGAGTCACACTGTGCTACCATTCAATCTTCTGCCAGAATACATGAGAAAAACATATATTAAGGGATTTTTGTCTTTTCTCGCAGGGTGACATCCATCACACTCAAGCAGCAACTTGCAACAGTTTTCTCTAAACCTCATTTTGTGAGTAAGTGCTGCAGGTGGAGATCAAAGCACAGCTCAGTGGGTTCTGGGTCATACACAGGCACAAATCCCAGAGGGGAGAGGTCTTCCCAACATTTACAGGTAAGAGTTTCTTGTGTACTTTGCACAGATTTCCTCTAAACCCTGCCAATCTGCCAACACATGCCTCTGGTATGAATAAAAGACTCAGCCAAGAAAGGGTTTCTATCACCAGCAGGAAATGTGCCACCACCTGATGACTCACACCAGGAACATTTTCAGCAAGAACATGAGTTTCACCTAATTGGTGACAATAATTCTGTGATTGTGTTTCACTCCACTATTCAATTTGAGCCCACTTTAGGTTTCTGAGCAAGCACCTAATGAATGTCCTTTTTAAAGGATTCCGAGAAACAAATGCCTTGTCGTTCATGGTATCTCCAAAAATAAATATGTTCACAGCAAGGTTATCAATGTATGAAAAATTAAATGCTATGATTGAGTCAGAGAGTCATTTTGGTCGGAAAAGACCTCTAAAATCAGCAAGTTCAACAATTAACCCAGCACTGCCACATCTGCAGGGCTTTTAAATCCCTCCAGCGATGGGGATTCCACCACTGCCCTGGGCAGCCTGTGCCAATGCTTGATAACTCCTTTCAGGGAAAATTAATATCTGATATAAACCTCCAAGAATGTTTCCTCTTTGCTGTATTGTATTTTCAACAGAGACCTACTAAGCTGAAATCTCCTGTGGGACTGTGATGTCTCATGGTACCAAAACAAAGATAAAACAAAGAGTGAAAGGGCTACAAAGAACCCCAGCATCTTTTGGGAAATAGACAATAGGAAAACCAAGGTGTCCATTCAATCTCTGCTGCATGCAATATTTCATTATCTCATTTTGAACTTCTTTAATTTTATTATTTGCATGATAAAAAAATAAAAACGCCCTCAGAGACCAGAGTGGGGTATGAAAACATCAAACCTGATCCCAACAGCTGAGGTCAAACAGGCAAAGGACCTGGATTTCACTTGGGATTGTGCCTGGGTTTTCCTACCACCTTATAATCAGTGAAAAATCAGCACTAAATTCAAGAGGAATTGCTCTTACAAAAACTCAAGCTGAATCCTGCAGGCTGCTTGCACAAAGTGAAAAATAGCTGATGAGAAACTTTTCCTTTGACTGAACTTTTTGTGTTTGGGTTTCTTTTTTTTTTTTTACTTTCTTGGGAAGGAGGCAAGTTATCATCAGCCAGTGCAGCAAAGGGCAAGTGAGTAGATGTGCCTGCACTGATACATTTTCCACACTTTAATTTAATGTCTGGTCATAAAATTGTATTTTAAAGGATTGTTTTGTGTTAGTCTCCCAGGCTTTGGAAAGAGAAAGGAGACTTGGCTTAGCAGGTCATTCCATGCACATCCAGCTAATTCTGCAGATGATATTGATCTCCTTCAAGAATATTACTAAAGAAATACCACTACAGCTCCTGCTTTTGCCTCCATTTTCCCAGGTATCTGGGGAAGTGAGGTTTAATCTCAGGTCTGACAGTGCCTTTTAAACTGTGCTTCAGTAGGCTCTGCTCAAATCTCATTTTCTTCACACCCAGGCTCTGCAGAGTCTCTCCAAAGCTCTTAGTGGCCATCCAGGCTTTATCCACTGTCAAAGCTGCTGCTGCAGGGTGTGAGCAAATTAGATTTATAATATATTAATCTCAGAGTCTGCATTCATTTCAAGGCATGGATCAGGCTTTTGTTTTCAGAAATACCCTTCATTTGAAGAAAGGATGTAAGGACATGCTGATATTATGCCATAAAATCTCACTGTTGACAAACAATTCTGTTTCTAAGACAAGTGCCAGAAGAGTTGATGATAATTAGCTACTGAGATGTTATTTTACCTCGAGGCTGCAACATAGCAAAATCAATTGCCTCATTGCTCAATTTTATAGGAAATATTGAGAAATAATTATCTATGTTTACTTGGAAACACTGTCGCTCTAGGGTTTTAGACCCTTGAATATTTCAATGAATTCAGAAGGTTTATCAGACAACAGCTGTTTAGCAGGCTAAACTCCCATTTTACTCACCAAAAAAAAAAAAAAAAAAGGTGCACAAATGAATAAACCAACAATTGGTTGTAAATCACAGCAAAGCACATGCTACTGTGTAGTTAAGAATAATAAATTTGGATCTTTTTATTCTTTAAAGCTCAGAGCTTTTACACAACAGCTGAAGAAAATGTAGTGTCTAATGAACACTGAATTTTCATTTCTCTGACATTTCACTATAAGCATTAACTTGTTGTGGAGACATTTCTTAATTTCCTTCTAAAATCCTGGTTTCTGAGTCTACAGATTCACAAGTGCCCCCTTTGGCTGATGATCAGAGCTGCCTTTGCCCACTGGGTCACCTAAAAGACACTTTTTTTTTTTTTTTTAGTTCAGATTTGGTGCCAAACCCAGAGCTCCTGAGCTGGGTTCTCTGCTCAGTGGAAAATCTCAGAGTCCAGGCTCCCTCCTCCCCAGGGGGCTGGTGGGGACTGGTTGAACTGGGAAAAGGATAACTGTGCATAGTTAGCCAAAATTCCCCATGAGGTGATAAAACGGGAGTGCTGAAGGCTGGGAGATGCAAAATAATTATCTTTTTTTTTTTTTTTCCCCTCCCCATGCTTCAGAACTGCTTTGGAAACTCTGCTTCAGCTTGCAGGTGGAATCCTTCAGTACTGCAAGCTCTGACTGGTGGCTGCTGCCCTGCCTACCCTGAAAATACACAGAAGCTGCCATAAAATCCAGAGAGGCAGGAACACATTCCTTCTCATTGCCTCAGATATAATGACTGCTGAATCCATGAAGGAAGGACCTTGCAGGTAATGGGTTTTCCAAAACAGAGGTGAAAAAACCTATGAGATGCAGATTTGGTCAGATAGAACATTTTTATGAGGAAGATTGGTTTTTACAAAACTTCCATTATGAAGCTTTTTTTGGCCTCAGATAAGTTTTCCAGTCCAAACCCAGGGGGAAGGATCCACTCTAAAAAGTCCTGTTAGAATAACATTCCCCTCTGAATATACCTATAGATCAAAATTCTATTTCAATCCATTTTGGAAAAAATGCCATGATCACAGAAGAGTTATCTACCTCCCATTTAGGATTCGGGCTTCTCCTGCTCTCCACATGGTGGAGGTGGCTCTGCCACAAGGTTACTTTACCCAACAAACATCCTCAGATATTGATATTCCAACCAATATCAAGAGAAAAGCTGGGAATCCTCTGAGCCAGTGCTTTGAATTGGCTTGATTCACTATCAAATATATTGAGAGGCTCTGACTTAAAACCTCGCCCTTCATCTGTGAGCAGTGGGAATTCTTTTCTTGCATGGAGCCAAGCCTAAGTGAATAAAAAGATGTAATACTTGGAATGTGCATACATACAATACTTGGTGTATTTGGCAGCACAGTGGTTGTTTTCCAAAGGTAAACTTCAGTATCTGGTCACCAACTGCTAAGAAATTCGTTGAGGTAAAAAATGTTTATCTTCAACAAAAGTTCTACAGCTGATTCAGTTTCCCAGGATTCCCCAAAATAACTTTTCCCCCACCCCCAGATTTTCAATTGCATATATACAAATATACATTTCTGTATATATTTTCATATATACACATATATATCTCTGTCTGCCTTGGCATTCACCAAGGTTTAATAGTTCCCACCTTTTCCCATGTGGCTCCCTTAACAAAAGACATTTTGTGTGTTGCTAAAAAGAAAAGATGACTTGGGAATTATGGTTGTTTGAGAATTGTCAGTTTCCACTACACCACACTGCATTGGACACTGGTTTCACCCCTCCATCATTTGTTAGCTTGGCTTTTATTTCCATTTAAAATAGAGGTATTTTGGTAGTAGTAGAAGAAAATTAGAAGCTTGCTTCCATATTTTTTTTTAAACCTAAGTATTGTGAAGCATCACTCAGTTGAAATTCTGCTAAGATATCAAAATGACAATTTTTCCTTGCATTAATCTTTCAAGGGGGTGTTCAGCATCTATCAAAAGTCTTTCTATAAACAGGATTAACATTTTTTGTTTTTAATTTTTTTACCATTTCAGGTAATGATACTTGAGTTGCTCTGTACCGTGCAGGGAAGCCTGGTGAATGTTAGGGTTGTTTGGCAGAGGGGAAGTGACTGCACCATTAACACTGTCCAGGAGTGAGTGGTGATAAACCCTGGCAGGGCAGCAGAAGGAATGGCCAGGCAGAGTGACACCAGGACTTGTGCAGTGAATTCTGCAGAAGGAACTCAAAACATCACCAGCTCAAATAAACCCTGTCCTCTGCAAGCTGCAAACAAGGCTCAAGAGTGAATGTATTGAGGAGTGAAGTTAGAGAAGAGGTTTTCTTCTACATTTTTAAATAAAAATTTAACTATGTTAGCTTTACTATAAGTATGCTCCACAGTACAGTTAGAACTGCAGTCAGTTCAGTTGTAGCTACCATCTTGAATTTATCTTTCAAGAATTTCCTCTGTTATTATCTCACCACTCTGGCAGTTTAATTGAGGCTGAATGGCAGCTCGCTGTTAACCAAGAGAAACAAAAATGCTCCAGATATTCCCTGGGATTCTGATGGGCTGCTCATGTTTTAACTTTAGGCTCCATAAGTTATGTAAAGTTGTGCATGGTGTTCATGCTGCCATGTGCTGTTCATGCTGAATTATGGCTGTCATTCCCCTTTTAGCAGGAAATATGAGCCAGTTAATAGATTTACCTTATTTCCGTTCAGGATCAAAAACTCAGAAAGGACTGAAAGAAAAGAAGTTCTACCTATGAGTGATGAAATATCAAACAAAATATTGGTATCTAAGAATGTATTCATAAATTAAGCCATTTTTGAGCTTTCATTAAGGAAATATTAAGTTCCAATAGATACTGACCTGCCACGTCCAATCCATCCTAATCTATCCATCTATTCCAAGTAATAACTTGCATCCCATCACATCTAAAATAAACTTTTGCTAATGAGTTCAAGGGAATTGAAATATTTGCTTTGGCATCCTGGATATTTATCTTTCACAGACCTAGCCCGTTCTGACATAATCAGCAGCAGGATAGCACATTAACCTTTCCTCAGTGCTCCTAACTCAGCAAGTTTGATGGCCAAGCACGAAGTCAGGTAGTCCAGATAATTATTTAGGAAAACAAGAATGAAAGCCTTGAGACAATAATGGGAGATTCTAACCCATGCTGAGAAAGGTTAAATACAGATTATATTTGAACTAGAAATGCACTGGCCTAGGTTGAATTTTTTTCTCCTATCTCAATAGTTACTGTAGTTGTTTTTTCAAGCAATGGCTGATTAAGTTTTCATGCCAGTGCATTAAAACAGAAAATTAGGATTAACTTAATCAATGGCAAATAAATGACTCGAGCACTGATGGTACCAATAATGCAGAAGAGTTTGTGGCATGTAGATAATGTTTATAAACATCAGGACAGCATCTCTATACTTGAACTTGGTACTTCCTCATGAAGTATTTATTTTCCGTGGCACCTCCTCTCTCTTTTTGACTTGTTATCACTTTTTCAAGATTGTAACAAAGAAATACCTGTCACATATGGAAATACTGTAATTGTGTCTCTTTGAAACCTCTTCTTTGTACAGTCCTCATCCAGGGTCTGTCACAAATTGAAAAAGGATTTCACACTCAAATCTCTGTGGTAGCTTTAAAGAGAGATAAAATAACAAGTGTATAAAACATCAAGACAGTTCCCTTAGAAAGTCAAAAGAAATTATTCCACAGAGAGGACAGCATTAACCTAAGCTGAGATAGGGTCTTCAGCTACTCCTTCTTTACTTTGTGAATTAGTCTTGGGGATTTTTTTTTACTGCTGGTTTTCATTGGGGGTTTTCTGAAGCTATTTTCAGCAGCTGGTTGTCAAAACTTTTTCTGGAAAGCATTGCTGATATAAACAGACTACTGATCTAATCATGCAGTAGCCCTGCATTTAATTAAACTTACAGTGTGTCTTCACATTAAGGATTTTCTTAGCCCTTGAAATGTACATATAAAGCCAAACTCTTGATTTGTTGGAAATGCCTCTTTGGGAAGAAGGTGATGATTCAAAATGCCATATTTCAAAGAGTTGCCACACAAGTAAATACAAAGCTTACCTCCCCTGGGAAATACCATATAATGGATTTAAAAGATGAACAAAATCCCAGTGTTTATTCATTCTAGTGGATAAAAAGAACAAACTCACTGGCTTATCACAATGGTCAATTGTACAAGAAGCTGAAACAGGCCATTTCTGACAGCCAGTGAAAAGTAACATTTGTGCCCATAAAAAACCCCCAAAAAACAACCAAACCACTCATGTTGTATTTCATAATGAAAAGCCAATAGAAGTCCCCAGCCAAGCTTTTTATCACTGAACTATCTTGATTTATACTTTGTTTGAAGTTCTCAAAATGAAACTTTCAGTCTCTAGCTCACTAAAAATAGCCTTGCTGTAGCTGGTTTGGGAGGCAGGTAAGGCTGGAGCATTCAGCCCTTAGGAGAACAACTCAGGCATTTCTCTTTTGCTCTTTAGAAAGCAATCCTATCTTCTACACATTCAAGTCTGCAAATTCTTAGTAATAAATAGTCCATCTGAAGCTGATTTGTGAGATGCATTTGTAGAACATGAACTTTTTCTGAGAAAACTCAACGTTACTAATGGAAAAATGTGCCCTCACTGCACATATTTCAGTTTGAATACTTGTAGTTACCTATTAGCAGTTGAACCACTGAGAGATGCTGTGAGAACCTTATAAGAAAATAGTCCATTTTCCCCATTTTTTTTTCCTTTTTTTATTTTAATAAGAAATTAGGCAGAACTCTGTCAGGACTGGTTTGGAATAGCTGAGTGCTCTGGGACCAGTTGACCTCTCCAGGTTTCCACTTACCTATTCAGATTCTGAGAGTTTTCACATCAGAAAATCTGTTACCTATATAGGTAGGGACAGCATTGCTAGTTCAAATATGATTTATGGAGTGGGTTTTGAACTCAGACAAGGCCAACAAACACTCTCAGACCTGGCTGTCAGTTCCTGACCCTCTGTGCAGAAAAGCATTTAACATAATATTATAATGACCTATAATAAACTGACCCAGGTCAGTTTTGTGGGGATTCATTATGGTCACATATATATAACTTTGGAGTCAGATATATTTTTTGCTGCCCCTAATTTATTAAGGGAAAATTTCCTTTTTATCCTACTAATAAACAGCTTAGTTTATAATTTTCTATGCTTTACCCAATTGTCTTAGAACGTTATTTCTTCACCCAAAAGCAATGTGGAGTTGGAAGATAAAAGTGGAAAAGCTGCAATCTGTTGGACCCTCCATGTGCACAGGTCCTGAAATTCCTCATTGTCCTCACACTTTCTTACACACAACTTCATAAGCTTTGGAAGAGACCCATGGGACTATTTCACTCAGAGTTTCACACAGCAGACAAGGAGAAGGAAAGAAGATAGAGACATCACAATTAAAGATTGAATGTTTAAGGGATTCTGTTCAGCAACTAGGCTTATTTTAAGCCTTAGTGCTGACATTGCTAGACCTAAAAAAAAAAAAAAAAAGTATTAAATTGGCTGCTGAAAGTTCTTTAAGCCTCAGAACTGGGATAAATGACATTTCTGCTGTGTTACAAACTGCACCAGAAAAGGAGGATGTTGTGTTGCTTCGAGTGTATTCTAAATTAAAAGCCATAAGGAAACTATTGTGCTTGTGCTCTGCAGAACAAAGTACATGTTGTAGACTATATTCCTCAGTAATTCAAACTTTTAAAAGTATGGTATTTCAAGCCTTAAAATAACAAAAGCTACACTCTTGCAGAGGTTATACCACATGGGGGTGTTCATTTCCCTTTGTCTTAGCTGCATAAACTCAAAATCAACCCTATACAGTAAATGATGTCTGCCCTATTGTCTTGTATAAACACTCGTTTGTTTTTCTTCAGTGCAAAGCTGTGTTTAAAGAAAGCTCTGTACGAATTCCAATAAAGAAACCAGTGTAAGAAAACTGGATTCTTAAAACGACTTAGAACAGCTCTACTGTTACCTCGCCTGGTGCTGCAAAGCCAGCAGAGTCAGATAATATTTTATTTGGAGCTGAAATGAACTGTTGTGAACTCTGACAAACCAGCACTTCAAAGCATTCTGAGCATGCTGCCACCAGCATAAGGAAATTTATCGTGACTGAGAGCCTGACTCTGACCCTCCTTGCACCATCTTTTCTCCTTCAGCTGGGTGGAAGAGCAGGAGAAAGTCATTCAGCCCTCTGCTGTCTCTGATTTAGAGAAACGTGCCAAATATAAAGATGGGAGTCATACTCCACGCACCTATTTTAATCCCAAGGAAAAGCAGCTCAGAAAAACCTCAGACAAAAATCTGGGCATCTTCATGGGTGGCCCTTGCAGTACTCAAGAGAACTGATGAAAAGTAAGATGTCAGATTTGGTGATATAGCTGAATCTTTAGAAATCCAAACTTTCTGAGGCTGGGATACAGCCCACATTATTATATTATTTTTACTGAACCATAGAAATGCATCGCCGTGGCTAAATTATAATATAAACCACGGTAAAATTATTTGAAGGCTTTAAGAAAAGATACATATTTTTACAACCTCAAGCCCATTCTGGATTTCATGGAGACTGGTGTGTAGCAATTTGACATTATTACGATGATAATTTATTAATGATCTATATTTCAGTGCCCCTCTGGCTCTCCTGAGACAACATCAAGACTTCTCTCTGCTCTGCATTTCACAGACATAAAGAATGGACTTTTTTGTCCTCATAAATCAGCAGAATAATGCAATTGCTGAATGCACATAAAGGCCAGAACACAAGAGGATTGTTATAAAGCAGGATATAAATCGTATTGCCAGTTATCCCTAAATGTTCCCTTTTTGGAGCTTTACAGGTTTTTTTTTAATCTATACTGTGCATAGATATCCTCAGACATGAAAAACAGTTGAAAACTTGTTAAATTCCCTGATCACACATGAGTGAGTGAATTGTAAACACAGCATAGCCACCAAGAAGAATTCAAAGGACTTCGAATCTTTAGATCTGATGTGTAATTCAGCTGACACATGGCACGTGAAATTTAACATAAAGTAATGCAAATTGGTTACAGAAAAGCAGTTCAGAAGTAAAAAGCGAAAGGGGAAAAAACACAGAGGGGCTTAATAACAGTGGACACCCAATAAAACAATCATAGGACCTGGCCTGCTGCCAGCACAGCACAAATATTCACATCCCTGGAGCTGATGGAGCAAAAACCCCACCAACACCCCACAGGGGAGCAGGGTTAATCTCAGCCACAGCTATGATGTCATCATATTATTTCGTTCCCATTTAAAAAAAAAAAAAAATTAAAACTTGAGCACAGCCAAGAGAAGTTGCACAGTGAAACTGCTCTCTCTGTTCTGACAAGTGCCAATGGCTGGAATGCAGCTTTGGGTGAAAACAGGGTGCAATTTTTAGGGATTTATCAGCACTGTGGACTTTTCAACCTTATAGTTTTGGGAGGCTGAGAGGACTCTCTCCACAGTGGAGGATCACACATCACCCTGCCCAGAGCACCACCACCAAGCCTGTGTTCTGTGTGTGCATTCTGAGGTACCTGCCCTGGCCACTGTTACCTCCCTAAGTCCAAAACCTGGCAGGATTAGAAAAATATGTGAAATTTTGGGGCTGTAAATAGTGAATTGCTGAAGTCATTCTTTAAAGTTCCTTTGAATTTTTTTTTTTACTTTTTTATCACTTCCAACTCCCTTTAAATTCAGATTAAGTGTCTCTAATGAGGTTGCATTAAACACTATGGTATCTTTGCCATTTCTTGAAGTTTCTTAGACAAAACACTTTTTCATTTCTCATTATCCCACTATCTCTGGGCGTTGAGAAACACAAATTGGGATGCCAAAACCAGCAAAGAATCTCACTTTTGTACATACAAGACAAGAGAAGTGCTTAACCCTGCCTCTGCAATTGGAGCTTTGCAAAGCCATGCTGCCTTGATAGTTTAAAACTTCCTTTCATTGACCACTATAATGTGCTTTTGCAAATCTCTTGATGAATCCCAGGTTAGTTGAACTGTTCAATTACAGCTTTATCCTAATCCTACTTGCTAAGCATTAATGCCAGCAACCTCCCACATCCTAATCCTGTCCCACTTGACACTGACCCACGCTCAGTCCCACATGATGTGTGTGTTAGCACAAAGCCATGCAAACAACATATTAATCAGGAATGCAACAAGAAAAGGAAAGAAATGGAGCAGGGAAGAGTTTTTCAGCAAAAAGACACCACTGGCTCCACACACAGGCTCGGCACTTGCAGATTTAAATATATCTTAAAAACAACATAAATATATACACAAATGTGCTGAATGGTTACAAATCTTGTAGCTAAGCTCCTAGAAGGTCTCTTGATCATGATTTAAAAGAAGAGAAAAATCCAGTCTGAGGTCAGATTGAAACTATTAGAATTAGATACAGTCTTAGAAAATGGAAAGACTTTTATGTGTGATAGACTCCCATCCTCTATAATTCACTGCAGACTGGGAAAGTGATTCCTTCAGATCTGCTGCTGACAGCTTAATATTCCCAACGATAATGTTGTCAGGTGATAACACAGAGCCAGCCTATACACTTTGATCTGAATGGAAAGTTTGCTTTAACTGCAACATTCAGAGAGATTCTGCTTGGAAAAAAAGAGCTCAGCTAAACTGAAAGATTACCTGAAAAGCATCTAACTGTGGTCAAGTTAGAAATGCATCAGCCTTGAATAGGTTTAAGTTGCCTTTCCTGAAAAAACCCTGAACAGTGACCAAAATTCTCTCCCCAAAAACATTACTGAGGCAAACAAGACAAAGGCACACAAGAACAATCCTAAAGAATCTCATACCCAGTTTTTAAAGTGAGTGTGCTGTCAAAGGTATTCTCTCAAATTTCAGGAACATGAATATATGGCTTGTAGAAACTCTTACTTTAAATGTCTCTCCACATCTTTCCTCCACTAACCACAAGACCAACGAAATTCCTGTAGGTTTCTACATCCATACAGCTAAATATGCTTTCAATTATTTTCCTGGCATGGTTAAAGAAGAATTTAGATAGTGTAAGGCCTTTATGTCAGGATAGTAAAAATGTGTCTTTTAGAATGCTATGGATGCTGTTCTGCCCATATCCAACTCTGTAACTGCACCAGGGGAAGGCTGGACTGTCCCTGTGGGTACCTGAGCAGGAGGGAAGAGCTGAGCAGCATTCCCCACCCCATTCCTAGGGATTAAGGACAATTATTCCCTGCCTGTGGGAAAAAGGGCACAGAGGATAGAGAAAAGTAAAGTGGTGCAGGGACATGATTCTCTTCTTCAACTACTTATCAACCTTTGGAAAAGGTAGAAGCACAATTGTAGCATGATTGGTAGGAAAGGTGCAATTTCTCCATCTTCCAAGAAGCTCTAAATTTTAGGAGGAAAGGCCAAATAGGAATGGCCAAATTTTGCACTGAGCTCAAGAGCAGCCCATTTACATGTTCAGAAGTTCTCTTGTCATTCAGAAAATCCTGAAAGGCTTTCAGTGCAGAAAACCTGATTTATGTTGCATTTGAATCCATGCCAGAATTGATCTGTCCCTGTTTTCCGTGTCATGTTTCTGTTTCCAGTGTAAGGAGCATTCTGCTTGAGGGTTTGCTCAGAGAACAAGAACCTTATCACTGCAACCTTCTAAAGTGTCACATGCTGAAACTGAGGGATTTGAGGTGGCAAGCAATGTGGCACTAATGGTTAAAATCCACCAACACAAACTGGAAATGGGATCTGAAAAATAACCCAACTGTTTTGGAGATTATGCGTTAGAAATCAGGGAATGATTTGAAAATTGCTTTCAGGTATTATGTTTACTAAAATTGCTTTCCTACCCTGGCTGAATTGCAGAGTTATTATCACCTACCACACGTACCAGATAAGCTGTAGCATTTGTAACCTGAGCATTATTCATATCATAAGGGTTTCATTAAGAGCTTCCATGTGATACCTCGGTGTTTATGTGCACACACACGTGCCCCACTGCTCTGTGTGTGCATCATCAAATTACTTCCCTTTAAATTGCAAAATCCAGGTTGCCTTTGTGCTTAATACAGGCATTGTGGAGAGGGGGAAAGGAGCAGCATGGGAATACGAGAAACTCGATTTTCTGAAATTCAAAGTACTGCTGTCAGTGTGCATTAAATGCACGTAGCAGAGTGGTCAGTTAATTGGAAAAAAAGAAAAAAACTAAGCAACAATATCTTTAAAAAAATAAATTCAGTGCATCACCCAAGCACAATAAACCACTTAATAGCACAGAAACTTGAACTTCATCAAGGAGGAAGACAACAGCAGCTCTCCCAGTTATCAGACCTTGGTTTTGGCAGGATAGACAGATCTTGGAACAATTTCTCATTAAGTTGTGAATTATTAATTTTAATCCTAATACACAAAGTGAATGTTTCATCTTGGAAATCTGGACTCAAAGAAGAAACATTGTCAAAGGACTGCATCTTCATTCCCCCAGGTAGAAGGAACAAAATCCTGGTGAGCTAAGCAGGGTGACACCAGCACCTTCTCCTCACTGACCCCATGGGATTCATTTCCAGGGGAGTTTCAGGAATAAACCAGCTGAGTTTTGTCTTATCCTCCTCTATACAATGGTTTAAAGTTTCAGACTTGAACATCCCTCTATAGGCAGCAGGATTCTCCCCACAAGAAAAGCAGAAATGGTGCAAGCTGTCAGCAAGTCTGTGTGGAATCCCTCTTTGAATGAGGCATTCAATCCCCCTCAGATTGCCACTGAACCTGCTGGCCACCTCTAGGGTCTTGTCTGGACTTGCACTTTCTTTTTTCTCTTGTCACCTATGCAGGGGTTTTAAGTTTTGGAAACTACTATATAAACTACTATATTTTTTCCAATTTGACCCAACAGTGGCATGAAGGTGGTTGAGTACATATTATTATCAGCCATTGGGGAGTAGTGCAGCAAAGGTACAAAGATAGAGCTATCAAGTCCATGTGAGCTCAGTTAAAACAGTTAAAACATGTTTCTTTCATGTAGAGATGATAAAAGACCTGTGCAGTAAGGGTAGGTCATGCATCACCACAAAAGTACACATGAAAGTTGTCCCTTGCACAGTTCTCCCCCTTGTCAGTCCATTATTTACCATAAATACACCTTTTGTCACTACCTATGTCACTACCACCAGCCTGTTTATGTTAATAAAAAGCAGACTGACAAAAACTGCTCTCATATACATGGAGAAAATATCCACTGATTTTGGAGTGGTCCAAGGCTACTAAACACTGTGTTTGGTTTAAATATTTACATATGGACATGTGCTGCTCCAGGTTTTCTAGATATTTTTTAAGGGATTTTTCACATGGTCTTTTAAGTTTTCTGGTGAACAATGAACTTTTCCAAGCCAGGGTTAAAATCCCACTTTAACTCACCAGATAAGATGGAATCTGGGATCTGTGCCTTGTGAGCACCAGCAGCTCTCATCCTCTGTTGCTGGATATTAAAAGTGCACTAAAAAAAAAAAAAAAAAAAAAAAAAAATCAAACAATAAACCACTGTAGACAGTGAGGAATAAAAGTTTTCCTGCCTTCTCTCACACCTTTTACTACTCTTACTATATATTATGGATGCTATACTGCTAAAAAAACATGGAGAAGGTGTTTCCATTTGTGCAGGTATAGAATATATAAAATATGTTAAGTGAATGATAAAACTGGTGGAAGATTTGACACTTTATACTGTTCTCAATATATAAAATGTATTTACTTGCCTGTGTTTATTTAGCATTGCTTGTTAATCTGTTTATTCCTCTTCCTTCTAGACTTTGCAACCTCTTCCACAACATAAATCTGACATCTCCTCCTGCCACCCTTCCCATTTTTCCTTTAAACTTCCAAGCTTATGCTCTGCCCTCTTTGCCTCAAAACTGAACCACGGTTTTTGGGAGTGTGTCTGCTCCTGGCAGTGCATGGGCAGAGGCTCCCTGCAGAGCCATGGCAATGTTTTCCTTTTCCCAGAATGTTGTGTCCCCTCTCTGTTCTGCTCAGTGGGCAGTTCCTGGCCAGGGGAGCACTTTGTCCCGTGTGTCATCTGCTCGAGCCCTCCCTCCTTCCTGCTTGGGATCATGAGATTACTGCTAACAATAATAATGGCAACATTCCGAATTTACAAAATAAAAGGCACAGAGATTAAGTCCTTTAATTAATCCTCGAGGGGAATAATCCAGAGATGCTGATTTTTTTGGGGACTGGGGGAAAAAACCCTCAACATTGCTTAAAATAATTTTCAGAGCATTGCAAATTGCTAAAAGTTAAGTGGCTACAAACCCTCTCCGTGGTCTCTGCAGGCATTCTGGAGCAGCAGCTGCTCAGGGCAATCCCAAACCCACTTTATGGGCTCAGGTGGGGCTGTTCTGCCCTGATGCAGGATGGTGGGGTGTAATCAGCACAAAACACAAACAGGGGCTGTCACAGATGTCACAGACACTCTCCCAAACTCAGATGGAGCTCGCTGGAGTTAATGCAGGCACTGGGGGCTTTTCAGTCCAGCTCCATTTAGGAGCACCCTTAGAGGATGTGGGGGCTCTGGACACGAGAGCACAGTGTGGTGCCAGCCCAGGGGATGGAAGGAACAAACCAGATTTCACTGGAGAGGACAGAAATCTTGATCCTGACCTTTAACAAGGGCTAAAATGGGCCTTTTTTCACACAGCTCCATGACTTGGTATGAGTAAGAACATTACATCTTCTTTTAAGGGTATTTAGTCACTGTTGACTTTTCCAGTATTGGTGCCAGCTTTTCTCATCTTGTTGGAAAAAAAACCCTACAGTGAAGACCCTGGCAGTGCTATAGTGGAGGTTTCATGGTTGTAGAAATCCTGAAACTATCATGTATTCTTCTAACACATGTTTGGGAGTGTTAAAACACTGACTTCACCCACAAGTAGTTCAGCATTTTACAAAGTTCCACTTCCCTGCCCTCGAGAGCTTTCTATCTTAAACAGCAAAAACAAAAGAAGGGGAGAGAACAGACCAGAACTGAAAAATATTTCTTAAAAAAAAAATACTTTGGTCCTTTGTTTCATCATTTTTGTCAGTAGTTGTAAACAACTTTTATTGCAACAGTAAATGAACTAGTATGTGCATGAGAGAGTACTGAAAACTGTATATAAAACTGTGTATAATTACTTTTCAGTAATTAAATCTTTCTTCCGTCCTTCAACAAAGGCTGAAGGTTGAAAATACTTAGGAATTATTCTTATAGGAGTCAGTCCAAATTCCATTAGCTCTGGTGGGAGGTGGTTCAGACCCATAGTTTTTATTCTGTGAAACGAATGGAACAATTTCCCAAGAAGATGGCACTGATTCAGGAAGACTAATTGTAGAATTAATATGAATAAAGACATCTTTAAAATTATATCCCAGTAAGGCTGGTGAACATTTCTTACCCTGCAGCCATAACACATTTCTGTAAAAAAGTTCTATGATGTCAATAAATGTTTAGACCAGCCCTGATCCTAAAAATATTAAGAAAAAGATTTTGCTACATGAAATGCAAGGAAACACTTGGAACATAGATACATTGGATTTATTAATTAAATGAAGTACATTTAGGAGTTTCAGTATTAAGGAATGTATTATTACTATTATTGTACTAGGAATAGCAGTTCTGCTCAGAGAGTGATGCTGATTAGTCTGAAAAAAAATGATCCCAAATCTATGCAGATGATTCTGGGGCAGCAATAGGAAGCACAACACCCACAAAATCAGTTCCTGAGAGGAGGAGGCAATTCAGGCATCTAAACTGGTATGGGGAGGGCTGAGAGTGAGCAAGGATAAAGGCTGCAGTGGAGCAGGCAAGGGTCTCTGGGAGTTTTTTTGCTCCACGACTTGGAACAGTAGGATTTAAAAGCATTTTTCCATTAAAAAAAAAAAAATACACAAAATGACAACAGTGAGGGCCAGCTTTCAAGTCTGCATATAAACATCAGTGCTCGGTTTTGAGACTTGTGGTCCTTAAGACCTCCTATTTTATTTTCAAACAGCATGCCCCCTGCCAAGAAGTTACATTTTTTCCCTCTTTAAATAAGCAGCTAGGGTAATGGCGTGATGAACAAGTTTCATTTCTTTCTGTTCAGTTTTTTCCATCTTTAATACAGCCTCCAGCAGGCCAGATGGCACCAATGCAATTGCTAGTAAGTCAATACATCTGGCTGCATTCCTGAAATGACAAATCTGATGGATAGAGCCCCAGCTCCTATACAAAGCCTCTTTTCAGAACGCTCTCCCTGGTACTTGTCTGCTTTAAGCAAAACCTAATGTGTGAAAACAAAATAAAATTGAGCTCTTTCAGCACCCCGTGCTAACGTTTCATTTGCAGTGTTTTTATTAACGCTGCCCTGCTCCTGTGCCTCGGCCCTGCTCTGCCCAGAACTCACTTTTTGGCACAAGACAGGCTCTGTTCAGAGCCCTCCCTCCTCTGGAGCTGCCAGCAGTTCAAAGCAGGTTACCATAAACACTCTGGGCTTTGCTCATTAAGAGCAGCAAGATTGTTTAGGAAATTGTCCTCGAAGAGAAAACAATCTGAGAAAAGCAGAAATGGAGCAAACTCAGCCTCAATAATCTCTTGTCAGGCAAACTGGGAGTTAGAAATAGGTGTGAGCTGCTGGCAGAGCAGAATCTGCCAGCGAGGTGCTGTGCTGCAATCCCAGCCCTGCAAGGTGCTGTGTGAATAATCCCAGATTATTCACAAATCTGCAGATAAACCCCTGGAGGAAATGGTCCAGACCAACAGGAAAACCAGCAGAAAATCTACAACAACAGCAAGTCAGGTGTTCCCCATCTCCAGAAAAGTACAGCCCACTGCACATCAGGTGTTCATCACCTCTTAGACAACATTAGACCTCGTCTTATTTTATAGGTAAGACTTGGGAAACAACCAGCACCAGATTAAACACAAAAACACAGAAATGTGCAACTCCACCAAGAAGCTGCTCTGTCCCCATAGCTGTTTCACCTCTGTGAGGTGTGATGCTCATAATTTGTGTTTATTCATCACTGACAGACTTGTGGAAAGGGAGGATTTATTTCTGTGGTAACTGGAGTCCCTGCCATGATAAATATCAAACAACTGACCATCTGAAGTCACAGCCCCCATGTTACTTACACAAGAAATGGCTCAGTCCTTGAAAGGCTTAAAAAATAGTGCTTTGTCTTCCTGCTGCAGGCACTGAGATGGCTCAGGGAGTAACAAAGCTATAAAGAAATCTGAACACAGAAATCAAGCAACTCGTATTATAAACACTAATTGCAGTAGTTAACAATCGGTGAGTAAAATGCTGTGTCCAGTGGGTTAAATAAATACAAAATAAATACAAATCCATCACAAATACAAGCCACGATTTTGGGTCTGAGCAGCCCCATGGTGAGCATTTCTGTCTGCAACCTGAGCTGAAGAGTCTCAGTCCAGAACATTAAGAGTGCAACAGGCAAAAAATTTCTGATTTATTGGGTACAGTCTTTGGGCATAGAAACAAAAATGACGACAGTGAAGCTTTCCCAACATTTGTACTCTGCACCAGGGCTCGGATTCCCTCAGAACTCGGGGTTTTCTTCTTAAAGGGGCAAAGCAGCTCAGGTGGAGCATTTCAAACACACCTCCTGCAGCTCAGAGCTCATCCCTGAGCATCCCGGGCTCAGGGGCAGATCCCTTCAAAAACCCCTGCCCTGTTCTTCTTAAGGCTTTTAGGATTCATTCTGTCTCAGCCAGATCCCATATGGAGAATTAAGTTACTTGCAGAGGGGCCTTTTTGCATAGTTCAGTAACATCAAAGTTTTTTAAACATCAAACTCTTTTTAAGTTGATTTCATTGTTTGAACCTTATTTTTTTATGAATCGTGGAAATAAAAATTATTTAAGGCTCAGCAGGATTCAGGGTCTGGGATGTACAGCATGAATAAGGACCCATCTGTCCATTTCTCTGCACCACAGCATCCTTGGCCTGTTTCTCATATGTGTTTGGGGAAGAAAGGAGAGGAGCTGTGGGATTTTTAGTCTCTTGCCAGATATTGTGAGTAGCCCTAAAAATCAGATTCACATTTTTTACATTTTTCAGTGAGCAGTGAAAATAAAATCCTGGGCCTTATCAGTAATTTATGTGTAAATAATTTCAGCATTATTTTAAAAACAGCAGTGCAAAAAAATTCTTCACATACCTCAAATATCAGCAATCAGCAATAAAAAAAAAAAACTTTTTCCTCACCATATAAATTGGAATGTAAATATCTATACACAAACTTACACATGGAAACATCCAGCCAATGAATTACCAGAAGTTATCACTAAATTTATGATACAAAACTGAGTCTTCACAGCATTGTTTCCAGTGGTGAAGACATTGAGATTTCAGACCTGGGCTTTCATACACTGATCTACTATTATTTAAAATATTACCAAACATCAGAGAGAATTATTCTCTAAATGTTTTATCCAAGAGTTAAAAAGATCTAAACCTGACAGCCAGCGTTGTGAGGAGTGTTTAGAAGAGGAAAATTGAGAATAAAAGAGCATCCCATCAAGTATAAGGGGCTCTAGGATTGGAAGAGAGTGAAGGGGTCTTATTCTCCACAGCTTTCCATTGTGACTCTCTCACTGTATTACTGTTTGTATTCTCACTTCTTAATCATTATTTCACCTTTCAATCTACTACAGCCATTAATGATTTGACTTTTCGGTTCCTTTAATCTCTCCAGTTTGCTTGTCTAGCTGTCCTGTGACAAGATACTATATGTGGGTGAATATTTGCTATTTTCTCCATCCATTTTTATCAAATGACACATTTTAAATTGCCTCATTTTTCCATGCAATTTTTGCCTACCAGTGTAATTGCTGCAAGGACTTAAATCACGTAATATTAGAACATTCTGAAATAGCAGTAATGAGCTAAAAATAGAGAACACTTTTGAAACGGCTTTCAGTTATGGAGAATCCAAATTATTCTAATTTGAAGATACATTTAAGCAAATTTGGGTATGTTGTGCAGCCAGTGATTTTTCACCACTTGCATTTTGCACAGCCACATTCCATGCTGATCATCTGAAATCAAAACTCCACTGGCCTTGTCACCCTCCTTAACTTGCTTAGTGAAACAGCACTGAGAAATTGCCCTGTTTTTGAATATTTATCCACTGAGTCATGCACTGAAGCCTAAAACACAGTGATTGAGGGGGAGTCTCCACACATTAAGTCACCTTCCAGGATTTGGCCAGGGAGAAAAGGAGAGCACACTGGCTGTGTTTGCAAAGACCCTGGGGGGAGAAAGGGAATCCAAGAAACCACTTGGAATGTGCTGATAGTTAAGATGAGCGTGAAAATCCATGTTTTACAGTCACTTATGTCTCATTGGACCTTCTTTTATATTTTAAATGTGCCCTTAGATATTCAGGTGAGAGGAACTGTGGAAAACAGATGGTACCCAGCCCTGGAGATACTAATTACTAGAAAATTAGCATAGCTGAAAATGACATAATCCAAGTGAGCAGGGATTGTATGATAAAGCTTGTGCATTGTACAAAATAATACACAATATACTTGTCTTCTGGTCGAGTGACTGGACAGAGGGCCTGGGGATGGCTACTGCTCTCTCCAGATTTGATACAGGCACCTTTTATAACTGGGTTTGATGAACTTTTCCTCCCTTTTCCCAATCCTGAGAGTTCTGCAGCCCCAGCCTCCACCAGATCTTCCAGCCATTACTGCAACATTATTGTTAATAGAAGAGAAATAACTCCCAGCCACATTAGCAATGCAAATATATCTGAACTTTGGCTGGTTGTATTAGATCTGATGCCATTATGGAGAAAGCCAGTAATCCCACTGTAATCTATTCCTAGGAAATTTAATTAGGCAGCTCGATGTGGGCACTGTGGCTCTGTGATTAGCACATCACAGGGATTCACCATCATTAGCAAAGGTAATGACTGTTTATCTCATCCCTCAGGATCACCTACCAGCCCTGAGAGCTTCACCTCTCTCATTTTCTAGTCTGAGTGGAGTCAGGAAGGTCTGGGAAAGGCTGTGGGGTTTGGAGATTGCTCCTTGGAAACCTGTGCTCAGTAAGGAGAGGCTCAGGCATAACTGACATGGTTTTTATCTGAAGTCTGACCCGCAGGGCTTTACAAGAAATGATGCTGGGATCACAGTTTGAGTCTTTGCCTGCTTGGGTTGATTTTCTTAAAGCATTGCTTACTTTTATCCCTGTTTTTCAGCAAATAACACAGGGCAGATAATCAGTTTTGACTGATGTTCTGAGGGATTCTGAGGTTTTTGAAATGCAGTGGGTAGGAGAGTCCTAACTCTTGCTCCCACTGCACCTCCTCAGATGCAGAATAAATGTCCTGGACTCAGATGTCCTGTTCCATGGAGAGAGCCCCCGGGCACCTGATACCCTGGTGTATCTGTGTAAGAGATATCACGTTATCAGTGCTGCTCAGAACAAAGCAGCCCATTGTTTTGGGGTTACAAGAAGTTATATGGATTAAATCATTCACCAAAGACTCTGGTTCTGGAGAAAAAATGTAGTATATATGAACATAATAACCAAGTATGTGTCCCACTATTTTGGGTTTCGTTTCAAGAGCAAACAGAAAATTGGAGATCATATCGAAGCAAGAGCAACCTGTGGCCATTATAAATAGAGGTGCTTTTCAAGGTCCATTAAGCACTAATCATACCTGAGATTAAGGGGAGACAGGGGAACCACAGGTCTAAGATTGTTTAAAGGGTACATTTCATACTGGCAAGAAATTTAAGACAGAGACAGGTCAGGCTGAGCTCTGTTTAATTTAAAAGATACTCATCTCAAGCGTTAGTCAGAGGTCTTGGGATACTGGATGTCTTTCTTGTTACAGTGCACGAGGAAAAAGTGAGGAGAAAGAATTTCCAGAGAAGAAAAAGGAATGTAATCCTGATTCAGGCCTAGTTTCCTCCATTTCCCCCAGAAAAACACATCTTAGGAGCCAGTTCTAGAATTATTCTCATCAGTGTTCAAGTTGTTTGTCTAGGACACAAATTTAAAATATCTTTATCCTCTCCTAACTTGCCAGCTGACTTGCTGCACCTACAGAATATCCTTCTGGGCAAGTTCTGCTGCTCTGCAGGGGTGGTTTTCTCTCAGTGCTTCAACATTTGCTCCACTCACCCAGGCAGTGACTGTCTGTCAACTGCACCCTGTGTCACTGCTGGGACACAGGCAGGCTCCAGGCTCCTATCACATAAATCAGATAAATCAGATAAATCCCTGTGCTGTCAAACAGAAGCACTGCTTCCCACTGAAAATGGTCTCACCAACTACTGTACACAGTTTGCAGTGACTAAAATTTGAAATACAAGTATGGTGATGAAGTTCTTTAAGCTGGAGAGAGACTTTTGACAAGGGTGGGTAGTGACAGGACAAGGTAGGATGGCTTTAAGCTGCCAGAGGGCAGGGCTGGATGGGATTTTGGGAAGGAATTGTTCCCTGGAGGGTGGGCAGGCCCTGGCACAGGGTGCCCAGATTTGCTGTGGCTGCCCCTGGATCCCTGGAAGTGTCCAAGGCCAGGTTGGACATTGGGGCTTGGAGCAGCCTGGGACAGTGGAAGGTGTCCCTGCCATGGCAGGGGTGGCAACAAGATGATTTTGAAGGTCCCTTCCAATCCAAAACACTCCATGATATTATGATTCTAAATGCTGTTGATGGAGATGGACAATGAACATTTTATCCTGAGCCTGATGGTGAGGATCTGATGATTTAGCACTCACCTCTGGCAGCCTGTTCCAGCAGCAGGTGAATTATCCAAGAGCCTCCCAAGCCAGCAGGCACTCACCTCCCTTCCAACCTCAGCACATTCCAACCACTCAATCCATCACCAGGTGGGATAAGGGACCAAAGCACCCAAGGGCTTGGATCCAAACCCCAGGCAGACCCACAGGTCCCTGCTCAGCTCCAGCCCAGCCTGACCTGGCTTGGCTGCTGCAGCCCCCTCCCCAAACCCTCCCCACCCAGGGCCAAGGCAATTCCAGATTCCTGCTCCACTCGCTGGGGGAACAACCCAAAACAAGGTCAGGGAGGAAAACGTCACCTTTGAAAGAGAAGGAGGTTTCTGTAGCACATTACCACGTAATGTAAACAACAGTGACACCAGACACAGCAGAAGTTTGCAGCTGTATTATAAACTTTCTTCCATCCCCCCCTGCCTAGGAATAAGTCATCCAAACAAGCCCTGGCAGTTTTGGCTGCTCAAGAAACTTTATGGCTGAGAGCTGCACTGATGATTTACTGCCACGTCCCCTTTTTCCCCTCAGGCTTGCACTAAACTAGAACTTCACAATTGTTTAATGGGGGACAGCACATCCACCTTTTCCTTTTTTTTTTTTCTCTTCCTTTTTCCTTCTCGTGAGGAAACTTGTTTTACAGCTCTTGTGAAAGAATCTGTGATGTCTGATTACAACACGGCGCTATAAATCCAAGTCTTAAAAACAGCATCTCTTTTTAATTTTTTTTTTTTTTTCCTTGTGCTCAGCACTAGCACACTTGTTTTAATGAGCCAACTGTCCAGGTATGTGAGCACACGACTGGGGAGAGAGGGGAGATAAGACAAAGCTCCCTGCTGCATCCCTGACGTAGCTGTGATGGATGCTGCCCTAGCAAAGCACAGAGCTGCTACTTAAAGCTGTTTATAAACTTCAGCTCGTTTGTGCTTGTGAAACAGCCTGAAAAATGAAGCCCCAGGCCAGGCCCTGATGCACCGAGGCACTGCAGAGAAGATAACATTTGAACTACATTGCCTTCACCAGGCTGAAATTTAATTATGGAAATACTACCAGAGTCTTCACTTAGTCCATGAAAATTAACCCATGAAAAGTAATTGGTTTTTGTTCTAGCTTAAGTAGAAGATAAGAGCGAAAGAAATGCAACCACCACTTTTATAGGAGCAGGTGCTTCACTGAATAAAATGCTCCAAATTCAGTATAAAATATTTTGTCTCAATTTCTGAAAACTGAAAAATTTCAATTCTCCTTTCTCCAGTTTCAGGTTTTCTCCTCTCCCTTCTGTTATTCCTTTCTCTCTCCAGAAAGGATGGAGCAGTACAAGATACTAGAAATACAAGGAAGTCCAACTTCTTTTATTTCACTAAGATTTTTTAGTTAGAAAAAATTACAAACATTAAGATCCTATAAAAGTGGGATTGAAACGACATGATTCAATGCTTAACCTCTAATTTGGAGCATTTTTAAAAATTAAGTATTTTAAGTGTAGATCTTTCAATAAGATATAATCTCTCAAATACTGACAGAACAATCAAAAAAACATTCAAGCTGATTATTTTATTCAATGAAGTTTTCATTCATCTCTAAATAGCACTGAGGTCTTGGGGGAATAACTTGTTTATTTTTTCATTCATTGTGACAAATGCTTGACTACACCATGAGTTTTTGCTGTTGATACTAATAATTTATGTTTCAGATTCATATACTGCTGTTTCAGAAACAATGGGCTGACCTCTTCTGTTAAGAACCATCAATGAAACAGCAATGTTTATTTATTTAAAAGGAACACAGCCTGGTCTCTAATTTGCTTTGCTCAAGATAGAGCAAGATATCAGCAATGGTCCAAAACTGCATTTTATATTAACAACTCAGAGCTACAATTAAAATCTAAATCAAGGTTTGAATTCTATTCAGAGAAAGAGAAAAACTCCTTAATATTTTTCTGCTAAATCAGAGCTTTTCCAAGATGAGCTTTTATACCAATGGTATTTACCTGTCCCTCTGAACCAAACCCCAAATGACTTTTCAGATTCACCATTTAATATTGAATCCCTGTGAAATTTAAAGGAACTCTAAAATGAGGTTGATACGTGGTGTCTGTATATGGTTTTGTCTTGGTTTTTTTAGAAAGAAAAGAAGCAGCAGGGGGACACGTGATTTTAATTTGAATTCAATAATTTTTTATAATCTTTTTTTTGATGCCTTGGAACTATATTCAGAATTCAGCAGAAAATGAGAAGTCATTTGGGAAAACCCAGTAGAGGCTGAGAGAGCAGGGGCAGAAAAATCCCACAGAGCTTTGGAGAGCAGGGAAATGTTCAGATCAAAATTCACCATCTCAAATAAAGAACATCTCTAGTAAGTAACAGAGCTGTGGGCTGCCCTTCTCTCCCAGATGAGCCATTAGAGGGGACATGGAAACATATGTGAGATTAGATCCACACCCACATCAGGATTTTAGCTGCAATACCACTGTCCATAAACAGGAGTGGGTAGCAAATATGGATTATGCTGCTTTCTGCAAGTTCAGGACCCTTAAACACTGTATTGTGCTCTTATGTCCTCCCTACTCCCCATAAAAATAAATATAACTATAAGCATAAATGTATGTTTATATAAATATAAATATAAATATAAATATAAATATAAATATAAATATAAATATAAATATAAATATAAATATAAATATAAATATAAATATAAATATATTATACATACACACTAGATCTGGACTATCCAGGTAGCCTTCCAAGCCAGTCATGTGTTAAGTTAAACTTTCCACATTGATGGATTTATCATGAGCTAAAATAAAATCTAGGACTTTTCACATAGACTTATTATTTAAAAAAATAAAATCAAAAAATTTGCAAAGGGGTCAGAATTATTTATGTAAGGATTCAGGGACACTGTCATTTTTGGAAATGCTAAGGAGAGAAGAAACACTTCAGGCTGGGAGAGCACTGCCTGCCTCTTAGGAAGGGAAACCGTTAAAGTAAACAAGATTTTCTCATTTCAGAAGTATTTGAACAATGGTTAGTTTCAGTTTAGCTGCTGAACTTTCCACAGGCTGGGTGTGCTCACAGCACAAGGTGTACCAGCCCTGGAAAACCATCCATCAGGCTGGAATGGCTCTGCATCTTGAAAAAAAAAAAATAAAACAACTGCTTGAGCTTTTTGACTCAGACTGCACAGTTTTAAACCAGCAAGTGTCAGAACTCTGCTTTTAGCCTAGATCTGCAGCTTTTAAAGCCCAGCACCATTTCCTGCACCCCAGCACCACACTCCACTTTTACTCAGCACTGCCCCTAAAAACGCTGCACACGCATTTCTGGCTCCCAAGGAAAACATCAGGGAGTGGGTGTACTTCCTTCAGATTGCATTGTGCTCAAAGATAAGCCAAGCACAAAACAAAGGGTGCATTATGAGCAACTGGAATAGCAGCTTCTGAGCTTTCCAGTGCTTCAGTAAGTTTGAGGTGAAGTGGATATTAATGACAAACAGCCACTTTCTTGATTGTCAGCTTTTACTGGGTGAATCAGGACAGGACAGAGCTTTCTGACAATGCTGAGTTTGTGGAAGGTCAGAAATGCTGTGGTGCACATCTACTGGAGCAAATACCACCTAGGATAGGGACAGAGAGGTAAATTTACCCAAATTTTCTGCTTTTCAGTACATAGGCTCCACAAAGCCTCCCAAGAACCTGGCTTGCTGGGGTGGAATATCCTGGGTGAGATGTGTTAGGCATCCAAATGGAACTTACCTATGTTGCATAAAATCTTTCATTATAGAGGGATTTAGCAAGCTTTTCTCAAAAAAAAAAAAAATCCTCTCCCACTCCTGGTGTTTGCAAAAAGCTTCTGGAACTTGGCAAGCAGAGCATCCCTGAGTTAGGAAAAAGACCTTTTATTTGTCTCATCAAATTCTTTTTGGTTTGTGTTGATATGAAATTGTTAAAAATCTCCATTTCCTTTCTCCAGCCTGCCAAAATAGCAATTAACTGCAAAAGGTGGCTGATTAAAGTCTCAAAGCAACACAAGAGTTTGGAATGATTTTAGCTCTAAGTGATAGACTCTGCAAGTGAAACCATTTGTTTTAAATTCTGTTATCTGGAATGTACTACCTGAGAACAGCTTGTAACACACAGACATTAAGAGCAGTGCCTTAGTAAAGAATTATGAATGCTGCATTCAAATCTTGGGCTTTTTCTAAAAGGAAAAGAGAAGTTCTAGAACTGAATTTTACTATGAAGTTGTGGAGAATAACTTGCCATCACCTGAATAATTGCTTGCTAAGACAGCACAGAAAATCAGGATAGTTTGGGTTGGCTTTAGGGGTATCTGTATGTATATACCAGCCCTAACAGAAAGGGTAAGGGTTCACCACATTGGTTTTTCCCCAGTATAAAATTTGGACAGTGCTAGGATTGTCACTCTGAAGGATCTGGCTGGTTTAGGCAAGAATACACCAGAATGAACCTCTGGAGAGATTCTATCAAAGCTGTCCCCAGGTCAATGTTGGCAGCATTTTCCTAGTGACAGCAGCAAATCCAGTAATGACAGATGCAGAGATTTCTAAAATTACTACAGAGATCCTTCCCCTGAAGCACCATCAAGCCAGTAATACCTCCAGAGTTTTAGGGTCTCTGGATCCATGAGTTACACCAGGTATAAGAAATGACATAGAAGTCACAAAAGGCATTCATTGGCCATTGATTTTTTTAAAAATCACATATATTAGCAGGCTCAAGATACGAAAAATTCAGTCATGTGGTCCAGAGCAACTATGCTGCCCCTAGTTTAAATATAATGTGGAAAAGGATGGAAGCCCTCAAATGGACTCTTATATTTACATTATGTGTTCTCATAACCCAAACCAGCACAGAAAAATCAATCACATGTTTTGATTTTTTTCTATTTTTTTTAAGTGGTAGTTCACAAATGCAAGCCACGAAGAAGAACAAAGTAGAGGTGAATATAAAAGTGGTCAAATGACTTGGTTACACGCCTTATGATTGCACATATTACATTTTATATCTATGTAATTCAGATAATTAAGCATCAGAGAATCCACACAGACTCTGCTTTGGCCATGTTACAGGGATAATATTGTCACAAGAATGATTGAGAACAACTGCCATGGTGTAATACGTGGTCCTTTAGAGCCTGCCAATACCCAAAAGTGGGGAAAAGACCCAAAAATGCATATTTAAAATTAATGGTATAGGAAATCTAAAATGACATGCATTTAACTGCATAAGAAGGAACAACATTTCTAATAACCTGTGTTTCAAAGGACTGCTAGGCTGAGACAAAACCTGACTTTGAGCAGCAAGGTACCACAGAGAATACAGGAAGGAAAGTACTGGGAGAAGGAGGAAACCACTTTTTCCTACCTACAAAACCTGGTTTGTGTCCAAACATTCATCATGGGCAATCTAGGAAGACTCTTTCTTGCCACCACACTCCAGTTCTCCTAGAAAGCCAAAAAATCAATGACATGATAAAAGATGTTGGATCTATCATTCTTAGCAGGAATTCCTAAAGCAAATACACCCCTGTAAAACTCAGCATTTAAACATGGCTGGGTTTTGAGCTTTCTTTGATATAAATTACTTACTTCTTTTTAATTTCATCCTCTTCGACGACCTCCCATATTCTAAAAATTATTTGGTGCTTTTTCCTAAAGTATCAATGTTTAGAGTGATCATATGAGAACATCAGGCTTCATTAGAAAAAAGGTCTTGTAAAGATAAACTCTAAAGGTCCAAACCCCAGGATTTTAATAAAAAATAGCTCAGATTTTAGCTGTTCTAGCATCTAGCTAAATATTAGAGATGGGAAGGATAGACAAGAGGTTTTATGTATTCAGGTTTAGCAAGAGTGAGCTGCAGACCTAACTTTTATTGTCAGAGCAGAGAATGCTAGTTTTAAGTTCAACACTTCACAATTTAAATCCTCATCATGCTATAATGTAGTGAATTTGCAAAATAAATAGTGTCCTTCCAATAAGTACTCCTACTGAAAATATATATCTGAATGAGAATTGAAGTTATTATAAAGCAGTTAAATATTTAAATCTAGTTCTGGGATTGTTAAGGAGTTGGGCTTGCATTAATAAGAATTTCTTTGAGTTGCTGAAAAATCTGGATTAGAGAGAGGATGTAGGAGAAAATTCTGGTTGGCAAACATAAGCTACACATGAAACCAGCTCAGAAAAATGTCCAAAATTTACCTTGAAGGACAAAGGAGGTCTGATTGTCATAGAACAAGGCTGAAAACTGTTGGTTAGCTTGCTAAATGCAGCTCATTCCAACTCTTTATATATTCATGCACCACAAACATCAGCCTTGACTCCTGAACCCAGAGGTTTTCAGATTTTTGAAGGCATGGCCCATGTGCTCATCTCCTGTGCAGAAAAGGTTCTTTGTTCAAAGCCTCTTCTTCCTCTCTCCAATTATCTGCACACAGCTCTGACTTATGGTGTGTGTGCTCTTTGCACATTTCCTCTGCTTAGAGAAAAAAGAAACCAAATCCCCCCCTCCAAAAAAAAGCCCACACTCAACAAAACCACCACTTTTATGGCCATAAGCCAGGCTTTACACTAATAACGAGATCTGGATTAAAACCAGCAGTCAAGTACCTGCATTCCTATTTTCTAGTGTCCTGTGATGTACAGAGCTGCCATAAGCTGTGCTGCATTTGGGGTGCAATATTGTCTTATTTCACAGGACAAAGACTGATGTACCCTCTGTGCCTTGGTACAGGGTGGGTAATTTTGCTACATATTTATTTCAACTCCCAGTGTAGCACAGAAATGGGGAAAAGCAGAGGCAAGGATTAAACTCTCAGTATGGACAGGGAAGTTTGAAGCAGGATCAGCCCAGGAGATTTTCAGGAATCATAAGGGAATGATCAAAGTATGGAACTTCCTCAGGACTTGGTTTGTTAACGTTACCATGGGTTGGTGAACATGAGGTATGAAAAACAAACAGATCCTTTATCCATGTGAACAGATCCCAGGAAAAATCACCCAGACCGAGCACATGGCAGAGTCTTCACAGCTCCACAGGGCTGCTTCTCCCTCGTGGACAGCTCCAGTTTGCATAGGAAAATATCCATCTCTATAACCCCCTCCTTCATCATCATTCCAAAAGTTTAATGGCTTTCTGTGGGTATGGTGGCCTCCCATATTTTAACTTCCTCCACAGCAAAAATCAGACTTTGGGACACAGAAAACAGCATGTTTTTAGGCTTTAGAAGCTTAAAGGAAAGTGACTTTGGGGAAAAGCCTCTGGGAATGGGGTGTAGGTGGAGAGTGGTGGTGGTTACTGTACCTAAACCTCTGCAGGTTCTCCTGTCTCTTCTCAGGTGCCCTTCCCTGTAAACCTGCAGCAGTCCTCATCCCCAAGCTATCCAAGGAGTGATGAGAAGGACAGGAGAGGAGAGACAATTACAACTCCTAATCTCCTTTTTTGAAGAATTTTAAGAATTTAGGCAAATATTCATCAGCAACATGCCAGCTTATTTCATTTAGAAAGGGCAAGAAGAAAGATCCCAAACACTTCTGAGGTTTTAACAGTTCCTGAAATATCCAGAAAAAATTTTAAAACAAGAAAAAAAAGGACCTGAAAATGCAGGTTTCAAAAATAGCTGACATATTTTTCTCTTTGCCTATAGTAAGCACAAACCACAGGAGCAAGTTGAAACCCTGCCTTTTCTTTGCCCAATTATTCAAGTGAGGCAAAAAATTTTCTCTCTCCAAGGTGAATAAACTTCAGCCATAAGTAAAGTCCTGCTTAAATATTGACACAGACCAGTATATTCTCCACTAGCCAGTGTTTTGTTAGCAATTAAAGTATTAGATAACAAGGCACATGTACACAGCTGGATGGAGAAACCTCAAATTTCTGAACAGCGTCCCAGTTTCAAGAGTCGGCATGGAGTCCAAATGACCTTTATCTTGCCAGTGTTAACAAATTTAGATTAAGTACACAGATACCAAATTCCTTTCATGATTTATTGAGTATGTAATGCTAATTTTTGCACCCATACCATTTGTACAGGCTCATTTTACTCGGTGCTGTATGAAGTACCACGTCAAGCATGTGGCAGTGTTGATGAATAGGGATGGTGAGTTTTTTTCTTGGACTATTTCCCCCTCTAAAATAACCTGTGAACACCCTGGTAGTTGGAAAGTCACAGAGCACACCTTGCAGGTCAGGGGGGCAGAGGAATCACCAAGATGCTGCAGGGCAAGGGCTCTGAGCAAGGAGCTGCTTGGATGCTGCCTAGAGGCTGAGCCAGGGCCCTTCTGCATTCCCAGGAGACACAAAGAGAGGTGACAGATGGAAAGAGCAACTTCCATTCTGCAAACCAGAAAGGAATGAGAAGGCAGACAGTGGAAACACACATCTGTCCTGCTTTATTTAAAGCAATGCTAAGCACAAAACGACTGGCCTTGAGATACAGGTAAAAGTGAAACTCAGAATATTGTTCTACTTTCCAAGCCTTGTTATGGCATCAAATTCCAAAACAAATGTATCTATTTCCAGATGTCCACCACTAGTACTTCAATTACATTTGTGTTTGTCTATGTGAATCTACGTCTTTCTATTTAATGTTCTGAAATAATTACCTTTTCATTGGTAGGTCATGTCTGGCAATCAGGATCAGCAACATCAGCCTTCCTCCAAAAATAAAACCAATTTTAAAGGTTTCTGCTTTCACACCCTCCACACATGATCATCCCAACATCACTGCTCACTGCCCACCACTTGCACCAGTACAGCATTTTGCAGTGGTCTGCTAGAAATTGCATTGGTGAAGTCATAAAAGTTATAAAACTGAAAACAAAAATGTGGGTGCAACCATTGTCTGGACCTGTGGCTGCAGAGCAGGATTCCCAAAGAGCCCTTGCTGTGATTAGGTGATTTCACACCACTCATTGCAAAGGGAACTCTCTGCCAGCTGATCTGATTCCTCACTAAGGCATGAAATAGCTCCTTGTATTTCAGAATAATTCATCTGATCCTCTCAGCCCTACAGCATTTGAGACTCGATATCAATGTATAAAAACCCACTCCAGCTCTGTTTCATGGGGAATTACTCTTAAAGAACAGCAGCACTGCAGTTAAAAGTGGAATATTTATCCATACTCACATTGATAAGGAGAGGCAGTCATAAATAACACTTATATCCTGGTAAAAAAAGGGTTTTTAAGCATGGTGCTTTAGTAGCTGTCTCTTGCAGGCTGGAACATGCTGCTTCTCTGACTCTCCTTTCTATGAAAACTCAGAATAATTATTTTTAAAATTAACCAAACACAGGTTTGTATAAAAAGAAATCATTGAGGTATACAATTCCCTGAATACAGCTGTGAGGTCAGGAGGTCAGACACATGCTGTGTGCCAATAGCAAAAGGTTAGAGTGGATTTTGAAATCCATTATGCTCAAGAGCATGTTCAAAATCGTGAAGAAAAGGTTTGCTTCTTACTTGATATCCTCACAGCACATGAAAACCCTGAACACCAAACATAGATTTATATTAGAAGACAGCTTCTTTTTTTATGACAGAATTATTTTGTAATCAAATGCCACAACCAGATACCACAAGAATAGCCTAATGATGTAGGAACACAGAGTTGGCACAAAATAAAGTACAGCTCAAACCTCAGGCTGTGTAAACTGATGCAACTTCCTTGGTTATCCATTTATACCCTTTTATTCATTTACTTTGGTAATGCAGAAACCCAATTTAAGATTTAATATGATCTCAGGAAAGAATCCATAACCCTCAAACATCTGCAGTGATAGTCAACTGATCAATACAATGATGGCATTCACATGAATTTCAGCAGAGCACAATTGAGGGCTTGTGCTGAGCTCTGGGATATGTGTGATAAAATATTTTGGTTTAAATCACTCTTGTCTGAAAGGTAAACCTAATCTAGCAGTTCAGGATTCTGGCTTCTCCAGAAGGATAAAGGGAAACAGATTTACTAGGCTGCAGTTGGGAATCTCAGCTTTCTGCCTTATGACAGTCAGTTATTCTAGAAACTCAGGTTTATCTGTCAGGTTTTGTGCTTATTTAGGAGTTGAATGAACAACCTGATTTCTGAGTTGAATGTTAGAGACAATAAAGTGTTTGACAGGTTTCACTTCCTTGAATGCAGAGACTCCATGAGCAGATTATGACCTGTTTGGATTCTCTCCTTAGGAAAACCACAGCAGCAATACTTTTCTTGTATTTCTTTATTTGCCCTTCTTTCATCAGTTTTTCACAGAGCTGCTGAGCTCTCTGTGCTGAAGCCATTTTCTCTGACACTGATCCACCTCTGTCTCCACAGAAATATTTTCCAGCCACTGCTACCAGGTTGTTGTGCCCCATTCCCTTACACCAATACCCACACTTACCCTGTGTGACACAGCCTGGGGACAAACCCTGAGCCCAGCTTGGACACAAGCACACGAACATCACCTAAAACAACAGAAACTTTCTGCAGTGGCAGCAAAAACTCTGCTCTAGAGCCCCAAGTGCCCTTTTCCACTCCCATACCATCACCTGAGATCTACCTCTCCTTTGGCATCACATTTCAGGATTGGTGTGACCACTCTGTGGATGAAACACAACCTTCAGCAAAAGGCAGGAACAAATACATTTTCTATGCTTTTTCTTCCCCCGATATTATTCTGCTATGCTTACAAGGCAAAACTGGCAGCATTATTCCTTTCCTCATTGTCACTGCAGTGGCTGTTGTGATCAGACAGAAGTGCTGCACTCACTTTTTTTCTCCTTTCTTTTTGAAGTGTTGGGCAAATATCTGCAATACAAAATTCCACTTCTGCTGATGCAAATTATTTCAAAGGCTGCTTTTATACGTGGTCAGGGATGGCAAGACTGCAATGCTCTTGGTGTGTGGGGTCCAAAGAAGGAAGAAAAAGGCCAGAGTGAATTCACTTCAAAACTCAAGCAAATACTCATGGAATATTTTGGCAACTATTCACCAGGTCTAGCCCGCTTCACATTTTTAATCCATGTCCATTTCTCATTGCCAAACCAGTGAGACACTCCTGCTGTCTACAGTGTTGTCCAGAAAGGACAACATCTTTGTAATGCAGAATTTGGAAGGAGATTAAACAAATAAAACCCCCTCCAGGATTAATTGCCAATGGCTAGAAGTGATTTGTTTGTATTTGTTTTCTCCTCCTTGGGACAGTTTTGGCTTGAGCACTGTCTGCATGACCATGGAGTGGCCCCAAACAGGTAACCCAGACCCATCCTGATGAGGTAAAATTAGTTTTGTGTTAAACTCATGAAGCCTACAGCCACTGAAATGATACTGCTGAGAAAGAATAAGCAAAATATGTAAATGGAGCACACTTTATACTCTAGCAAATAATTTACAGTATGATCAGGGGATAATCATTCCCCTTCTGCATTAAAACATGCTTGCTCCCTCTCCTCATCCTCATGGTTTTGATTACCTTAGGATAAACAGATTTTTCAGTAGGAGATAAACTAAGGACAACACCTTCAAGCTGGGAGTCTGGTTTCTATCCTTAAGCAGTGAGTTTGGCAACTGCACTTTGTTATTTATGTCTCCTGATCTCAGTTTGCATGCCAGGTTATAAAAAATCCCAACCAAAAAAACCCCACCACATATCAAAAAGCTTGTCAATACTTGATGATTGCAGCCATGGCTAAATAACTTTGGTAACTTTGGATGCCTCTTTAAACCCCCAAAAGTCCTCACTGGAGTTCCTTTATTGCTGCTGGCAGAGAAGGGTGCTTCATCCACTGGATCCTTTTAGACTTCTGAGGTTGCTGACATTCTCACTGCATTCTGTGCCAAGTTTGTATTTCTATATCTGTAACTTAAAAAGAGAAAAAATGGTTTTAGGCATTCAGATATCCTGCTGGTCATATGTGCAGTTTGGAAGTAAACATTCGATGAGAATAATTTCTCTAAAGGCAGCTCCAGTAAGTTTGCATTCATTTAGGGGTACTTTGCATGTACCTCTTAGATCCTCAATGTCAAAACTACATTTTTTATACATTCATTTTCCTCTTTATCTAAAACAAAACACAAATTGAAGAGCCAGGCTTTTCTGATACAAACAAGAAGCTGCTGGGCTGTGTATGGAGATTACTTCTACCCCAAGAAGGCAATTACTCCAGGCACTTAATTCCACCCTTATCAATTAACTCTTGTGATGGAAGGAATTTTATCTAGTGGAAATTGGACAGAGATCTGGTCTGAAAACTTCCAGCATTTTGCCAATGAACTCATAGCAGGGACACTAATGTGCATATCCAAGGTCTCCAATTATTTAAACCTTAACAACTCCTCCAACCAAGTATAAATAAAACACAACAAAAAACTGTCCAGCAAGTTCACAAATCACAGAGCCAGACTCCCTACAATTGAAGGAGTAATCCCTCTTCCATTGAACAAGTCACCCAAAATCTTTCTTTAATACATATTCTTCTTTAATTAAATTTAATTTAATTAGGGTATCTGAGAAGAAATTCAGTTTCTCTTCTGGAGCAAGTCATTGCTCAGACATGCCAGTAGTGACAAGGATGTTGTGGTAGTACATGGAGCTCGTCAGAACCTTTCATAAACACTGGAAAAAAAGGAAACCAGGAGGTTTTTGTGCTCTCTCTGCAAAAGGACAGATGTACCAGCAGCAGATGATACTGGTCAGAGAAGGCTGAACACGAGTGGGTCTTTTTCATTGCCTGCCAAAAAACAGAGCAGCCTCGGAATGCTGCTGTAGGAAGGGGAAGAATTAGAAGTGTCTCTCTGAATCCTGCTGTTCCAGCTGCTTCTCAGGCTTTTGACTTCAAACTACAATCCAGCTGCTGGTACTTTCATTCCAATTAAGTTCTGAGTGTTTTTTAAACAAAATATTTTCATAGACCGACTATTAAACGATTTCATCATGATCTGATTTCAAACAACAAACGCTTACTGAACTGCAGAAACAGAGTCAGAGAGATGAAGAAACGTGTGTTTGGAGATTATAAAAATGCTAAAAGGATTTAACTTGGCAAGCAGAGGCCTGAGAGCTCAATTTGACTCAAGGGATGCCAAAGTATTGAGGGCTGTGGTAAACAGTAACCCAGACCTCCTCCATAAGCTGTCCATTAATGAGGGACCTGAGGGACACATTATAAAATTAACAATTGGAAAATTTAAAACAAATCCAAAATCCAGCTGAGTGTGTGCAATGTCCAGGTTACACGGTCAATGCAGTAGCTGTCTTTAGAAGATCATCTTGCAGAGAACCTGGAAGTGAGGCGTTTTTGTTCTAAAATAAAAGTGAGATGCATTTTTTAGGAGGTAAAGTGGGAACCAGTAACACCAGGATGAGAGCTGCTTGCTGCTTTAGCCAGTCGTGCTGATGTGGGTCTGGTATATGTGTTTAACAAGGATGGGGTTCCCTTTTTGGGGAAAAAGGCAAATAAAGGAGAACACATTTCCCCCCATCAGCTGCTTCTTCCCCAGGTGCTGCTGCTGTAGGCAGAGAAGCTCTGATGGGTGATTCTGCAACAAGAAGCAGAGAAGGTGTTCACAGGGAGAAGATAAATCTCACAAGCAACAATCCTGTCAAGGAGTTGGGTTTGGAGCTGCAGAGTCTTTCTCCAAAACCTCCCAGCCCTTCTGGAGACAGCAAACTGCTGTGGGCATGGAGCACAGGGAGCAGCAGCTCTTGGGCTCCGTGGTCCAAGACCCAGGTCCAGAATTGGATCCCAATCAGCAAACCTGTCACAATGTGAACCCTCAGCATCTCACAGGGTTACTGCAGCATTCCTGAGAATCCAACACTTTTCTATCAATTTTGGGGCAAACATCACGATCAGGATGTTTGTGGCCATTCCATCACCAGGACAATGTTGCTGTTTTTTTTTTCAAAGCGGAGCGCTTGAAGTCAAGCACTGCACCCTCCTCACCTCTCTAAGAACAGCATAAAGAGGAGATTTAGAGATGGAGACAACTTCACCCCTTTACCCTGAAACCAGGAGAAACTCAATCCTATGGCTCCTAGCAAAAGGCCTATTTTTAATGGCACCAGATGTCCATAGACTTTGCTGAGAGAGATCCTTGTTCCTTTTTTAATGATGAGTCTGGAGTATTGGCTCCATAGCAGAACCAGAAGAGAAGTAGTTCAGATAAAGATAAGATTGTAAGGAAAAATAAATATACAAAATGGGAACTGGCCTCTTCTTTGTTCCCAAGAATGGGAACTGTGCCTTTCTGGCACAGAACTAGGTGCCAGAAACACCAACAATTTTATAAAGTGACCTAACATATAGATCAAGCAGAAGGACAAAAACATCTTTTAAAAAGCATTTGTTTGCTTATTGCTGTGGAAGTTGATTCCCTTTTTTTCCCCCATTGTCAGAAAACTGTCAGGATTTTTTCCACTGGGTAAAGAAGGTCTTGAGACATTGCAGAATCCCAAGTATGTATAGGAATATATTCTTTTCTTTTTTGTAAGAATCAACCCAATATGTGAACTGCATGAGAGCATAGGCAACAATAATTGAGTTTCTCTCTTTTCATATTATATGAAGAGCACATAGTAATTTACATATGTTTGTAGTGGGAACAGATATAATGAAAGTATTGACATTTGTTAATATGTGCAAGCTCAAGGAATACCTAACATTTCTCCTCAAAAGATATAAAATGGATGGAAGAATAAAAACTTACTTTTTTTTTGGTTTCATTACCTGTATATCACAGCTGCCTTGAAGAAAAAGGATTGCTGCAAAGAGCAAATAAATAAATGGATAAGTGAAATTAAGCTGCTTCTGGTTGATAGTTGTTTCCTGGAAGTCAGCTGGTGGACCAAGGCTGTACACAGCAACACAGTGGAAATCAAGAGCTCCAGAGCTGTTTAAGAAAGGGTTTACAAATCCAGCAGGCAACTCTGTCATGTTTGCATCGTATCTTTGCTGTTAATTAATGAAGTGGGAATGTTCCCCCTGAAAAGGAACATGCTGTTCATGTCTGCTGTGCCTCTCAGAGCAAAAGCAGACACTGAGACTGCAGAAACCACACGGATTTAGTGACTTACCACTTTGTCATCTGATGCTCCTTTTACCCCCACTTCTACCCCAGGACTGAAATTAAACCCCTACAAGCTTCTCTTCCCCTTGGCTCTTATATTTTTATTTTTTTTTAATCCTTTTACAACCTTTCAGGGTATATTTTGAGAGGCTGAAAACACCCTGAAAAAACCTGGAAAAGCAACCATCTCTCCTTTGTTTTCACTCCAGGCCTCTGGAAGCCCCAGCCGTGATGACGTCTGAAAAGGATTTTTTGTGAGCAGAACCTGGAACCTTCAGCCCAGCTGATTGATTGTGTTTAATTGCCTTTGGGTTTCATCAACCCCGAGCCACAAATCTGCTGCGTGTCAAACAGAGGAGTCGATTAATGGGGCAGTGGCTGTCTAGTCAGGTTACAGAGAAACCTCAACAAAATCTGGGGGGTTGAGGATGTGTTTTTTTAAACTACTGATGGGGTGAGCTCTGTGATGAAGGCAGGAGGCTCCAGCAACACAAATGTGGCACCAGGGAAAGCCAGGGGCTGATGCTTCTTCCCTCCTCATCTGCCTGCAACGAGTGAAACAAAAAGGAAAACCACAGCAGACTTTTCCTGCTTTTTTTAATGCAGCACCAAGAATGGAGGGAGCTCAGCAGGCAGGCTGGGGGGACGAGGAGCCAGCTGACACAGGCACAGGGGACACAGGGCTTGGGTCTGCATCCAAGTGACATCCTTCATGCCCAGGGCTGTGCAAGAGAGGCCAGGCATGAAATTCTGGGGTGGTTTTAAGTTTTGCTGGAACCATCCTGAATGTAATTGTTGTTTCCCAAATATTGAGCCAGATGAGGATCCAGAGTAGTTGTCAACAATGAAGCAAAAAGTCAAATGAGGGGCAAGCAAAGCACTGCCAGACACTAAGGGAAAAAAAACCCAAAACACCCCACTACTTTTAACTCATGATAATAACATTTCCCCTTTTTTACCATTTTAATCTGGTTAGTAACATTTTTTATTCTTTCAGAAGCCTGTCATGATTATGTCTATTGTGTGATTCCTGAACATTTATATAGCATTAGCCTCCTGGTTTAAAAACCTGCAGTTTTTAAAAATTTCTTTACAAAATTTCTTGTACAGATCTAGTATGCATACATAATTAGAAATACACTATTTTTAGTGAAAAATATGACAAAAGGGCTACCTAACTCTAAAGAACAAATCAACCGATTGTATTTCATTGACCAGTTGATAAATAAATATTACAACTCCACTGACATGACTGAAGTCTTGGATTACATCAGCTGGAGAAGCCTCACCATTTGTTATAACAGCTGTCAGGGAACAGGTCTTAGAAATTTTAAATGAGAGAGAAAATACCAATTTGAGAAAAATATATAGGCAAATTTTTATTACTTACAATTCCCAGCAGGAACCCAAATGTTTGGGGACTTTTCTCAATTCTTTGACCTGAAAAATGCAAATACTTTTAAAAAAGAAACTTACTGAAAATAACTGAAATATACTCAAGAAAATTGTTAAGAATAGGGGGTATTTGTGAAAGAAAAAGCTTCAACTTTCTCACTGCAGGCCAGGATTTCCCCAGGAGCTTTTGTGGGGGTGGCAAACAAATCTCAATTACTTTTGGCACTCAGGATTTGGCACATGACCCTTGAAACTCTGGGCCCATGTAAGAAGATGCAACCCCAATTGCTCCAGCAGTGTCACACCCTCTCTGTCCAGCCCTGGGTGTGGCTGCTCTTCTGAGCACCCAAAGCATCATTCCCATGGCAGATCCCTCACTTGCTGAATTTAGTTCAGCACTACTCAGCAGGCAATTTGTGCATCTCTGTGCCAACAAACTTTTGGAATAGAAAATCCTGCACGCTGCTAAAAAACCCTAAAATAAATTACAGTTGTGCCAGGGAAACACATCTAGGCAAAATATTGCACCTTGGCTACCTTCTCTCAGCTGTCTTTACAACAGTCCTGATTTACAACAGCATTGATTTTTTCCCCCATAAATTGTATTTCCCACTGGTTCCAGTATAATGAGCCATAGGTTTCCCCAGACAGCAGTGACACCAGGGCTCCTGTTTGTTTTTTGCCTCTCAAACAATTCAAAGGCATGATGCCCCAGCAGAAGAGATGAGCTGCTCCCCTGCCACAGAGAATTATTTGTCCTCCTGGAAATGAGGGCTTTGGAAAAGCTTTCCCAGTAATTCACTATTTCAAGGAAAACAACCTGGTCCTAGCACCCAGTGCTGGGCATGGGAAATGGGATCAGGTCCCTCACAAACCATCCCAAAATATCCTGGTCCCTGGTCTCACTCACAGCCTCTGGTTCCAGGGAACAAATGCTGGAACATCAGGAAAAAAATCTGTCAAAAATTATTGGTTGATAGTCTGAGCAATATGGACATCTTTGATCCTTCAAAGTCTATTCTTCAAGGAAACCTCATCTTCAGCCTGAACTGGAAATAAAACTTTGAAAAATTTGAAAAACAAAAATTTGAAAAATTAAAATTTGAAAAGCAAAATTATTTGTGGTACCTGGATGTCACTTAGTCTGTTCTAGTTTGACAAAATCTAAATACTCCATTTCTTACTTTGGTTTTACATGCCATTGTCTAGCATTAAATAGCTGCAACATAAAATGACTTCATTTCCTTCTGACTCTGATAGGGTCATGTCATTCTGATAAAGTCAAAATAATCCATCCTCTGCAGGGCACTCACACTCTAAAAAGCTTCTGACAAAACACTGCTTTCCACTGCACAGGAATCCAATCTCAAAATTTTTGGCCAGCTGTGATAATCACAAACAAGCCAGGACCTGACATTTAACATCCTTAATAGAGGGGGATCTCTCTTGTTAAATGCATCACTAAATTGAATTTACTGAACAATACATCCCACTGACAGCCTCCACATGTGCCAGCACAGCTTTCCAGGACTCTGCTGCAGATCTGGGTTACCTTTGGCCAACAACACAGATTTGCAAAATCACAGAGAAGTTTCATCTGGAAAGGACCCTGGAGATGCTCTTGGCCAACCTTGTGTTGAAAGCAGGGCCTTAGATGAGGTTACACACAGCCCTGGCAAGCCAAGCTCTTGAATATCTACAGCCAGGAAGATTCCCCTGCTTCTCCAGGCAGATTGTCCCAGTGTCCCAAGTGGTCCCAAAGTGAAGAAATTGCTTCTAAAATTCGGACAGGAATACCCTGGAGCAACTGGTACCTCTTCCCCTCGTCTCAGCACTGTCTCCATCTTCTCTGTTCTCTAGGAGCATTACAGAAAAGCTGGTGAACAGGTGACTCTGATAAAAGGGCATTAAAAAGATTTGCTCCACGGAATCTGTTGCATTTAAGCTGCTTGTGACATTCAGGACTCGTGGCAACACAGGCTCAGAAGTTCAGACATTTTCACAGGACAGGAGTGGGAGTCATCCCAAGAACAAAACTGCTGGAGGTACCTTATGCTTCATCCCAACAAACTTATTGCATTTACTGTGGAAAAAGCAACAATTTTTTCTAATTATTAGATCAAATTATGCAACTACAGAACTTCCTGATTACACAATGGACAGATGACCTTTCAAAAACAGGTGTTGGTTGGCTTTTTTTCCCTTTTCTATGGCTGGGTTGTTGGGGGTTTTTTTATGAATAGCAATGATTTACTTTTTTTTTCCCCCCTCAAGTATGCTTGGCCGCTTAAAAAATATAAATAAAACTAAAACATATTCAAGTTCCTGGGATTTGTCTTCTGACAATTCTTTGCTTTTCCTAAATGCACACACACTTAAAATTTCCTTGACTACAGAAAAATCTCTAAAACTCATCACTGATAATAACTTTGTCTTGGTTTAACTAATCACTTCGAGATCACTGAACTTTTCATGAAAATGATGCTCTCTCAGCATCAGGGCTCTGTGGTGCATTTTTTCTCAAGGGCTAGACATGAAAATTCCTACATTGTGCTCACAGCTTTGCTCGTCTTGTTTCCAGAAATAAAATGGTCAATTTCTTTGTCTTCAGACAAATTTGAAACTCATAACACAGCTGAACTCTTACTTTTGTAAAGGCAAAATGAACCAGATATTGGATAGTATAACATCAACAGAAAAACAGAATATGCTATATTCTTATCTGATGCATACAGCCTGTGCTAATTGGTATATTATAGCAAAGAATTGCAGTTTTGTCTGATATATATCACTCTTGCTACTTGCTAAATTACAGTATAAAAGTGGAAACCCTCCAAAACAGGCAAACATGAACGTGTTTATGGATTTGAGCTGGAACAAACCTCATTTCTACATCATTTTCCCATACATTACACGCAGTTGATTCAAATCAATACCTAAAGGAGGGACAAGAAACAAGGAAGTGCTGAAGGGAACTGATGGCACACAGAACACACCTCTCATTATCCACATCCATAAAAATCCACTTCCTGACAAAATGCTCTCCATTACTGCTCCTATTAATGGCAACTTTTCAGGTGAGACAGCAATGCCAAATCCTCAACCCTTCTACTCATGAATGATCCAAAGGTTGGATTTCCCCTCTGAACAAATTTCAGTGCCAGATTTCATTTTCTGCTGCCTCCTTTCCTCTTACAACTCCACACACGGAGGATATTCTGCTTCTCCCCCCCAAAACTGAGGATTCTGTGCCCTGCTCTGGAGCAGGGTTTCCACAGAAGGAAATCAGTCAGTAGGCAGTGGAGAAGAAAGTCTTGAGTTAGCAGAAAGAATAAAAACTTAATCCAGGGATTACAGTATAAAATTTTTAAAATTGCACAACAGACTTCAGATAACATTTGTGGAACTGTGGAATACCTACAGGGTGTGACACTAACTCTCTGAGCTAAAAAACGAACACAGAAATACCAAATCACCTGTTTGAAACAAAATCAGGGCAACAAATAAGTACATTAATTGACAGCCACATTTCTGCATGTTTTCATCCTGTTATTTTAAAAAGGTATCAAAGTGGTATAAATGCACTTAAATCCATTTCAATACCAGCAGAGCAAGATTCAAAATCTTCTGAGAGCCTTTAAAAAAAAAAAAATCTTAAAACCAGACACGTGTCATTACAAACATTGTGGTTTCTGTCACAGTAGCCACCGTTGCTGCTAATAGTAACAGAGGTTGTGGGGAAAGGGAATTATGGTTTCCAGTGAAGTCAGTGGGAACTTTCCCATCAGATAATTCTTAATTGAAAACCACCAGGTTTTTTTTCAGAAAGTTTCTTAGGGTTGGCATGTGATTTTCAGTCAGAGTGGAAAGAGGCAAAAAGGAACCAAGGAACAGTTTTGTGTCTGGAGCAATTCCACAGCACGTGGTGGAGATCACACCCAACCTCCCTCTCCAGGCTAAACCTGCAGCAACGTGACCATAAAGTTCCTATTTCTGCCTGTTTTGGGGTGTCTTCCTTCTGTTTCCAAGGTTAAAAATAAAGAAAAAAATACAACAGAAAACTTTTAAATTCTTGCCATGTTGCCTCTTTCCATCTGTTATGATTTTCTAAACAATCTCCCATGCAAATGGTCCTCCAGCCTCTCCAGAATGAATCAGAAACCTCATTAATTAAAGGATACAGCCTAAATAAAAGGAGAAAATACTTTGGGTCTACATTATGAACACTTCAAGACATTTTCCACCAAAGACTGTACATATATTTACTCAACCCATACTATTAATGAATAGACATTTTACAAGACAGAGGCAAAAGCATTATTCCTGAAAGGACTGCTTTGTAATATAGGATCTATGATAAGGTCTAAAGGAAGCTTTTCTGGACGTGTTCCATCACTTTATGTTCAGGAAACCATTTTGTATGACACAAAGGATTAGGAAAAATAAGCTGCATGACATTTATTTTGTAATTTCAACATTAATATCTGTAGAAACATTTTATTGTCAGTACAAAAGTTAACAGATTTTAATACTTATTTTACCCAATTAAAAATTATTAAAAAAAAAAAACAAAACAAAACAACAAAACAAACACACCACCACATAAAACAGTGAAATTTGCATTCATATTCCATGGCCATATCAATGTGAATGTTCTGAAAGTAAAAAATACAAGATTCTGTAAAACAACAGAAAAAAAAAGATACAAACAACAGTGATATTCTAGCAGAGGCCAGTGCTACACCTACTGTTATGGAATGGTTCAGAAGGAAATACTGGAGTCAGCATGAATTAATCCCCTAAAAAGACGCTGATATTCCTACGGCAAGTTGTCATTATAAACAACTTCTCTCTTTTTAACTTAACTTACAATAGAGGGATAAAGGCAAAAGATCCAGGCCAAAAGGTCTGGAACCTATTATCCAGCTGAGGCAAGAGAATTGTAGATAATTTGATGCATGTGCAACTCAGGGTAGAAGCTCAGCTCCTTTTAGAGCAGTCTGTTCTGCTGTGGTTATAGACCAACTCATGTCTTTCCTTACTTTAAGAACCTTCTTTAAAATGTAATTCTTGATTTTCTTTTTTTTTTTTTTTTTTTTGGAGCGGAGCGACTCTGCTTTTTGGACCTTATAGGAAAAATATTTTCTTGTTAAAGGATTTGGTTTTGCAGTTTTTAAACACAAATAAATCAGAAGTTTAATTTCCCCAAATTAGTTATATACTGTAAATATTTATTTTCTTAAAGATCTGAAAACTAGTAAAGTCTGAGCAATATATCTACTAGTCCTCTGTGGTGCCTGCATAGAAATGCCATTTAAATTACAAAAACACAACAACCCTATAAACGATTAACTGTTTTGTACATTACCAATTAGTTAATAAATTAATGATATACCATTTTCCCTGAAAGCAAAGTATTTTCCACCTCTGGATGGTGAAAATTAAGAAATTCTGTGTAAGAACAGCATTTAGCAAATAGCTGTTAAAAAAGAGACTAATTTGCTAGGTGGATTGGGACATCCATTTTTTAAATCAATACAAAAAATAATTCATTGTAAATATATATAATATATATTTATACATATTTTTGAATATATTTACATACATCCAGCACCTATATACTGCATTTGTGCTCTGTAAGTGTGTGCCAACATATATTTTCTCCAAATATTACAAAATAAACAAGAAAGGCAGACCCAGAGTTTGCCTCAAGTCCAACTGGTCCATTGTACAAACAAAGTCTGTTGCAGCTCACAGGAAGCCAGAAAATTGATAGCAATGGGTATCTAGACAGAGTTCATAAACATTCTTCTTTCTTGGGAACACTTGGAAGCTGCAAGTGATGAGAATCTTTATGTAGGTTCTGACCGCTTTCCTCCAAATTGTTTTTTTTTTTTCTTTTTCTTGTTTTTTTTTTTTTGTGTGTTTTTTTCCCATATTTCCTATATACAAGCAGAAACATGAAGGTCCTGGAGAAAAGCTTTTGCTCTGTATGCTGTAGGTAGCTCGATGTTCTTGGCTCTTGGTTGCTCCTCTCATGTCTTGACGCTGCCGTTGATGTGCTGGTACTTGGGCAGACAAGGCTCGTAAGGCATCGGGTCGGGAGAGAACACGGAGTCGTCCCCCGAGGAACACGAGCTCCTGGTGTCGGGGTAGCTGGGTGAATACTGCTCCAGAGGCCCACTGAGATCCAGATACTCCTGTGGCAAGAGGAATAAAACCCGTTTTTTAGCCAGTGGAATGATAAACAGCGCGTCACCGCTGCTCGGAGTTTGGAAAAGAGCAGCTTGAAAATGGCGCCCGCTCCCGTGAAACTGCACTCAAAACTGCCTTGTTGCTTAAATACCCCATAAAACAAGGAGCTCGACTAGGGAAAGAAAAACCAAGCCAATAACACGGTATTTTCTGAAGTCCAACATCACCAGCATTAGCTGTGTCAGTGGGAATAAACATGGCAACCACATCAAAAGAGGGCTTTTCACTCACAATGATAAAAATGAAATTTCATCCTAAATAGAACCATTTTTCTTTAGCACATGGTAGTGATTTGGAGAGGGAAAGACGCTTCCAACTTTGTATTCCTTTGGTCACTTTGAATCTCTGTTTTATATTCTGTGATATTAAATTTGTGTTTCAACATGCAGTGGCATACGTGCAAAAAAGATCTGAAAGAAAAACAAAATCAAATTCACACGATTTGGGTTTTTTACACTACATATTTGTGTGTTGTGCATCCCAGAGTAGCCATGACCAAAGCAGTCATTAAAAAAGGAAATATCATCTGCTGAATCCAAGTTTTGGGTTAAGGCTCTTTTGCTAGAAACAACAGTTTTGGCAAGAGAATAAAGTTATTTTTCCCCTTGAAATGTTCCTTCTCTTTCAACTTCTAAAGGCAGCTGCATTCATTTAAATGCAATCTCTTCATTTGCTAAACCACAAGTCATGATCGTACTGACGAGACGAGTCTTCCACCTCAGTCAGTGCTTTATGCTGCTGTGCTTAGGTTTGGGGTAATTTAGTCCTTTGGCTAACATTCCTTTTTTAAGTCAGAGATTCAGTCATTACCATCTTCTAGTTAAAAAATGGTCACCATTTTAAAAGGAGGGTGTGGTATGCAAGTTTTACAATGCTGGAAAATTTAATAGGGAGCAAAAGGAGGGAGTTTGGATCTATTGATTACTGACTATGTGGCTGCCCAGGCTCTTGAAAAATCCATGAGGGCAATTCTGGTACATATTTATGGGTTAGCAAATCAGCCCTACGTGAGCAGAAATAATCAGAATTAATAATTTTCTAAACAGACTGAAGAAGAAAGGATCCCAGTTTTTGAAGAAACAGGGGCTATCAGACATGTTTTGTCACATCAGAAGACTTGATGTAACTCAGATATGAATTCAGAATTGAAGATGGAATCCTCACCCAGTGTCAACAGCCAGCCACACCAAGGGCCATAAGAACCAACACCAGGTTGGTTTCTGCTGCTGACAAAGCAACACAGCCACGAGGCTGACTCCTGGTGACTTCTGCTCATGTGGGCCACAGGAACATGGCAATGAGTTTTTGGGGGAAAAAAACCCATCAAGAAAACACATTAAAAACCCAACAAGCAATGATGATTCACCGTGGAAAAGAGCGAGACGTTACTATTTAAGCAGAAATCATTACTTGCACAAAAGCAGAGGAAATTATTGGCTGCCCCAGCAAACTGAGTTGTTGGGTAAACCAGACTGAGCCTGGGCCAACAGTGTGATTCTGGGGGGAAAAGGAGAGTAGGGAGAGGATAAGCAGAAGTGAGCCTGGAGGATCTGCACTTCAGGAAAACTGTACAGATTTACACAGAATCAAAGATCTCCAAAGCTGTGGAGGAAAATGGGACACGTTGGAGCTCTCAGGAGACACCGAGGTGACGACAAGCGTTCAGGAACATGAAACGTGCTGCAAAGACAAGTGGAATGATCTGCTTTCTATGTCCAGGGTAAATAGGACAAAGGCAATATCTGATGTTGAAAGATTAGAGATTAGGAAAACAAAGCAACAGGCTGTCAAGAGGCGATGCCGAAATACAGCAGTGGAGATCTGTAAGGACAAGTTACATAAACATCTGTCAGGAATGACAAACGTATAGTGGGCCCTGCCACAGGCCCATCAGATGGACTGGATGTGTTCCTAAGCTTTTTCCAGACGTTTTTCCTATGATTCTAGTCTAAAGTAATTTACATAACCCTAAAGGCCTTTTCAGGTTAACTTTGAGATCATTCCAGGTCTGTGAGCAGTACGGAGTTGGGAAGGCTCGACAGTTAAACATACCAAAAAAAAAAAAAAGCAGTATCATTTCCCAGGCTTGGAATTGCAGCCCAGAACCTCCCTCTTGAATTTGCAAACACAAATCCAGTCCAAGCCACCCAGCACTCTGCAGTGGCAGCCAGCCCACCTCCAACTGGTCTTGTGAAATCATATATGAATTAGGCAGGAAAAGATGCAGGCAGTGCTGGATGAGGTGAAAATGGTAACAGGACACAGAGCTACATCCACGACTCCATAGGGAGAGCATATTCCTGCCACACCTCTCAGCCAGCCCTGAAGGTGCCACTTTTTAGAGCAAGCCTTAAAAACAGAACCCAGATAAAATTACAGCTGCTGCTGAAGCCAAATAATCTTTTTCAACCAGATTTACTGGGCAAATGATGATCATAAAAGATGCCATCTCTTTACTCAAGTTCTTCTGTCATCTCCATTGTGAAAAGGCTTTCCCAAAGCTGCTCCATAATACATTTTTTATTTCTCTGACAATTCTAAAAAATTAGAACCTAATGTTGAGGAGCCACATAGAGTGATTCAAATCTCTTTTTTTTCTACAATGATGTAATAACAAATTTTGAAAAGGTCAAATCAAGTCGTTGCAACTTTCCTGTATTGCTGCTTTGTTCTTTTTTCACTCCTGTTAAACATTCCATTTCTCAGAAGTAATAGAAGTTTGTAGAATATTTCTGGGACACCAAGTATTTTCTCTCAAAAGAAATTTCCACCAAAAGGATCAACATTTCCATCACTTGTGGTTTTCCTCAAAGGTGCACGTGGTTCAGTGATAAGAGGACTGATTCCTGTGTGAATACCCTAATCAGTGTGTTCCTTGCTAAAACTAATAATATCTCAGACCTCTGAAAGAAGACTCTTCAAATAAAACCTTTCTGCATTCACATAGCCCAACCTGAAGCAGTGCTAGGCAGGACCTTTGGATAATTGGATGGCTGTTTGCACATCCCCCGTGGGTCCTCACTCCCTCCACAGAGAGCTATTTCAGTGAACCTAATTCACTCTCAGACACATCATCTGAAATCTGCCATTGACGATTTCTCCTCTTCTGACCTACATAGCATGGCTGGGAATCAAACTGAGCCAGCAAATGAGAGCCACCACGAGCTCCACATCCCTCCCTCACCTGCAATTCCTGCTGAAACACAAACACTGCCCCTCAACACTAAAAACATCCAGACATGCAGCGAGGAATAAACAGAAACTCCTCAAAGATGTGTTTCTTTTTAGTTACATAATTCCAGGCATAATGGCAAGGGACCGAGGATTTCATAGGATACACAGTTTAGCTGCATGTAACCTCAGAGGACAATGACAAACAGAACAAGAAAGTGAACTTGAGCAGGATTTCATAATTGAATAAATTCCATCTGTCCCCTGAACCATTTTTCCTGATCAGCAGCTTATGGGGGGAGACAATTTACCTACCTCATTAGTTGTGAGAGTGAGAATCCGATCCAAGTCCTCCACCAGCTGTTTGAAAGTGGGTCTGTGAGAAGGCACAGCATGCCAGCAATCTCTCATCATCATATAGCTGTAAGAAACACACATTTGCTTGGCTTAATTAAAGTCAGGCATCCTCCTCACAAACCTTTCCATGCACAGTCAGTGCTGCCCTTCACAAAGTAAGCAGGGAGCACACACAGCTCTGCCCATGGACCACTGAGCCCCCAAACCTGGGCAGCATCCCTGCCCTCACAGGGGCTTTCTGCTCCTGTCTCTCCCTTGCTCAGTGTCTAAATTACCTCTTTGTGGGCCCAGTTCTGTGGCCCAGCAACTTCAAAGGTATTAAATTACAATATTTTTTGCAAGTCGGGGATTGCAGTCTTTGTGAAGAAATTAAAATGCAAAAAAATTTCGATATAGTTAAGATCTGTGTTGAAATACCTGAAATCACACTCCCCACACATCACCAGGAGACAATGCTGTGTTAACACAGAAGTTCCCAGATGTATTTTGTTTTGTACAAAAGCAGCCTGATGTATGTCATATTTGATTAGTGGTGTGTGCAACATTTATGAATTTCCATGTTAGTAACATCGAAGTCAAACAAACATAGGTGTAAAAACTCTGACAGGGACTGTTTTGCAGATGATTTCTTCTCTCTGCAATAGGATCACAGCAGGGTGTGCAAAGAGGCATCCTCTGCCAGACATCTCCTGAAATCTTTCCCATACCATTTCCTCACACATCTGTACCCTCACAAATACCCACAATTTTAGAGGGGAGCACTTGTGAAAGTGTTTGGTTCTGCTGGGGATAGCACTGAACACATGAATTCAGTCCAGCTGTGCCCTTCAGCCCTGGGACAGCAAGTCAGGGTCCTTACAGTTCATTGGTGCAGTTGGCAGGTTTATCCATCCGGTGCCCTTCTTTAAGCAGCTTAAAAAGTTCCTCCACTGGGATTCCTGGGTAGGGTGACCCTCCTAAGGTGAAGATCTCCCACATTAACACACCAAATGACCAGCTGCAAATCAAAGAGGAAACTGAATTAGTGGATCTGCCTGGCTGCTGGGAACAGAGAATCCCATCCCTCCTCGAGGTGTTTAAACCAGTCTCTGCCCAGAGCAGGACAGGGATCTGGGAAGTGCATCAGATGCATGGACAGCATTTAGGATGGGGACTGACCCCAGCATGTTCCTAAATACCCTCTTTTCCTCTGTTTGGTGTGCTCTGAGCACCCAGGGGCTACTGCCAGCCCTGCATCTTCTCAGCTTAATGACTTACAGAGCACTCACAGCTCAGCTGGGGTGCAATTATGTGGCAGGATATTTTGGAAAATGCAGACTGTTCAAAACAAAAATATTTTGCGTCACCCTGCCTTTCTTTATTTTTTCTTTTTCTTTTGTTGTTAACTTCTGCTAGGAAATGAAGGGGGATGATTTTTAAGCCAGTTTTCCTGCCTCATCCTGCCTGGCTGGCAAGCTGGGGCTCTCTGGCAGGCAGCTCTGCCAGGTGAGCACCAGCACAGAGCCTGCACTGGCTCCCCAGCTCCTCTGCAGCTCCCCCAGCACGGCATTTTAGTAAACTGTTTGCACAAACTTACAATAATATTATCATTAGCCATCTTCAAAGCCACCATGGGGCCAAGAGGCTCCAAGTCCCAGCACTGAAATCCTCGTGCTCCCTGGCTGCTGAGGAGCTCAGGCTGACTCTCAGTCCTGAGCCAGTGAAGTGGTTTACTTCACATTCACTTAAATATTTTGCCAAGATGTTATTTTAAAACACAAGTTTGATCCACCCTTAACCTGTGTATATAGTTTCCTTTGTAAATGATGTAGAGATGGCAGGAAACGCCTCAGTAAATGATTTTCTTAAGGAGAGAACAGCTTGGAAACTGCCCACAGGTTAAAGAATGATGAAATACTTCTTATTTTCTCCGTGCTGCCTTTTTCCTTTTTAACCCTTCACTGACTTGCATAACCTTTTGCACCTCTGCTGGGAAGCATTCAGTCCTTTACAGTTAACAGCTTTTCTTAGAGAAATAAAAACCAGGATCTTCATCTGTATTGCATAAGAAATACACGTCTACTTCAAGCACAATGCACACAGAACTGTAATAGGAAGCAGAATAAACCCTGAGCAGTTGCATCAGCCAGTGGCTCTGTGCACACATTAAAAGATTTTTGAAGTGTCAGAGTCCAATGATTTCCTATTACATGTGAAGCTGGGAAGCAGCACCACTTCTGAAAATCACAGAAAACTCTTCCAGCATACTCAGCCTACATTTTACTGCACCAAATCTTAGCACAAATTTTTGTAAGAAGTTTTCAGGAACTTTCTCTTTTTTTTTTTTTTCCCATTCTTTTCTCTCTCTCTCCTTTTATTTTTTTTTTCAAACCTGAAGGAAGTCCAGAGTATGTCAAAAGGCAAGCAAATTAGATAGACTCTTTGTAGCTGCACATCCGTAAATAAGTTCAAGGGGGGAAACTTCCGCAGTGACAGAAGGAGGTTAGCATTTTCCACCTTTCATGTGCTTTGAAGCTGGGCAGATTAGTAACAGAGCACTGGTTAGCAGTCTACCATAAAATCCTCACTTTCTAAGGGCAAGTCCTGTTCCATCTATTAATATGTGAAACAGAATGAAAACTCTTAAAGGTAAAGGACAACAGCAAAACATATATTAAATACCCAAAACTTTAACAAAAACAAAGCAAAACAACCCCCTCCTTCCCATCCCCAAAACCCCATTGAAACCAGGCCACTTACACATCACTTTGATGTGTGTAAACTCTGTCAAACAGAGCTTCTGGAGCCATCCACTTTACTGGAAGCCGTCCCTGTGAGTTTGGAGAGGAGGAGAAATTAAAATGGCAGCGATTTACAGGATGATTTCTCTAAGAGCTGTCTGCTAATGCAAACCAGCACATAATTTACCTTCAACGTTTTCAGTGAGAAAATAGTAAGATGGGCTAAAGTACAGAGACTGTTATAAAAATGGATGTAAGCACTGAAGATAAAATTCTAAGCATTAAGAGTTCCCAAAAATTTCCCAGACTGCTTGCTAGGAGAATGATAAGGAGATCAAAATCAAACATATCATTCTTCTATGCTCTTTAAAAACAAAAAAAGCCAACAATTAATAAACTTCTGAAAAATAGGCCTGGCTGCAAAAATAAATTGATTACTAAACCCAAGAATTTTGTTCTCCTGTCCCTTTTGCAGTGACCCAAAGCTCACAGTCAGAGCTGCCTGTTGCTTTGCACTGAGTCTGAAAAGAAGAAGGTTCAATCCCCTCCAGCACTGCTGTACAGGGTAGTTCTGCCTTGTGGAAGTAGGCAGATGTTACCATCAAAATGTCACTAATCACTTAGTGATTTTCATAAATAAGCCCCTTAACATGATTGTTAATAAGAAGTCATATTTATACAAATAAAATCTGTAGAACTCAATGAGTTCTGCAGAGTTCCCATCAAAACCCAAGTGCAGCTCAGCAGGACCTTAAGAGATGCCCTGAGGAGGTGTAAGGAGTTCCAACCAGGTATCAATGCTACATCCCAAATGTTTTATCTTCTTGATTTGGTACAGGTTAAACAGCAGAACAGTGACAGTGTGGGGAGTACAAATAAGTTTTCTCAGTCTCTAGCCCCACTTTGAGATCAGCACCACAACCTGTCCCTAACAAGCGGAGTACAGGCACAGGCAGAAGGCTGAATGTGACAACACCTCAAATAAACAGGATTTTTGTTGTGGTTGTTGCTGGCATTGTCTGTACATGGCATTTCAAGATCCTAGGCTGGGTGCTAAACCAGCTGGGATCAACGGGAATATTTCCACCCATTACAACTGACTGGAGTCAGGGACACAATTAAAAAAAAAAAAAGTTCTTGTATTTTAGCATTTCTAATCCTCCAGTATGCAGCCTCTCTGCTTATCTTTTTAACTAACTATCACTGTAAGAGGAGACAGAAATGCTCATGTCCTTGAGCCCTGCTCTTTTGTCTGGGATGAAAAGTGAGGCTGCTGTACAAGAAGCCCATTAAGTTTACAACCATAGTTCTGAAATGAATCACTGAAAGAAATGCTTGTTTCCAGAGACTAGAAAACCATCCACTTACATTAGTAGTCTTTTTATAATAATCTATATTGTTGATGTCTCTGGCTAAACCAAAGTCTGCTATTTTCATGACGTTGTTTTCGGTTACCAAAACATTTCTTGCAGCCAAGTCTCGATGGATGCACTGGAAACAAAAAAAAGAAGAAAAAAACAGCCCACTGAAATAAACTGCTGCAAAAGTGGAAGTGCTTCAACACCACAACTAAATCTCCTTTATAGATTTCAACCTAAATGACCAGGTGGGAAAGCCACACATTCGCTACAAAGCTGTGAAATATGATTTTCCTAATTATTGCAATCCATCCCCTCAGCTGCTGTTTCCAAGCTGAACAATGGCCCTAAGAAGTGCCTTAGAAAGTCCTGGTCTACTTAAATCTTTTATTTTAGCTAAGGCTGAAAGCTGGGTGGTGATCCAAATTGTGCCAAGCATTTTGTGATCCACTCTCCTTTACATGTGCCCAGGTACAGGTATTGCAGTTTCGTCAGAAATACTGTTAATGAACATTTTTATTGTGTTGCTTCTCTTAAATGATATTGTCTCACCAGAGATAAAACGTGACAGCCAGTCTGAATTAATGCAACTGTTTTTAATATTAAAGATATTAATATAATTGTCAGCAGGATGTTTAGGGTGTGTATAATTACTTCAACCACAAGACTATAAAAATGCAATTATTAAAAGGAAAAGAAAAAAAAAAACCAAAACAATCAGGGTTTGACTGTTTGTTTATAAGACAGCTTTGATACTGAAACTAAATCTAGTACCTCTTGAGAGATGTTTCCTTCATGTCAGCATTATCCTGAGACTGAGGGGACTCTGTGGCTGCTCTGGGTATTATTCCTGTGTTCAAGTAGCTTTACTAGGGCTGATATAAGGTGGCAATGGGGGCATGGTAAGAAATATTGCATTTTGAATCTCAGCAAGATACTTTCTTTTCAACTTAAATATATTTTTCCCCTCTTTAATTCTGGATAACTCTTGTCTTTTTTGTATGCTTTATTTCAGTATGTGCATAGACACTACAAAAAACTATACAGCAACTAGGTTTTATTTTCTTGCTCTTTAACTTCCCCCAGAAAACTGCTGAGATCTCTTATCCCACATAGTAAAATGAAGTTTCTGCTCCTCACTGAGCTAACCACAGAGAACTGCCAGGAAAAATTTGCTCCAGAAATGCCCTCATGGACACAGGACCAGACACCAGTGCAGGATTTCAGCATCCCATCAGTCTTCTAACTCAGCATCAGCAATGCTGTGGTGGCAGAAACAACAGGGCTAAGCTTCCTACTTTTCAAAAGCATCCATCCAACCCTGGAAATTGTACTGTTTCTAAGTACAACTGCTTGTAAGGCAAAAACTTCTTGTGAGGCAAAGGGCAGGTGAACAAACATCACCTCTACCATTTTCTTTATTGAAGTCTCAGTGAGCCCCTTACTGGATTGGAATAACAAGAACAGTGCCCTGCTCACAGCCCATGCATGGTGGGAATACCATGGGAAGAGCAGCTCCCAATTATTCCAGCTCAGTAAATGGATCCCTAAGGGGAGAAGAACGGATGAAACACAAACAGAAGTGCTGGGATATCTGGAGCACAGGAATGCACAGCTCTGCCCTGTGCTGCCCCTGCTCTCCCTCTGCCTTGGGCAATGCCTCTCAATCTCTCCAGCTCAGCACAGCACCAGCCAAGTGCTTTTTGCAAACAAAAAAGTCTGCAGTGGCTCTTTGGAGTGTCCTACAGCAGCACTTCAGAGCTCCTCAGGAGGACACTTGCTCTTGAGATGGCTGGTGAAAAGATTTATGTTTTCCTTTCACATCAGCTCCATTTTCCTGGGACGTGGCTCACTTCCAGGCAGGAGTTGCATTAATCTCAGAAAGAGATATCCTGAGGTGTGGCACCTAATCAATATCCCTGCTTTACTGCATTAGAAGAGTTTTGCCTTGCTGTCACACATGTCACCCTGCCAACCCTGCTGCACTAAGATTTACTGTTTCGAAACAAAAGAATAAAAACAAAATTAAACCTGGATTCCCTCTCTTCCCCAACCTCTACAAGTGCAGAAAAAAATAACAAAATCATGACTCCACACAACAGGAATGGAGGGTCACACTCAGCCCTGGTGTTTGGTTAAAACCAGCTCCATACTTGGGAGTGGACATGACTGGAAATCGGTATAAATCCCACTCCACACCCTGCAGGAAGTACTTATCACTGGTATCTGCTGCTCTGGTTTAGCCTTTGGGTCCAAACATCACCCAGGGTATCCAGGATTGCTCATCCACTAAGCCACAGTATGTTTACAGAGTTAGTTACAGAGGGCAATTTAAGGTTTTATAACTATAATTTAATCAAAATGCTGGTTAAAAAGAAATGTTTAAAGACAAGTTTTAGAAATAAGTATCTGGGGACATGACAGGATAAATAAATTCTTTCAACAAGCTCACTGTCTTGAAAACATTAGTTTTAAGTAAAGTGCATAATTTAAGTGACTAATACACTCCACTTATTTTTTCCTCTTCTGCCCACTCTTTTTGCCCTGGTGCCTTGGGTCTTGTCAATCCTGCCTGGTTTTATTCTGTAAGTCCTTTCAGCCACTGAATTCATTTGTTTTACACCACGATGTGCAAGGATTTGGTTGGTTTGACTGGAGACAGAAGGCAAACAGAGCCTGCTGCCTCATGGGTGGAGTCATGTGGAATCAAGTGTCCACCTGTGCTTACGGATTCAAACTGCAGATATGTGCACAGTATTTACTTTAAATTATTTCAGCAATATTGCTAAACAAAGATGAAAAACCTTTAAGTGCCTGAATTTCCCCACTGATCTGCAGGGGCGTGGGTTACACAACCTGCTCGAGGCAGCTCCCAGCAAATTCCTGAACGCGAGCGAGACGAGGGCAAAACCAAACTGAAAAGGAAACGCCCTATTTGCTCAGCTCCACCTACTTTTTGGGAAGCCAGGTACTCCATGCCTCGTGCCAGCTGGTAGGTGCAGGACACCAGGTCCTTGAATGTCATCTGCTCCTCGGGCACCCTGTTGATGTCGAAGGAATACTCCATGCCGGGCGGGCGGCGCGCTCGCAGGTACTCCCGCAGGTTCCCCTTGGAAGCATATTCCACTATCACATACAAAGGGCCTTGGGGTGAAAAGAACCATGGGAAAAGCAGGGTCAGGCACCAGGGTGAAATGTTTGTTTTTTTTTTATGGCTTTTAGTGTGCTATAATAAATTAAGTGAATCGATAGAATGGGTAAGCGGTAAGAGCCGATTTAGAAGAAAATAAAAGGTTTGGATATGGGGAAGTGACTGCCCAAAGCTCCACAGCAGGAGTGGCAGTGGATTAATTAGTGCTTTAAACCACCTAAACCTTGCCCCAGTGCCTGCTCCTTTCAGAGCACGCCATGTACTGAAAAACAAATATTTTCAATCAAAAAATATCCTGAGATCTCCAACAAAGAGAAAGTGCTTCTTAATTTTTTTGTTTTAATTTCCAGAGTGGTGTGCCATTCTGCATCACTTCATGTGGTGTAATTAAGCTTTTCCAGGAGTGAAAGGGTTAATTTCAAATTTGTGGGGTGCAAGTTCTCCTAAAGCAGGGCTGACAATTCAGAACAGCAGACATGGGTAAAGGCCCTGCAAAAGGTCATTTGTTCCTTACAGCAAGGGATTAGAGAGTTTTCATATGATATAGGACCCTTTCTCATATTAAGGCTGAAACTATAATGAGAAACAGAAGTTAAAATATTGCTGTTAAGCTAAAGAAATACCTAAAAATCCTATCACGGCATGACTGCTTCCTTAAAACCTCTTGAAAAATTATGATTAATGAGACTTTCACAGACCTGTTGGAAAGTCCTGGTTTACTTTCTTTTCTCTACTCACCATCCTGGGTACAGGCTCCAAGAAGATTGATGATATTTTTATGCTTCCCAATCATTTTCATCATCTCCATCTCTGACACCAGGTCAGACAGGTCTTTTTCTGTGGCATCATCTGTAGAAGACACGGGTTCAGTTCATAGATTTTCGTGTGCCAGCCTGAGCTTCACCAGTAAGTGTAAAATATGTGTGGCTCAAAATGCAGAATATGGCATTTGTTTCCCAGTTTACAATGTACATCATATATTGTGTCTTACCAAAAAATAGTCTTAGCCTCTTTGTTGGACTGACCAACTCTTCAGTGTTAATTTGTTAAGAGGCAGCACAGCAAGATCAGACATAAAAAAGCTGTCTTTTGCTATCAAACCTCCAGTAACACCACCTCTCCTGCAAACTAACCTTACAATTAAACTCAAAATAAATAAGCACCAACCACCTGGACTGAATGGGCTGGGATCTACACAAGGATAGCCTCTGACATGAAATAAACTGAAAGCAGAGAGACCCACACGATGCTAATACATCTCCTGGCTCCCAAATACTCACTGCTGCAGATAAACAGGCTGTCAAGGGTGCAGATTTACACCCCAACTGCTGAAGGCTGAGGTCAGCTATGTGCTCTTTGACCCACCCCACAACGACGACAGAGTTCAGATGCCACAGGAGAAAATTCTGTGGCTGAGAGCTGCCATATCGCCCCTTCTGATCCCTAATCACCCAATTTTCTTACCTTTCAACATCTTCACTGCCACGGTCACTGCCTCTTTTGGCCTGTCCTTGTCAATCCCCACTGCTTCAGCCATGACCACTTGCCCAAAGCATCCTTCCCCCAGGGGTTTGCCCAGCGTCAGCCTGGAGGAGCAAAGAGCAGATTAACACACAGCATCTGCTGCAGGGGTGCAGCCAGTGAAATTCCAGGGCTAAATATAAAAACCTGTCAACAACTTGCTGCAGCATGAGGCGTTTATCATGTGGAACCAATAAGGGCCGGGGTGCATGGCAGTTTTCGGGGTTTGTTTCCTTAGGGATGGTGGAGGGAGCATCTCAGAAAGGCACATCAGTCACTAAACTCAGCTTTTTAAGCTCTCCTCAAGGCTGCACTTGATGGCTTGTGAGGAGGTGCAGTGTGAAGTGGGGGGCAGAGTTTCCAAAGAGCATCAGAGCTTTGGGATTGGGGAGCAGCCAGCAAGAAGCCAGCTTCTCCTGTCACTGCAACACCGCTGGTCATCTTTGTTCCCACACTGAGCCCAAGGAGATGAGAGCCAAGTTTCAGCCCCAGAGGGTCCAGCACAGTGGCTGTTTCTTGGCTGCAGGCTCTTTGCAGCCACAAGAGTCCTGGCTGAGGGGACCAGAAGGTGCCTCTGGACCACAAAGCCCAGGGGAATCAGAGACCGGGAAAAACAAACCCAGCTGTAATCACAGCACCAACACCAAACCCTCCCAAAAGGAGCAGCCACTAAGAGGACTCTGCACAATGCATTTTGTGGAGCATAGTCCTGCCTGCAAAACCTGCTCAGACCTAACAGAGACACAGAGATGTCGATCTCAGCTTCATGAGGAAAAAGAGATTAAATAAAAAATAAAATTGAAAGCCTCTGGGAAAAATCTTTTTGATTCCAGCCTAAATGCTTAAGGGCCAGAGCCAGGCCCCTTTACTTGCAGAGAGTGGTGATGTGACATCCAGCAGCAGTGCTGTGGCAGCAGTCAGGCAGGATGCTCAGTGAGTGTGATGCTGATAATGTTATCCAACATAGGGGCCAGATTCAGACAAGCATTTTTATAAACAAATTCTTAAGGACTTGACTTTCCATGGCTCAACAGGAGGATTTCACAGAGATCACAGATGTAGGGACTCATTCTTAAAAGCATGGACACCTGTGTTCCACCATGAAGTCCAGGGAGAGGCTGACATACCATCAGCAGAAATGTTAGATGATGATTTAGGTGATTTGAAACCCTGCTTATCTGCCTGGGGATGGGACAGAAGTGAGGTGGCTCCTCCAAAGGCAGCCCTGTGGGCTCTGGCTCGGTGAGAATTCCTCGAGCTGTTTTGGGCTGGTTTCTAAAGCAAATGCAAGTTTTAAAAAGGTGCAAAGACTGAAGGGCAGCATATGCTCTGCTGAGGTCACCCTGCATTTTCTCCAGAGCTAAAACTGAATTTAGGGTCTTGGCAGAGAACAAACATTTGCATTGGAAACTGGTTAATTTATGTGCTATTGCCCTGCTAGGACCAAAGTAACAAACCCCTCATTGTGTGCCTGCTGCCCCCCAGCCTAATAAACTGCCTCTAAATAGCCTCCTTTCATTGCAAATCTGCTCCACCTACATTTGTGCTGAACACTGGGTTTAAATGTTTAGCAACTCTAAAATTTTCCACGTTTAGTGTATCCCCCCAGGGCAGGGGCTGACAGCAGCACATATACAGGCCCCCACTGTTGACCAGAATGCTGCAGGTGGCAATTACAGCCTCTTACTCTAGTTTTCAGCTAAACCAATCAAATAATTTCCAGAACAGTTATCAGAGGGCTCAGAATTACAGTTTATCTATTCAAGAGTTAGAACCCTGAACTTCCAAAGAGAACTGTCCGTAATAAAAGGTGTTATTTTCTCAAAGCCACCTAAAGACTTCTTAAAACTAGCACTAATTCTGATAAATAATCATGGTTCTACCTGTGCTAACATTATCTCTCTTCTGCATGTCTTTTTTTATATTAAGCAATATGGTTACAGTTTTAATTAGATTATCCAAAAGCTCATTTTGCATGTTAGTCAACAGACTTTGAAGAAAATATTATATAGCCACGTGAATTTGAATATATCAAAATTCAGTATGCTCTGCTTGAAACCAAACACTTTCAAGCCATAGAAATTGCACATACATGCACCCAACATGCAAAATGTTCCCCTAAATTAAAAACAACCATCTCCATTCATATATGTCAATACAAACTCAACACCAAATCCTACCCAGAGATGACTGAAAGAAAAGATTGTCCAGTAGCATAATTTAGATTTTTCTCTATCTCCTACATACTGTGGTGCCTATTTTTTTAAATAGCCAATTAAGTAGGTGACCAAGAAACATGGTTTAATGTTCAGAGGCATTGCTTGGGGAAATCACCACTGCCCTTCAACAGTGCTTGCACGTGAATATTTTTCCCAGTGTAGATCACACCGAATTTTCCTAACTCATTTCCTAACAGAGGAGCTACATTTCAGCAGAGCATCTGAAAAACCTGCAGGAAATCTGAAAATATAATCGAAGAAATTTCGTTTTCTATTTAACCAAACTGATTTCAGAGAATTAAATTTAAACTTGGTCTTCATCAAAGCAGCTTCAGGTAACTGAGATTTTTCTTTAAACCAGAGAAACCCTGGGAGCCATGAGGAGAGCTGCTCCCTCCTCCCGAGCTGCTCGAGGTTATTCACACATGCACAAGTGGTGCCAGAGGAAGCAAGCCACGCACTTATCTCTTGGGAACTCCCACTTTGGGTCTTCTGGCAGCTCATACTCCGACACTCCTGCCAGCATGGGGGCATCAGCAGTGGAGGAGAGGCGGGTGGTGATCCTCACCAGGGGAGTGTTGGAATTCATGGACGAGCTCGAGTCGGCCGACACCTGTGGTTGCAATGCAAGATGCAACAAGGAGAAGAAAAAAAAAAAAAAGATGGAGATGTAATCTTGGCCCAAAATCTGAAAACCACCAGCACCTGATACCAAGCCAGCTCAGAACCATGGGATTGGGAAGTGGCTGGATCTACAGTCTTGATTCTAGTGCTCTGTTGTCACATTTAGCCTCCCCTGGAGCACAACACTCACTCTAATGGCTGCCAAGGCTGTCAGTCTGTCCCATAAATCAAAAACCACATAAGTTTTAAACTTATTCCCTCAGAATGTATATTTTCATCATATGAAGATTTTTTAAAATAAACTGGCAGTATTTACATCTCTTCTCTCAGACATCTGAGTGGGCATCTTATACCAAAAGCAGAGGTCACCAGTAAGTTCTCTTCTTCCACTCCTCGTTGTCCATGTCACCACATCTTTTCCCAAATCAGCACACCCAGGTAGGGCTCCATCTCTTCTCCCAAGGAAAAGCAACAGCACAGGGGAGGTTTGGATTGGAGATTAAGAACAGCTCCTTCAATGGATGGACTGTCAGGCTGCCCAGGGCAGTGGTGGAGTCACCAACCTCGGAGGGATTTAAAATATGTGTAGATGTGGCACGTGGGATATGGTTTAGTGGTGGCCTTGGCAGGACTTACACTTGGACTCAACAATCTCAAAGGTCTTTTCCAGCCTACATGATTCCAACACTTTCTATTTTCCAAGTACTCAATACTGAAAGCATCAAAAACCTATCACAATACTTCAGTTTTCAATTAACTACATTCTTAGCTAAAGACTCTACAGGAAATGTGGGGAAGAGGTCCTAAAAATAACTCAGTACTGAAACTTTGGAGTGATTTCTCACCAGCCCTGATATCTTCCTTAGAGTACCAAAGGAACTTATTGATAAATGTTTCAAAAGAGGAGGCAGCTGCTCCCTCCATGTCACAAAGTTTGTTTTGGTGTGAATCTTCCATGAGGCTCTTTCCTCAAGCCTGCAAGCAGCAGCCTGACATCTCTGACCTCAGTTTCACGTGAACACTAACACAAAATAGAAATGCTTGCATTGCCAGTCTTCCCCTCCTGAAGGTGAATCCTCCTGCTCTCTTCATGCCACCCTGGCTTGGCCAAGCCCCAGGATGTCACAAAGCCACCACTGGCACCCATCCTCACACCAGGCAGCAGGAGCTTCTTCTGGACCCAGCTGGAAGCCTGGAGCACCAGAACACCCACACCTTCATCACCTGGGTGAGGATCAACTTTGCCACCAGGTTTGCTTGTGTAAAATGTCACCAGGCCACAGCTTTGTTCCACAGGTCTTAGATTAAAAAAGGAATCTTTCCAAAACCAGAGGTTAAGAGTGGAAAGAGGCTTCATAAGAAAGAAAATGTTAAGGATTGCTATCAAAAAATTAATCTTGGTAACCAGATTTGCAGCTGACAGACCTTTCCTGGTATCAGAACAGCTCCTGCATGCAAGATGTGGTGTCAATGGAAAGAGAGTGAAACTGCACAAACACAAGGCCACCATTCAAAAAAGAAAGGTGGACTGCTTCCACCTCATTCATCCCACCATCATGAATGTTAATATTTAGTTTCAGCAAATATAAGTACCTGGCACATTCCTCTAGGAAAATAAATCCAGTGACCACTTGGGACACAAACAGAAAAGTTCTATTAAGGCAGACTATGGAGCTGTAAATAAATCAGTGAGTGAATACTGAATCCTGGAGTCCTGACAGAGAGATGCAGCCATGCCCAGCCTGCAGAGAGGGGAACTCATCTGCTGGACCAGGCAGCAGGACAACCAGGGCTGCAACCTGATCTGTTTGGGTTTTGTTTTGTTGGGTCTTTTTGTTGTTGTTGTTTTGGGTTTTTTTGATGGTGGTTTGGTTTTAGTTTTTTTTGTTTGTTTTCTTTTTATTTCTGTTTGAGTTTTTTTTTTTTTTAGTTTTCTATTATTTCACTACAGTTTGAAAATGATGCTTCATTAAATGAACCAGTTCAGGACCAAGAAATGTACAATTCTCCAATGTGGCAGCTCCTCTGCCCCCAACCCTACTTTCATGAATTCCACTTTTCTGCTATTTCTGGCTTCCATTTTTTCATCTCTCACCACAACCCTATCAATACTCTATGGCAAATTAATCTGTATTTCCAAAATCTACTTACTGTTCTCTAGTCATTCTACCTAGATCTTTATTCAAGTCTTAGTTCTTACATTCTTTATTAATTAACATTCCCTTTATTTCCATGCCTGTCTTTGCCATTACAGCCAGTGTTTGCAAGGGGCATAAAGACACAGAAGCGAAGCTACAACATTTAGATACCTTAGGTATCAGAAATGTTCCAGAATTCTGGATCCTGTGGTCTTGTTTTTGGGGTTTTTTTGTTTTTTTGGTTTTTTTAATGAATATAATAATTGTACTAGACACTGTCTGGATGTCTTCCAGAGTTTCACCTTTTCACTAGTGTTTACACTCACCATTCAGCAGTCTTAGCCTGGTAAAGCCTATAAATATAAAATTGCAAATACACTGAAATACTCCAGTGATGCATTTTAAACACAGAGCTTAAATAGCAATAATGTATAGAAAAAAGCAGATTAAAGGCTCTGCCAGTTTCCCTTTTAACACTACTCCACGTGTTTACTTCACAGCAGAACTGTGTGATGGGCCAGAGATACTGGAGGTAACCAAAGTGCATTAACATGGATGGGAATGATGAGAAATCCAGTGGAACTACTCCATGTCTGGGAGAAGACAAATGGACTGTACTCCCAGGGAATATTCTCCTGATTGATTAACTGGAGCAGTACAAGGAGTTACAGGAGCTCAAGGGCTATAAAAATCTGCTCCAGAAAAGATGAAGCCAGCCCAGCCTGGCCTGAGGTTGGGGGAGATTTTCTGTTTTGAAATGGCCTCTCACCTTTCCTGCAATAAGGAAGAATTAACCTTTGATCTCCTCCCTCAAGCATCTCTTTTTCACTGCCTTAGATCACACTGTAAAAGACTGAGGAAAATCCTACCTATTCCAAGGTCAACAGACATGGTCAGCTTATATCTACATTTAAGTGGCAGCTTTCCATATGCTCTTTTTTTTTTTTTTTTCCCAGCTTGCCACGTGCAGCCCTGCTCTCCAACCCCTCACCATGCAGGTTCACCTGACACAGGTGAATCAAACACCGTGGGGGCCCACTCAGTGTGCTGACACCCTGCTTTAAGTGATGACACTGCACTAGGGAGGTATTTTGAGTGCTTAACTAAAGAAAGAAAAGTGAAAGTCAGCTTCAGTTGAGCAGAGCATTAAAAGAACCATGATGGTACATGTTAACATCAACAGGAAGGCAAAAAATATTCAGAAAATATTCCTTTTGTGCTTCTAGCAGGCCAGAGGTGAGAACAGCACCAGGCTCAGACAGACCTTTAGCTCCATATCTGCACCCAAAAAAAAGAGAAAAAGTGGGAGAAAAGCCCACTGCACCCAAACCTCATACATCAATGCATGATTATATCCCTATTTTAACTCCCATTTTCTTCCTCTGGCCAGCACACTGTGTTTAATCAGCTCTCAGTTAATGCTCTACAAGCATTTCTAAGCAGCGGAGCATTTAAAACAAACAAATCTTTGCTGGAATCTTTAAATGCCATGTGGCAAAATCAGCTGCAGAGCAGTGTGTAATTGTCTGTAATTGATTATGAAGGGTGTTTTCCTCCACTGATAATTCATACCATGTCCTGGAGCCTAGATCTGTCAGTTCTGGCACTCATGCTGGGACATTTTAGCAGGCATGCAGTGATTTCCTATAACTGTCAGCCTTTCTGAAGGCTCTGCTGTAAAAGTTAATTTGAAATCATATCCATATTTGTATATTATAATTAGTAAATAACGCTGTTAGCTGCTGGTAGAAATAGCCCATCTGAGTGACCAGATGCAGGAAAATACAAGGTTAAATGCACTACACAAAAGTGAGTAATCCTAATGTTAAGTACTGACATTTAAGACACATGCACCACCCCTCCATGAGAAGCACTCATTTGGAAACACTTATACACAAAATAACATCCAATAAATACCACTAGACAAGACAGTGGTTTTTATATAGGAAAATCCAAGCAGAAAGAAAAAAATAAAATAAATACTTAAGGTAAATCCATTCAACAATATCTTACTGACAGTTGTGTATTAATCTTTGCACTTCATAGTCTTTTCCTCTAAAAAATGATCATTTTACTGCTCAATATTACATGAAATACTACATTACTTTCCTTTTTCCTGATCACTGTTCTTTTTTTTCTGCCATTATCATTTTGAATTATTGAACTCCCATTTTGAACTATTCTGCTGGGTGAGCTCAAGCCTTGCTTTAAACCCATCAGTTCATCACAAATCCACCCATGATATCTTTATGAAGGATTAGACTCCACAACAGCAACAGACATAAATTAATAGGAGTGTATTTTTAATACTGAACATAAAAGAGATTATTGCTTCGTATTTAAAACACACACATGTTGAGGGGGTCCAAATTTGACAGATTGACTGTGACAGCCCTAATAAAAACCTTTAGTGATGACAAACATTTGTACTTGACTTTGAGCAAGTCACAAGAGATGGGACTCTCTTTCCGTCTGCTTCAATTATAATTTAGCTGTTAAAATAAAGGTTCTACAAAATAAATGTACATCCTATTGAAGGCTACCCTTTATCCTCAATCCCACAAATTCCTCATCCCCTCCCTCTCAGGCTGGTACCTCCATGCAGACCATGGGGAACACCTAAACTGCTTTGATGAAAAGAGGAGCTGCCTGCTGGATTTCCCTGGAAAAACCTGAAAACTCAGTACCAGATCCTGCTGAGGATGAAGACTGGAGGGAGTGGGAACTGATAAATCCTGACTTCATCCTGACCCTTCCTACAGATGCAAAAAGAACCGAATTTTGGCAGGAAAAAAATGCCTGCATGTGGGGAATGATAAAATCCTGTGGTAGCTCAGGCTGAACAGTGCAGGAGGATCCAAACCAAAGCATATGTTACTCAGCAAGACTCTCCTCCTGCTTAGACAAGATGGCATCAGAGCCATGCAAACGACTCTCTGTGAGCCAGGATTATTTTCCAGCCCAGATCCTCAGGGACCCTGACCCAGCAGCGAAAGAGCTTTGAAAACAATATCAAGAATTTCCCAATCTGTGGCCTCATTTCTCTGGAATTCCAACAAATCCCATCACCCAGCCCTGGATCCCTGCCCCATTCTCCCAGCCTACCTGCCACGAGCATCTCCCTCCCTCCCACCCCTCCCACACACAGCACAAAGGGAGAATTTCTGAGATCCACAGAAAAATAAAGGTTTAGTGACAAAACCCCACCAAGTTCAAATACAATCCTCTGAAATACAAATAAACTGAAACAAAGTGAGCTTGGTGGCACAATAAAACAGAGTTGAATGATCCAGAAACGCCCTTTAAATAAAACATCTGGATTATTTTTCAATTCTTCACTTGTGACAGCAGCCCTGAAATCCAAAACCAGCTTTAAAAGATGCAGAAATTAAAGAGCTGCTGCAGCCTCAGCACCAAGGAGATGATCACTGAAAAATTAAGGAATATTCACAAGCAAATCTTCAGGGACTGCTGGTCTCATCCTGCCTTTGCAAGCTGGCCAGTGAAATCATCAAACCAGAAATGCAGATTTCAGACAATGCTTGCAGTAGTTACATTTTCTTCCATGCAGGCACAAAAGCAGAGAGACCTTCAGTGAGCAACTGCCAACAAAACAGTACCAGGAACAATTGGGAGTAGTGGGATTTTTGCTTAGGGGTTGAAATAGCATTTGCACTTTCAAATAGAAATCTTTTTCCAAAAAAGTATTCCCAGTTTTAAAAGCAAAATGCCATTTTGGCTAAAAAAAAATGCAAAACCACTGAAACAAACTGATAAAAGCCAACGTGACAAACATGTTGTAAGACAGTTTCTTTCCTCTGTGAAAACAATAGCTTTGGAGAAGGTCCATATTGCATCATTTAAGGATAAATAGCTACGCTGAGGGCAGTGGTTGGCACTGCTGTCACACACAGTGAAATAACACTCTTCTCCCCAAGGAACCATTTCCAGCTGACACAACTGAGCTCACACCAAACCCTAGGTATTTTTTATACCATCAACTTATCTCTGAGTCATTAGGCTTTTATATTCAGGCAGAAATCTAATAAATGTCTCCTATCTAAGCAGTTGATATGTATCTTTCTGGCTAAGCATACAACATCTGAAAGGCTTTCTTTGTCCAGAAAGCTGCACAGATTTCTGGCCAGAGATGTGTGAATTGAGCTGAGGGTTTCTCATCAGTCTTTCTGACACACTGAGAGAGAAAAGTCCCTCTTTGTCCCAGTGATACTTGAATAAATGAGTAAAATCATAACATTTAAAAAAAAATCTAAAGTGGCAAAGAAAGTCAGAAAAAAAAAAAGAATTAACATTTTTTTGCTCATAAGACAAACCAAATATCTTTCAGATTGAAAAAAGTTCAGGTGCCTCACCTCAAGATTCTGTAAAATACTGAATTCAGAGGAAGGTAGCTAAGGCATTCCACTCCCTGGTATTTTTAACCAAGGAAATTCAGAAACCTTAACACAAGGGTCCAGAAAAACCTAATGGTGCTCAGAATCTCCCACTCAGTGTGCCCATGCATCTCATTTCAAACACTTACCCACGCTGAAGAACACTTTTTAAGGTACATGTATTACTGTGACAGTGACAATATTCTGGACAGGCTGTAAAAACAAATTTGTAGAAATCCTGCACCACTTACTCATGGTGCAGATGGACACAAAGTGAACCCTCCTATCCCAATTCCCTGGACAGAGCTTGGATCCAGCCCCATAGACAGCAATTTTTTGGCTGCTGAGGTGAACCACAGCCTCAGATTCCAACACCCCTCATCCTGCAGGGCTGAAACCTGGGGGTGCAGAGGTCTGGCCCCAAGACCTATTGCAAGCAAATCAAAACCTATTAAACTCCAGCTTCTAAAAACACCACAGATCCTTCAGGAGAGGACAGTATGAGGGAATGGAGGCTGTTCTGGCAAGTGGTGGCCCGTGATAAAGCCAAAGTCCTGTTACTTGTTCAACTGGTTTGTTGCTCGTGGCATTGCTCTCTCCAGAAATGCTCATTGCCAGCCACAAACAATTGTAAAATATATTTCATGTGATGCTGTTGTGTGCATTTTAAATCTGGCACTTGCTTTTGTTTCTTACTGAAAAGCATCATTATCCTTAATCAAGCTGTCCAAGATCTGATATAGTATCTCCCCTATTTTTGCTTTATTACAGTCTTTTTCTATATTGGGGTGTTTTCTGGATGCCTGGCTATGAAATTCCCTCCCCTTGGTCTTCAAAAGTCTTCCTGAAAAATACCTCTCTGTATCTGGTACCTAGTTACCACAATAATAATCACCTTAGAAACACCATAAATATACAATTAAATAGGATTCTGCTCCCAAGCCCATTAAGGCACCAACATTTTTTCCATTGACTCCAACAAGCCGTGGGATCAGGCCCCAAAATACTTGATATACATTTTTTTCCTCCCCTCTACAGACTGCTAACACAGAACATATTTCATTTTTTACATTTCTCCCCCTCCTAACAGCCCTACCCTGATTTCCTCAAGACACACATCACCGTGCTAAGACATTCTCTCCATCCCACCACCCCTACCTCAATCTGCTAGAATTTATCAACCTCCTTACTCATCTCCCTTTCCAAACCTCTCAGCAGAAGGTTGTGCTGGCTTAGTCGGGTGGGTAAAAAAAAAAGTTTTTTGAGACTCTTTATCTACTTTCTGTTACCTGTCTGCGCAGGGGGATTCTCTTGGTCAGCTTGTGCACGGCGGGCTGGCTGCTGAAATCCGGCTTCTTGGTGGTGTTCTTCATGCGGCACAGGACCACTGTCAGCACCATGCAGGCAATCAGGAACACCCCTATGCAGTAAATTGCTATTTCCAGGTAGTCTGGAGAGGCTGGGTATTCTTTCTCTTTCTCAGGAGCTGGATGGGAAGGTTTTGGGAGGGAACAATCATGCCACAGGGTTAGCACGCAGAACGGGCGCAGCACTTGGAGCAAGTAATGGTAAAATAGAACCAAGTCTGCTGTGATATTCAGAACATTGAATGTTTTGGTCATCTTGCAATGCAATTATTTTTTTCAGATTACTGCTTTGATTTCTCAGTTTTCACTGAGCGTGAGCTTGTGCATCAATGTATACATACACGTGTCTGCCTAGGCAGGTACATCGAAATATTGCATCAAAGATAATTTTAGAGGGAGGAAAAAACTGTTCAAACTAGGCTCAGGTTCATTTTGCTACTTGAGTCAAACTGTCAAACTTTAAAAGCATTGCAATTCTTGTGAACCACACAAAAGCACATCTAAAGATCAAACTGTGAATTAGCTAGCTTGAATGAAAAGTGTCTACATTTGCAAATAAATGTTAGGGCTTGAGTCTGCCTGTTTATTCAAAATTTTCAGTAGGATCTCAAAATACAGAGGGAAGGGAGGATGAATCAGTCCCTCATCATGTCTATAAACTCAGTTTAGGGGTTTCAAAAGGTTTTTAAGGACCTGGCTGTCCAGCTGCTTAACCAGCTGTGCTTCATGCTGGGTGCCCAACTCCCCTGAGGTCCTTTGAGGAGCCCAGAGATGGATTAAAAAGCATAATTGAAGTGAAAAATGAATTGCTAGCAACACGTTAATTAACGACCCCTCTTCTGTGAGGACTGTGGTCTTTCAAGTAACCTCATCAGTGGTTACTGGCCTATGAGATTAGATTTTGGAGGGAGTGGCTCTGCAGAGCTGTTACTCTGATTGAAACCATTTTGAAGCTATCTTCAAGACAGTTCCATGTGCAAACAGTGTCCCTAATCCCTTATCTGGGATTCAACCCCCGGGTAAACAGCATTCCACAGCCATCAGCGGTCACTCCGCAAGCAATGCACGTTTCAAGCTGAAATTTTCTTGTGCCTTTCCAGGCTTATAAAAAAATACTTTGTTCAAGACAATTGGTTAAAAAAAGAACAAAATGCTGTTCAAGCACTTGCAGAATGCAAACACTGCCAGCAGAAGCAAGCTCTACACAAGCACTGCTCTGCCTGCTTGGTGACACCTCACAGGCTCGGGGTTCAGCTCAGGGTGAGATGGAATAAAGCTGCCTTATTCAATATATTTCAATAAAAGGTAAGGAATTGTCTGCAGACAGTGGGAACGTTTAACTCCCACACTGTGAACCTCAGCAATACGCACATGCAGCTTTTGTACCTCTTACTTAGGATTAACAATTAATAAATGTTAAGCACAAGATGACCCAGCAAACCTCAGGTGGTTCATGTTTTTTTCCAAAGGAACTCCTGAGGCAGCTGCCAACAGTTATAAATGAGAAAATTTGACTAATGTCAAAACCAACTACAGTTACGTCTTCTAACAGCTGATAATAATTTTCAGGCAATAAAGCACATTGATGTTTGTTTCTTTTAAGGACAGAAACATCATCAACCCCAGAACAGCAAGACATGCTTTGCAGTAAAAGCAAATGACTACTTGTTTCCTTAGAGCATGCAATGTTTAAAGATGCACGGAGCCGATTCCCAAGATATGGAAGGCACTGCTTCTGTACACGATCCTCTGGCATTGAAACTGGAATTTCCATGAGAGATTTGCATGATTGATAGGTAAAAGTGAATTGAAGTACACGGAATAGCTCAGGTATTTTAATGAGCCAGTACATAACTATGGCCAAATTAGTTCCAAATTTTGTACCAAACTGAATTTCATCCTCTTGAAAAAGTTTACAATGATTTACAGGCTGATTTTCAGTTGTCTCATTGAAGTGCTAAGGAAGTGCAGCTCCTCAGCATTTCTGATGATGTCAAAACATTTCAATTCAGTGCAATAGCCACACACTCCACTGCCTTTTTTGTTGTTGCTGTTTGGTTTTTGGAGTTGCAAATACACGACAGAACAACTCACTGGCTTGAGACAACTGCACTTAGAAAACCAAAATCATTGTAAAAGTCTTTTTTTTTTTTTTTTTGAGACAGAAGCTGTGCTAATTCTGCAGCAATCAACAAGGGGAAGGGGGGGGAAAAAAAGAGGAAAAACCACGGAAAGAGAGCAGTGTATACCTGGCAGAACTGTCAACCATGCAGTGTGAAAGGATATCCCAATAGAATTACCCGCCAAGCATGTATACTCCCCAGCATCCTCAAAAGTTACATTCCGTATATAGAGAACCTCAATTTCTTTGTCCGTGGTGTTAACACCGGCAGCCTAAAAAAAAACAAGAGGGAAGCAAGAGAAAAAGCTAGACACTGAGAGAATTTTTGTGGATAGGGAGATGGAGCCACAGGGCTTTGCACTTGGTAAAGGCAGAGGTGGAGAGATGCAAAGCTCCTTCCCCATCCACAATCCCTCATCCAAAAGGCGTTTACCAACAGGTCCCAGCTCACCTCAGAAAGTAATCAACACCCTTCACCAGACCTAAACTCACCACCTAAACATGCATGCAATCAAAAGGCATGGAAAAATTCACCCACAAATGTTTTGGTTTTTTTCTTCTTCTTCTTTTATAACAGGAGAAAGTTGAAAGAAAAACAAAGAAAATGAAGTAGGACAGAATGTGGGATCCTTCACTTGTAGATACCTGTTTCAGAGGAAAGAATTGACCACAAAAGCATAGTCTAAAATGATTTTTTTAAAAGGTGAATTCTGCTCCAAAAGACAACTTAGTAGCTGTCTCAGACTGTGCATGATCCTTGCATCACCCACTGCACTACACTATTGTGTAGTAACTACTACTGTACATTGTGAAGAGTTACCAAATCTCGTTTAAATCTCAAATACGAAAAATATTTGGTGTTTACTTAGAAGCACAGTGGAAAGTATTCTAACCCTTGCTCAAAACTCAGGGATCTTGTTCAGTTGTGGCTCTCACAGGTAGGAGAGAAAAAACTTCAAACGTTTGAGGACCGGAAGATGGAAATAAAATATGTTTTTTCTACATCTTAAAGATTGAGGGGGGAAAAAATTTCTGCAAGTTTTGCGTTTTTTACTGGTCATCTTCCAGACTTCTTGTCTTGACATTTGCACCAATCCAAGGATCAGTGATTATCCAAACTCATACAAACGGAGTAAATCTTAGGCCTGGAACTTCCCAGCTGCCCCAAGATGGGCACATCAGGGCATCAGCATCAAGGTCTCAGTGACTGAGGTTTAGAGAAATTAATGTTTACTACTTTTGATCTCTGTTCCATTCAAAAATGTTACTTGGAATAGATACCTTTACATTGGACCACTTTGACGTAAATTTAGGTGTGGGCTGTAGTCACAAGGTTGCCTGTCTTTATTGTAACTGCTGAGTAAAACCCAGCTAGTAATGGGTGAGTAAGACCTGGAAAAATCCTCCCACCTGCACAGTCACAGGCAAGGTGGGAAGGTCTAAGTGACTAAACTGACCTGACTTATGCTCCAGTGGGTATTTATGTGAACAGGTCATATATATACACACACCTATGTGCATATATAAATGCACACTACTGGGTTGTAATTACATTATTCAGTGAGTACCCTCTGTGTGAACTGCAGAGTATGCAGAATGAACGACAAAACTGGACACACACACACAGAGACACAAAGACACCAAAGAGAGAATAAAGATCAGCATCAGAAACCAAAGCAGTGCTTCTGGCACACAGAGAATATTGTGGGAATTTTTCCATGGCTGCTGGTGCAACACCAGCTGCATCACCAAAGGAGGATTACACATATACCACCAAGGCCAGAGAGGATCCTACAAGCTGCCTGCAGTCTCCCAAAGCACCATTTTTTTCCAGCTTGCTTTAAAAAACATTGTTACCTTGTGCGCTTGGCAGAACAGAGAGCCAGGCAGACTGGTTGGCCTCCCCTATATAATTGGAGACCTTACAAATATATTCTCCAGCGTCCGCCTCTGTCACATTGAACAGTGTCAGCACTTCAGCATTGGAACTATTTATCCCCGAGTGCTAGAATAGACCAATAACACAGGAGAACAACGTCACTGCTGCCCAGAATGGACACCAATCTATGGTCCCACCACCAACACGTCACCAGAATATTCCACATCAGCCTCTAAACATTGAAGGGTTTGGGGTTGGAATTTGTTGGTTTTTTTTTTTTCCTTTTGGTTGTTGTCGTTTGGTTTTCTTACATCCGAAGCATCACACGAGGAGTTAGGAAACAGCAGCGTGGGGGAAAAAAGAATCCACCTAGGCAGGTACTGCATGGGACAAGTAGGTACAGAGCTGGCTTTTCTTGCTGTCAGAGTTTTGGCAATGCCACCCAGCTTGGGAAACTCCAGTTTCCCTGGTGAAGCTTGCTCCAAACTGGCAGGAATGACAGTACCAATATACTGCTCCAAACCAGACATCTCTGCAGGCTCAGCATCCAGACAGCCCAGTCCTCCAGCAGGCTTTTGGCAGCAGCTGCCATGTTACTTTGAAATCAAGAGGCTGAAGAAACGTGGAAGAAATGGAGTAGATTGTCCCAGGTATGTTTGGGATGCTTTCTACCCATACAAAAATTTCAATGACGTTCTTTAGAAGGATTTTCAATTTTTTCTGAACAAGCCATATCTGAAACATTCAGATATAAAGGACTTTTTATGGAAGTAAAAAGGAGCAGAACAGTGCCTATAAGCTGCCTAGTTAACATTCAGGCAAGCAAATGTTTATCTAACTCATCATTTCATTTGTAACACAAGCATCTCCACTTTCAAACAAAGTTCAGAACTCGAAATCCTTGGATTTACACCAGATAAAGCCACGCTCTAAAGAAGGCATCACCACCGCCGGCATCTGCGAAGCCTCACCTTTAAAACCTGGAGATAGGGCAGCCCATCTGGCCCGTACTTGCTGCCATTCCTCTCCACGTGCTTGATCCACTGGATGTGGGGCTGGGCATCGCTGTAGACCTTGCAGACAAACTCGGCATCGCCCCCGACCACGGCGGAGGCGTTGGCAGGGAGCCCCGCCTGCAGGATGGGCCGGTGCGGGGAGCGCTCTGCAACAGGGACACAGGAGCAGGACAGACACACAGAGGGAGAAATAAAGATGCATAAATAAGCAGGGCTGCCAAGAAAACCGTGCAGTGAGCGCCGGCCAAAAAGCCCTGCAAGCCTGTTGGCTGACTCCGCCGAAATAACGCCGCGGCCAAAGCGTGTAACAAAACCTGCAGTTCAAAGGAGATGGCTTGAGCACTACACTTGTAATTTAAAGAATTGCCATTTGCGGGGAGGGGGGGAACCCTGCTTAAACACTTTACTCATTTTCCACGGTTTAACTCAGCCCTAATTAGGGAAAGTATCTCCTTTTGGTGTTTTTTTCAAGCTACCGTAATAAAGTTCTAAAACCTCCACACGTTAAGAAGAAATATTATTGATTAATTTTTAAAATAAACCAAAGGGAATTTCTCTCAAAAGTAGCAGCAGCACGCAGGATGCACAAACCAGGCAGCTCAACCTCCTAAAATGCTCTAAAATCAGTGCCACCACCACCACCAGTGCTCTCTGCTTCACCCAGACACAGCAGCAGAAACACTGCTTCATTCTCATTTTCATTCTCACCAAGACACAGGGAAATACAGAGCTCTCTGCAAAGCTGAAGTGTATTTAATGTGAGCCAATTCAGCTTCTAATCTATGCCATGCATAAGCATTTCTCACACGTTTTCAGTCAGCCTCTCTTGGGGAGCAGCTGAGGGAATTGGGGTTGTTTAGCCTGGAGAAAAGGAGGTTCAGGAGGGACCTTCTTGCTCTCTACAGCTCCCTGACAGGAAGTTTTAGCCAGGTGGGACTCAGGCTTTTCTCACAGGTGACAAGTGACAGGACGAGAGGAAATGGCCTCAGGTTGTGCCAGGGGAGGCTTAGATTGGATATCAGGGAAAATTCCCTCACCAAAAGGGTTGCCCAGCTTTGGCACAGGCTGCCCAGGGAGGGCATCTAAAAGTCATGTGTGACACCTGGGGACCTGCTTTAGTGGTGGCCTTGGCAGTGCTGGGTTAATGGTTGGACTTTGATTATGATTTTAGAGGGCTTTTCCAACCTAAACAATTCTATGAATCAGAAGTGAAATGTTCACTGGCCATCCCTACCCTCAGCTCCCCGTCCTCTCCAGCTCCAGGAATTCTTTCAAAGATAAGTAAAAAATAGCAGACCCAAATATTTATTTTTAGAGGCTATATACTGTAAAAGCTCTGACACTACGAGCCAAATCAGCTGAATTTCTAACCAAGCGTTCCTTCTTAAACATACTTGTCTCCAATAAATTGTTTCACAAGCAAACATTGTGAGTATAATAGCAAATAATGATGCCATTGAACAATGGGATCTTTTATACAGTCCAATATATTTGGCATGCAGCAAACATCTACTGGGAATTTATTCACTGAGGCTATGCTGGCAGCACATTACAAAGCAGCAGTCTTATTTTACTTGTGGCAAAAGTGCATTTGCATTGCAGTTACTAAATTATTCCATTGCTATGTGTGTCATTTTCGAAGATCTAGGAACAGTTTCATATTTTTTAATTTGTAAATTGCAGTAGAACATATAAATTATTATTTTACAGTTCTGGAGAGAACTTTTAGTTTCTCACCTTATACTAAATAAGCTCTAATTCCATCTCCCTCATTCCTTCATTTGGGTACAAAAACAGCAAGCAAAAATCTCTCTTTAATAGAAACCTTACACCATCTTCCAAAACTTATTACAGCTGCCTTCAGTATAAAATGAAACCTTAGAGAATGTTATTTAAAATGTTTTTTAGAAGTCAGTAGGCCTCATGTTTCATTTCTCCACATCAGGGTTTGATTTCCTTTGTGACCTTATTCTCTGCCCTTTAACAAACCAGAGAATGAGGCCTGAAACATTTTGGAAAAGTTCCTACTATGCCAACATCCACACACGAGATGTGTTTAGTTTATCCCAATAACCATCAATGATTTAATCTTTTATTGATGAATGTCAAGCATTTCCTCTACCAAAAAAGAGGAGGCAAATCAGAGGAGTAAAAGCAGAGTTCTCACCTCTTGGTCCCAAATTTCATTAAAAAAAATTAAAGTGTGTGCATATGGATGAATATATATGTATGGCTGTTTGTGAAATTTCTTCTCTAAAGGCAAATTGTTAAAAAGAAACTTTGGTTGCCCTCCCACCCATGATCAGTGTTCACCAACTCGTCCACTTTAGCAGAGGGGAGCAGTCCTGTGCCCACACAGGCTAACAGCACAGGAGGACAAAACCATCACCATGCAAATCCAGCAGGGCTGCATGGCAAACCCGGGGTCCAAAGAGCACACAAAATACACTCAGGATTGGGGAAAATAGCTACGAAGAAACTTCCATTAATTACCAATGGCCAAACTTAATTTTGCACAGCACATTTTCTTGGAAATACTCATTTCAGGATATTATCCAAAAAAATCCTGAGGCTATACTTCTCTGCAAACCCACACACATCTAAGGACTCTATTAAGCACAGGTACTGTCAAAGCCATATTCATAAATCTCACATCACTATTCAGCATTTAAAATACAAGCTGTACATTTGTAAGCAGATATCATCACTCAAACCACTAGCTGCACTAATATTAGATGGAAACAGCGTGCTCCTTTTTATTGAACACCAGCAAAGGAGTCAAAGCTGCCTCTAAAAAAATCTTAAAGGCTGGTGACAGTGATATTATCATTACCTAATAATTATAATCAGGATCATCACTAAAACACAGTGACCATATATATATATATATCTTGTTATTTAAACAATATTTTCATACAAAAACAAGCTGGCAACAAATCTTATAGCTCTGGAGCCTGATTTCTCTATTCCTCCTGTTCATTAATATTGAAGAACCACCTTGAGAAATAAATCTTTGGTGCCTGAACACTGAAATTTCAGTGTTACAACCTCGCTGCTGACACGATTTGTTGTAAAATCAAGGCAAAAACATATGCCATAATACAGAAAATCACCCCCAACATGCTTCATGCTGCATCCCACCCTAAGAGACAGACACCAGTTTAGATACAAAACCAACTTCATCCCTTTCTGAGGAACCAGTTATCTACAAAAGACAGAGTCAAAATGATTGCTCACGTGAGGAATATCAGATTCAAGGCCACAAGCACCTAAATTTTACACCACCATAAAAGTGCCCAGGGCTTGAGCATTTCTGCTCCCTTATCTGTGGACAAACAGAGTTGCTATCTGAAGGGATGACTGACAAAGAGACCTTGCCCAAAAGGCTTAGAGGAAACTGTCCTTTAGCCTGTTAATGTTAAAACTTCAAAATACCTCCCTCTGAGAGATAAAACTACAAAGAATCCAGGAAAGCTGGAAAATTCCAAGTTCCAAAAAAAATCTGGCACAATGGCAGGAGCTCCCCAGGAGGTTCCAAACACTGCAGGACCCCTAGAGATGGTGGGAGCCTGTCCTGCCACTGGAAATGATGCTGGAGCCTACACACTTCACAAGGAATCCTGAGAACTGGCTCTTTGAGGAATTTAAGCCCCTGAACAGAGGATTCCTACAAAAGGGTCTCATCTCTTCCTCATCTTTGGCTTTATTTCCTTTTTTTTTTTTTTTTTTTTTTTTTTTTATCTTTGCTGGACAGGGGAAAGGAGAGAGGGAGGAAAGTGATGCTCCAGTGAGGTGAAGATGCTGGGGTGGGGAGGTGGGTGAGTGGGTGATAGGGGCCAGACCCCAACTCTCAGAGCCAAGGGAGAGAAGAAGACACAAGCAGGATGGAGCAGCCATGGGGAGGGAGACAGGGCAGGAATTGCTGCCAGTGGAGAGGGACTGTGGTGAGAGAGTGGCACTGCTGCCACCAGGGAGCCTTGGCAGGGACAGCAGACAATAACCCCGGAAGGGGGGAGCTCCAGGACCCTCCTGGAGCCAAGTCTCCTTAGCAACCTGGCTGAGAAGAGCTCTGGGAATTGTCTCTCCAAGCCTCCTTGTCACCCCAGCACAGATAGTTCAGGACCTTTCACAGGAGCTAAAAGCCAGAACCAAAGCCCATTGAAGTCAGGGGGAAAACTCACATGGAATTCAATGGGCTTTGCAAAAGGCATCCGATTCATTGAGAAAAAAGAAAATGAAAACTACTCTTATTTTTCTGCTTTTGAATGTGCTTGTTTCCTCTCCTTGCAAATGTGTGATTCAAGTGTGGGCTAGAAAAAGAAAAGCTTAATAACAAATGCAAGACTAAGCATGAGTTCCGGGGACAATGGAGAGATCCTCAATTACGGGGGTGAAGAGAGGGAGAAAAAAATTACCTAATTTTTAGCTAGACACATTTCTCAGACCCTTTAATTGCAGTTTTGAAATGTTACTGACTTCTAAGGACTCATCTTGACGGCTGCCACTGAGCAGCTACAGAGGGATCCCTCAATTGATGCCTCTGAGCACCAGCTCTGCATCAACAGCCCTTGGTGGAGGTTCTGTGCTTCAGTCATCACTGAATGAGCAATGAAGAAGCTCCAGCTGTCACTGTATTGACTGGAAGCACAGACCTGCCATACCCTCTTCTTCCCTGGCCCTGGTCAGCACAGCACCCTCGGCTCTAGTTGATTATTTTGCCTGACTCCAAGCTTGGGAAATATTCAGCAGCAGCCTGGACCCTGTCTGGAGAAAACATTATCCACTCCCAACCACCTTCCTTCAGATGCTGCAGGATCTGTTACTTTGGGAGATGCTAATTATGCTGTAAATTATGGGTCTCAAAAGCATCCTACAGCATTTTAGACCAGACTGTAATCACAGCCTCTTGCACTGGCTTTGGCTTCACATTGTAAACTTGCAAGATTGACTCGCAAGCCTTAAAAAAATTCACCACAGCCTTTTCATGACACATTCCTACTCTGTGTTTGATCTTCACCAATGAGCAGCACTTCCCCACCATTTCCATGGAGCCACCTACCCAACCCAGGAGATCTCAGGAGGCTGCTGGGGTCTGGGAGCAGCACAGCTCTGTCCCTGAAAACAAATCACATCTGGGCATTTCCTTGGGAGACACTTTACAGATGGATGTAAAGCCACCTGACACAGCCCTTGTGCCACCAAGTGACCCACAGACCTCACAGAGTGAGATGCCAGCAGTGTCACCCCTCTCTGGGACACCCAGAGCCCTGTCCAGCAGTGTCACCCCTCTCTGGGACACCCAGAGCCCTGTCCAGCAGTGTCACCCTCTCTGGGACACTCAGACCCCTCTGCTCGTGCCCTCATCCAAACCATACCCATAAGATTACCAAAACATCTCCATCGAAGGGCAGTTCCAGGGTAACTTTTCAGTGACTTAACCACTGCCTGGAGCTGGCAGGAAGGTGAAACCTCTCAGGTGTAACTCCAGCTTCCCACACTGCACCCTATAACACCTCAAAGCTGAAACACGATTTCTTCTCAGAAGTGGCACCAGTGACCATTTCAGTCACAGTCTGAGGGAACAACTCCCTCCATCTGTGCAAGCCACTCTCTCTGTGCTCCTTTTTTGTCATCCCTCTTCAGACTGTACATGTAGCTACTATTATTGCTGGCTCTGATGCTGGTTTTGGTGATGTGGGTACCTGCTACAGGACTGGAGCATTTACTATAGCCAAGGGGCCAACCAGGGGTATCAGTGCCTGATCAGCATCTATTTGGGCTAAATGTCAGCCATTAAAAGAAAGATTATAAGATTATTAAACCCTTACTGTTCAGTGAGTTTCAGGTTTCTATCCTGTGCTAGCTGACTGCAAAGGAACCAGTTTGCAAGGAGAAACACAAGGATTGCCATCCTTCATGACAGATCCCACCTACACTCACTGCAAATCCAGCACTCAGAGGCTGGATTCATTCTTGTTCTCTGAATGAGAGAGCCTTTCTGAGATAAGTTTCAGGAACAACTCCAGCATGAGGAATTGCAACTTGGCTTTCTCTACAAATCCACCATTATTCAAGTTCCTACAAAGGTTCCCATTTGGAACTGCAGTTGCACCCCACACCCCAGGGTGGAGAGGTGTACAAGGGGTCCAACCAAAGAGATGCCAGCCCCCAGATGCCAGGAGGAATTTCCTCCTCCAAGGCAGCTCTCTACACATGGGCCAAGCCAAACCTTCACTGCCTCTCCCCAGCACAAATCCATTGCTTAGGGGACCTGTGCTCTCTGAAATCCTGGAAGCAGAACACTCCTAACCCCACTGTTTGCTCCCTGGCATGGAGGAGGAAGGCTGAGCTGGCTGCTCTTTCAGAAGATCAGAAAGCACCAAGCAGGTGCAGGCAGAACACCTCCACTAATGAATGTCACGTGCCAGATGTCCCTGAGCCAGGAGCTGAGCAGCTCCACCAGCTGCACGTCAGTCTGGCTTTCTCTCTGCACAAGATGAAGCTCTGCATGTTGTTCATGGCCAATTCAGAAGTGCTGCTGAACTGTCATGTTCTGTTTAAACAGACATACATACACACAGACCCCTCCAATCATCACTGCCTGGGTAATTTACACGTGCCAAGGTAGAGCCCACAGCAAGTTAGGAATGATGCTCTCTTCCCAAATTCTGCAAAAATCACGAGATGCTTGAAGGCTGGAAGGATTAACATCACTGTCATAAGCCAGTAAGAGATAAAGACCATCCCTGGCAAGAACTCTTGATAAAGAACAGGAGCCTCTCATGCAGACTTGCAGAACAGCTTATGGACCAGACCAGCATTACCAGTGCTGATGATATCACACCTTACAAATTTTGGCATCTTTTAACCAGTAGGCATTAGCCAAGAAATGGTTCATGCTGCTCCATGTTCCAGTTCAGCATTTCTCCATGTGCAGCATTTCCTACTGGCCCAACACTCCTTGAAGAAATCATTTTGGTGGCCAAAGCTCCAAAGGGGAATTGCTGCAGCTGGAGCTCCAGTGAACTTGGCACAGGGACCTGGGGCCAACCTCCATCACCATTATCTAAGCTCCCTTTGTCCTTTGATTTAGGAGCCTTTTACACAAATTTGAGGCACTTCTTGCTGCTGTTGTGTCTCTCACTCCATCCTTGCCAACAACTGGGTCTCACCACCCAGCCCTGCTCTGGTTTTTGGGCAGTACCAGCAGTCAGCACAGAGCAGGCAGCAGGGAACCAGACTCCACATATCCCTGCTATCACTGAATACTTTCACAAGAAGTTAAACATTTGAACACTATTAAAGAATTTTAATGCTAAAGATTAAAGTTCTGTCACATATATCAAAGCAGACCCATTTATTACCCATAGCAAAGCCTCTGCCACTCCATCCAACATCCTTGAGACACTCAAGCCCTTCTACTCACCCAAGGCCAGCCAAGTAAGAGGCAGTGCCTTTTAAAAATCTTTACAGAAGTTAAGCAGGTGTATTCAAACTCTTTGTCCTTGGCTTCACCACCTTCACCTCTAATTTTAAGTAATTTTTAATGGCACTGTTTCCCAAGCAGGCAAAGCTCCTGCTGATGTTATCCCATCTGTCTCCTTGGATAACTCTACAGCAGAGCTTCAGCTCTCTGTCCTATCTGCATTTTAGCTAAAAATCCATCTCTGCACACCTTTACAGCAGAAGTGCATCTGCACACCTCTTCCTCACAGGGCAGCAAGACAGGGAAAAGACAGCAAGCAAGAGTGACCTATTTGGCTTGATAACAGAGCCCATTGATGTCAATGAAAACAGTACAAAAAAAATTAAAAAATCATAATCGGAACTAGTTAAAAGCTGTCCTTTCAAATCACACATATATCTGAGGGTTAAAAGAGACAGGAACATCCAGCAAGCCTGAGGCTAAGGCAGGAAACATGAATGCTCTTGTTTTAAAACATGAAATTATCAACAGGGTTTTAAGACCAGTTTGTCCTTAAAAGCAAAGCTCTATTGTCAGGCTGACAGCGTGGGTTTCATCGGCCCCAAGGAGCAGAAAAAGTCCTAGCAGCAAGAGTTGTACAACACTAAACTTGGAGCTCCCTTGCAGGGTCCCTCACCCAGTGCATGCATAAGCAAATGTTTCATACATGTCTGAACAAAGGGTGGAGAGGCCTTATTTTAGTGTGAAAAAATTATGGGAAACAGAACAATGAGAGGCTACAATTTTCATTGATATTCTTTTCAGTATATCCTAAAAGAAAAAGGCTACAAGAGAATATGAAAAACAGCTTGTGACTTCTCACAGACAAGTGGTAAAATTTTATTGTTCTGGCTGTTCCCAGAGACTGCATTAATTTTTACACCCAGAGATATCATCCTTTGTGCTGTGCACAGCTCCCAGCACTCAGCTGCTGTATAATAACCAGAGACAATGCTGGGTCCAGCATCACTGGAATGGGCTCTGCCAAAGGTTTACTGCATGCCTGGCAAACAGCATCTCTCCCACAGGGATGATGTCCTCTCCCAGCTGCAGTGGCTTTAACTCACCAGTGCACCCAGTGATGCCATAAAGCACACGGGGGGAGTTTTTATTTCTGCTGGTATTGTGACCCAACTACATATTTCTCATCAGCCAAATTTCCTTTCCTGAAAACAGCTCTGCCTTTAAAGTAAAATGGAAAAGATTATGTAAAGCTTTAAAAGCACTCCTTACATTTGTACATTCTCCCCCCTTTTTCTTACACAGCACACTTGCTCTATTGAGCAATGCAGGTGTGAAATTATTGGAGGCACTGTGGAATTCACCCTTCCCCAGCTCCCTGCCAGACACAGCCAGCCAGCAGCTGACTGACCACACTGACTGTGCAGGTCTCAGGGCAGAAAAGAAGCTCCAGCACCCAGAATTTCAGTGCTGGCCAGTCCTGGCTCAGCCTCATGACATGTCTGTGTCAGCCTTTTGGGCTTGCCTTCCCTGGTGATGAAGTTTGGGGACAACTTCAGCCATCAGTTTCCCTCCATCAGCACCACATTCCCTTCTGCAACACACAACCCACTCTGCTGAAAGCTGGACCAGATGCTGAAGAAGACTGCTCAAGGAAAGACCCTGAGTATACATATTTGTCATTTTATTTCCAGTAATTTGGGTAAATCCAAGTAAATGTCACAAGATGCAGCAGCCTGGTCATGCTTGGACACAGAGTTGGTGCTCCAGAACTACGAAGCTGATTTGTTAAATTTCTACAGCTCTTGTCCTGGTTCTGGCTGGGGCAGGTAATTTTGTTCCTAGCACTGGTGCAGTGCCCTGTCTGGATTAAGGACGTGAATAATGTTGAGAACTCACTGATGGTTTGGTTGTTGCTGTGCAGCTCTCACACTCAGTCAAGGACCTGTCAGCTCCTTGTGCTGCCCTGCCAGGGGGATACTGAGGGGTACAAGGACGTGGGGAGGGACACAGCCAGGACAGCTGACCAAAGAGATATTCCAGACCAAATATACTCAGTGTATAAATTGTGGGGAAAGCTGTCCAGGAGCCACTCAGGAACTGGCTGAGCACCAGTCAGTCAGTGGTGAGCAACTGTTTTTCATTTGCATCACTTGATTTTCTTGAGTTTTATTTCTCTCTCTTTTCCTTATTTTCTTTTTCATTATTACCATGATATTTAAATTATTAAACTGTTCTTATCTCAACCCACAAGTCCTCAGTTCTGCCCCTTCTGACTCTCTCCCCCATCCTACAGTGAAGAGTAAGCAAGAGCTGTGTGTGGGCTTGGTTGCCTGTTGGGGATTATCCACACCATTCCTACATCCCCATTTTCCTGCCTTTCAGCATAAATGGACAATTTCCTAGGAAGCAGAAACAGGAGCACCACCAACAACCTCTGGCTGAGCAGCAGGTGCCAGAGCTGCTTTCTGAGAAAATGTCACTGAAAAGCAGTTGGGGCAATAAAACCCATTTGCTGAAATTGTCACTGAAATATAGACATAGGTATGGTCACAAACACCCGAGGTGCACAAATATCAAAGGAAAGCAGCTGCTGCAATGAAATGATGGTGCTCAGTAATGCACATAATCCAACTGAATAGCAGAAACAGTGCTGCAGGTATGAACAATAATGAATGCATGGAGATTCACTTATTAATGCAGAATACACAAAACAACTGATGCTTTGATCACCTTATTTATGATGGTGATTAAAACCCCCTAAAAGTACATGTAATCTTAAACTTTTATAAACATCTTGTAAAAATGATAAATTACTTTATTCCTACTAATACACTGTCATGTTGGGTTCTTCCCTTTGCTAAAGTTCTGGCAGTATCAGTATTTTACTTTCATAAAAAGTCAAAAAAATGTCAACATATTCATGCTACCTTTCAAAGAGCAATCTGAAAAAAAATGAACTCAGTATGTTAAATTGACAGAGCAGTTCAATATTCGACAGTGTTTACCAAACTCTGATTTTTAATGTGCCTTTTTATGTTTAAATGGAATAACAGCTGTGGAAGCTGCACCACGGGAACGGTAGCAATCCAAAGATGACATAATGGCATAAAACCCCTCAAAAGCTGTAAATCACAGCCACCTCTGCATGTCAGCTCACACAGTGGTCTGCAGAGCACAGAGAGGACAGGAGACCAACACTAAGGCTCTAAGTGTGACCTTTTTCTTTATTAGACACAAAATTTTACATTTTACTATTTGTCCATGCTTTTCTACTGCCAAATTCCTCACCCTCTTACCTTTCACACCCTGATAAAACCCTTAATTTTTTTTTCCTCCTTGATTGTAAACCTTGTGTTTGTCTTTAATACATCATCATCCAACCTGTACCACAGTTAATTTACAACTTTTCTGTATTTATAATCTTTTTTTTTTTTTTTTAGGTTGGTTTTTTTTGTATTTTTAAGACATAGTTTTACCAATTTGCTGCCAATTACACTGCCATTTTTTCACTAATAAAGCTGTGAGAAAAGCCTGGATCAGGTCAGAAAGCTCCTCTTATTAGGCACAGATATGGCTTTTGGCACATGCCAATTGCACATTAACAAGGCAACAGTCTTGTGTTTGCATCTTCAGACAACTCCTGCAAATTCCTACTTGCACTTCCACAAGTAGGATACAGCACAAATTAGAAGGCATGATTAAAAATTATAATAACAGAGCTGAAACAATATCCTGTTCATCACTCATCAAAAGAAAGAGAAATAACTGCCTTGGGGCTGTAATAAGACAGAAAGTGGGACAGGGAGACCAGTCCTCCCCAGCAGACTCTGCAGGAAGCATTCCAAACATGACAAATTCACTGCTCACCCAGCAGATGAAGTAATGACACCAGTATTTGTCCATAAAATGTAATTTAGCCAGAACTACTCCAATGAAATCAGAAGCTTTAATGCTATAAAACTACAGGGTTGGAATATTTTTACCTTATTAAGGAAGGGGGTGGGGGGGAAACCCATAAGCTTTCATTTTCCCTGAGCTGAGCCATCACAGTGTGGGCTTTGTTTTCAGGAGCAAACCACACAGCCCCCAGCACTAAACAATTTGAGTAATTCCTCCTGAGATGCACACACCTTGCCAGGAGCCTGGTGCCAGGTGTAAAGTCCACACTCTGGGCTTATCAGCACATTAAATAAAAGCATCTTCCCTCTCAGGTACCTGAGGGCAGGCATCAGGCTGGATTCCTTCTGTCCCTGCCTCATCTTGTCCCACGCCGCCGGGTGAAGACATCAAGCCAAAGCTTGTCCTTGTAAAGAGCCACTCAACAACCACCAGAACATCTGCCAGAAATGCAAGTTCAGGCTTGGTTGGAATACCTGCCCTTAACTCCTGCCAGACATTAATGATGCAACACCCAAGGCATGTTATTGAGTTGGTGTCAGTTCCTTTCTCGTACGTAACCCGAATCCTAAAAACAATTCTTTGGAAATTAAGGGAAGAACTATACTCGAGTAAAACTAATTCTGAACTTTATTTCAACAAGCTTGAGCAAAAAGCAAACAACAATCCATGTGATTTTATGAATTCGGGAATGACAAAATGGAAACATGTCCTAAAAAAAAAAATATAATATGTGCTCATGCCATGTTCACAGCTAGAGACTGTGAGAGCACATGAAAGCCCAAAAATAAAACTTGAACAGAAACAAAAGAAGAAGTTTTTCCTTCTGTCTGAACGAAGGGAAACATAAACAGTGAAGCACCAATAGCAAAATATCCATTCCATTTAATAAGATTTTTAACAACGTGTCGTAAAAAAACAAGAATAAGATTTATCCTATAGCACTCTAAACCCACCAAGAGCTCAGAATAAAAGTGTTTTTCTGCACAGCCATCAGTAAAATCACTCATACATGGGATTTCTGAGGCACAAGCTTTAAACTGAAAGTCATTTAAAATGCTTTCTGGATGAGAAGTTACTCTTACACTGGTTTTATATGAAAATATGAATTACTGCTAAGGGACAGCTGCGTGGTGCTCTGCCACCCCTGGAGCTCACTCCTCAGCAAAGAGAGCCAAAAATATGGCTATTAGGCAAATTAGGAACTGTTTAAAGTACTGCTAACCTGGCTGCAAAAGGGCTTCTTTTGAAAAAGAAAATATATTTGCAACATATTCATTTTTATAGCAAACAGCAGGGTCGTCATATATTCTTGTAGAGGTGTTGTGCTATGGCAGCTGTTTATAAATCCCAGTAAATGAGGTAACGTGGCAAACTTCACCTGAAACCAAACCATCTTTTGTCTCCCTGGATAGCAACATTAAATAGGGCAGAAATGGCTACCTGGACCAGGACTGCTCAAAGAGTAACCTTTTTTTTTTTCTTCTGCCGTTAAAACCCAAATTCAATTAGTTCCTCCATGCTCAAACAGAACTGCCACTGCTGAAATTGTACTGCAGCAATAATTGCCATCCAAGAGTGATCTAATTATATACAAGTCTCAGTGGCTGCATTCCCACGTTGCTCCCCACAACCTGGATTCACCACAATAAGTGAAAACCACATCGTTTTCATTCCTTCTCCCTGAAGACTGCACGACTTTATATACGTGTAATGAGAATGGAGTTAGTCTATTAGTAAGCTTACCATAAAAACTCAAGTTTCTACCTACTGTTAAATACAAAGGAGGAGAAAAGGCACTTCAGCTGCATGTAAAAAACCAGCTGATGGGCTAAACTATACAAGGGAAAGAACATTCTCTTAATTAAGGTACTGGATTAGGATTCAAAGACCAGCTTTGCTTCTTGGCTCTGTCACCAGCTTCCTGTGTGACCCAGGGCAAGAAACTTCATCACTCCACAGCTCGGGTTTTCATCTCTAAAATGGACAGTGACATTTCCCTCTCCTGGCCTTGCTGTATTTCTGTTGTTAAGCAATTACTGTGTGCTGGCATGTTGCCCTGTACAATAAGTATCAAATATTAATTGAAGCCTCTGGGTACTACTCCAATAAAAAGCTAAAATGGACTCTTCTCCCTTTCAGAGCATCCTGATGAAGTTTTGTATCACCACCATTTGCCACTCCTGCAACCTAACACATTTGAGTCCTGAGCAAAGCCCTGCTTCAATCCCCACTTGGAAATGGAAAAAGGAGGAAAAGGCCATTGACTGGGGTATCCCAAACATTCAGAGAATAACTTTGTCCAGCACAGAACATCCTGGCCAACTTGAATGGGCCATTCCCTGCTAACACAGTCACTGTGCACAAGTATCCTGTGCAACAGGGAGGCTGCCAATGACTTGCTGCTTTCTTTTTCTTCCCTATTTTCTACTCCCATTGTAAAAAAAAAAAATCACTGCAAGGGTTTTGCCAGGTCTGTAAATTTGAACAAGACCATCTGAGCTGACTCTTAAGAGTTCTTGCAAGTAATTACAAGGTAAAAATGAGAATACTTCACACCTACATTCTGACTGAAAACTTCTCAGCCCTGCTGGCTCCAGGCTTTTAATTGTCAAAAGAGTTCAAGGTTTGGAAAGTTATTGGCATATTCCTAACTAGCATTGTGTCACTCTTTGGCACGATTTTTGCTGGGATACCTCCCAACTCTGTGACATAATCAGAGGGTTCTCTACATTACACCATATAGTCAGATGCTCATGTTAGTGTAATATGTTACCATGTTTAATACCATTTGCTATTACTTACACTTAATCAGCTCTGGAACCAGTTAAACCATATAGGAAAAGTAATTTCAGAGGCTTTCAACTGACAGTTTTCTACACAGGACCTGACCTAAAATTACGACCTGAAGTTTGTAAGATGCAGCCTACGTATGCAACTGCCTCTAAACAAACATCCATAACTCTCCACAACCCTGTGGGAACTAAAAATTCATATGAAAACAGAAAAAAGGGCATAAAGTGAACTCTGTAGAACTGTCTCAACTAGAAAAACTGTCAGAGTTTCCCCTTCTGGCCAGCCTTAATTTACTGCTTCAGCAATTTTACGCTCCACAATTACTGCAAGCCTCCAGCCACACAGGAATGGCTGAGTACTCCAACATCAAACCCCCTTTAGGTTAAAATCCCAACCTCTTGAGAGATTCACACTAAACTCAACCCAAGGTGCACATTCCCATGCACAGGTTTTCAAAAAGATTCACAATTATACCCTTGAACACATCAAATGAAATTTAAAAAGGGTGGTAAAATTACTAAGTATGCAGGACTCCAAAATGTAGGTTGTGACTTGCAAAAGTAATTTTTGGACTTCTGGTTTCATTTCTTACAGGACACAAGCAGGGTCCTCTGGATGCCATCAGCTGGGTACCCAGCACCCCAAAACCTCTCATCACCTTTGAAAACCTCATTATTTACTTTCCTGCCTCTCTATAGGAAAGGACTAGACATTTAAATAAATGACATAATCCTTACTACCATTCCATTCATTCATGCAGGTCACTATAATTTACTGCCAGGAAAAATAAACTTCTGCAAAATATTCCTCAATGCAAGACATTCAAAAGGCTCAAAGCAGGAGAGGAGGTGAGAGGGCTTCTGACAAATATTTGCTCAAGTGACCACATCATCCATGAACACATTTGCTAGGGAAAAAAAAATGGGTGAAGAAATTTATGGTCAACACGAAACACGCCAGGCTGGGACAGGAAAACCAAGAGGGGGTAGAGAAGGGGAATTTTCAACCAGTTTCATTTCAGCAAGGAAAGGTTGTGAGTCAGGCCTAGAGCCTGGCAAGCCCCTGCAGGCAGGCTGAGCCCTGGCTGAGGTGGCCAGCAGAGAACCACACCATGCAGAACACAGATTACTACAGCCACTGACAAACCATGGCTGCTGCACCCTCCATGAACTCTGCTTAAACAAGTGTTCAAACAAAAATGGCTTTGCCAGCTCACCTCAACCATACCCAGAGCTCACTCTGTGACAAAATATTGCCAAGGCTATGAAAATCCTCAGTGTCTTCAGTGCTGACTGCCCAAATTCCAGTACAGGTGAGCTGGGTGTTTATGGGCTCTGAAGACTTACAAGTACGAGGGCTGGTGGTGGGGCTTTAGTCTGATGGCATCCTCATCACAAAGTGATCCTTCTCCTCTGCTCCACAAAGGCTCTCCCTGGCACTTTCACTGGGAATATTTTCCTTTCGTGCTGCCAAAAAAGCTGGCACTTGTTTTCTATTGGATTTGGGTGATTCCACAGATTTAGGTGGTCTCAGCCAAAACAAGGCACTACTTTTAAAGACCACCCCAAACAATGCAAGGGATATATTTTTACTCATTTCAAGCCAATCAAGAACTAGGGAAATTAACATTTTGTCACCATTTAAGCCATACAAGCCCACGCTTACGGTAAGGTATTCCACCAAGAATCTATGGAGTTGGGCTGTCTGTCACTAGCCAAAAATAGCATACAATAATCAAATTAATTTTTGCTTTCAATAGTGATTGAGCAAAAGTTCTATTCACAGAGCTCATAATGCTCAGATCACCTCACAAAGCTGGAGAGAGCTAAGCTCATTCAAGACATACTTCAGAAACCATGGCTCAGAACCCTAAAGGTCCTGTTAGAAAAGCCACACTGGTTATTTTGGACAGCAATGCCTTAGAGACAATAAAATTGCTCACACCCATCCAGGCTAATCAGCAAGACTAGAAGTGAACAGAAATTATTCCTGAGATTTCAAGCTCTAATTTAGCTAACCACTTAAATAAATATCTGTAAGCCTTATTAAAGTCAACAGGATTTAGGTATTAATAAGGTAACATTATTAAGCCTGTGTTTAATAGTCCTGTGCAATCACAGCTTTGCTACTACTTAAAAATTCACACAGCTGTTTAGAATTTGTCCTCAGGTAAAACACTTCAGAATTTTTATCATCTGTGTTTTGGAGACTGCTCAGAGCCCACCCAACAGGCTCCAGTCAGATTTCTGTTAGACTGCTGTGAATGCAAACTGCCTTTCCTGAAGCTTCAGATCTGCTGTAGCTACAAAGTCAATATATAGCTTTGCATTAAAAAAAATTTAAAAATCATTTCAGCTATAATAACAGGACTCTAAAGGATTGCTTGACAGTTTTCATAACTGCAGTTATTAAAGTCTGTGTTAGTACAATTGTACAAGTAATAATTAAATTGTAATACTAATGATTAAATTGCATCACCATTTATTATTTGGTCGTCATGGCAAACTTGTGGGTGGATATTGCACATGGATATTACACTTTTTGCCAAGGCAGGGATAGATTAATCCTACAGGCACGAGTGAGACAGATGAATATATAAAGTTATAAAGCAATTGGCTGTGCAGTGAAATCTTATCTTTAGAGCAGTGTGAAATCATCTCCAAAATAACCGTGGAGTGCATCAGCCCAGTTCTAAATGCTTTAATAGAGAAAGTCATTAGTGAAAAGCGTTGTGCTGCCCCTGGCAGCTCCACTTACCAACCACGTCGAGGTGGTAGGTGTGGTTGATGGACCCGTACTGGTTCTCCACTATGCACGTGTAGTTCCCTTTGTCCGACGGCACCACGCTCTCCATGATGAGGCTCCAGTGCTGGTTACGGACCTGGGGGATGGAATCAGAGACCTTGGGATCTTCTCCAGCAGAGTTTTACCCTCCCCCGTTCCAAAAGAACTGTTCCCTGAATAATTAACCTTGTGTAATCCACAGCTGAAAGACTCTTCTGTGCTCGTTTGACAGTTCTGGACACTGAAATGATTTATGCTCGATCCAGGACAGTGCAGCAGTGAAAGCTTTCACACCTTCTGCTATAAATTGACTTGACCCCTGCTCCAAGCACTGTGTCAGTGCACACTCAGTCCTCCCAGGCTGACCAGGACAGCACCAATTAGCAGAAGGTGTCTTACTGGACTTTACCTTTCAATGCACTCTAAAGTGAATGCACCCCCTCAGGATATTCCCCATCTGTGTCCAAACAGCCACCTGGTAATAACTACCCATCAGCAACACAGCATCCCCTAACGTCCAAGTCTCCATCCCTCCTAAAAGCTCAATTACACAGCTTGTGTTTTAGAGAAACTGAGGGGTGATGTTTGGGATTCCTCCCCCAGACCTCCTGCTGCTCTGGAGCTCCACAAGAAAGAAATGAATCCTAGAATCATGCTGCCTCGTGAAAAATGCTTGAAAAAAATCCTCATGGAAACAGAGCTTAAGGATATACATTTATCTCACAGAATCCCTCTCAGACAGAATTTATTAAAGGTACTGATTCTGTTCCCATTTGAACTGCAAAGGAGCACTGGCACTGGTCTCACAGAAAATAGGATCCAGCCCAGTGCTGGAAGGATACAGAGCCATCCGGTACATACATACATTTCCTGCATCAGAAGTTGGCTCCCAAAATGACCTTTTGCTGGCTATGGACTAATTCCTTGTTTCAGCATTACATTTTTGACAAAGTGCTCAGAAAGCTTAACATTCTCTGTAGCTGCAACGTACAATTCTTCAACTGCAAAGTACATATTTCAGCAAATGGAATAAAACACAATCTGGTACAGTCATTTTAATCAGCCAAATGGAAAGCAGTAATTCAGTGCTGTACACCAGAAAAATTTATGGACCATTCAGTGACGCTTCCAGTAACCATACATTCTTAAAACACCATTACAACTATAGCTATGAAATTCTGCATCGTGCCTGACTATTTTGTAGGTCCTTATCCAGCAGGAAAAGCTGCACAGGGCCACATCCCAGTGCCAAGAGCACTTGCTGGAGGTAAGAATGCCTTCAGTTTGAAACTTGGAAGAGAAGTTCTCTCTATAGGCAGCTCCTGGCTTTCCCAGCTCCCTCAGCTAGCAATTATCTCAATAGCTGTATATGTCTATTATTGCTCAGTTGTGGACTAATAATATTAACTAATGACTGGCCATGTGGGCTTTGAAGAGCACAGAAAAGTATGGGCAAGACTCCAGCAGCAGGAGAGAGAAAAGAAGATGCTATGCTAACACCAGAGAAATGTTAAAGTCTGATGGCAACCTCATCACAAAGTGACCTTTCTCCTCCTCTGCTTTGACACGGCCTCAAAATCTCCAGCCCTAACTTAACACTTCTCTCCTCAGGCCCTCGTGTTGATGGTCAAACAATTATATTGATTCCATCAAAATGATATCTTGATTTTGCCTTGCACTGTGAAGAGCTAAGGAATAAGTTTATGGAACCAGAAAGAATTTATCAGTGTTATTTTAACATCTCATTGTTCTGCTAAGCAACTCTGAAAGTCAAAGTTTGGGTCAGGAAGAACTGCTGCCATAAACTGCTGGTAAATAACAAATACAACAGCTACATATTCTGAGTATTTTACTTCTTTGTGATTTATTTTGAAGGGCACTTGGTCAAAGTGACCTGAACTTTCTGCCATTACAAGTTAAAACACACTTCTCGGAATCAGAGCAAGAGTTTTTAACCAATCTGATGTAAAACAGGAAGAACAGATCATAGTTCCACAAAAGTTAAAACAAACAAAAATTGTAAACAAGCTGCAGGTAATTGACAGAAAAACACAAGAAATTGTTTATGTTCAATAAGAAAACATAACTAACTTAGAGCCACAAGTGGATATACTGGATGGCACTATGAAAAAGTATTTGTGCAATTTCCCTTCTTGTAACAGAGATAATATCTTTATAACAAAACAACAGCTTAAGCCACTTTGGTTTAAGCTAAACAACTGTTGTAGAGGTCCAAAGCAGTTATGACACATTGTCAGACAAGTAGATTTATGTCAGGGATCTGGATCCAATGAGATTTTTGGCTTAGTGCTTTGTGGCTACAAATGCAGAATTGCAAAGTCCAGGAAAAACCCCCTTTGCTGGGGATGAGCAGCCTCTTGTCTCACTGAAGAATTCCAAATTCAACATTTCATTCTCAGACATGCAGCAGTCCAGCCACATCCCTGAACCCACACGGCCTGAAACACAGGCTTTGGTAATGTGGCTTTTTAAAGTGAAATGCCACTTAGTCCAGGTTTTTTCCTGACTAGTTATGGACACTTCTAGCGAATTACTGACAGATTTTTTTTGGGGGGGGAGATCTCTCCATCAAGTTTTTAACCATTCTTCCTAACAATCTCTCCAAAAGATTCGACTTTTAAACTAAATTATCAATATCAAATGCATACAAACTGCACCTTTAAGTTATAGCTTGGAGGTGGGAAAAAAAACTGAAATCAAAATGCCAAGAGAAATACTGGTCAGAGAACTGGGAAAGAGCAAAGAATTTTTCATAGGAACTTTTTGTTTTGGAGTATCCCCTAAAGAACAGTGGACAGTTCTGTTCAGTCTTAAAATGTGTCTTCACTGAGGGAATAATGTAATGAAAAGCTGCCACTTAGCTAAAATGGATCAATTTTAAAGTAATTTCAAATGAAAGAAGGATTAGAAACCAAAAATACAACTCTCCACAAAATCAGCACAGTTCAGAGAGCAGTGCAGTGGTACTGCTCAGTCAGAGAGAACAAGTACAGAACACCCCTGGCAAAGGCCACAGCTTGTGCAGTTGTTCCTATAATCAGGTATTTTCTTACTCTGTATTTACTTGGTTGAATTTAAATGTGTTTAAGACAACTGCAGTGATGAAGCTTATCCAAATGCATAGGTGAAAACACACACGTGTTAAACAGTAACAGCTGATAGAAGTGCATTTGCTTTCTGGGTGGTGCACAGGAAAGAAAAGGCTCCTGTGGTCTCAGGGAGGATTTAGATTATCAACTCAAAGAAAACACAAAATGCCTCTAAAGGCACAAACAAGTGCTAACATCACTTCAGAAAATCAGAGTAAAAAGGATTTAGATATTCAATAACCGATCCTGTTCTCTTTATTTTAAGGAGGTTGGGTATATCTTGAAAGATATAAAAGGATCAATTTTGAAATTCACCACCCAGAATTAGTCACAGTGCAGGAATTCCACCCTGGAAGCTATCTTGGCCAGCACATACACCCTCCTGCTAGCCTGCCTGAGTGCAAATTGACTCAAGACATTCCCCAGTCCGAGGGACAAAGTGCTACAGGCCACTATCTGATTTTGATAAAAACAATACACCAAGGGATTTCTCAGCTCTTAGCAGGAAAGAGGTGGCTGAAGGATTACTGGGAAGTTTCATGTTTTCTTTCCCTCCCTTAAGGCTTCTAGGGATGATTGTCTCTCCCATCAGATATGGCCAGGTTTTGTTCCAGCTATTCTATCCCAAAGTATTCAATTATCTCCAGCAAGAATATCTCTGCCTTGCAGAGAGCAATATCCACATTCAAGACAATTCTGCAAGATGTATCATGAGCTGCTGTGATACCTGGTTGAACACAGACCAACACTGATAGACTCACTGCTTCCTGAGGACTCCTTCATTTAAAGTTCATTGTAATAGTGGTGTCAAGAAAATATTATTCTCTCTCTATCCAGTAAAATTTTGCCTGTGCCCACAGTGACTTCATCCTGTCCCTCTAAGAAGATGAGGACACGGGGTCCAAAAACTCTGGAGTCCTCACTCTTTAACACCCATTCACTGGGAACAAGCTTCCATCTTCAAAGATTATTATTCCAAATTCTAGAATATAGAATATACATAGATTTGGTTGATTTGACAATGGTAAATAAATACCATTCCTAGGTAAATACCTAGGAAATTGCATACATTTAATACATATGAGAAAAGTTTAATTTATGCCACCTAATGGGAACAACTCAACGATCTCACCCAGCTCCCTAGCACAGACTAGCAGTGCCAGCACAGAGCCCCAGACGAGCTGATTTACCCCACCAAAGATCCCCCTCCCAAAGCAGACACCAGGTATCTCCATCCTGCCTCTCTAGACACACATTTTCCTTCATGGTCTTCAAGAGTGATATCTTCATTTCCCCTTCCTCAGATGCAAAGTGTTCAAAATAACAGCCTGGTTACTACCAGAACAGTTACTATTATTTTCCAAGACAGGATTAGTTTGGTTGGTTTTTTTTTCCTTAACTGGCGCTTTTTTTGTTTTTAAAAAAGCACTGAGAAGGGCAAAAATCACTGAATTGGAGCCAGTTCGTTAACACTCCACAGCCTTATGAAAGGCAGAAGGTGTTGCCAGGTGTACACTCATAAGCAACAGAAATTTATGGTGTAAGCAAACATAGATGGAAAAGTCTACTTAGATAATTAGTGCTCATGTGGGGAGACTTTCTGGGCTCTGCTCTCTGCTAACACAAATGTTGGAAAAATTGACACTTTCTACAGTAAATCCAGCTAGAGAGGGAAGGAAGGAGACTGAGGCTTGTCCTCCTCTGCACTGGAAAACAGATTTTTTGCACCAAGCAGGACCCGAATTGACAACTCACAAAGCAATGGCTCGACCAAGGCAGCCCCCCAAAAACACTGCAGCCATGGGGGCAAGGCATTGGTGCAGGACTGGGGGGCAGCCTCAGGACTCAGAATTGAGCTCTGTCTAGCAAAGGCAGCCCAACTTGTGTCTAAAAACCACTGCAAACTGCTTGGAGCAGCTCAGCACAAGCTCCAGGCTGGGGATCCCAACCCAACACGAGGTGACTGCTCAGAAACTGCTCCTCTTTGGGGAGGAGCTGTGGAGGTGTCGGGGACGTGAGGAATCTGCTGGGAGAAGACCCACACAAGAGGTGAAGGGAAGTCAGAAATGGCAATGCTTGAACAGCAATTTGCCATCAAAGTCACGCATTCCCAGTTCCTTGGAGGACAGGGATCAGATGACCGAATCCTGACTCCTGACCTGACCCAGGCAGATACCACGAGGTTAAAGGTCCATGCACTAACACACAGGGCGAGCTGGCCTCCCTAAAACTCTCTCTTAATCAGTAACCACCAACTCAGAATAAGACATCTAATCTGAAGCTATTTAAAATTCAAACAAACCCTTCCAAGTAATTGCTCTTACTTTCCCTCAAATTCTTCTTCCCATTTCAGTTTCACAGGCCATAAACTCTATAGAAAATAATAACTTTTGACTTCCAAGGCTTCCTTTATTAAACTGCCTTACACTCACCAAAGCGGATGGTTGTGTTTTTAACAATGCAGCCAAAAATGAAGAGAGCAAAACAGTCTTAATCTGCTTTGCTAAGTCAGTCTTTAGTTTTCCAAATACATCTCTATAAATAATCCTTAGCTGCACTGCTAGGCTAGAAGCTTGAGTTTCAGAAAAAAAAAATAAATATAGAATTAGTGCTCACTAACCGCCAAAGAAACCACCCACCCTTCCCCAGAAGAAAACAACCACCTCTTTTTGCTTCCACGTTTGATCCACGGCCATTAAAAGATTTTCTGTTGACTTCAGCAAGTTCTCGGTGGGTTTTGATTTTTTTGAGGGGGAGGAGGGCTGCCTTTGGGTTGTTTGGTTGGCTTTTTTTTTTTTTTTTCTTCCCCCTACAGCTTTGTCAAAGGAGACAAACTACAAAATGCCACGGTGAGCCCTTACCTTGTAGCCTCCAATGCGATGCTCCTGCTTGAACTCCTTCCCGTTTTTGAGCCAGCGCATGGTGGGCGTTGGGTTCCCCATGGCCGGGCAGCGGAACTTGACGGTGTTGGCGGCCGGCACGGCGTGGAGCCTCTTCTCCATTTTGTCCGTGTGCGTCCAGTAAGGAGCCCCTGTGCCAAAGGGACACATCCAGAAACATCAGCACGTGGAAACTGAGCTTCCCCCTCCAGCCCCTTCCACGGTCTTGGAAATTGAGCTTCCCCTCCAGCCCCTTCCAGGGCACAAAGAGCCGCGCGAACCCGTTTTCTGCACAGTTCAATAAAAGTACACGACTGGAGATTGTGCACTGCAAGTGTCAGGCAGGGTTTTGCAAACAGCTCAGTCTGCTGCTCTGGGTATTTCATTTGTGACAAAATTCCAATAATTAACCACAGACAGCCTTTGTTTTGCGTACATCAAGTAAGATAGAGACAGGGTTTTTTCATTGGATACTTTTGACCTCGTTTAGTCACTGTGATGGTTCAAACTCAGAATTTTTGGCCCTCAGCTCAGAAGCCAGACAGACCAAGACAGGAGACACTTGGAAGCATCAGCCTTACCCTTTCCCCTTCTGTGAGAAGGGGGATAAAAACACCCACCTGTCTGACAGCACGCTAAAGCCTGCAGTGTGTGATGCCAAGCTGAGCTGTGCTGCTACTGCCACAGAAACCACTGAAATGTATTTACAAATGGAACATATTTCTGAAATCTTAACCCAAGCAGAGGAAATGTGGATCAGCAAAGAACATTTATCATTTTGGAGGGGTTTCCCCACGCTAATGAGCCTCTTGAAGCCCAAAGGCTCAGTGACATCCAAAAACGTGGCATAAAATTAGAACGTCTCTCTGAATCCACATTTTCTGAGGTGATCACTTTTCCCAGACCCTGACACCCTCACTCACTCCTTGCCATGTCCTGACCCAGCCTGTGCCCAAATGAACATCATGAGAGCAACATTTGTACTGTACCAGTAGAGGAAACAAAATTTACAACTACCCATATGTTTTTACCCTCACAGAAATAAACTTGGATACACAGACCCAAAGACAAGGTTAGCCCATGCTCTGGACCCTTGCACCACTTTATCTGCATTTCTCAATGTCCTCATGGCTTTGCTTCAGTCATCTCACCATAATATTTTTTTTTTTAAGTTAAAGATTCAAGATCTGTTTAATAGTAGGAAACATTAATTTCTTTTACAATGGACTTTTCCTGAAGCAAATCAGATTAGCATGGAATTTTTAGGGCTAGAGGGGTCCAGAAAAATAACTCCATTTCTCTCAGCCCTGTTTCATTTCCTTCATTAGCAGGCCAACACTCCACTATAAATAAACTCTTCCGTTCCTCAAATATTTATAGCAGTTCTTACAATCAGTGAAAACTCAGAAATCCTGCTACCCCCCTCTCTAAATAAAAATACAGCTGGACAGAAAATACAGGAATAAATCCTTTAACAAAGTCTCAGTCAGTATAAAGAAAACATTCTAAAAGCAAGTCCTATAATGATGCTATGAACGATAAGTGTTTGGTTTTTGGTTGTTTTTTCTTTTTGCCCGAAGTGGCAATTAGTGTTAAAATTAATGAAGTAGAAAAGCAAAGCAAATTTGTGCATGTAATCAAAATAGAAAATCAAGTAACTATTGAAAATTTAACTGCAACACTAAGAAATTGTTATGCAGACTAAAGTGAATTAGGGATGCAAGGAAAATCACTGTTAACATTATTTGCTAAAAGCAGGATCACATTAAAACAACAGAAGACTTTAAACAAAGCCAACCAGAGGAATTAACTGCTACACGCAAAGGCCAAATTACATTACAAGTCCACCAGGCAAAGGCAGAATTACACGCTGGTACTGAGGGATTAAAAAGCTCTTTTTCCCTGGACTGCTAAAAAGTCTTCCACAAGGCAACCACTGCTGGGCCCCACTCACAGCTCCCACAAAGTCAAAGCAAACCGAAAAGACAATCAGCCATCCAAACCAGTTGTATCAGCATCCCAGCCAGGGCAGAGTGCTTCCTTTAGCCTCCAAAGGGCTTCTGCCAACCCAGCAGGGTCACCCCTCACCACATCCATCACACCAACCTTTCTCACATGCACAGAGCACAGAGAGCTCACATGCAGCCACAGCCTCTGAGCCAGGGGCTCCACAGCTCAGCCATGGCAAAGCTGCCCTGCAGACCAAGGGCAAACTCTGGGAAGCTCCCAGCAGGCTGGCACCAGGGCACTGGAGTGGGTCAGGATGCAGCCACCAGCAGCTCCCCAAACAAAGCTGCTTTATAAAGGTTTGTACTGTGTTTTAGCACAGCCCATCCTCTGGTTTTCTTGAAAATAACTATCCTCTCCATCAGCAATCTGCTCCTGGAAAAGCTCCAATACAACAAATGCACTGAGGGAAGTCTCTGACAGAGATGGGTGCAGAAAAGAGGCCAGGCAGATGCAGGCAGGAATGAGGAGAAGCAGCTCAGTTTTGTCCCACAGAAGGGGAAAGGAAACCTCCCAGAATGGGAGAAAGGTCTGTTTGGAAAGCTTCCCCTCACACAACCCTCAGCACAACCTGCAATGCTCCTAAATTACAGGTCAGCTTGGAGAAAAACATGCAGACATCACATATGGAAAACACCATCTGAAAATGCTCCAAGACATCCTACAGTTTTCCTTATTGGCAGCTCCTCAGCATGTTCAAGGAAAAGAAGAAGAGGCAGCAACATCCACAAGCCATCACACTTGCCCTCAAATTGTGCTTTCATCCAGTGATTGATCTGATTAACACACAGCACTCTTCTTTATAGATTTAATCATAATAACCTAAAACACCTTTTAGTGCTTCTATTTGTCTTGAGAGGAAAAACACCGAGTTTCACTAAAACCGATAATGAATGTAGTTAATGAGCAGATATGCCACCAGGTGCTGACTGCTCTCACTGGCCACGTCCATCACATCCCATCACTGCTACCAGGACAGGTGGAAGTAGGTGGCACCACTGCTAAAAGTGCACAGGAACCACAGGGCAGACTCCAGCATGAAGCAGTAACGAGCAGCAGGGGAACGGGTGGGAATTCCTGATTGCTTTTAGAGTTCTCATTAGTGAAGAAAATATCCTGCTGACCCTCACTGCACAGACATTACATCTAATCAGCCAAATCTCCTGCATGTGAAATTGAAATTAGGAAGCCCAGGGGACCACTTCACTTCAGGACTCTTCAGCTTTTATTTGGACTTATCTAATACAAAGAAATACAAAAGTAGTCAACTCCAAGCCTGCCTGACAAGCACCTCAAGCAGGCAATAGAGCTCCATAAGTGACCACATCAAGCTCCTCCAAGGTTTTCAGTACTATTGTATTTGACCTTTAATTAAAAACCACTTCTAGGCAACATCCAATTTTTGCTGCTCCCCTGAGTGGGTTTCCACTCTACAGGATTTGATGAATTTGAACCTTGTTTCATCCTTTCTGAAACTCTTCAAGGCATGAAAGGAACAGCATGTGGATTACATTTAGATACTTTTTGTTCTTGGTGCCAATTTACCATTGCTTGGCCCAGAAGAAATTGTTTAAAGGGCGATAAGAGAAAAAAAAGTTATAAGGCTTCCAGTTGCCTCACCAGAATTCGAGGCAGAGCAGCAACATCTTCAGGGCTACCCAGAGGTCCACAGAATAAATTAGTTGGTGGACTTGGTTGCAACCACCATGACAGCTGCTGTCTTGCCAGCATCAGGTCAGGGTTCCAGAAATCCCTCAAACTAGGGGGACCTCTCAAAATCACAACGAGGACAAGGCAGTGAGTGCCAGCAATGTCTTTTCCAGTGCTGCCAGAATGATGATCAGCACCTAAGTTTGTAAAAGCAAGTCCTTGGAGATGCCCCTCCAAGAACCAAGCTAAGGCCCATCTTTAGGGCAGCAAAGGGGGAAACTTGAGTTGCTAACAAAGCCATTTTGTGGAGAAAGGGGACTGGTTTGCAGTGGAACCAATCCTGCACCTTCCCCACGAGCACTAATCTCTTCAACAAAAGCTGGAAGTAATAAAAAGCTATTCAGGATGCAGTCTGGAACAAATCTACCACACTGCTTTTTCAGACAGTTAAAATATCTGTCAAGCTAAAGGGACAGCAAAGACAGTGAAATGTCTTACTGAAAAATACACACAGGGCCAGTGGTGAAATGCACGTGGGTACAACACCAGTGCCCTCCTCTCCCAAGGAGGAGCTGCTCCTCACATCTACAGAGTCACCTACAGGCTCCACAGACTTCAAGAGCAATTGTATTTTCTGGACAGCCTTGAAAATGACACTAGATTTCCTCAACAGCCTCTCCACCTGCATTTGGAGACCTTGGCCTCTGAAATATGTATTTGCAACAGAGGCAAAGAAAATAAAACAGCTTAAAAGAATACTTAGCGGTGTAAATAAAACAGCTCTAAAAGGTTTGTTTTAGTTTTAAGTATGCAGGAATGAGAATGCCAAGGTTCAGCTTCCTGTTGAAGGCACTACAGCCATTTCCTGCCTCATCTCATCATAATTAACATGCCAAGACAGCTGGACTTTATCAGAATTGTTTCATCAAAAAGCAACAACCTTTGAAGACTATGGCCTTTTGTTTCCATCAGTAAAGGCATAACCAGGCCAATTTCCATTGCTTATCCTTAATGATCACAGCTGTAATTTGTATGTAAATTATCAGTTAAATCATTTGAGATCTGCAAAGCTCAAACCATGACCGAGGAAACATTTAAAAGACTTCTGCAAAAGAGCAGCAGCCAGGGACTCTTGTGAGGTCGTGGACTTTCCCATGCTCAACATCCCATAGGCAGGGAAGGGAAGGGAAAGGGCATTTGGCCATTGTGTACCACTGCCTGCCCCACAGCACACAGGGAAGACACAGCTCCTGGTTCACTCTCCCATCTGCCTTGTACCACAGTATCTTCAATTAGATGTGGCCTTTTGGTCGCCATGGAAAATTTGGAAGAGGAAAAGAAGGAAAAGAAGGCACTAGGCACACCACACCGAGTCCCACCCCGGACTTTCACACATATCTCATCTTGCCAAATCACAAGCCTCTTTCAGCAGCCTTGTATTAATCCAAGGGAGTTACTATGATGCAATTTTTCATTGAACTCAGAATGTTTGGAGGGATACGGTGCTGTGACCCTTCAGTCATCGTCCTGCTCCCAGCTCACACCCCACGAGGCTGTGCTGCTCCCTCAGCAGACAGTGGGCACCCTTTGAAGAGCAATCCCACAAGCAGCTGCCTGTGGAATGCCCTGCTCAGGCCCAAATCTGCCTCCTTGCAGTTTCCTCCCTCCCCTCTCCACAGCCGCGCTTTCCCCGCCATCCGCGATGTTTAAACGCCCACGCTCGAGGGGCATCTTTCACTCAGGGCAGGGAAAGTGTTCCTGGCCCCTGCTGCAGCACACAGCCCTGTCCCAGCAGATGGACATTGTCAAGGGCCTTTCACCAGCTCCCCAATCAAGATTGATTAACAGTAGCTTAAAATGATAGCTCGTTTTACAAGAACGTCATTAGCGCAACCACTGGGCTCTGCTCCCTGTGGCTGGAAGGGCAGGAATCCTTCTGAGGCCATCACAGAGCACAGCTGCCTTGAGAGCAGGCCCTTCACTTATTCCACAAGCCATTTATGCTCACAATGGATCACCAAAGCCACCACTGCAGATCAGAAGCACAATTGTCACAGAAAACATGGCAAGCTCTTTTCCGACCAACACCAGTAAAGCTTTAAGGAACAGCAAACATCAGAAATGTTTCCTAAAACGAATTTCTAACCATGGTTCCATTTCAGGGCAGTGCTAACACTGCCTGGACTGGTGGGTTTTGCCTAGACAACCTCTTTCAAAAGCAGTGTCCCTTTTCCAAGCTCTCCAATCCTCCTTGCCACTGCATTCCTCTGTCAGGGCAGTCTCCAGCTGCCTGATCTCAGCCCCTTCCAGAGGCACCTGTGCATCAGCCCAGGGTTAATCACACTAACAGATGGCAGAGGCCAAACAGGCAGCCAGGAGCTTATATCACTTTAAATAGCATCTAATGTTTCACAGCCCCAGAGCAGGGGCAGCCGCACACAAAAGGCACCAACCAGGGGAGCCAAAATCAGGCTCGTGCACAATCACCTGCACAAGCTGCACTGCAGCTGCCAGCTCCTCACCAGGCTGAGCAGCAAACACACCCCGTGCCCACGGTGGGTGCTGCTCACTGACATCCCCCCTGAAGGATTTCTGTGCTCTCCGTGTTATTGACTTTACCAGGCACCAGCAATAGCAAACCGCCAGTCACCGAGGGGTTTTTTTTGCAATGCTGCACAGTGACATAAGGAGCCAATATGAATTTTGCACACTTTTTTTTTTTCCTCTTAGAGAGTGCTCTATTTAGAGCTTATTAATAGCTTTACGAATTCTCTAAAGGGGACGAAGTTTAATGCATTCAGATAGGTTTAAGACTCTTTTAGCCCATTTTAATCATGCATAAGTAGCATAAAATGTTGGTTTAGCACTGCATTGACTTCTTTGCAACAAACCTTAAGGTCCTTTGCAGACAAAAGAACCTCATTGTCTCCAAATTCATTCTCCCTGGGGAGATTTCTGCTGAGATTAGGGATTGAAGGATTTTCCTCATTACAACTTAATTTGTTTTTAAAGTTTTCATACCACCTTTTAACAAAATGAGCTGGATCTTTGTTTCTCCTATTGAATTTCTGCTCAGGTTCAGGAAAAGTTAGTTCATCTGTGAGAGACTAAACCAGACAAAGACCAAACTTCGATTCAGGAAGAAAGGAAACTGCAGAAATGTCAGGAAGAAGAGAAAAAAAGAAAGTACAGACCAGAAAAGTACGTTCAAAAGAATATTAGTTTATTTTTATTTTTCTTTTCCAAGTTACGAGCTATGTGAAACAGAAAACAGAGGAGGACAAAGATACCACTATTTGACAGTACATGCAGTTAACAATCAAGAAGCTCTGAAGACAGGAGTGCAAAAGATGATATAATTTTCCACGTGGATCTTGCTAGTGACTTCTGGCAGTTCGCTGTTACTTACTCATCTGGTTGCTGTCATTCACAAAGTCCTCGGACCCATCATTGTCATCTTCATCATCCCCAGAGGAAAGAGCATCTGCACATTAAAAACAACCAAGTCTTTAAACCAGCCTATTTTTCTTTTACAGACAAATAAATTGAAAAGCTACATCTTAGATTGTATATCAAGAAGAACAAGTGTTTATGTTAGTTGTGCAGAAGCTAGAGAAAAGGAAAATCCAGCCACAAAATGTGCCATTTCCACTTAAAATTGTAACAAAACTAGCTAATAGTCCTGAAGTGCTACAAAGTTTCCCAAGAGAGTTTGCTAATTGCAAAAATCTCTTTCTGCTTAATGTTTTAACTTCCGTTAAAGAAATGCAGTTGAACAGAACTGAGCATCTCCAGAACAACTTATCTCTAAACTTGAAGGATGTAGAACACACATTTTCATCTACTGATGCAGGGGGCAAAAACCTATATTCATTCTACTGCCTTTATCATCATCACAGCAACTCTGTCTACTTGAACCCTGCCAGAGTGGCATAAAACAGAGAGCCCTACAGCAGCTGTTAATCACTGTAGAGCCCATGGAGCAAAAAGGAGTAGATACAAACTGAGCCCATTTCAGGTCAGGACAAGGAGAAAAATCCCCAAAACAGCTACAGAACTCATCTTAACTCTCTGTGCCCGAGTGGACTGTTTCATGTTAGGTCATAATGTGTCTTAACATCACATTTTACAGCTTCTGCATGCAAAAACCTGTGTTTGACTCACTCACCTGTAACATTTACAATGAAGTACAGAGTATCACTGTCTAGGGTCCTAACAGCAGTGCAAGCATAGAGGCCCGAATCTCTGGCTGTGGCATCCTTAATTTGTAAGTACTCCCCAATAATCACTGTCCTATTGTCAGGCCCCAAAGGGAGCCCATCCTTAGTCCAACTGATCATGACGGCGTCTCTCAATTGACAGCGCAACTCAAGCGGCTCTCCTGGAAGTGCCGAGTAAACATCTGGCTGAGAGATTTGGTATTTGGTTGGCGGCTCTGCAAAGGTGGAAGGAAAGGAGGAAAAAATAGAAGAGAAGGGAAAGGAGAGAATTTCCAACACAGGTCAGTGAAGGGCCTTTTCATCCACGGAAATCAAGTTATGTTAAATTTTTTAAAAAAAAGTTTCATCCGGATTAGCTCAGCATTTTGTGTTGTAAAACTGAGCCACACGCAGGCTGTTTTCAAGAAGTTCACCACAAGTAAAGCTCAGGCACTTTTGATTAGTGTCTTGGCATGTCCCTTGTCCCCAGTGCCACATCAACACCTGACTCTTCTCCTCGGTCACAGAGAGCAGGAGACAATGAGGGATGCAGAACCTGGAGACTTCAAAGCACTTGTAGGAGCAGGAGGGGTTCAAAAGGCAAATTCCGTTTTCTATCTTAGCATATGGGTCCACAATTCCAATGAATAATTATCTTTCCCCACCTGATTTTATTAAGTTGCTTTTTAATTTTTAAAACCTGGGAAGTGCTGTTTTGAAAGAAAAGGATGCCCAAAAACCCCTTCACTCACTAAGCTGATAAACAGGAGTTCCTGTACACAGCATATATTATGTCTTTTATTTTTCCCCCCATGGCCATCAAAGCCTCTACATTTGCCTTCTACACTACCAGCACTTCTCTCCATGACAGTAACTTTTTCCTTTAAATTCTTTTTTACTTCATTGCTTATTTCACAACCTCTCCCAAGTGGAATACAGCAGAAACCCAGGAGCACAAGCAAAGCTTTCAAGTCAAAGTACGCACGGAAGTTCCCAACGAAATGGCTCATCAGCTCCCTTTTGTAACCCAGTAACAAGAAGAATGTCAAACCACAGTCTTTTTCCAAAAAACATCCTTAAAAACTACATCTGCCTATAGTTACTAGAACTTCATCCCCCCCATTGCAGGGCCAGCTCTCAGCAGGGGGAAAGGAATGGCAGCCCCGGGCACTCCAGACTGTCTCCACAGTGCAGTGGGAAGGCTCAGCACACCTACCATGAGCCCAGGCACTACTTCTGGAACTGGTTTCTCCCCACCACCACACTATCCCTCTCCCAAGGCCTTCGCCAAGGGCTGCAGGAATGGTAAATAAAGGAAAGAAGCACGGAGGCATCTTCTGTTTACTCATGGGGAGGGTCAGAGCGCACAGACAGCTGCTCCCCGTGCACCCCGGACACGTCCTGCCCTGCACAGACACCAACTGTGCACTAGGAATAAATAAAACACCTCTCTGTCTGCCTGGGACTCTGAGGGAGTACTAAAAGATGACTCTTTGATGTCCACACTTCCTTCTAAGAATGCCAAAACCCTGAAACCAGTGTTCCCCATCCTTGGGTTGTCATTTTTAGTATCATATTTTCAACAGGGAAGCCTGAAGCAAGCACCACGTCTGAGCAGAGCTGTAGATGGGAAATGCTGAAGTTCTGCCAGTAGCTGAGTTTTGTGCAGCCCTGGAAGGAGCAGGGAGCTGGACTTGATGGTCCCCATGGGTCCCTTCCAACTCGAAATCTGATTCTGTGAGCACCAGAAGGGTCCAGCACGGTGGGAAACTCATGCCTTTAGATATCAGGTTCTACTGATGGACTTGGAGACCCAATTTCTCTCCCACTCATCCTGCCATCCTGTCATTACAGGAATGTGCCCTATCAAAGCTTCTCCTGCCTTTTTCATTAGGGCAAACATGTTTTCTCAAAGAGCAGATTTGACACATACATCACCCCAAGGTGGCACATAAAACCCATCCCAACACGACCAGTTACAGAGACTGTAAAGCTTCTTGGATTTAGCTGTTATAACAAGGTCTCTAAACTTTCTAGCATGCAGAGTTTCATCTCTAGGACAGGCTCCAGTACAGATTTATACCCTTTATAATCTAATTCAGTCTTGCTGATACAGTCACGAACCCACAGATCTGCAATGCAGGTGTTTCACTGAGTGCTACATTGTGCTCTTAGAAATCGAATTTCCAGAGGGAGCATGAGCTCCTTTCTACATATATTTCATCACAGTAATGAGTGTGTTTAAGTCTGCTTGAGAATTTTTTTTAATTAGATTTCACTGTCAAATAAAAAAGGTACCTGAAGCCAGTTACCTAATTTACTTTGAAGTTAGTAAGACTTCTTTGTAACGCTCTCCCTGCAAAGAAAATTTCTTTTACAGAGTTTACACTGTGCCAACAATGTACTGGAGTCTAAAAATGTCTTTGTTTAAACTTTTTAAAGAGCCACCTTGGATGATGATACCTCCTTTCAGTGCACTAGAGCCTTCTGCTGAACAGTGCCGGGAAACTCACAGGATGAGCCCACACACAATTAAAAGGAAATTAAAATGAAAATAATTTTTTAACATCACATTCCTGATTTAATCGCATTTTAAACTACTAACCCCAAATTTGCACTGAGTCTTTCAACACAAATCCAAATCCAAACTTGAGAACAGTTATTTATTTCAAAATTGCAATTAAAAAAAATTCCTTTTACAAAGAAAATAACTAGTACACTAAAGAAAAACAAGTTTCAAAGAGGTATTAGCATTTGGTATATATTATCCTCCTCCATTTCTTTCTCTCTAGAGTATCAGGAAAGATGCAGCAAAGTGTTGTCATGATATAATGAAGTCATGTTTGGAAATTGTGAGTTGTTTCAGGTAAGCCTTTGTGTTGCCAAACTAGAATGTAGCAGCACTTAAGACTGTCACTTTTTATAATGTTTGCCTATAAACTTTTTTCCAGCGTGGGTTTGAAATGGTGCCCAAAAGCAAACAGAGAACAGGTGGGATTCTGAGGCAAGAATCCACCCAACAGCTTCAATGCAAAAATCAACCAGTTCAAACTGTTCAGAAATTCCCAGCAGCACATAAACAACCTATGCTGCAAAGTTAACTTTCCCTGGGACACCACCCATGGATTTTTGCACTGCTCTGAAATTCAGGGACAAGTTTTGAACTGCTGTCCATGCTGTACCATCAAACCAATGGCTCCCCTGTGGCTGACAGCAGGCTTCTTTCCCTGCTCCCCAGGCAAGGCTTGATCATCTGCTCTCACATCCAGCTCCTCCAGCCCTCTTGGAAGCTCTGCCTTGGAACTGGATCCTCAGCCATCACCAGAGAGCTGTGGCCCAGCCCTTTGCTGGGTTTGTCAGGTTAGATACAAAGAAGTTTTTACAATGAGGGTGGCCCTGGCACAGGTTGCCTAGAGAGGCAGTGGATGCCCCATCCCTGGAAACATTTAAGGCCAGGCTGGACAGGGCTCTGAGCAGTCTGGTGTGGTTGAAATGTCCCAGCTCATTGCAGGGAGGTTGGACAAGACAGCCTTTAAAGGTCTTTTCTAATCCAAACCATTCCTTGACTCCAAGGAGGCACAAGATTCCGTTTTAGACAAATCCTGCAAATCCTGTGACTGTGGCACTGGTTCCTCCTGCAAAGGTGCACTACCTGACACTGACTGCACCTGTCTGTGACCCCTTAGAACACCAACAAGCAACAAAGGCATGTGCAGAATGACTCTGGGTGTTCTTAAACACTGCAGAACAGGGGACACTGCTTCTGTTATTTTCTGCTCTCAGCTACATCCTTATTCGTAAGAGTGGTGCACACAATGTATTTAAACTTTATAGGTGGAGCTGTTGAACAATACTGCCATGGAAAACCAAGCTGCTGTTAAATAAACAGCTGTGAACTTTTTTTTTCTGCCTGCTCATACAGCCTCTCAGCATGGTTTAAGCCATCCAGCTATCAAGTGGAGTAAAGACTGTTTGTTTAAAAGCCACAATAGAGGACTGGGGACACTCTGACTGCTCTATTTCAGATTATTAAGATACGCAATTGTATTCCAAATTATGTTTCTGTTCCAGATTCGGTCACTGAGAGATTTATACTTCCTTAGGTTTTAAATTATTATCATTATTATTATTAGTCTCCTTTTAATAAAATGTTAACAAAGAGCTGCTTATCTTAAGTCTCAAGTCATTTAGTTACTTAGTTACAGAGCCAAATAATGAAACGATCAGCTAATAGCTAACCCCAGCAAAGATTCTCACACAACTCTCCAGAACACAAAAGCCTCAGACCCCATCAAGCCACTTTCACTTCAAAAGGCTTTAGTAAATAACTAAACACTCACCACAGTGTGCCCAGAAGGGTCAACAGACCTGACCTATCAAGAATCCAAGAGGTTCATTGCAAAATTGAATGTCCCCACAGGGAACACCAGGCTGCCAACCACCACCACTGCTGCTTCTCCTACCCCTCCTCATGGTTTTCCTGGCATTGAGGGAAGTCCAGCAAGGCCACACTGGATGAACAACATGGAATGGGGATGCCAAATAGATGTTGAGACTTGCAAGTCAAGCCCAAGGCTTTAGGTTCTCTCCAGGAGGCAGCCCAGGTATCACCAGCCAGGTGTGCAGCCTTCCCTCCCACCTCCCAGGGACAAGATGAGGAGGTTGTCCCTTAATTTAAGCTGGCAGACCAATATTAGGAGTATCTCCATATCCTCTTGTGACAACGGATGATAAAACCAGCCTGAAAAAGACAGGGCCACCAGATTAAGAATGCAGAGAGTCATTCCTGGCCATGGTGACTATCTCCCATTAGCCAACAGCAAAACAAAGGCTCCTTAGACAAAGGGGCACAAAACAGTGTTTGCAATTCATCCATCAGCTGCTCCAAAGCCACTGGATTCCTGCTGTCCCATTGGTACTGTTACTGTCAGCCAGCTGCCAGCTCTGCCTCTGCCAGGCACCATCAGGAAGTCTCTGTTCTGATAAAACACTTTCCTTTCCAAATTGCTACAGTTCCTCCCATAATTTTAAAACACTAACAGTTTATTTTTTTTTAAAATCCCTTGTCCCTGAACAAGACTCCAAAGAGCAGGAATCATTTCCCCCCATCTAATGTATAAAAATATTAGTTGCCTAAATCTGATGAAAAAGATCTGGGCCTTGTAGAAAAGCTTCAAACACAAAACTTGAAAGAGCTATCCATGATAGTTACAAACATAAATATGTGGTAGATTCTAAGTCTTTACTTGTTCCTTTAACACAAACTCCTGGGCTCTATCTGTTAGACTTTCACAAAACAAAGTGCCAGATTCTCCAAAATAAGCTTTTCCTGGCACGTTCATAAGTATTGTTATCCTTATAGAATAAGAACTCAATCATCTGACGGGTAAAGAGATGAAACCAGACCTAAAAAAAAAAAAATTACGTAAGGAACAGGAATAATCCTCTTGCCCTGGAAATGAACATTTGTAAAATAAAGTTGCCACATCATACATGGCTGGTGATCCAGCAAGTGTGGAGCTTCCAGCCACACTGACCTGCTGGAGCTTGGACCTCCACACCATGTCAACTCCTATTGAGTGCTACATATACTAAAACCATCTAAAAAAAAAGTGAATCTCCTCCAATTGCAATAACTTGCCAATGTCATCATGGGTAAGGGAAAATATTACACTGCACTATATCTTGCTTTCCTAAGCTTTGAAGGTTTAGAAAAATAAAAAATTCTGGTGAGCAACAAAGCATTTTGCCACTTGCCAGACTCCTCGGGCAAGAAAAGAACCTCTGCATAGGCACCTAAAAATTAAACACATGGGGATATATCCCATCTGTCTTGGGTCATATTCCTTGGCAGCAGGTAACAGTCCCCAAGCAGCATTTGGCCCTGGCTACATCACACCCAGCAGAGGAGAGCAGTGGGACCAGACTTGGTGAGGATGGTCCCGTGCTACGTTGATTGTCACAGGGTGAGGGACATGAAAAATTTCATCAGGGCTTTGATGGCTGCCAAGCAGCTGGGTGGATGTGTCTCACTCACCCCATGGCTAAGGAAAGACTCATTCCCAAAGAGAAAGAAATTATACTTGTCTAGGCTTCGTGCAGAGATTAAAAATTCCTACGGCCCGTAGCCGGCTTGCTCCTACCTGTCCTTACAGACGGGATTGTTGAGCTGTGGCTGCACAACCACGCAGCCTGTGCCCAAAACTCCAGGTACCACGTGCTCGTGGGCTTGGCCCTGTGCTCTGTGCTGCTGGAAGCCAGGCCAGGGAAGACTCAGAGCATGCCAAGTTCAAAGTAAACAGTGGAGAGACCAGCAAGGCCACCTCCTGCTGCTGGGAACTGCCCTGCCACTTCTTCCTGTTTGTGCCATTCCTCGCGGTCTGCTCCGGGCAGGATGGAGAGCTCTTTATACAGCAGCACCATAGGACTGATTTCCAGACAGGGCAAGAAACAGGAGAGCATCAGGATGGCTTCTGCACAAAGAAAGGGAAGAGCACCCCAAACCTTGAGAAGCCACACCAAACCCCCTAAAATTACTGCTCTGCCTTTTGAAATTTCATCTGTTTGATGAGAAACTAAAGGCCGTCTTCAGGATGTGAATGTTTGGTTCCAAGCACCAAGTCTTGACCATTTCTGTTCAAGTCATAAACTCCACCACCTGCCTAAAGTTACAGAGTGGGAGTCTCTCTGCTAAGTGAACTGAGGAGTACAACAAACCCAACACACATGTAACACAATCTCAAAAATAATTAACTGCTCTTCAAACTCATTACAGAAAAGTCTTCTCATGTAATCTATTATACAATACAAAGGGGAAATGAATCACGTTTTGCCAGAACCTCAATTGAAAAGCTAAAAAAAAAAAATTAATCTTCTTTTTCTAAAAAAAGTAGAATTTGAAACTAGGAACATTGTCTTATTGTTTTTTCTTTCAGCAAGAGCAGAACTTCAAATCTCCCTGACTGAATTCTGCACGTAATCAAGTGGCAGAGCAATTAAACCAGCTCCTGTTGTTCAGCCCAGCCTTAAAGTCTGCTTGGGAAAGGCTCCATGAGAAGATATACGGCCTTGGGAAAGCACACGAGCACGTATATTTGGTTGCAAAAGGTTTTTCTTGGGTTTAGTATTTTCTTCCATCTATTCCAATCTGCAGCTCTTTTCAGGTTCTCTATTTGCATTTCAAGAGCAACATAAAGCCTGAACAGAATGTAGCATAGGTCCAAACATAAAAACAGAACTTTTTTTCTTCCAGGTTTGCCAAAGGCCATGCTCAAGACTATTACTGCTCAACGTGCAAAAGAAATAAATTACAACTGGGAGGTTAAAAATTGCACAATTCAATGTTGCAGTGTTAGTTCTGGATGCAGAGAACATCTATCCAGATTCCCTACAAGCAAGTCAGCAGTTGTTTCTTTTGTACACGGTCCCATTTTTACTTGACTATACAAATCCTCTTAATTTTAGCAGCTCGTCTGGAAGTCTCATCTTGCCTGCTCCCCTGAAATTCATCTCCCCCCACTTCCTAAAGTGGGATTTGAAAATAGTCACTGGAAACAATATCCCCAAAACATCCTCTCAGCACTTTTGAGAATCCCATCCACAACACACAGGGATATAAAGCACGGGATATTCTCCAAACACTTCAAAGCCTCAAGGCATACCAGGCTCCCTTTCAACCGAGAGCAATATTGAGGCAAGAGGCATCAGAGCCTGTTTAATTCCAGCTCCACACAGAGGACAGTCTCCAGTGGGGACAATGAAAGAGCAGCACAAGCCCTGAAGTGAAAAGCCAGGCTGGCTACCAGCCCTTCCAGGTGGCACACCTGAACTTCCAGACACCTCTGTCACTCCTGAGGTACCAGTGGCTCCTGGGCACTTTGCCATACTAATGGAAGAGGGTTCAAGTGCTAGAAGAGCTATTACTGAGCTGTGGTTCACTGCAGTTTCATTAGAGAGTCTCCATGTTAATCCTGCACGGCTGAAATACCTGTGCTACTCTGCTGAGTAAACAATATCAGGGAAATCTGGGTACTTCAATACTGTAGTATCTCAACAGTACTGTTTTTCATGAATAAACAATGCTTAACAGAACCATGCTCAAGAAGTACTCACAATTTGAACTGGGTGTTTAAAATTATTTTCAGGAACTGTGGGGTGGCATTCAGAATTAGGAGTTGTATTACTTTCCATGAAACAAATTAAATCTTGCAACACTGAGACACTGAGCAGGGCACTTTCCAAACCTGCAAAGCCAGTCTCCCGAGAGCAGGTTCTGCTCCTGCCCAGCAGCAGGTCCTGCCAGCAGCTCACCTCTCCACACAGCCCACCCTAAAGGAAGCCTAGCATGAGCCTCACCGGGTTTTTCTACCCCACAACTTTTTATTACAGTTTCAAAACTAAGTTGTTGCGTGGTGTTCTGATCAATTTCTGTCCATCCAACCACAACTGAACCTCCTACAGCCTTGTCCTGGAGGGTGCAGCCCACCAAGGCATCCCCAGCCACAGCATCCCACTGCAACCCCACTCAGAAACAGCCACAAGTCCCCTGGGAGAAAGCCTGAGATGTCACAAAACTGTTTTGCTACATTTCCTTCCACGTAACAAAACTCTATTTAAAATAGAAAAGCCAAGAGGAAAAAAAAAACAAACCAACTCAAATACAACCAAATTATGATTTTCTCATCCTCAAACAGCCTCTCACGCTCATTTTTCTCCCTTCCCGTCCTTCAACACATTTCCCTTTCCAGTAAACCCTCACAAATGCAAGCCATTTCCTTGGTACAAAGGAATTTTCCTCTTTTCCCAGTTCTTGTGGCTTTGCTGGACACGGTGAATGTCCCAAACTGATGAGCCAGTTCTTTTGTGGGGAAGGAAAAGCAATAATTACACACAACCTGCAAGGTGTGAGGAGGGGAATGAAAGTAGGTCAGGTCTCAACTCAGCTTCACTGAGGTTCACCAAAAGCTTTCACTTACAGTCACTTTAAAAATACAATTAAAATAATAATAGCACAGCAAGTGAACAAAGCAGCACCGTAGAATTCAGCTTTCTGCCCCTTTCTTTGATATGGATAATGGCATTTGTGTGGTGACAAGAGGCACAAAAACCTGAACCAGCAGAAAACGAAGCCCACAAGACACATCCTAGTATCAGGTGCTTTGATACTCAGAAGTCCAGGAAAAACAAACCCACTAAAAAAAGGGTTCTTGGGGAAAAAAAAAAACAAATAAAACAAAGAAGCCACTAGTGATAGTTAAAAGATGGTAAAGGACAATCTGGAGACATACATAATCGGTTTATGAATTACAAGCTGGTTTTGAAAGTTAAAAAAAAAAAAAAAAATCCACTCCTCTTACAGAATCCCTTGTTTTGCAACTGTCTTGTTGGGAAGCACAGTCCCCAAGGAGCAAATGCCAAGGCAGCTCTGCTGACGCTCCCAGCTCCGACTGAAACCCGAAGGGCCAAACTTCCAGAACAGCCCCGGCACTCCCAGCGCACGTTTCGTAATTACAACAGGAGCTCTTGGCTGCTGCACTCCTGCAAATCTGGTCCTTATTTAACATCTGACTCTTACAAAGTCGCTCCAAAGTTGCTCAGTTGCTCCAACTTCTCTTTCAATCAGCTTAAAAGTCAGTTTAGTCGCTGGTACTGCAAGACGGCGCCTGTGATTTGGGGAGCATGCTGTGCCAAATCTCCCCAAAAAAACCCACTGCAAAGACACACTGCAACGTGCTGAACCGAAACTCGAAGGTCTGAGTTCCAAACCAGCCCTCGAATTGCTCAAAGGATGATTTTACACTGGCAGGCTCCGTACCAAACCAAATATTGCCCAGTTTCCCACCAGTGTCCTCTGCAGAAGATGCTCAAGCTTGTCCAGCTGGGATTCTGGGCCCCTTTTCAGCCTCAATTTTGCACTTCTTTAACTACACTGAAATAAATGTTCTCCTCTAGTCAAACCAGGTGTGCTATTACACACAGACAAGACATAACTTGCCAAAGTGGGTGATGGTTCTTTTAAAAATACAAGGCTTTAACTGCTCAGGAGCACTGCTTCGAAGAAAGTCTCTTTCACTCTAAAGCTTCAACCTTGAAGAGTCTCAAAATATTTAACAATTAAAAATCTGACACTTGCAATAGCAATTTTTCTCTATAAAAGACAGGAAAAGACATAGTTATGTACTTTTCTAGCATTCCCATCTGATTGTAAACTAAGCACTCATTTGAAGAAAACACTAATCTCTGAATGTTTTTGTTTAAAGCCATTTAAAGATCATTTCTAGTGAAGCAGGGGAGCTGGATATAGAAATAAGCTCATTAAGAGCTATGCTATGGGCATTATTGAAACACCACAATAGTCCATCGTCTCATGCATACACAGCCTTGCATAACTGGAGATGTCAGCATTTTCATTGTAAATTCTGCTTTCAGAGGTTTCAAACTTCCCTATAAAAAAGTTGCTATGACCTGAAATTTGTTGCCATTTCCCTGCCAAGGAAGAACTATTTTAACATTAGGAAACTGTATTCATTGGAGTCGGCCACTGGTTTGGGGTTTTATCTACACAAGTGGTTTAAAAAAAAAAAAAAATATAGAAAAAAACCTCACAACTCGGCATCTTTGAAAATCTTCTGGCTCAGAAAAACCCAAAAAAAACCCAAAATACAACCCTCAGTAAAGGAATCAAATTCCTAAAAGTTAATAATTATTATACCCCTTCAAAAAGCTTCAACTGTATGGCAGATAAGCCTAACCCGTGCAATTATTTCTGCTACTTTGCAAAATAGTAGCCACACTGAGAGACTACCAACTCCCAGTGTCTCATCAACACGGACTGTAAATAACAACCCTACCCATGTCCAATTAGTTTGAAGCTCAAGACCATGCCCCTGCTGAAGGGCTGCAGATTTTCAACGCAGAATGCACACATTAAGACTGATTTAATCTGGCTGCTTGTACAATTCCCCAGAATCTCAGCTAGCAAATCCTGTACTGGGCCAAATAACTTACTGAACCAGATCTCTGAAAGGGCATCCAGCCCTCACCCGAAGCTGTGGGGATTGTCACATTCCTCCATAATGGGCTTTAATAATTGCCCTTCCTTGAAATAAAATTAAAAGGAAAAATAAATTAAAAAGATAAAGCCGACTCTGAATTAACTAATCGGTTTGAATTCTTCATTTAACTTGCAGATATCAAAGCCGCTGTTCTCATTTAAAAAAGAGAAAGCCAAAACAAAACTGTGAAAAGGGAACCTTGGGTGAAGCATCTGCTTTATTTTTTTCCTACCAAACCAGAAGCAGCATTCTGGTGCTTCTACACCACCTGTGTCCCAGGAAGATGATGGATGTGCAGGTTCCCCCAGCCCTGTGATCTCTGGGCAGGGTGGCACTGGCTGGAGAGAACCCACAGGGACATCCCACCACCACAGCATCCCTCCTCCACCCCCTGGAGCACCTCACAAAATCCCACATCCTGACGCAGGCAGGTCACAGCAGCTAAAGAAGGATCTCCAGGTGGACAGTGCTGACCACTGTGACCACAGGTGACATTCATCTTCAAGCACTGCCAACATTGACACAAAAATGAAGGCACGTTGCTCATATGACTCAACATTTTTGCAGAAAGGAAGGTACTGTGCTGAACACACTTATTTTTGGAAGTTGTTTTAGTGTCAGCAAGTGGCTGTGACTGATTCAATCCCAAAGATAAACTCGTTACTCACTTCCACCATAAAGGGGGTCTCTCCCCTTCCCTGCTGCTCCTGGGAACCTCCCAAATGTAGAACCGTCCTGAACTACTGTGTTTTCCACAGGACACAGAAATAAGCTGTCCCTTGTGGAAAGCTTAAATTAATCCTTTGAAATTTGACCTAAATTAAAAGAACTGAGATGCGTTGTCACCACACCGGGCGGGGGCTCCGAGTGGGTGCTCCAAGGCCATTGCATGTGGGTAAGAGACCAAATTAGCTACCCAGCAGCATGGTAACACACAGCCTGGGCAAGGGGAGGTCAAGGGAGAGCTCACTATTTATCAAATATATGTCCAAACTAATTATTCAGTTCACAAAGTAACCCTTCAACCCATGTGTGCGGTCAGAGCCCTTGTGAAACGCTGGCTATCATCAAAGGCCTGGGCACACACAGGCTGAGAATGGCGCCTTTGTGCACCCTGGGGGAGGCTTATTTCTAAATATTTAAAAGCAGGAAGAGTCTTTCTGCTCCCTAGGACAAAAAACATGCATGTGAACACTGGATGCGAGAGAGAATTTGAGAGCTGACGGTGCCCACAGAAGTCCTACAGGTGCTGTGTGTGCTCGGGTTTTGCCATCCCTGCTTGGGAATAAAGCTCCACAACCGAGATCCATCACATCAGGATCCTCAGTGAGCACCCACAACCATCAGCACCAACATCCCCACTCACCATGGATCACGATGCCATTTTCAGTGTGAACACTTTCCCATGGACCAGAGTAATACCCAATGGTCACAGAGGGATATTTATTTACTCGAGACTGACTGAGGATAGCCAAAAGCACAGCACCTTAATGCATGACATCATGCACATATCCATGCAGCTGATGACCCTGGTAGATCAATACTGCTTGAACTAAAGCACATAATTTAGTATCTTTTATACACAGTCTGAAGAAAACGATTGCAAATGTCCCCTAAAGTTAGGTAAAGCTGAGAGAAGGTATTTTCTCTGTTACAATCAAAGGAGCAAATCTCAATTCTTGTTAATGTTGTGTACAGCTTTTCCAATAGTCTGAGTCAGTAAGACAATAAACAATAACAATCAAAGCACCTTGTATTAAAAATAAATAAATAAATACAGGCAATTCAGGGCATGTCTATGAAGGAAGACTCAGGAACAGATCAGCAAGTGTCACCAAAGGTCACGGCCCTGCCGACCTTCTCAGCTGGCATGAAATGTCATAGCTCTAATGACTGCAGCCCCATTGAAAATTTACATTATTGGAGCACCTGACCCTCCAAATTAGCTGTGCCCAACATGTTTTGGCATTTACTAAATTAATAAAAGAAGTCTGCTTTGTCTTTGAAGAGATCTTTTGAAGGTTTGGGTTTGTTTTTTTTTTTTGGTTTGGGCTTGGAAAGCTTGTGGGTGGCAGTGATAGGACCCAGAGAAGGTGACTGTGTAAAAACTTGGTTTTGTTTTGTTTTTTTTTTCTTATCAAAGGGTTTAATGAAATACATAAAGGAGGTTTTATTTCCCAAATCTCAGATATACATCCCACACAATTCCCTGTATTCTGCAGCATAAAGGCTCTTGTTATACCATTAACTTCTAAACGTTTTCTGAATTTTTTTTCTTGTTTCTGGTAATGATTTGGGTTCTCGCATTTAAAATTGTTTCACATCAGTAACATTCCTACCCAGGAAAGAAGTTTTAAATCTTTTTTAACAATTTACTCTTTGATAAAACCCAGATCCCACCCCCTACATATTCAGTGTGTAAAGGCATATATTCTCAAACTGTGCTTTCCAAAATAATAAAAGCTATTCTTTCCCTGAAAAGTTGAAAAATTATCAGTCACTGTTCAAAAAATATTACTCTTTTTCCTGTAAAACACTTCACCAATCTTCAATCACATTCTTTCTGACTTAACCCTAAAACTAGGGGACCTCACTACAAAGCTAGTCTGAAACCAGAATTATTCATGATTTTGTCATTCCCCTGAAAAGCCAAAAAGGCACCAGATGTTCAATTAACAAATCATACAGTAACTCGCAACAAGAGTTGGGCTTTTTTTTTTTTTTTAAATCTCAGGTTACCTTCAAAAGAAAAAAAACCCAAACATTTTTGCTATCAACAATCTCTGTGGCTGACAGATGACAATATTGCTATTCTTTGAGAATTTTTTTCAGGAATGCTTGCTAGGGAAGAGGGCTCATCATCTCTAAATAGTTCATCCCCTGCCATCAATAAAAATGTACTTGGAGCGGATTCTAAAAATGCGTTAGCTGGTGACATCTATTTTTAGAGGCAGTGGATAGAAACAAATAAGTTTTGCATGGAGAATTATTAAATAAAAATGAAGCTGCATGCATGGACATGAGTAGTAGAACGTGTAAAGGCCAAACTCTGCAGCAGGCTTGCCAGGTCAGAAATGCTCTGTGGACTATTAGATCAGCTTGACAGCTGAGTTATTAGAACTGTGATCACTCCTCCAAAACACAGATACAACCTTATGAAAGAAGCCTCACTTCCTCCCCCAGATGCTCAGAGAGCAGGAATGATCCAGCACAACATAGTAAAATCATTCTCCAATACAATCAGCTCACAACAATAAAAAAAACAGCTCCTCCTGAGCTCTCCAGAGAAGAAAACCACTTTGCAAAGTTGAGGAACAGATAAACCTAGAACATGCCAACAGGAGCAGGCTCAAAAGAGGAGATTTTATCAAAACACCTCTTTCAATGTGAAGGTCTAGATTGGCCTTTGCTCTCACAGCAATAAACTTCTATAATAAACAGCCCTTCTATTGAGATCTCAACATTTACACCTTCAGAACTTGTGATCCAGACACTGCACCACCGATTGTGCTTGGATATTAACAGCAACTGCGAAGTTTGTCCTGAGTACAAACGCCAACAAAGCTGCAATAACATTTTTGCAGATTGCCTGGCAAAACTAAACATTCACAAATAAAAACAACTGAGATTCATTTTTCTCTGGACTCCTCAGGTTAAGACAACCCCAAAGAGCAGCAGCCACTCATCCCGCTTCGCTCCTTGAGACAGCAACACAAAACAGCACAAAACTTTAAGGACTGGTTTCCTTAAAGACCCATTCCTGAAAACTTTCATCTGTACACTTTGATTATACAACGTGATGACAGTCCCAAGTGAAATCACTGACACCACTGGCTTGCACAAGAATAAACAAACGCACGCTTGTACAAACACAGCCCAGGCGAGAGCAGGAGAGTCAGAAACTCCAACTCTCCGGGGCTGGTCTGTTACTTGCCTTAGATTTACCAGAGCACATGGAAAGAGGTTGACTTCTATTTCAGATGTCCAAGCATTTAAAATCAACTTCTTTTAAAGAATTAAGTATTCTAGAGTGATTTACCTTCGGGTTCCACCGTGGTGTCTTCAACAACTAAATTAAATGAAGGTCGAGCCAGGGAAAGTCCAGCCATGGTGACCACCACCAGGCAGATAAGGCAACCCGAATCCCAGCTGACCATCTTTTTAGAGTAAATTCCTGGTCCATTTCCATATCTCCATGTGGACTTTAATCCCATCTGAACACCTCTAGAGAAGCATGGAGAGAAAGCTGTGCCTTCGGCCAGGGTAATGCCTCCTCCCTTGGAACGACGGCTGCTGCTGCGGGGAAGAGAGAGATTTAACACTGTCAGCAAAAACATCTCCAAACACAAACCCAAAACCTTCATAAAGCCTCCAACTGAGCTGAGGTGAGAGGGAGGGGAGGAGGAGGATGGGAAAAATAGTTTTCCAGCTTCAAGAATATGTGAAAAGTGAGTGACTTTTCATCTTCTGTTAGCAGTTTCCATCATCACCTGAGGCATAAACCAAGTCCTCCTTGTTTTCACAAAATCACTTCTCAGCACATATTGAGAGATATTTTACTGACAGAAAAACATACAGGTTTTCAAAAATGAGAGGCACACACATGTGCAGGCACATAACCTGTAATGCTACAAAATTACCACAATTATACAAATTATATTCTTGTTATTGTTTGACGGTTTATTTAAGTTTGCCTTGTTTTTCATTCCTTCACCTAGACAGTTCTGAAGCCAGATGAATTTGCAGGAATTCAGTAATTTTCCACAAGAAAAACAGTTGAAAAATGTACTCCTTAGACTTGGAAAAGTCTGTAAGACTATTTCAACTAGGACTTCCAGCTCCCCCATAGATGTACCTTCCTCTGACTCAGTTTTGGAAGCCCCTGAGCTCTGGATAGGTGAAAGACTCAAATCTTTGCAGTGATATTGGTTTACTACACTGCATTACAGGCAAGTAAAATCCGTATAAAACACAGTAGGGATTGCAGTTCCACAGGAGACCTGCCCAGCATCACTTTCCATCCATACATGCCAAGCTGTGTGCACAAACCTTTCTTTTCTCAGTCTCTCAATGATGCTTATTGAGATACATTTTTCAGAGGTGGGAAAAAGAAAAGTCTGTTTTATTCAGAATAAAACAAATTTAAATTGATGGAGTTAAGTGGTAATCCAGGCATGGTCAGACAGAGAAGTGGCATCAAAGGAACTGGCACTCCTTTCAGGGGACCCTGCTGCCTCCACACAGATGCCAGGTGAGGGTCAGAAGAGCATCCTCCTCACAGGGTGATTTAACAGCTCAAGCAGAAAATTAGACCTGATTTTCCGCTTCAGAAATAAAAGACGGTAAAACCTCAGTAAATGGATAAAACAAGTAACTGCAGCAATTGTTCTAATCTGGTCAATGATTCATCTTAGATGTGATGAAACCCAACTGAAATTTGGAGAGCACTTGGCTGGAAGGGGAAAAAAATAATACAAAACCTCTTTTTCCCTCCTGCCCTCAACACTTGAAAATTAAAAGAAAAAAAGAAGGGAGAGTGGAGATAAAGTCAAACTTCTCCAAACTCTTTGTCATTGGGATTTGGTGTGGTACCTGAGCATGCAGAAACAGATTCTCCTTTTATAAAACCAACCGTTTAAAAGTTGATCCTGATTTTTATTAGCCTTGTGCTGGCTGCTACAAAGTTCCTAAATGCTGTTGAGGCATCTTTTATCTGGGGTACTTTACACAGTAACATCTGGAGTCAGCACAAACAGGTTTTGGATGACACAAATAAGTCACTTGAGGAAAACAATTAATACATGATAGGTATCCCAGGTGAATCCCTGCTACTTCAGGGCAGGACTTTTTCAACTCCATTGGTATCACCTCAAAGCCCTGTCCCTCCTGTAGAGATTTCAGCCTGGCTCAAGCATCCCAGACCACAAGCTAGCAACTACCATTAAATTTCCAGTGAAAACACCACCAGACCACTGCACAAACATTTGCAAAGAGCTTGCCCAGCCCTTCTCTAAATAAGCACAGAGCAGGTGTAGAGCTGAAGAGAGCTCTGTCTTTGGGACCAGTTTGTTTCTGGAGCAAACCCCCCTGGATGCCACCACCCAGGTCCACTGCCCACCTCGCTGTCTGGCAGCCACAGCCCTGCAGCTCAGTTTATTCAGCTGTAAAGTGGGTAGAAAGCCCTAATTAGCAGCCTGGATGTAATGCTGATTTAATTCCCATAAATCATCCTGTAAACTCCGATTAAAGTCTACGTTGATAAATGTAAAATCCTATCACGGTTTTGCAGAAAGAAAACATACCAGAACGCCAGCATGTATTTCAGTCTCCAAGAGCTTTAATTCCACTGACATTCCTGCAGTTTCAGATTTTCAGACTATGTTAAATGCCACTGAAAGCACATCTGTGGTTCCTCTCCTCATCCTAAATCCTGAAGTGCGGCACAAGGCTACTTGGCCACGCGTCTCCTCACCTGAAGATTTTTGTTGGCTCCTGCACTTCAACATCTGCCGGCAGAAAGAAGGGATTCTTCATCCACAGGGCAGCAGCAAACCCAAAATCCTGGCTTGCGAAGGTGCAGCAACGCAAAAATGAAAGCTCTGCACCCATCCATGGAGCCAAACCACTCTTTACCACCAGGACAGCAAACAGGCTTCAAGGATTGCCCTCTCCCAAAAGAAGTGGAGTCCAGCGAAGATGAAGCGAAACCGAATTCTTTTCATAGTTTAATTGCCACAGTTGCTGGGGGACGAGTCCCTGGAAAGACCTCCTGTGCTGGATAATTATGTACCTCTATCTCAATGTTTGGAACACAGCCCCAGCATGCTTTTTGGCCTCCACAATTCTGGCTTCCTGACTACAATACCATAATCCCTCCTGGAGTCTCAGACTCAGTGAAAGCCACACGTAGTGTTTATTTTTCCCCTTGAAAGGGAACTCTGTCTCTCTTCTCAGCCTACACTTCGGGGAGGAGTTGTCAGCCCCTAGTGATTGATGGCTCTCCTTGCCACTCGCTCATCAAGTCAATTTTCACCTCGTCACATACCTGCCCAAATTTTCTTTGCCAAACTGACAAGCATGGGAAAGCAGACTGGTTTGGGAGCCCAACCAAATTCCTCCGAGCTGTACTTCAGTTTAAACACACTCGCACACACAAACAAGTAGTACTTGTTCAGCAGTGGCATTAATTAAATTCAAAGCTCAGTGTTCTTTTTAATCTACTTGCATTGTTGTTTATAAGATGTTTATCACTCCCCAGGGACAGTACGATTTGTAGAGTATGTTAACCAAATCAATACATTGCTCACTGTATAACTTTTCAGCATCTTTCTCAATTAGGCGGGAATAGCAAAATCTGAGTGAAATATGGTTCTTCCCTCCACAAAGAAACCTCAAGCGCTCTAAAAGCTCAATATCTTCGTCAGAAAAATCCAGGTAGATGAAGCTTTAACGCTAAAAGTTTCATATACACAATTCCACTGACAGAGGAATTCTGTATGGACAGAAAACGCAGAAATATACATTCGTCTATAAAAATATATATACACATAGATATCTAACAAGACTCTTCAGCAGAGTTCAATCTCCAAGTAAATCTGAGCATCACAGCTATTAAACATTAATTCTGAAGGACTAATGGGAACCGGCTGGCAGCTTCAGTACTTTTTCATTGTTTGAACTTCTTTCATTTGCTTTCCAGGACTATCCTGTTTTTCTCAATTCTTTTGCCACCAAGAGATTGGGGAGGGGGGGGAAGAAAAATCTGCATTTTAATTGACATTCCAGAGAGCAGGAGAAGTCCAGAGGCTGCTGATTGCTGTCTATTCAGCCCAAACAGGCTTTTCAGATGAAAATGAGAAAAGGCTAGTGGAAGATTTACAGGGATTTGGTACAAAGGAGACAATGAAGTTTTAAATGTTGATAGCGTTTCACACCAAACGCATAATGGGTCCCAGTTTGAAAGAGCAGTTTTGCATTTAAATATATATTTCATTGACGATTTCTCTCCCCCCTTATCTCAGACGGGGCGGTTGTGCCCCGCGGTCCCGCTCCCGCAGCACGGACCGGGCTCCGACCCGGGGCCGGTACCGAGGCTGGGCTGCTCCTCCCGGGCCGAGCTCCTCTTCCTCACCCCGCGCTGCCCGCGCTGCTGTCACCGCTGAACCATCCCCAAAGACACCCGTGCGCCCACGGGGATGCGGGGACGGCAGCGCTGCTGCTCGGGCTTCCCCCCGCGCCGCAGCGGCGACCGAGTGACCACAAACCGACCCGCAGCTCTACCGGGGAGCAGAAACGGAGTCCCGCATCGGCACAGCCCGCCCCGGCATCCCTGAGCCCCGCACCGCGGGGGGATCCCCCGAGCCCCGCATAGCCCCGGAGCGCGCACACGGTGCCGGGAACGCGGCGGGACCCCCAGCCCAGCCCCGGGGCCGCCCCTTCCCCCGGCCCGTCCGCTGCCTTTACCTGCGGCGAGAGCGCCGGGCGGGCGGGCTCCGCTCCGCGGCGGCTCCCGGGCTGGGGCGCGGTGCCGAGCGGCGGCTCCCGGGACGGGGCGAAACTCCCGTCACAGCGGCCGCGGTCACAGCGCGGGCGGCCCCGGCTGGCGAGCCCGCAGCGGCGCAGCGCCGCGCATCCCCCGCGGGACGCGCCCGGGGCAGGCAGGAGGGCGGCGAGGCGAGGCAGGAGCCGGCCCGGCGCCCCGTCCCGTGCCGTGCCCTGGCTCGGCCGCAGCGGCTACCGCCTCAGAGGGGCGAGCCCGCCGTGCCCGGCGCCAGCTGCCTCCTCCCCCGCGCGGGCATCGCCGAGCAGCGCGCCGCGGGTCCCGCTCCGCTCCATCCAGCCGCCCGCCCCGAGCCGCCGCAGCTTTGTCACGCCGACAGCCCCCTCGGGTGGGAGGTGGGTTTTCTCTCCCCCCTTTCCCCCTCTCGGCGCACTCCTCCGGCTCCTTCCTCCTCCCCCGGTCACTCCCCCCGTTGCAACCCGAGCCGTTTCCTGGACGGCGCTGCCGGGCTCTGCCAATCGCCGCCGAGCCCCTTCCCCCGCCCGGCCCTCCGAGGTGCGGAGCCGGGAGCCCCCGGCCCGGCCGAGGGTCGCGGATGCCCCCTCGGCGCGGAGCCGGCGCGCTCAGCAGCACCGGAGAGGGGCAGGAGGGGAGCAGGGGACCCCCGCTCCGGCCGCTGCCTGCCCGGGGGAGCGGGACAGCTCATCCCGCAGGGCTAGAGGGGAGGAACCCCGAGCAGCTCCCGGACGGCTGCTCCGCTCAAAGTTTTCCAGCGGGTTGGAAAGGAAAGATGGGGAGCGCGGCGAGTGCCACCGCAGTGGTTGAGCCTGGGCTGCGGCACCGCCACCCCGGCACTGGGCAGCATCTGCATCCTCTCACAAAAATGGTACCAGCTCAGCAGCCGTCCCCGCAACCTCTCCTGAAGCGTTTCAGGCTCAGAAGCCATGGCTGGCCTGTGGCCAGTTCCATCCAGAGAGGATGGTTGGATAACACTCACTCCAAAAATCACCCTCAGGAGCTCTGTTCAAAGCCTGATTCCAACTGCCCCGTGAATTGGTCTGACAGTGCACTGTCTGTCTGGTGCCCAAATGGGAAAAGTTGTCGAAAAGTTATGCAAACATCATTTGTTTGGACGCACAGATGTAAAACTGCATAATATGGGTATTCAGAATTCAATATAGCTTATCCTGATCCTTGCTTAATAAAACATTTGCTCTAGACATCATCAACTAAAAGGTTTTGAATATGGAGTCTGTGTAAAGCTTCCTTGCGTAGAGTCAGCTTGACAACAAAATCAATAAGTGCTGGTTGCCTCAAATTTAATCAGTGTTGATCAATTTAATGTTACTTTATTTAAGCTCTACTGTACATTTTATATGTTGTATGTGGTATTGGTCAAGGGGATTTTCAAGGACTGAGGCCACACATCATAGTGTAACTCTAGTTACACACACCTAGACACCAAAAACTCGAAAACAAGTTTTCTGTGGAATATGCACTTATCTCCCAGCATGTATTTCCCCTCCATTACTGCAGTCTTTATGAGGAATGGCAGACAAACTTGTAATTGGTTGGAAACACAGGTTTAGGTTTTTCGGTGTTTGGGGGGTTTTTAGGGTTTTTTTTTTGGGGGGGGGGGGTTGGGGGGGGGCTTTGTTTGTTTGTTTTGGGGGTCTTTTGGGATTTTGTTTGGTGGGATTTTGGTGGTTTTTTTGTTTTTGTTTTTTTTGCTCCTAAAGCAACAGACATCTGAGTGTTCTAATTGAGAAGCTGAGATGTCACAGTCAAGATCCAATTTTCCCAGCACCATGTCCATCGTCCATTGAAAACATTGTTAACACATTCTCACATAAATTATTGTCCGGCACAGGAAGCTGCAATACCTTTCCCCATTCATCGATATCTTTACATACTCTGAAAGAAAAGGAAGCATTCCACTAAAAATGACAAATCAGAACACCTATTTGCAAGGTCTGGAAGCACTTGTCAGAATTTATTCTTTTGGAGGATGAAAAGATAGCAGTCTATCAATAGCAGCCTTTTCTCTTAAACGAGCCACATTCTCCTAAAGTGGCCCACAACAGCCCAGCTCCTCAATCTGGGAAAAGCAGAAGCATGTTTGGAATTAAAGGGGTGGGGGGGGAGATCAATTCTGTCATCATATTTAGGCTTCAAGAGATCTCAGTGGGCCCAGGGAGCCTTTCATAGCAGTTAGGCTGCTGAATGAGAGCATAATCTCTTTACAGTTTTTTCCTCCTCCTCTCAAAGTGGCTGGGATCTTTTCTGTGAGCCCTCCTGCACGTGAATGGTGTGGCTAATAAGCCTATTAATGAGGTTCCACAGCAGAGTGTGAATAGGTAAATAAGCCCCAATCTGTTGAGGTTCAGGAGCAAGGGCAGTAAAGCCATCATGAACTAAAGGTGACAGTTTGAACTGAAATAGGAACAACAGCTCCAGGTTTCAAGCGAAAGAATAGACAGACAAGGCACACATTCAGGCTCCTTCTACCCCCTACCGAGCCCTATTTTCTCTCCCATTCTTCCTCCTTTATAAAATGTCTTGAGTAGTCACCCATTTTTTCAAAAGCTCTTGAGACGTCCTTTTTCATCCTGGCAATGATACATCAATAGGGAGGAAGGAAAATGAGGACACCAATGCTCCTTTGCCCCGCAAGTTTCAAAAGCAGGAACAGCGCTGTGTGCCCTCGCATATGGAAGCGGGGGAGGAGAAAGAAACTTAAATTGAATCTTTCAGCCCTGCCAGCTCTTTGTCGCTGCTGTCAGCCGAGCTCCGGTCGTCCCTCTGCACGCAGGCAGGGATACAGTTAATGTTCAACAGGGGCAGGGTCCAAGCCCTGCTCCAGCTGCAGCGGGGGCACCGCTGGGCTCGGCCAAATCCCCAGCGAGAGGCGAGGAGATGGATTAATTCCAGCCCAGCATCTCTTTTACCTGGCGGGGTAAGGTGAAGATGTGCCTGACTTCAGGCTGCTCCTGGGCTGGACCCAGCAGAGCCCAGCTCATCCATGGCAGCCCAGCTGGAAGGGATGAAGGCAGAAGGTTCAGCAGGTGACAAACAGCTCGTGTGTGCCGAGAGATGGGGTGACATGGGCAACCAATGCCTCCGAGTGATGTGGGAAAAGTCACCTCGGAAAAAAGCGCAGCGCAGAGCTTCTGAGCACTCTCAGTTCTACTCCTTGCAGACTCTCTGACATTTCTTTGAAGCGCTGCAGGTATCAGGGCAGCCAGGGCTCCACGGAGCCCGCTCCTCCATGGAATTCCGGGGAGGAAGCAGCCCCAGCTCCTGGCACGGCGCAGACAGATGGCAAGGGAGGCCATGGGTACCCCGGGGAAGCAAATTCTGCAGCACTCATCTATTCTCCAGCAGTGCAGGACCTGCTAACATGCCACAGTTCCATCTGATGAAAATAGGAATAAAATACAGGAAGTTAAATTAGGAAAAAAGTCAAAGAAAATGAAAGCCCACACTTTCGAGTCTTAGAAGTCGATGGGGAGAAAGCCTCTAGATCCAAATTCAATCACACACATCACCGAGGGTTTTGTCCATAAAAGACAACGGGAATCAACAATTCTTCCCTGTCAACTGTCCCATCCAAGAATTTCTCCTGCCCATGCTAGATATGATTAAATGCTTGTCTAAGGTTTCTTTTTATTTGTTAATTTTTTTCCTTTAAAGTTCTTCCAAAGCTAAGTGTCTAAACCCAAATTTTGGCAGCTAAAATATTTACCTGGTTTCCAAAGTGTTTATGGTTCTTTATCCGGGCAGCTTCAAACTTTTTTTTTAAGGTACCAAAGAGCAAATCATAGGAATCCACTTCTGAAAATACTATTTTTTTTCAAAGACAAAAAGTTTCCAAAAACAACAACAAAAAAAAGTTTTTCAAAGACAAAAACTTTCAAGCAAAGTTGCTCTATAGATTTTTCAGTGTCTTAGGGAAAAGTCATTTCATATAAAAGCAACCATGTTCTAAATTAAAAGCTACTACAGAGAGGCTTCCATCACTAGTTCTCACCAAGTATTTCTTCAAGATGTTGCTAAACTGAGAAATTGAGATAACAATTAATTATTTTAAAGCCAATAGATCCAATAATTATCCATGAAAGTGTGAAGCAGATGGACTACCAAGTTCTTGACAGAAAAATGTGTATGGGAAGGGGGGGCTGCAGTTCCTGGGCCATCAAGGGATGGATTTACTGGATGTTTATCAAACAAGAAAACCTCATTTTGGTTAAGCTAGAGAAGGGGGCAAATTAATTGCATTTGTCTATGAATTTTTGATTGTCCTCTGCATTATGAACAGCTGAATATTCTAGGAAATACTTTTTCAGGGAGTAAGGCCAAGCAGTTGAGAAAAAAAGTCTTATTTTCACTGCTGCTGTGTCAATGACTTGTAATGGCATTTGAGTATCAACACTCCCCTCGGATTGTTATGCCTTGTAGCCATGTAACCTTTCTGCTGCTCCTCTCATTTTGTGTGTCTTAAGGAAAATATTCCAAACAAATATTTTTTGTTTTCATTACAGTGTTACAAGATATGTTTAAACAGGAAATGTGGGGTGTTTTGAGCAGGGTATTACACTGGGATCCTGGACATTGGATGATTTCTGCCCTTCTCCATTGGCTTTCCTGGGAAAGGCACTTAATTTGTCTGTGTCCAAGCTCTCCAGCTATGAAATGAGAATAATAGATGCTTCCTGTCTCCTACCCTTTATCCAGTTCATCTATTTAGATGGTAAGCTCCTTGTCTCTGACCATGCTTTTATGCATGGCTTAGAACAATAGGACACTGATCTCAGCTGGAACCTCCAGGCACTTCCATAATGCAAATATTGAATACTAAATAATCAAAATAAAAGAAAATCCTCAATTTATTATGTATTCCCTCATAAAGAATTTGTCACACGCTGTCCTGGTAGAGCACCCCTGGCTCTCAGGGAACAGTATCATTTCCAAAAGAGTGGAAAGAAGCATCCATTGGAGAAGATCTTTTAGCAGTGAGCTCCTTTAAAGCAGACTGCAGAGAAACCCTGTGAATAAACTCCTTCTGAGCGCTGAGCAGGGCACAGCAAGACAGAGCCAGACTTGTAAAAACGAGAAGACAAAGGCTGCAAAGAAAATTTCTCCTTCTGTTACAGAACTTGGGTATATTTTGCTTGTTGGCCCAAGCACTTCTCATTTCTGTTTCCAGCTGATCAATACCCGCTGGTTTGTTTTACTGGAGCCCTGTGTCTCACTGCACCAGCTGGTGGTTGTGGCAGCTTCCCCTGCAGTGTTACATCAGATCAGATTCCTCTCCTGTGACACCGCAGGGTTCAGCAGAGGTGCTCCAACTTCCAGGCACAGCCTCAGAGCAGGAGGTGTGAATTCAGCCTTACACCAGGGTTCATGTTACAGTTTAAATCCTGCAAGGAGCAAGAAACTGGAAGGCAGGGACCCACAGTGTGGGCACTCTGTACTGTCTGTCCTGTGACCCTGCTGTCCCACAGCACCAAATCCCAACAGATCTCTCCTTCTTCCCAAACCCTCTGCCGCAGTGCCAAACTCTGCATTTCCAGTTCACTCTCCCACAGGCCCAGGTGCAGACACAAGCAGGCACAGTCACTCTGTAGCAGTTAAAAATATAAAATAAAAGTACTTCTTATACTTCCCACCTTGGGTAATAAAGCACTAAATACCCACAACTATTTCCCTGCCTCATTGTTCTTAACTTTCAAACATCTTTTAAATCAGCATTCTCCAGGTAGTTAATATTCTTTCTCCTCTCCCCATCCTCTGCACATAATTTCCCTTCCCTATCTCCTGCCATAGTTTCTGCAGGAATTTGCTCCTTCTTTGTGTGTCTCTCTCAGTGAAAGCCATGCCTTTTGTCAGCTCCAGTCCCCACTGTAAGATGACCTCCCCCCCTTTGCCAGGTGACTGTGGCACCCACAATTTCACTTGAGACACTGGATTGCCTTGGAGAGCAGCCAGTGATCTGCCCAAGAAAGTCTCCATATGAACAGAGATGCATCGAGGTTTAACAGCCCTCATTTGTTAATTCTGTCACCACATTCACAAGCTGCAGTCCCAAAAATAGGATGGAAAGGTAATGGTCAGGCAGATAAAGTTCCAAAGACAATTTGATACAGTTCCTTAAACTGAAGTCACAGAAAGGTTTCCCACACACGGACTCAAACTGCCCTTTCCCCCTGCTCCCACACATCCAGAAACACCCTTTTCTCCTTCATTCTTTTCTGTTTTAAATAAAGGGTTGTAGGGAAGCTTGCTTTGCATGAAATCCAGACTTGCATTAGTGAATATTCATATGCATATGAATGAATATTCATATATGTATAAACACACAGCCATATTTCAGGGCTTGAAGAGAAGGCCTGCTTTTGATTTAGATAGCCAAGTTGAGGTCAGATTCCATTTCTTGAAGGATAACAAAGGTTGTATTGGTGATTGCTGGATGAGAAAAACCCAATAACTCTCATGCTGCTCTCCTGATGCCAGCTGAGCAGGAGACTCCCAGGGCTGCTGAACTCAATGGGTCAGGAAAAGTTTTGCACTGTGGGTACAAGTAAAGAGGCCAGAAACTTGATTACAGGGGAGACTTAGTTAAATATTCACTGGGATTCATTATGTGAAAACCACTAGAAAGGAACAAGTTTCTGCAGGAAGGGTAGGGCTGTTTTATTCTTGCTTCTGCTGTGAAATGCTCCTGGTGACTTCATAACCCAGCTGCTGTCCTCTAGTGGGAGGAATACAGCAGGTCTGTGAGGATGTGCAGCAATGGTTTTTGCTGGTTTTTAATCCTGGTGCTCCTTTAATTTGCCAAAGAGAGCCTTGGAGAACCAGCCCTGTCCCACGGGAGTTTCATGACAAATGGCCTGTCCCTACCTTCCCCAGCTGGATGCGTCCTAAAATTGTGCAGGTCCTTTGAAAAAGGCCATAATGTTCATTGGTGACAAATGATAAATCTCAAAAATCTCTTTAAAAAGGGAGATTTAAACAAGGCTCCGAATTTTTACTGGAATAATCAGCCTCATTAAATGCAAATCAGAGCAATTCAGCAACGCATCTGAAAGCAGCTAATTCAATTTTAGCCACAGAGGACAAGAAAAGAGTAGTAAGGAGTGAGGAACTGGAGAAACACTGATCCCAGATTTACAGAAAGCATTAGTTCTAAAAAGAGTTTTTCATGGCATGTAAAGGGTGAAATCCTGAGTTGGCCAGCGAGGTAGCTCTGCCTTAAAAACATACAAGGCAATTTCTCTCCTGTAAATTTTATTCCCTGAAGCCTTACATTCAGCAATTTACTTTCTGAGGGAAAAAAAAAAAAGGCATCAGCAGTCCCGCCCTGCTCTACGTGTAGCAACAAGCTCCTGGTTAATTCTGGAAAACAGAGAAACTGAAACATTTTAAACAGAAACTGCTGTGATCGCCAGAGTACAACCAAGGGTGGGGAGGGGGGAAAGGAACAAGTGGTGAAAAATTGAGCTAAGAGCAAAGGAGCTGCATTTTTAATTGTGTTCAACGGGGAAAAAAAATCATTTACAGATAAGAAATAATGCAGGTTTAACCCTGTCTCTGCAAACAAGCAGGCAGGAGCAGTGGGTCTCTTTCTGTGCCACAGGGATGCCCAGGGGTCAAGAGAAGGGACAAAAGGGAGAAGAAGCTGAAGGAGGAGAGGAAGGTGCTCATATGGTGCTCTCACTAAAACTGTCGTGGAGCCAGGACATCATGGGGAGATACAAGTTTTCTTTTCTTCCTTCATTCCTGCCTCCAATCCCCGGGCTTCTGATGGTTTACGGGGTAAGGAACAGACCAGGAGCATTTTCCAGAAGCATGTGAAAAATGGGGTTAACCCTCACTTTCCTCAGGGAGCAACTTGCAAAAGATCCCAGAGGAAAATCGTGCCTGTGATCCCATGTGCTTAGAGACACCCTGTTGCTTTGTATTCCAGGAAAATCTGTCTGCTCATTGGATATGTTAAATGCTGGGTTTAGTGCTGAGGCTTCCTTTTCTTGGACACTGAGAAGATCACCAAACTGGCTCAGCAGAAAATATCTCCTAATGCCTTTGCATCCAAAACTTTGACGAATTTGCCACCCATTTGGAGCTCATCTGTTAATAGAGACAATCGTGGGAGAAGGTAATTAACTTCACCAGAGGGAAAAAGTCTTCCAAAATCCTCATATCCATGCTAGAGTAATGGAATGGTTTGAGTTGGAAGAACCTTTCAAGGCCAGCTAGTGCTGCCATGGGTGCCTTCCACTGTCCCAGGTTTCTCCAAACCCTGTCCAACCTGGCCTTGAACATTTCAAGATGGGGATGGGGTAGCCACAGCTCCTCTGGGTATCCTGTGAGTGCTGGGTCATGTCCAGTTTTCCTCCCCTTTTCCAGCCTGCAGCACAGAGCTCCAGCTCTAGGAAGGGATAAGCCCGATGGGCTGATGCTGGAGGAGAGGCAGGAGCCTCCAGGCAGTGCAGACCCCACTCCTGAGGGGCTGTGCTGCCTCTCCCTGTGGGATCTGTGGGCTGGGAGCTGAATCTCATCACCAGAGCAGTGAGGAGAAGCAGTGCACAGCTGTTTGCACGATACATATCTTGTGAATAAATAAACCTCATGTCCAGTGCTGCTGCTCTCTAAACATCTGTAGAGACATGCATTCACTCAAAACATTCAGAAAATAAACAGAAAGGGAGCTGCTCAGTGAGCCCTCCTCCAGCCAAAACCCAGCCCTGCAGAAGTGTCGCCTCTCAACAGAGTCCGAAATCTCATCAGACCCCAAAATTTGTCTTTTTAAGAACAATAGTCTCCATTTTCTGATGCAGAGACACCTCAGAGGCTATAGGTTTAGATTTCCTAACCCTGATGAATGTTTTCCCACAAATGCTGGGAGGCAGAAGGAGGTAAAGAATAGTTAAATGCAGCACAATTGAAAATTAGCTCAAAATGCCGCAAGCTGCAATTCAGATGGATTACAAGATAACCTCAGTAGTTTCAAGAATGTAACAAGAACAGCCCTAAATCAACATAAATACTTGCTCAACCATTTCCATCTCAGGATTCATGTCAGATTTATTTTTTTGTTGTTGTTCTTTTCTCCTGTGGCATTAAAACCATTTTTCAGGCTTTTTTTAGGTAAAGTATTTGTGGTTACTAGGAAAGGAGGATGAGCATGGTGATGAGGGAGGGGGAGTAAGGTCCAACACCCTCTGGAGAGTGGGAGTGGAGCTGGGCAGGGGAAGGCTGGGGCTGGTGGGTGCATCTGGGGGATTTGCTGGGGTTTGGAGGGGAGACAGGCAGATGCCTCCTGCCAGCCCCACTTTGGTTTTGCCTGCTCAGTTTTGTCACAAGGCAGCTGTGATAATTTTCAGTGCTTTCCTGAAGGTTTTTAAGTCGTGGTGGGCCATGCCCACCCTACATTCCCACTCACACTCAGCAGCACTGACAGCCTCAGAAGCCCTTTATTCTGGGATAACTTCTGGAGATTTCTTTATACTCAGAGAAAACAAATCCCCAGAGAGCCACCTGTGGCCTCTGGGATAAATTTCTGCTTTATGGTCGCCTGCAAGCTGGCCGGGAGACACACCCTTGCTTGCTGGAGTACAGATAAGCTTCCAAGGACTTCAAAGGGATTGCTGAAGCAGACTGCAGTGGATTTCTACAGAAATGTAATGCACAGCATGTGTCTGAGGGGATGGAGAAGAGCTGGGGTGGTTTAGATTAGATAGCACTATTTGGCTTTAGAGGGACTTGAGGAAGTGAAAGACACGTAATTGTCTTTTAAAGTGTAGTATTTGACTTAGTTCACTCAACATTGCAGAAGAGCTTGTAGATAAGCAGCAGAAATTATTTCCTTGTGAGGGGCTGGGTACCACTTCCATATGATGAACCCCCCCTTAGAGCAGTTTTCCATCCAGAGTGTCATTGTGCTGGGGTAAGGCTCAGTTATATATATATATATGTATATATATGTATCTGTCGAGTCCTAGAAATTTATTATTGAATTTATTATTGCTACGGAGCACCCCAGGGCCACACCTTCCTTTATTCTTTATAGAATTACAGAGTCCTAATAAAATTTGGGCTGGAAGGGACATTAAAAATAATCTCATTCCAACTCCCAGCCATGGACAGGTTCTGCTAGACCAGGTTGTTCCAACCCCAACCAGCCTGGCCTTGAACACTTCCAGGAATGGGGCAGCTTCTCTGGGCTACCTGTGCCAGTATTTCACACACTAATTAAAAAAAAATTCTTCCTTATATCAGCCTTCTTTTCATTTAAAACCTACCCCCCACCCTTGTCTGTTCACAACCAGCCCTGCTAAAAAGCTCATCCCTATCCATTCTGGGCCATTGCACATTGCCTCCTCTGCTGGAAGTTTACTGATTCATTGTTTGGTTCCAGCTCTGCTCTGTGACTACAAATAGACAGGATTTTACATATTTGTCAGGAGATTGAGGTCTGCTCTCATTGTTTTTTCTTTCTATTTAAAGTCAATAACATCTTTCAAGAGTTAAAAAGAAAGATGAGTTTCCTCCCCTGAAGGAAGGTACACCCAAATAACCAATAGGCAACCTTTACTCAGCTCCTCCTTAGGTGAATATTCCCTATTTGATATCAAGATTTATTTTCCTTGAAGAAATGTGCCAGACCATGCCAACAACATGAAAAATCACTGTGAATTTGTCAGCAGGAACATTTGCTCTGGAGTGAGTAGGAGCTTGAAAAGCAGAGCCAGAGTCAAGGCTGGGACTGAAGATTAACTGTTTGTTCCATTAAATAATTTACTGGCCAAACACAAAGCATTGTAAAGTGTGTGTGTCTCAGGCCAATAAAGAAACATCTGCCCAGCAAAATTTACCTACATATAGTCCTCAATTGCAGGCTTTGAAATTCCTTGTATGAATCTCATCTCCTTGCCTATCCAGAGGGTATTATTCCCACTCTCCTGGTAAGCTACAATTTTAAAATGCCACTTTTAAAAGTGCATCTCTGCTGATGAAAGCCACGAAAGCAAAAGAACATAAGAACTTTTACAGCTGCCAGCTCACAACCCACCAGAGCTTTTCAGGTCTGTGCCTCACCACCGGTAAAGAGAACCTCTGTAAGGAAGATTTTTCTGTCTATTTTCAGTAAACACAGGGAGATAAACATATGCAGTTTTCCCCAAAACAGTCTTCAGCAAAGTACTACTTTTGCTTCAAAAAGTAAAAGTCTTGTTGGTAAATAAATTTGTTTCTCAAAGTGAGCAACTTTCTAAATGAAAGCATGAATTTTTTCTGTTAATTTCAGTAACTACTGTGCAGTAAGGTTGAAAAAGCAATAATTTGTGGAGCTGTGTTGTACACAGTGAAGAATAAGTTAGCATTGGCAAAAGGATGGATCCTGACTTCAGCATGCTGACAAATGAAAGAATAATTTTCCAGTATTTTATCCCTTGGACATTGCCTGCTTTTCACATGAAGTAAATTGGTATTTCAGTTCTCCTCTAACTCTGCTTTGCTCACAGGTTAAAAAAAACTAACAACATTTATTAGAATGAGCTCCCAAAGCACAAGAGAGGGAGTCTGACTGATATCACTGTGGGGATGTTGTCTGAGGGCTCATCAAACCCACTGACTGAATAAATGTAAATGTAAAATCATGGGTAATACTGGAATCACTGCATCTATGTCCCCAAGAAACACTTTCTTGTTTTCCTACTAATTCCAGAGTATTAAGAATCATTATTCACAATTGAATTTGGCATTACCTGAAGGCATTCATTCACCACTATCATAGAGACAGGGAAAAGTCAAGCAGACCTCACATACAGGCTTTTACCTTCGTTTTCCTTCAACGTCCTTGTACAGAAACAGCTGAAAAGAGAACAAGGGTTCATCTAGATCACGAGCACTGGATTAATTTAGTAGATTTATACAAGGCTGGAAGAGTTTGTTGGGTAGTAGAGGTGGTTTATATGGGATTGTACCAAAGGTCTTCTTCTTACTTGCCTTTTTTTTTCCTTCTCATCACAAGCCTGTTGCTGACTGTTCAGCACCACTGTGGTGACAGCCCTGACAATTCCTGCCAGCCCAGGTATTCCCAGGGATGTAGAAACTTTTCCATGGCCATACCCTCCCCAGCTCATCTGCAGGGGTTCATGGGTTCAGGAGCCACTTGGGCAGGTAGCAGTGATTTGGATGTCACTGCAGTTCAGCCACAGATCCTCTACAGGAGGCCAGGAGGAGGAGGAGGAGGAGAAATCCTGCTCCAGCCAAAGAGGTCTGTGCCCTGCCCACCATAGGGGCTTTTGTAAAATTTCCCTCTATGCTAAGGGAAGAGAAGAAAAATATACTTAGTAACTCAAAAAGTCACTACCACCACTGTATTTTGCATTCCTTAAATATCTAAGCACACAAGGATTGTTTTTGCAGGAAAATGAGTAGAAAGAGGGCTGCTGTGCAGTTCATTGCTTGGCCTGGGGTATTTCCTGGTGAATTATCCCTTAGTACTGGTGTTCTATCAGGCAAGCAATAACCCATTCCTCAGGACAAGAAAGGGGATCAGGAGGCTCTCTAAAGGTGAGACAATTCCCTTTAAGCCAAGTTAAATTTCATATCAGTGAGATGCTATTGGAGGAATAGATACAGAAGTAAAAGTACATCAGAGAAAAATTCAGAAAATGCCATTTGTTCTCACTTTCCCCCCACTTCTTCATGCAGGAAAGATTGAGTTAAGACTTAAAGCATGAAGGTAAGCAATGCTTTAGTACAGCATTTAAAACATTTTATTTCACCCAAGTGGAGACTTGCAGAGTCTCGTCTGAACTCCTCCATTGACTGGGTCAGGTACTTGCTACCAGAACCTCCAGCATTAAGACCATAACTTCTGGTTGAACCAGATTGTTTAGAAAAAAATAACCCCATCTTAATTTAAGTTTTCAAAGAGAGAATTCGTCATATCCCTAGGCAAATTGTTTCAGATATTAAATTCTCCAGTGGCCAAGAATGCACACCTTATTACTGGTCTGAATTCTTCAGCTTCAGCTTTCAGCCACAAAACCTCATTATAATTTTGCTTCATTAAAGAGCCCTTTCCCCACACCAGAACCCTTCTGCACTATTGGTTTGTCACAGAGAAGCATGGGGTGATGCACATACTGTCAGGGAGAGACTACACGCAATAACCAGTAAACTCTGTCAATTTGCTACATTTACAGGAATTTCCTCAGTAACCTAAATCAATGCCAGTTATCCAGTCTTTTATTTAGGCCAATTAAACATTTGAAAAAAAACCCTAAAGCATGGTCAGTTGTGCTTTCAGCATGCACCTAAGGCAGGGACAGCACTGCATCAAATGTCATTAATATTAGATATTTATGGAAAGGTTTGGGTTATAAAAGATAAATAACAATAAAAGATTTTTCACCCAGAGGGTGGCTGAGCACTGGAACAGGAGCAGTGGTCAGAGCACCAAGCCTGACAGAGCTCAGGAGTGTTTAGACAAAACTCTTGGGCACAGGCTGGGCTCATTGGGATGTCCTGCACAGGGCCAGGAGTTGGATTTGATGGTCCCGATGGGTCTCTTCCCACTCAGCACGTTCTGTGCCTCGGTGCAATATCAACACAAACCTGGGCATGGCTGCTGCTGTCCCCAGAGCCCCAAAAGTGCAGAGAGCCTGGGGCTGCAGAGCCACAAACCAGCAGGAGCACGCACGGCGAGCGGGCCGCTCCCGTGCCTGCCTGCACCGCTCGGCCCAGGGAGCTTCTGTTGTGTTTGGCACGGGAGCTTTGAAGGCAAACAATGCAGCACCGATGGTGATTTTCCACTGGCCTTTGGGAGGCTGCAGGAGGAGCAGCACGGGCGAGGTTGAGCCGTGCCGGGAGCGCCGCCATGGCTGCGGCGTGTCGCGGCCTGACAGCTCCGGCGTGTGGGCCGTGCTCCTGCTCACAGGCTGGCTTGTAACTGATCCATGGCAGAGCACAAAGGCAGCTCCATGCCAGCCTCCTGGAGCACTGCAGGGGCAGGGAGAACGACCTGCACGGCCACGGTGCTGCTCCTTCCTCTGGCGAGGCTCAGCACAGCCATGGTGCTGCTCCTCTTCCTCTGGTGAGGCCCAAGCACCCCGCAGCTGGCTGTGGTTCACTGGGGGTCACTTCAGTGGGTGAATGGGGACAGAGGTGAAAGAGAAAATCCTCTGGGAACAGCAAGGACTCTGGTTTTCCACATGGTGAATGTGTTTGGAGTTGATGATTTCTGCTGTGGTCAATGGTGGTGGCATGGCAGCTGCAATTGGCGTTCCCAAAGAAAACTCTGCTCCAAAGCAGGGGAATCTCCTCGGTGCAGAGGCCACATCTTCAAGGAATTAAACTGCACTGGTAAACAGCAGCTGTGTGACAACACACCAAATCTATTTCTTCATGGACATGAAGGGTTCATCAAAGCAATGAGGTACTGGGGGCTCTAAACATTACCTATGATTCTTTTAAACCCAGCGATTTTGCAGAAGGCACAATTCATTTTCTCACTCAACTTTTTTATTATTAAGATGTGCTTTGGCTCAGAGACAGCCCCAGCTTCAAGAGTTCTGCTGGTTTGGTTTCGTTTTTTTTTTTTTACAAGGGCATGTAGTGACAAGAGAAGAGGGCATGGCTTCAAATTCACAGAGGGCAGGTTTAGATGAGGTATTAGGAAGAAATTATTTACTGTGAGGTTGGTGAGGCCCTGGTACAGGGTGCCCAGAGAAGCTGTAGCTGCCCCTGGATCCCTGGAAGTGTCCAAGGCCAAGTTGGATGGAGCTTGGAGCATCCTGGGACAGTGGAAGGTGTCCTTGCCCATGGCAGGGGGTGACACTGGATGAGATTTAAGGTCCCTTCCAACGCAAACCATTCTGTTGTTCTATGACCAGTACATTTTAAAGAAATGTGCTTTTTGTTCTTCACCCAGGTTTTGAGCAGAAGAATGGGGAGAGCCCAGCATTTCCAGCAACTCTTTCAGCAGAGAGCCAGAAGGACATCCTGAGGGAAGCTAGAGGTGGCATCTCAAACTGCAAGGAGAGACATCAGCTTAGAGAGTTGAACTGGAGAGTTCCCAGACACTGAGTGTTGGGTTATTAGATAATTAGCTTAATAGTAATATTAGATTAATATTAGATATTTTCATTGATATTCTTGGCACAGGAAATAGGAGCATGTAGAATTTTGTTTATAGCATCCTGTCAAACACAGGAAGATGGGAATGTCTATTCAGGGATAATGGGATCAAAACAGACAAGAATTAAAAAAAAGACTAAATTCACTGGTGCAATGAATAGAGCTGTGCTGCTCAGGATTAACAGTGACAGTTATGCCAAACTTTACCAGCTGGCAGTGACAAGAAAATATAGAACACATGGAAGTTAGAAAGTTTTGAGCTATCGAGAGAGATTCTGCAGTAACTTTCTAGATGGTAGTGAGGGAAAATTCCTGCCTAACCTTAGGCTGACAGTGCATACAGAGAGGATCACACAAGGTTATGATGAGCTGATGATGGAGTTCAGCATCTCAGGTAGAAGCAGGAACTTTGAATTGAAGCTGTTCATGTCTGCTCTACAAACCAGTGGGCAATTTGCTTTTTGTGATTACTATCTCCACTGCCATTTTTTACATTTTTTAGGGTCACCACTATAATCAAGCTGAACACCATGTCTCCATGTATACATTTCTTTGCAAAATACTCATTCAGAAATGTTCAAAGCAGACCTTGCACCAGACTGAGGCCTTTTCTTACCTGACAGCAGAGATCTTCCTCACCCTCAGCAACTGACTGAGGAAACATTTGTCTACAAACAGGTAATTTGAGGTGATGATAGCCTTTGTGTATACAAAATACTGTTGCATTAAACACATCACATACTTCAGAGGGAAAAGGCAAAGTACATCAGGTCAGCAGCTTCTGAAGTTGCTGCAGCACAGCTGGATGAAAGTAAAGCCACCCTTAACAAGGAGGGTGATACTGAGCCAACCAAAGAACACTAAGAGTAGAGCTGGGGTGTAAGTAAAGACAGGAATATGCTCAATTCTTAGCAATTTACACTGAGTACATGAAGGCTCTATTTCTCCTCTGAGCAGTAAGATGTTTCCAGCAAAACCTGGGTTAGAAATAGAGATATTTGCAATGCTTTTATTACCATTATAGCTCATCCAAGATGATGTGTCTGGTTTGAAAGTCGCAAAAAAACATATTCTTGTTAAAAATGCTGCCAAGAGGCTAAATGAAAACAGCCCACTGCTGAATCCCATGTTTGCAGCGTTACCAGTGGGTTTTTTCAAGGGTGTTTATATAGACCAAGTTTCATTTAACAAGGCAAAAGCCGGAGCTCTCACATACTCCATTATTTCTCTGCAGGTCCTTCTCACCAGGGTTAAGTCTTTACACTACTTCCAAGCAAAGCAGCCAAGAAAAAGAAGAAACAAATGCTACTACTACTGAGCACAGAGGCCTCCTTTGCAAGAAATGTGATTTACGGAATGAAGTTCCTGGCATGTCTGCCGCGGGCTGTCACAACGTGTGCCTAAAATCCAGGGCTGAAATATGATCCTCGCTCCTTCCAAGATGCATTGTGGCTTCTAGCAAGTTCTTCTGGAAGCACAGGCAGCCCTTTGCTCAGGAGCTGGGCTCCTCCTGTGTGTTGTTGTTCTTTGGGAGTGAGGACCCTCCTAATTCCCTATGAAGCTGGTGTTGGTGAGCCCAGCTTTGCTCAAAGTTCTGGAAACTTTTCCATGTAGTTTGGAGAACTGATGCACTTGGAGACACACAGAGCAAAGCTCGTCCTGGTATCCAGAAGAGGCTTTGTGTTTGTCCTGCCTTTAGCCCCCCACATTTGTACATCAGAAAGCCAACTGCTGTGAACTGAACCACAGTGGAGACCTCTTTTCATAAGTTCACAAAATGGCAAGGAAGCAAGAGCAGCTTGGGAGCTCTCTGGCCTTTGCTGGCCCTGTTGAGGCTGAAGGTATTTTCATTCCCTTTCTGCAGCCCTTTGGATGTTCCTTTTTCTCTACATGAAGGAAATGCCTTTTCACCATCAAGCCTTTCCTCAGCTGCATTTCAAACCCAGAAAATATTTTACCTCTAGCAAATTTTACCTCCTTGTCATTTTTTTGCTGTCTTCAAAGCCAGTGAGACAGCAACATTTTAATCACCATGATCTGCCTCAACTGGCAGCAACAGAAACCCCATCACTCTAAGACCCCCTTTTTGCCAGCCTTTTCCAGCCCTTCCCCACAGGTGATCCTATGGGAGACATCCCCCTCTGGGAATGGAGCTGCTGAGCATGGAGGTCACCAGCTCCTGCTGGACTTCCTTGGTGAAAGTAAGCTGTAATTTTGGATAAAACCCGTGATTTTGGGTAAAACCCAGTTTATCAGTTATACAGAGGAGTTGCTAATGTGCATTATCTGTTGATGAACAGGTATTTTCTAAGAGTGGGAAAACAAACAAACTGACAAAATTTTCTGCAAAACAGAAAAGCCAACAGAATGAGTCAAACCAAGCCTGCCTGACCGTTGACTCTGTGTTTGCTTCAGCAGGTTCTGGCTCTGGCCCCACTTGAGCCACAGAGTTTTGAAATCCATGCGTTTCTTCGTTCTCATCTTTCAGCTTTGCAGTAGACTTTTTTCCCCCCACAAACGTCTCTGAGGCCGTGTGGGATGTGGTCCAGCTCCCATTAAGGTCAGTGGGAGTGCTGCCACTGCTTCCCTGTGGGTCCCAGCCCTATCCCATTGTAATACATTTCTAACTGCAATTGGATACAGATTATTTCAATTTTTTTCCTCTCCTAGTGCCCACAATGGGCAAAGTATTTTCCAAACAGAAGAGGTCCCATTGCATGTCCCTAAATCTCTAGAGGTACTGGAAAAATTCTTCTAATTAAATACATTTGACATGCGAGATCATAACTGTTCACTAATAATTTTTTTTAAGACTTCTCTCTCATGTAGCTTTTCTTAACTGTACAATAGCAGAGATTAAATCCTGATTCTGCTGAAGTCCATGGGAGTTTTTCCAATTAGCTTAGTTGGAGCCACGTTGTCTTGCTTCATCTCCATATTTAACACTACTGGGCCACTACTGAAAATGTTCTGACAGGAACCATCACAATAATGTCTGCTTTGGGTGACTGGGTTAATCTTCAGAAAAAAAGAGAGAAAAAAAAAAAAAAAATCAAGCTTCCCCCAGAAAGCAAAACAGTAAATAGTAAAATGTTACTTACACTGTCTGATGTGAAGTGTTAAGGAAAACAACTACTAGGTGCCAACCCTGACCTTTATATGAAGATTTGGAGACAGAGTTTAAAGACATCATGGATATCCCGAAGTAAGGATTCCATGAAGGAAACACAAATTTGCAGAGTTTGTGAATGGAGAATTCAGTCTCTTCTCCATAACAAACTGACCAGGGGACAGTTTGGAACTTTTTGGGACTCAGTCTAGTCAGGAAAATTCAAGTGATACTTGCTAACCACCAGGAAAAAAATTGGCAGTGACTAATTTGGGGAAGATATGGATTTGTTGTTATTGTGCACACATTACAGTGCCACAGATGAATTACATCACACAGCACTGCTGCTTTGTCACCAGCCAGCTCCTCCTCATCTGGAGTTTTTCCTGACTAACAGAGCCTGCTCTGCTTGCAAGGGCTGACACCCTAAGAGCAGGTTGTGATTGATGGCAGGTCCCTGCTGCCAGAGCAGCTTCTCCAAGTCACCAACTGTGCTCTGGCCTCAAGTTTACACACATGCTCACACAGTATTTACTGAGGTCAAGCAGGCTGCATGCATGCTGTATTTACAAAAAAAAAAAAATCCATGTTTGAATGGCATGAACCAAAGGAGGAGCTCTGAAACTACTTCCTGCTGCTGCTACTGGAAAAGGGCAGAGCCTGGATGCCTCTTGTTCAGACACATCTTGTGGGAAGGAGACCTGACAGGGTTCCAGCAGAGCCAGCATGAAGGTGTGTGGTACAGGCCACTTCTGCATACTGATTTCTGGTCATACTCACTGCCATTTATATCAACCTTTAAATTAATTAATTACTGTGGCAAAATAAAAAAAAAAAAAAATTAAAAGTTTGGGCATACTTAGGGAGACATAAATAATGCCATTAATTAAAAGAGTTGCCTGGAGCTTGCACAGCAACATCTAAAGTGATGAATATCACTGGGGATCAGCCTCTTCTCCCAAGTAACAAATAACAGGACAAGAAGGAATGGTCTCAAGTGGTGCCAGAGGAGTTTAGACTGGTTATTAAGAAAAGTTTATTCTCTAAATGTTGGTCAAGCATGGAGTCATTGTTCCTGGAAGATTTAAAAATGTGTGGATGTGGCACCTGGGAACATGGGTGGCCTTGGCCATGCTCAGTTAATATTGGGCTCACTGACCTTGGAGGCTTTTTCCAACATTAATGATGCTTTCATACTGGGATTATCTGATGATGATGGTATCTATTGATGGCAAGCCATCAGCCAAATCAGACATCTCCAGGGAATGCAAGAGGGAGAAGCACACTTAGTCTATTTCTTTAACATTTTTAAGCCTGGAGAGCACTACTTTGAACACCCACAGTGGTTTTACCTGTAGCTCTCAGGACAAGCTGGACAAATGCCATTGCTCTTGACCTGAAAAAGCAAACCTGGAGCCTGAATTCAGCAGAGCTTTTATTGTACATAGTTATTGAACACACATGTAAGCCCCACTGAAACTAATAACCTCAAAGATACACTCACTCTGTTTGTTCAACAGGGATCAGCTCAGGGATGTACTTGAAGTACTTCCAGAGTCCAAGGAACTGAGCTAAAAATCACAGATCTGTCTTCTATTCTCATTACTAACATACTCATTAAGAAAATTCTTCACTTTTTCTGTGTCATATTTTATAATAAAGGCTCCCCACAACTTGTCCACAGCTGTGGATAAGATTCCTCTCCTGTTTAAGGGCATATAATCCTCAGCATGGGCAATATAAACAGGCTCAGCCACATAAAACAAATATGGATTTTGCTGGTACATTTTTCCATATCTAAGAAAACCTACACTAGATTATTTTTTTTTTTCTTTTAAACATCAAAAACATTTGGCTGCATAAGCAGCCAAAAGTGGTTATATACTTTGTAAGTATATTAAAAGTCAGAATAGTTGCTCATGAACATACTGGATGGATTTTATTCGTTTCCCATAATGGAGCCCAGGCTGGCATTGCTTTAGACATTTTAGTGCAGAAGAAATGTCAAGCATGCACTCATCCCCTGACTGAAGTTCAAATCAAACAAACCAGGCTAGACAAGCTAATAACAAGCTTTGTTCACTCCAGAATGGCAGCTATGGAAATATGCCTCATTTTATATACTATTATATGCACGAGCTGAAAAGGCCACTGAAAAAGCAACCAGCATTGTTTTTCTTCTTTAAACGACCAGTTCCAAGCTACTTATTTAACCAAGAACAATAATTAAAAAAAGCACATCGTACTTTCAAGCATGGATGTCTTCATAATTCAGTTTTCCCTGTCATAAATTATGATTCATGTAAGTAGACTTTGTTTTTACTACTAGAAACTGGGAACATATATGGAAACCAATATTACCAAAACTTGAAAGTAAATTAGAGCCAGTTTTTAGGGAGTTAATTTATAAAGGCAATATGACATGCCTTGTTGTTTGCAGCTCTAGTGCCTAAATAAAGAGCAAGAAAATTTATAGTTTGCTTCTTCTATAAAAATTAACATTTAAACTTGAATTATTTTGCAGCTATATTTAAGAGATGGTCTAGGGAAAGAAGAACACTGAGAATGTTGCTGCTCTGCCTTCAGGGGTGATTTTCCATTTCCCTTTCTAGGAACCAAAAGCCCCTTTTCAGCTTTGCAGGGTTCCTGACTGAAGATGGGAGGAAGGCACATTCCCCTCCCTGTGCATCCCTCTGCTCTACAGGAAACAAACTGGAAGCATCCCTGGCACGGCTGGAGATGCCTCCAGAACTGGACTCTCAAAACCAGCAACCCAGTGCCTTGAAGAAGTATATACATTGACCTCTTTCCTTCTAAATTCCTACACCTACATTCCAAATATTTACCCTAGCAAACATTATCCAGCCTGTGGATTCCAGCTGCAATCAGCATCCTGCCTCCCTCAGCCTGGATGGTTTGTAGGACTTTCCAAAAGCCCCTGGATGCCCAAAGCATCAGCCCTGCTTTCCTCCAGAACAGCTTCTTATCACAGAAACACAAAAGGTCACAGTAACAGTCTGCAGCCTCTCTCAGCAAAGGGAATAAATGTGCAAACAAAGCCATCAGCAGTTTCCAAAATAAAGCCCTCTTCTTGGTCGCCAGGAGCACAGAGTGCCACATATGCACTGCACAGAAATGGCTGCTCACGTGGCAGCTGAGCAGCTGTGGGGAGATGGGAGCCAAAGCAAAGTTCTCCCTTTGACCACAGAAATGCCACCTTAATTAATTATTTTGATTCATTGTACTTAAAAGCATTAAAGATAAGCACAGGGAGATCAAGAGGAGGGCTTTCACCTGCCAGCCCACTTGATTGCCCTCTCCAGTAAATACCCACATACAGGTGTCACTTTAAAAAAATGTAATATTTAAGTACTGTCCTGGAGGACATACAGAGAAATTACCAGGGAGCCATCTGTGCCACAAAACTTTCAGCAGAGATGCAGCAGCCAGAAAAAGAAAAAACCAAAGCAATAAAAGCAAACATTCCGAAGTAAGAAGTGGCAAAAATATTTGAGTCAGCACTAATAAAGATTTTTCCTAGTTATTATTTTCCTTATCAGCCTGGCAGGGACAATTCACCCCTCTTGCACTCCCCCAGTGCTCCAAGGCAGGCGACCCTCTCTCCCCTCTGGCATCTCTGTAGAACTCATTCCTGCTGCTCAGGAATGTCTCATTTATCTGTCCTCTCTCCCAAAGTTTGTTTTCCTGCTGCCATGGTTCTCCCATTACTGGAATAAACACGAGCAGAAGTCTCCTGCATGACTCAGGCTCCATTTGCTTTGGTGGGAACTCCTTGGCACATCTGAGAGACCTAAACCAGGTCCTCCAAACCCCAATCTTCTCAAATCTGGGCTTGCCCTCTGCCTAGAAATTTTCCCATGGATTTTACAGCATCAAATCAAAGCTCACCATCCACATTGTCTCCCACTTAATCTCTTACCTTCAAATTACAGGGCTCATAGAGCAGAAAACACATCCTCTGGTCAGGAACAAACAAATATGTCCATGTAAGGCCCAGTTTGAAACAAGCATTCAAACAGCTGAGGGGGAATTAAATAATTAATAGTGGCAGGTATTAATGGGGCAAACAAATTTAGAGAGGCTGCAATTATACCCAGGTTGTACTTGTTTGAAATGTTAACTGTTTGATGAGACTTAACACCCAGCTAATGAGCTTTTAAAAGTAATTCCCACATGCAGACACCTTCCTCTGCTCACAGAAGGGAAGCAGAGTGTTTGGCAATTGCCATGGCCATCAATCCAGGGCTGGCAGCTAATCCTGTTTTATTACCATCATTAGCCAAATACATGGAGCATCCACAGAGCAGCTGCCTGCTCTTCTTTCTCCCTCTTTTCCTCTCCCTGCTCTCCAGCCTCTGCATCCTCACACACAAGATAATGCTGTCAGGTTACTTTCCTCATGTGCTGCTTTTCTCCCTGTTATCCATCCCACAGGAAAGGTGTTCAGGTTACACAGCTGGCCTGGGTGCCTGCCTCCTGCTCCTGCACACACACCTCCTCCACCTGGAGCTCAGGAGGGGCTTCCCCACAGCTGCATTTAGTTCTGAAAACTGAACTCCCTTTCCTAAGGCTGGATGTGGCCACTATTTCCCAAAAACAGTTGCTCTGTATCCAGCAGCTCCGACCTGGGCTCACTCAGCCATTCTCACTACTGCTCTTACACTTTGCCCTCTCCCAAATCCTCTGTGATTCCATTAAACCTGCACTAAAAGGGTCTAAAATCAAAAAGAGCATATGAAAAAAATCTTTACAAAGTTTAAAATACAAAAGACTAACAGAACCAAGAAGAGAGGGTGTACAGAGTCTGCACTCAGGGGGAGCCCGTGGGGATTTGCAACACCTGAGAGGTGAAAATGTGCAAAGATCTATGCCAGGAAGCAAAACTGGGGAGAGTAATCCATGAACATTCAGTTTAGGTTATTTCAGGGGGAGGTGAGGTGAATAAATGAAAACCATCCTTAGAGCCTTGCATGAAACAGTTTGCAGATTTTATTTACTCAACTTTAGCTGGTCCTTGGACTTCTTTTTTTCCAAAAGGCATGTGTCCCTTCATTAAAAAGGTGGCTAAAGAATATTCTTTGGTACTGGAGTTATGCTACCTGCATGGCAAGGAGCAGGCAGGCTTCCTTCCAGCCTGCAGAAAGAAGCAAAGACCGAGCTCACACCTGCATGTCATGCCAAAGTAAGTAAACAAATGCACTGTGAGTTATGGGTCCTTCATTCTCTCAGCTGCCTTTGCTTGTTTGCTTGCCTAGATCCATTTCTTCATGGCAGTGGGCCATTTAAAAAAATTCTTTATCTGCTACTATTTACACTCAGATTTTGGTTTTACAAAGCATGTCACAGAGAGCACAAACCAATATCTTCAAGCCCAGGTGCCTATTGCTGGGTCTCTCACTGTGTGTGTGTGTGTGTGTGTGTATGTACTGTGCAGAGCTATCCAGAGCTATAAATCCTCACCAGGCCATTTTTTTTTTCCTCAGGTGTGAGTTACCTTTCCTCCATTCTGGATGCTTTAGGCCAGGCATTCAGTTTTTGATACTTTCAGAGCCTGCCCACAATGAGCCACCCAGAAAATTTCTGGGTGTATTGATCCCTGGGCAATTGCCAGTTACCAGTTACCTGGGCCAGCAGTGATGCTGGTGTGGCAGGAGTTCCACCATCCTGGTGGTGCCTTATAACCAGAAATATCAGCAGATGAAAGCAGTAGAGTGATCTTCAACCAGACTGCAGGGCACAGAAAAAGGGACCAGAGCAGAAAAATGCCATAAAATAACCTTACCAACATCATATGCTAACTTAGCTGGCTAAAAGCACTTTCTTTCTGCATTCTTCACCCAGCATCAAGTGACAGAAGCAATAATGTTATCATGTGCCAGCCTGCACAAGCCAAGCCTTGCTAATCTCTCCTCACTCATTCTCTCTGCACCGTGCCGCCGCACGCCGTCCCAAAGAGCTCAATTGTCCCTTTGTCACTTCAGGTACAGTCACCAGCCCTGGTACAAAGCCACTCCCCCTCTGCAGAGTCCCCATTGTCCCTGGTTGTTTACTGTGGGTGCATTCGCTGTGGGACAGCTGGTGACTTGTGGCACTGGGCATTGTCCTGCTGCCCAGCATCCTCGGCAGGGCACCAAACAAAGCTCAGCAGTGTCTCTGTGTGCACCAGCACCTCGGGTCAGGAGGGACGAGATAAAGGAGGATGCTGAAGCCATGGCTTATCTTGCATTTCCTTCATGATATCATAGCCTTAGAGAGGAAGGTGCTGTCTCAGTGCAAGAAATTCATCTGCCTGCATCCTGCACTCCCCCAGCCACAAGAGATGGAGTGATGCTAAGCCAACCAACAGTGCTGTGCTCTCTTTGGAATATCTATTCTCATGTCACACTGTAATTCAGTCATCCCAGGCCAAAAGCCTAATTCAAAACAACCAGAGGGTGGGGGCTTCGAATTCAAACAGAGAGGTGGGAAGAGTTTTCAGACTCTCAGACCTTGATGCTGGTTGAGCCCCAGTTTCACCACGAGGGTATGGGATAAGGGACCAAGCACTTTGTAAATGTCCCACCGACCTTTCCTGCTTGGTGGAAAGGTTTTCTGCAGCATTTATTGTCCATTATGCAGAGAGGAAGAGACTAAGGGGCAAGGGAGACCCAGAGTGTTTGGGGTTGTCAAGGAATGGGAGAAAGCAAAAGCAAATGAATAAACTGCTTTACTTTTAGTGCATGAGACAACTTTACAGACAAAGCCACAGGCACAGCCCTAAGGAGCAGGAAAACAAAACTTACCATTACCAGGGCAGGAGAAAGATAGTCTTAGGCAGAAAGGAAGAAACTGAGATGAAAAGGTTGAAGAACTGGGTCATTTCATCAGTAAGGCAAATCCATACCTTGAATTAACTGCATTTATGCAGTCTGTAGCTGTTTGTAAGTGTGTTTTGTAATTGTTTCATTCCTGAGGGGTGGCATGATTGAAAAGCACGTAAGAGTGGCTGAGTCAGATCCATCCCACAGGACCAGCAGTGGATTCCTGGTCCTCCCAGCTCCTACCAAATGCCTGGGAACTTTCTCAGCAGCTTTTTTCACCTGAGTCATTGCATTTCATAACAAGTGATGAATCCAGCCTTCATTCATTTTCTTAGTTAATTAAAAAAAAATCTATTTCTGTCCTTTACAATATCCTGTGGAAGTGAGTCCCACCATTAATTTTTTGGTGGGCAAAAATATTTTTTCTTTGACATGCTTTACGTGCTGCTTGATCTTTGTACTACTTATGTTTGTTTTTATTGTAACAGTCAATAACTGTGCTCTAATTGCATCTGCCTTATGGACCTGATTAGGTTTTCTTCTCTCCTCCAGATCAGTAGGAGGATTGTTCAGCAAACAGCTTTGGGGAGAGGATATTTCCTCAAGGAGTAGGCAGCAAGGAAGAAGGCAGAAAAAAGAGACATTTAGAGCAATGTAACGGAAAGAGCAAGGCTGTGGGAATTGAAAAGGTGTGAGGCACGGCTTGGGGTTGAGTGATTGATGTGAGGTCTTACAGCAAAGCCCAGAATGTGATGAGTTTCATTTTCATAAAAAACACTGCAGTCATTATGTGTGGCCAGGAGGCTGCATGGCACTAAATATTGCTGATGTTTAAGAGCTTCTTTTTAAGAGCTTGGGCCTTAAAATATCACGTGTGGGCAGCAGCAGCAGTTATTTGTGGTGAGTGGTTACCAATGGACAGAGAGCCCAGCTGCCATAAACATTGCAACTTTATTTTCTCCCTTTGTACTGCTCTTCTCCAAAACGTGCCAAATAAAACACGTCCTCCCAAACAGACTCGCTATTATTTTATGGTCTCACCATGCTGGGTTAGAAATTGCAGTGTCATGAAAACATCCTTTAAATAAATAATAAAACAGGATATTCCTAAGGCAGGGTCTTGCATCTGGAAGGAGCCTGCACAGCCTCACTAACCCCCCACCACATCCACTGCTGGGAGAGGTAACAGCCCTCAGCAACGTGTCTTGGTGGTTCAGGCCAGCAAATGTGGAATAAATATTATATGGCATTTAACAAGGCCTTTTCCAACCCAAATTATTCTATGAAATACAAATTCCACTCCATTTCCATGCTCTGCACTCATCTGCAAAATAGAACTTTTCCCAGTGAACACACCAGCAGCCCATGAGAATACACAATGTGCCTTCTGCACCATGGTTTGCTTATCACCGTGGGTGTGTTCTTGTAGAAGTAAAATTTCTGCCCCACAGGCTTTACAATCTGAATTGCAACGAGGCAAGGTAATGAAAGCAAAAGGATGGAAAGAAGAAAATGAATCTCAAGACATAGAAATAGAAATATGATTATGTCAAATTATGTACACATGATGCAGGTTCCAGAATGAAGGGCAAGATGGAGAGGAGAACCAGAAGCATACCAAGATGGAATCATCATAAGAGATTTACAGAGTTTTTCGGGGAGGAAAAATACTTTGTCTAATACATTCAAATGAGTCAGGAAACAAAGAAAAAAAAAGCAAGCTCAATGCCCAACTATATTTTAAAAAATCTGAATGTTTAGAGTGGACACAGCATCAATCATGATCTAGAGTGAGAAGTGCTGCTGAGAGCACAGCCCCAGAGCAAAGTGCATCTCCCCTCGTGTGCCTGACTGTAAGTGATGCTTTCCTGGAGTGGGTTGGCTTCTCTGGGAAGTCTCCTGCCACCAGCCATGGTTTGGGCATTGGGATCATTCCCAAACAACACTCACTTCCAGCTGGGAATCAGTCAGATCACTGAGATCACAGTCCCACAGGAGAGGGGAGAGCTCATCCAAAGCCTGATGAAACATCAGTTGCCGCTGTGCAGACACTTAATTTTTTTCTTAATAAAATAAGACAGCTCTTGTGAGAGTAACATACTTCAAAATAAGTTCAATCATTTTGCTCCACTGCACTTCCTTCTAGGAGTTAAATCCATCATTCTGTGAATGAAGTAGACCTAATATGATGGGATACAGCAGTAAACACAAATATCACTGATTTCTTCAAGGGGTAACCCAGCAAAGCTATACCTTCTCCTTCCATACATAGTATATACATTTAGGAAAGACTTGAAAAAAACCCATATGTCTTTTTTCATTTTACTTCCCTGACTTTTTCTTCAAGATGTGCAGTGACATTTCAGGTAAGGCAGCAGAGCAGAGCCCATTTCCCCCATTGTTATGCAGAGAACAGAGGCTGCAGTTCTAAAATTTATCTGTTTTCTTTTTTTTTCCACCAGTGACAACAAGAACAAGCAGACCATGCTATAAAGCTCCTCCATGCCCTCTTCCAAATTCTGCTGCAGCATAAATGCCAGTAAAAATAAAAATTTTCTGCTGGGCTTGTAGAGCAATATTCCCCTGGAAGCAATGTTGAGGCTCTGGCTGCCCACAGGCACAGCCCTGAACCGTGTATGCTGCATACAAAATTTTCCTGAAGTTTGCATTTGGAAAATAAAATAAATATATTTTAAAGAATCCTCACTAAATGAAGTCTCATTTTTGGAAGTGTGTGGGTTTAGGGGCTTTGAATAACAAAAAACCAAAAAATTATAATAACAACAATAATAGTAATAATAATTTCATTTGGAGCAGCATATCACAGAACTTAATTTAGGAGAGCAGCCTGTGATAAATGGGAAAGCTACAGGGAGCACTTAGAGATCCCAAAGCAATGAGATAAGGAGGACAGGAATCTGCTCACCCAGGATGTGTGCAGAGGACACAAAACCTTTTAATGCTCTGCCTATAACTAGGGGTGGGAAAAGCTGAAGACATTCAGAGCTTTAATTACCTAACTGTTCCCTTGGATTAGGCAGGCAGGGAGCAAGAGGTGGTGTTGGGGCTGCAGCAGATGAGATCTGCAGATCCCAGCTCACATCTGATTACGGGCTCGAATCTGTGGGTGCAAAATTAAAGGCTGAATTCCAACCAACTTTTAAAAGTTGCCTTTCAAGTGGTGAAACAAGAGCCTCCACCCATTCCCCAGCTGCCTGTGATTTATCTGGGCTGAAAGCTAGCCCAGCATCATTGGCAGGTAAAGAGGCCCTCAAGCCTGGTATTCGGGGCTAGAGAGAGTTAAGGGTACTTTTCCATGTAAAGTGGGTTTGGGAAAGGAATGCCTTGAATTTTGATGATATTGGCCTGGTTCTCAGCTCCGGGGCGGTAATGCAAAGCAGCACTACTGCATTCCACTTGCTGTGCTGAGGAGCAGGAATTAACCACAAGTGAGCAGTGAAGGCAAGTGATTAAACAGCAGGGCTGCCCTCCCTGAGCCTCCCCAACCAGGATGAACAATGATGTAGCAAATAATAGGAAGGTTGCAACAGTCAGGCAGAAGCTGAAACTTTTTTTAAAAGTTATAAAGTCACTTTTTGTTCTTGGCTTGGGAGACTCAGACAAAAACTGTTTCCTTCACATTGGATGAGCTCTGCAGGGTCATCTCCATAGCAGGTATTTTCAGTGCTGCACTCCTTTTAACCAGCCTGTCCAAAACTGGACCAGGACAATATTCACCTATCCTAATCCTAATTCTGAGCTCCCTGCAGTGGGGAGCAGAAGGCAGGATGGCTTTGGATGACTTTCTGGGAAGGCTGGGCACGGCTGAGGGTTGGCAGAGGAGACTCGGCTTCTGGGCAGAGAGCTGTGAGGAGCTTTGCTCAGTGCTGTGCAGAGCTCAGTCTTTCCATTCCGAGGTCCAGGCCTGAATGCAGTGCCCAGATGCTCTCTCACCCTGCAGAGAGCCACATGCTTGTTTTCCTGGGAGGGGATAACTCCAGAGGCTCTGGGATGGCAATGGTTCCTTAACTGAGCAGCTCAGATACTGTCTCATGGGCTGGAGGTGAGGGAAGGTAGGAACTCTCTCTAACCAACTCCACAGCCACATCCAGGGTTTAAAATATAAGTCAGAGCTTAGAGGGAAGCCTGCCCCAGTCCCACGTAATATCCCTGTGACTCTCAGCAGCTCTGCTGCTCCTCTCCCCTCCTCTGCTGGCACTCACTCTGGATGAGTGCTGTCAGCTTGTTCACCAGGGGAAACCAAACCAGATCAAACTATTCATTCTGCCAAAAGGAGAGGAAACATCTCTCATCCCTTTGCCAGCAGCCAGCCATGCAGCTCTGCCAGACTTCTCCCACCAGCAGCCTCCACTGCAGCAAATCCAGCTCTGCTTCATCCCTGTAACCTGGGAATTCCATGGGAATAGAGCTTCTGCCCTGTGTGCTCTCCCGAGGAGATTGGGAGCACCTGGCAGAGGTCTCTGCAGCCATGTAGGGGACACTGTCTTCTGCAAGGTCTGCTCCATTGCTGAGGGCTGTCTGAGATGCTGCTGAAAGTCCCAAGGTAGCATTTGGCTCCAAAGACTTGAAACAGAACAACAAAAACTGGGTGCCATAGACCCAGCACAGTCAGGAAATGCCAAATATTTGGGGAGCAAAGGACTGGCCCAGTCACTGCTTTCCTTGTGGAGAGGTTCACCTGCTCACTCCATAAATGCTTTCCAACCCTCTGACATCACCAGTGAAGCCCTCATATGTTCATAGAACCACAGAGTGGTTTGGACTGGGAGGGAAATTAAAGCCCATCCGGTTCCAGACCCCTGCCATGGGCAGTCATTTTTGTCTCCAAGTGATGAACACCAGGAGAATAGACTTGTCCCACTTGACAAAGGCCAAAGGTTGACATCACCACTTCAGACAAAGACCAAGGTCTTTTGGGAACCAGAGTTTAACCTTGACAACTCTTCAGTCCTAATGAGCTTGAGACAGTCCCTGGAAAGCCTCACCCTCAAATCCTGCATTTTGATAATATTATTCTCTTATATCAATGCTCCTTCAGTCTTCCAGGTGGACACCTCTCCTGGGCTGCCAGCAGGCTGGGAATGCATCACCAGAGCTGGAGAGGAGAAGGTGATGATGGAGGCTGTGGGGAGATAACCACGTCAGGACAGGAATCAGGAGGAGGAGTGGTCCCTCTGAGTCACTGCTCCCCCCTGGCAGGATGGATTTACCCCAAACAGCTCCAAAGACAACACTGCAGCCAACACAGCCTCTGCTCCTTTTGTGCCCAAGCCCTGTGCCATGCCCAAAGGGTCACATCCCCTTTGCTTGTAGCCCAAAGGGAAGGAGGTGTCCTGGTGGCCACACTGGGGTGCCACTGAGCTGGCCCATGGCTGATTATTTCACTGGCTAGTTCCTTGATAGCCATTATGATTTGGATGACAATTCTCATTTCAAATCCTAATTTTAATTACATTTAATGACAGTTTTTTTCTTTCTCCCTGCTTTCTGCCTGGTTACTCACAGTGAACTGAAGAGCCAAATTTCAAAATTAACTCCAGTTTCCAAATTGCCTTTCACACTTGCTGTTAATACCATTAGTACTTTACGTTATTCCCATAGATACATGACCAGGCAAACATACACAGTCCCTGCCCTGCAGAAATTTTGGTAGAGACTTGAGATGTGACAAGGAACAAGCCCTGACAGTGCAGGGGCTGGAGTGAATGAGGTAATGAGTCTGCAGGCACGTGCACAGCTCTGTGGATTTCTGTTGAGAGATTAAATAATTTTGTTGTTGTTGTTGTTTTTATTTATTTAATTATTAAACTCAGAAGAATTTCTAGCAATCCTCATGGGGTCTGGAGCCACGGTTTTGATTCAGGTCTATTGCTTGTGTCTAAACTAAAAATGGAAAACAGATGGTGGGTTATTAGATGGCTGCAGCAGAAGCCCACAATCTGTTCTGTCCCCATGTCAGCAGGGGAATGAGTGCTGCAATATGTGGAATCCATCCCTAGCTGTGTGTCACAGGTGTTGATCCAGTGTCTCTGCACAGAAAGGAAGCAGCCAGACTCACGTCCTCCAGCCAGACTGGCTCTGAAGGTTACTTACAAAGGAAAAGAAGATAAAAGGGTTCCGTTCACATCCATCCCAAATCTTCACCAAACCTAAAACCCCTCAATGCAGTCAGACTCAAAACTTGTTCTGTCTGCAGGAAATGGAAGCTGAGATAGTTAATATTTAAAAACTCAATATATTAAAGTATTATCAAATCCTCTGTTTTGCTGTAACTGTGTTATCAGCAGAGCCAAGGAGAAGGCTGGTGATAAAAGACATAGGCTGAATGAAGAAACCAGTCTTTCAAGGAGCAACAAATAAATCAGGTTAACACCCAGGGAAGTGCAGTATTGGACAATGCTTGTGAGAGGAGGTGGATACAACTCAGGCATGCTCCTGCAGGGAAGGACAAGGAAAGGCTGAGCTATGAGGGTTTTTTACATGGATATCCAGTATCTCCTTAAACAGATTAGGGAACAAAATATAGTGCCAAAATGATTTGTGAAATCATCCAGGCCACAGAAAATCAATATTTTACGCTTCTGTTAAATGCATGTTGTAAACACAACTCACCTTGGCAGTGTTCATGCCTTGGGCTCCCTTTCAGACCAATCACTCTTTTTGAAATCTCCATATCCCAAGTTCTGGTGGTGAGCATTTGACAAGTGCTTCAGATGTGACATAAATCCCTACCCAGCACTGCATGGGCAGCAATCCTTTGGGAAACCTTCCCCAACCAGGCAGGAGCATTTCCTGGGCCAAGCAGAAGCAACTGCACACTCCCAGGATGATGCTGTCCATTTGGGCTTATTTAGCATTTGGAACATTTGGAACAAAGGAAAAGAATTATGATTCTGGCGAGGGTCTGCTAAGACCAAAGTTCAGAATTCATCTCTGCCCCATTGAGACACTGGACAAGGCATTTAATTCTGCTTTTCAAGTCTTCCCTGTAAAGGAGGAGCAGTGGGATTCTTCCTCCCAAATGGAGGGAGATACAACAGCCAGGTCATCACCACGTGGCAGATGCTGCACAAATGGGGACAATGATTGCTACAGAGAAGAGCTTTAAGTTGAAGTCCTTTAAAAATTTCTTAGCAAGTGAAGGTTGAGATACACTTAAGACTTGAGGAAATATAATGCAATATTTTCTAGAATTGTTTGTAAGAGAAGTAGGACAGTTTCTCACCCATTGCTCTCATCAGGGTGGAGCCTGCACCATGGATGCTGCAGAGCAGCAAAAGCTGCACATCCCTTTTCTCTGCAGTGTGGAATTAAAAGACATTTCTTGCACTTCAGGAATCGTGAACTTCAGCAGGCACTCCCTGCACTCTCAGCCTGCTGAATACCTGCCAAAAAAAGAAGCCTGTCATTTCTGTAACAGCATGCATCTTCTGTTTGCCGTGGTATTTTTCAGGGGGAACATTGAATCGGCTTTAGTAAAAAATTAACATCTGGAGATTCTCAGTTTTGAAAGAGCAGGTGATGTGTTTGGCAAAGGACAAATCCATGACAAAGAATTTAATAAAAGAGGGAGACAGGATAGCTCATGGGACCATTACTTTAAACTTCCAACTGCAGTGTGAAGTGGTGCTTACCAATAGTAAATGGTAGAGTACTGCTAAATGTTAATATCCTCTGCATCACACCACTGTCTTCCTATTTACATATATATTAAAATGACCACGACTTCCCTGTTTGTGCTTTCCTGATGGAAGCATTCTGGGGAAACAAGATTACTAATGGAAAATTCATAAAACCAAGGAATCACACGGAAATATTGGAGGGCATTTTTAAAATGTGAATTCCTGACCCACAAGCATTCCCGTTTTCTCAGGAAATCTGCTCCCAAGAGTTGCCTTTGTGACCAGTGTTGGGTGTTCACACAAATACATGATATATCCACAGTGATCCATTGCCTGGCAGCACACAGGAGCCTGCAGGGAAGGGAGTTTGAAAGTCTAAAACTGCTATAATAAATAAACAGCCAGCCAACCTAGGGATTTATTTTCCTTTATATATTCTTGCAAAAGTTATGATATATATTAAATTTGCCTGTGGATAACATACATAGCAACTGAAAATTTCAGTTTTAAATTTCTGTTTTGTACTTGCTCTGGACAACTAAGTAGCTTGGCCTTTTTAGCCACAGATTGTCTGGGACAAGCCAAGAATCAGATCAGGCTCTTCCATCCCAAATACAGACAACTCCTTGTGTACTACAATGCAAAAAAAAGTATTTTTACCACTCCTTTTGCAGCTTCCTTCTGCTTTCAAAGGTTAGACTGGAGCAAACTTTGTGTATTTAGGAGCCTTGAAAGGACCTGGGAGCTTAGGACATGCAATAAAGATTGTTTAAGACCCACAGACCAAATTCATCCTGGTAGCTCCTGCCACAAATCAGGAGATTTCCTTGGAAATCTGTTTGACTCTAGGTGCCTGCAGCCACTGCCATGTGCTGAAATGTCTCAAATCCACTCACACTCATCCATTTCCCACGTGCCCTTCCAACAGGACACTGGTCCAGTGGCCACCATGCAAAGGAGCTGCTCATAGCCAGGGGCCATCACAGCAGAACCACACTCTTGCTGTCTGAAGGACAAGTGAAAGCAAAGAAGTCAAGGCCAAGATTTTCCTTGTCAAAGGAAGAGGTGAAAAGTACATTTTCTCTGTCCCCTCTAACTGGTTTAAGAAAGGAACAAATTAACTTGAGCTACAAAATTGCTCCTAAGCCTTGGAGACCATAGGAAGGAGAAGGAACATGTTCTGTCATCTGAAAAACCAAATTAAGTGAAATGCTAAAACCACAGGATTTGTTTACTACAGGAAGCACTTACATTTCCAGACCTGAGAGCAGTTTCTTCACAGCCCTGATTAAAATTACTCATCAAAACATTACACAGAATTAACTTCATTTCATACGGTGAACAATTATGCAGCTTGGGTGGAGTGGAAAATCTCCAGCGTGTTATTAGTTGTGTTTAGCAGAGGCATGTGGTAAAATGTCTCCATTTTCCTGCCTAAGAGCTGTGTGCCAATGTAGACTTTTACCAAGAAAAGCAAAGGTGAGTGGGGATGAATAGGGGCTGGAAAAGCTCAGACTTTAAAACAGCAACACAGGAATGCACAGCAGTGAAACAAAGAGTTCTTCAAAGACAAGTTTTGCTCCTTGTTCCTCCTAAAAACCCATTTCAGAACCAAACCAGATAGAGAAAATAGGTTGTGTGGTGCATGATATGAACAGTTTATTACAGAACAAACAGCTCTTTTTTCACAAAGTCTCTTGGATGTCAGAGAGCTGGGACAGGGTTTAGATGAACCCTCCTGTCCTCAGCTCCTGCCCTCGCTATGGTGTGCCTGCACGTGACAACCACATTGGAAAGAAAAGTCATGTATTTTGACTTTGATTAAGTTATTAATGCATCCTCCTAGACCAAAGCCACAAGATGAGGTTCCTTACAATGCCTTTTCGTGGTGCTAAAGAAAGCTTGACAGGCAGCTCATTTAGGAAAGAGAAACATAGAAAATAGATCCAGTGCAAACTCAGGCATGGCTGGGACCCGACTGTTCTGGTGCTGCTTGTTTAATAGCACAGCTTCGACTAAGGCACTGTTTTTCAAGTAACTATTGAAATAAGGCACTGTTTTTCTAATCCAGAGTGGATTAACATTTCACCTGAGGCATAAAGGCTTATTGTCATAAATCCATCACAAAATTACAGCAATTATAAATGAGAAATGCACTTCAACAAAATGAACTTAGTTTAAGGGGGGGAATATTTACTAGGGCACCACAGCTGAAAAAACCTCATGCTGACAAAGCATGTTAAAGATTTCATGTAGAACTCTTATAGCCAGCTCGTGTTTGCACAGCCTTTCAGTCAAATGGGTTTTACTAAAGGGTATTTGAACAAGAAAAGAACCCTTGAATCAGGCAGACACCACAGATGAAAGACTCACTATTTTGACAAAGCTCTCACACACAAGCTTAAAACAAAAGCATGAAACTCCTCCAGCTTTATAGCCAACTTTATTCCTTTCATAGCGCTGGCTTTCAAATACTTTGTGAAAAAAAATGTTGTCATAACAATAAAGCGTGAATAGGCAAATCCATGTATTCCCAGTTGTTGTCCCAAGCAAACAAGAAAAACATTTCACACTTCACGATTAATACAATGTCCCTTTGTCCCAACACATGAAAGAGCTATTTAAAACAAATAAATGAAGAGATAGCTACATTTTCATGGAAGTCTGGAATTAAAAAAAAAAATAAATTCAATGTATTTTCACATTTTGTTTTGCAATTGAATCCTTTCCACCAGCTCCAACCACACAATACCACCAGAAAATGCCAGAGGAGCTATAGAAGGGCAATATGTTGTCTGTCATCAACTGAGAATATATTAAGGTAATTAAAAACCCTGCTAGGAAACCCTGGGGCCTCTGCCCTCGAGTGGTGAAGACCAATGCATTGACAAAATAAAATCCAGAATTTGCCCCAGGATGTCAGTCTGTAAATAGTTATTGATATATGGCTTTATTGACAAACTGGTTCAGACAGGAACGACCTCAGCCTCTTCCAGCTGGGCATTCCTGGTGTATGCACCACCACAGCATCACCCTGAGCAACTTTAAAACCTAACTTAACCCTAGCTTCAGCTGGGTTTTTGGAAGACCAAGGCCCACAGGGTGACTGACATCCCTGAAATCCTTCCAGCTTTTCATGCTGTGACCACCTGAAATGCCACTTTCTGTTCATGGAGAGGTGGTGGTGGTGGTGAGTACCTGGGCAAACTCAGCTCCTCTGTCCCAGGAATAGCTGGAAACCTCTCAGCAAGCAGTTTGGAAAGCTGAAGAAACCAGTGCCAACAAGGACACACAGAGCTTGACTGGTTGCACAGGTGTTAGGCTTTTCTTCTTTCCACAGGCATTTAAACCCAAGTTTTAGTGTTCGGTTAATAAATACACACTGTTCTTTTGTTATTACTCTGTAGCTAAGTCAAACATTGGAAGGTGGATTAAAAGAAAGGGATTCTGCATTTTTCTCCTATCTCTCCCTTTCTTTTGTGTCTTTGCAAAGCCAATAGCATTTTACACAGTCACAGTGCAGCTCACCTGAGTCACAACCTGTGCAGCCAGCTCTGTGTCCAGAGCACAGCTCCATGCAGGATGTGTGCATTTCTCTGAATGCTGTCTCATTTCTTGATTTTTAACATTTTAAGCATTCAGCGTTTCTTCCTAAACTCACTCAGAATTTTGCAATAGATGACCTATGAGTACTGAGGAAAAAAAGACTGCTTGATTTACTCATTATTCTCATTGCCTGCCCCTGTGGTCCTCACTTTTATGCTCTACTTGCATGCTTTATGCTGCCCAAATAGCCGAAAGTTGGTATTGTGAAACTGCACAAGCAGGCAAAGATCAATATTGATAAAAGCTTAACCTGTACCAATTCTTCATTTCTCATCCATTATTTTCTTGGTCAATGCAACCATTTTCTTCCTGGTACATTATTCTTACTTTACTGTGTGGTTAATGGCACATGGTCTTACAAGAATCCAGACTTTCCCCCTTGTTCCAACATAACATATAACATAACATAACATTTAAGATAACTTGAGATTGCCCAGAGAAGCTGCCCCATCCCTGGCAGTGTCCAAGGCCAGGTTGGATGGGGCTGGAGCACCCTGGGATAGTGGAAGGTGTCCCTGCCCATGGCAGGGGTGGAACAAAGTGACCTTTAAAAGGTCCCTTCCAACCCAAACCATCCTGTGATTCCATGATAAAATAAAAAACTCCATGAAGAAGTGGAGCTACAGCTTTTGGGCCCATATGACTTTATTCATATTCAACACAGATTTCCCCCCACAATTCCAAACACTGCTCCTCTTTCCCACAGCATTCAGCTTTCCATAGCTGGCTTAGGAGAATGACATGGGGAGAAAGCAGAAATTGAATTTTGAGTCTAGAACTCGGGGTCTGAGCCAGGGAGCTCTGCAGGAGGCAAAGCAAAGATGAAATAAATGACTGTGGAAGCACAGGAGGATCCAGGTGGAGGAGTTTAGAAGCTGGAATGAGCTGGCACTTTCTGCCCTGCCTGAGCCACATTTACGGGATTTTCTGCTCCTCCTGTTAGGGACAGAAAGAGCAGGAATTCCCGGTTCTCTCCTCCTGCCCCTCAAGGAGCTGTTTATAGGATTACAGGCTCTTCCTCCAGACCCACTCCCATGCCCTGCTGCCCAGGCTGAAGCCTCTATGAGTTAATTAAGCCTCAGCCCCAGCACCCCACAGCCCAGCCCCCATATGGGCAGCAGTGAAAGCCCAGCGCTCAATGAAGACACCGGGAGTTCTTAAGACATCTTTTGAAAGAGATTAAACAGACCCACATTGGATTAGAAAGATGATGCCTGACACATTTAGTTTCCGTTACCTTTTGTGTGCACGGACCTGCCCCAAACACTGCATTATAATGCAGATTTCCCCGAATCTCTCTGGGATTTCACAGAATCCCTAAGACCTTCACAGCAGGAAACTCCATTCTTGCTCTCCCTGCACGTATCCTGCGGTAAGCTGTGCCTAAGGGCCATCTAGAGGATGCTGAGCTACCAGAAAGCGAAGGGGTCAGGGGTTCGTGGTGAGAAAAAGAACTTTAATCTCGGGTGCCAGAAAGTGGGAGTGAGCAAAAGCGCCTCAGCATTCCTCAGCTTTCCCTATTCCTCCATCTGCTGAAGTATGTCGTGGAGTAAATTAGGAAAATTCCCAGGCTGGGCTGTGTGATTAGGAGAAATTATTTGTTGCCAGAGGAATCACTTCATCTAAAAAATGACAAAGAATAGATAAGACTGAGCAGAATAACCCAATAAAACACTACGATGAAGTTCTCCTCAGCGAAAATATTTTAATACACTTCTTTTCTGCAGTGCAAGGAAAAGAAGGCTCTGGTGATATTTCCAAGAGAAATATGTATTTAATAGCTCTCATGCACTTCCTTGAAGGAAACCGCTCAAAAATCTGAACCCTCTCTTTTAAAAACGGGGGAAGGGGAAAGAAGCGATCACGCAAACCATTTATCTCACATGTGCTGCAGGGAAGGAGCAGTTTCTGCCCTCAGCCCATGACCACAGAGTTATTTTGAGGGAGGTCTGCTATTCAAGCCATGCTGCTCTCTTATTTTTACTGGCACCGGGGAGGCAGGAGGTTGTGTGTGCAAGGGAAAGGCTTTTCTGCCTCTCTGCAAGTGCTGGGAGAGGAGACACGGCCGCCACGCAGGCTCCAGCCCCGCTCCCACCCGGCCAGGCTGACATCCAGCCCTGGCCCCAGGAGCTGATCAAACTCCATTTTCTTCAACCAATACACGAAAAAAAAAAAATAAAAAATTAAAAGTCAACCGGCTGGATAAATCCAAGCTGAGCTCTTCTCAGCATCTCCAAATTTTCTCCCCCAAGCCCCTCAGCCCAGAGGGAGTCCAAGGCTGGTGGGAGATGCTCCACAACTTTCCTGCTGAACGTGCCAAAGCAAACAGGGAAGGGAGAGCTTGCAGAGCCCTCCCCATGAGCCTTGAGTAAGGCAAACAGAAACAGGTCTTTCTACACACCTAAAAGTCTTGCTTTTCAGAGTTTCTGCTATTCTTTCTTGCCCTTGATTCATTTCACGCTCCAAGAGACGCTGGCAGGCAGAAATGTTAGTTTAGCTGTCATACCCTGCAGGAAAATATAAAAAAAAAAGAGGCAGAGTGGTTCCTTTTCTCCACTCAAGATGCAAAGACCTTGCCACAGACAAAGCTTTAAAAATAAAGGAGTGGACAAAGCTTTATTCATGGATTCATTTTTATTCACTGCCATTAATTCAATTCAATGAGAAGTAGAGAAGTTCATTTTCTAGAGCAAACCCTTCAAAGCCTAGGCAAAATCTGACAGGACAAAACAAATCCAGATTTCAGTAGCTTTGCAAGGGACACTCATTGCATCTTTATTTGTTGATCCTGCTCCTTTTGGACACCTTCATACACACTTTCTGTGTTCCTCCTTGGTTACTTGGGTTTAGAGGCTCTTGATCTACTGAAACCTCAAATAAAACAAACAGAATTTAGGTGTAGTCTACAAGATAAACATAAAGCTCTTAGATGAGATGAGGTTTGCATGCTGAGAAACAAAACTTGCTGTGTCTCATAGTACTTGGCTCCCTTTAATAGGATGCTAATAAAATACAAAGAGATGGGAGGTAGAGAATTGAAGGTATTTCTGCTGAGCCACAGAGAGCCCAGAGGTCAGAAGACATCTATTACTGTACCTCTAACCCCATGGTCACAACCATTCCTGGAAGGACGTTTGGCATTGCAGTTGCTTGTACTGCCTTCCCACGGCCTCATAAAGTTCATGAAGTTTATTTGATAAAAAAGCATCATGCATTCACTTTATAATTGATACTAATATAGGTCCTGTGTAAAGATTTTCCTTTGATGTGTGTTTTTTTCTGGGTGACCGGTCTTTGTGAATAACTCTTGAGCAACTTTGCCCTCCAAACGCAGATTTTGGTTTTTAAGCTATAGCACATTGCAAATGAACCCGGTGGAATTCACAAGGGGCTTACAGGAGGTGTCAGGAGCAGAGCTATTGTATCTGAGTTGATTTATGATCATCTTTAAGGCTCCACCTTGGCTGCACTTTGCTCAGGGAAACCTGCTGTAGCAGGGAATCAGACAAGGATGTGAAAAGAAACCAAAAAAACAAGAGTTGAGACCTAACCTTATTTGATACATTTTACTCCCCACAAAATCAAATAACAAAATGTGCATATGTGGAGGCTCCTTTTACTTGTAATTGCATTGCAGGTACAGCAACACCATCTGGGACTGATAGTGAGTAGAAAGCTTTTGAGGATAACAAATTTTATACTAAGCAGATACTGCCAAAAAATACAAGAATTGGTATTCCAACCCCCCAAAGTGCTCAGTAGGATGGACAAATCATCTGTATGAAAATAGCACCTAAACCATAAGTCACTTTTTCCATCAATATCCACAAGACCTTTCCGAGAGAAATCAAAATAAGCATCCACCTGTGACCTGCATGAAGGAGCACTTGGCAGAGCAGAGGGTAGAGGGTAAGTGGATCCTAATTCCCTGTGAAAGTCAACACCGCATCTCCCTTCCTATATTTAATTGAATCAGGGCAGCTTTGCTTTCCAGGAGAGGTTTCATACTGACTCCTTATGGAAGACTCAGTGTTCCTGAGCCCACACTGGGGCACCTTGGAGCTGTGCCAGGAGAGAGCAGAAGAGAGAAGGGGAAATGGATAATGCCTTCCTGGGACAAAGGCCAAGATTTATCTCTTTCCCTGGCCAAAAGGCAGGAAGAAAACTCACCTTTACCCAAGTGGGCAGTTCTGTGGGGACATGGCACTTCTGCCTCTGGAGGAGACCAAACCAGGATGCCACAGTGAGCAACACAAATTCCACCTTACTTGCTTAGGGATGCACATAAGGTCTGGTCAATTCACAGAATTTACTGTTTTCTCTTAAAAAAAAAATAAGAGATTAAAAAAAAAAAAAATCAGATTCCATCTGAATCCTGTTTTAATTTTTAAATCTAAGCAATATAGTGGGAGAACAAAGGGTACCTTCATGGTCCAAGCACTGGGCAAACTCTTCCAGATCAATGGTTCAAGGAAGAATTTAATTCCCTTTCTCTTTCTACAGCCCCATAGAAGACACCTATAGGAGCTCAAATTGGAGGGAAATGTTGCATCATCTGTGCATTTCGAGGGACATTTGTCCCTTGTTGCCATGCTGTTCCTTTAAGGCACCATGGATGAAAGAAATACAAAGAAAGCTTTAGTCCAAACGGACTCTCGAGTTCACAGAATATGTCATATGTACATTACTATTTTAAGGCTTATTTTTTTCCTTAAATAAATTGCCCTGTGGGAAAAGCTGGCTGCAAGTCAACACCACAGAAACCTAATTTTAACTCCAATGAATACAACTATTTACAAGGCCCCCTTTCTGCAAAGGAAAAGCCCTGCCATTACTGGCAGTTTTGATGTGATATGAACACACATTTCTAAGACATTCAAATGGACTGGGCTTAACAAAATACAGTGTTTTTACTCATGCATCTTTAATGTTCAAACTGTTCCTGGCAGCTCCCAGTCAGAAGCACTGTCATTCAAAAGAAGAGAATGACAGACATTAATATGGAAACATTCAAGCTCTTAACTGAGCCGGAACAGTAATTATGCCATCCAATTTTATTTTGAAGAGTATTGACCTTGGTCTCCATGAGCAGAAAAAGATCCAAAAGGCAAAGATATAAAGAGGTGTTCAGGGAAAGAGAAATAGAAGCTTCCTGAGCCTTGCAGAGCATCAGAACGCTTGTTTGAAACTAAAAATATCATTTCAGGGGCTACCAGGGGATTCATGGCATGACACAACAGTGAATCAAGTTTTTACTACAGGAAACACTAAAGCTCTGAAAACACTATGCTGACACATCAGGGAAGCAGCCACGGAGAGGGGAATTCAGCACAGCCTACACCGTGCTTTCCCTAAATATAAATAAATTATAGGAACATATGCTCCCTACGCTGCTCCCAGATGCTGGAAGTGCAAGGACCAATAATGAGCAGCAACTCTAGCAGGGAAAATCTGTCCTGAAATGCCACATTTGGGGAGGGGGAACAGCTTTTAATGAAACAGCTCACAACACTCTGAGAGACACCGACAGCCACAGGGAATGCTGGAGCTCAAAACCCAAATCTTCTCAGGCACAGGTAGAAGGAAGGGCCATAACCCCTTGCAGACAATGAAACTGTGCTTTATTACAGCTATAAAAGAGTGCAAGTCTTCTTTCAGAGACAATAAACAGATGGTTGTCTTATGCTCTGAGGCAAATGGGATCAGGTTCTTCAGTGCAGGCATTGGATGCTGATGATATGATAAATTATGATGTATTTGTAGGAGGGTTTGGCCAGCCAGGGTTGTATCCCAGTGAAGAAGAACCTTCTGCAGCATCACAGTGTTTATCACACTCTCCTTATCAAGAGGAGGGGGGACAGGAGGTAGGGGCATCCAACATGCAAAAGTAGCAAGGAAAAAATATCAAAAAACACCAGAAAGATTATTTTAATTTGACTTTGATCACCTTTATGATGATCACTACACTTGCCTGTTCACACAGTCCAGTGAACTCCATTGCTCACCCCTGCAATCCAGCCCTGAATGACAGCCAGTGGGTTTGTCAGCTAGTGCCAAGGGGGCAAAAAAAGGCTTTTTTTTGGATTTACAAACAGCCTGCTGCATATGTGGCCCTAGTGAACAACAGCTACCTTATAAACCTGACAATAAATCCACGAGGTAAAACAAATGGAATTTTCCCTCTGTGGGTGCATATGCTACTGCATATGTGTATGTACACACAGTGATACAACAGAAATCTGTCAGGATCAGAATTATATTTCCAAGTTGCAAGCACACATTAATTTGTCAGGATTTGGAAGCAGACACTCGTCTTGTCTAGACTAGACTATCATAACTCAATGACAAATGGCATTTTTTCCAGCTGCTTAAACAGTCTTCACAAAAGTCCTGTCCTCCTTGTGCTTTCCTCCACCCGAGAGAAACTTGAAAACAATTCTGTCTCTCCCCATTTTCTTCACTTTTAATCTTTCAGTTTACAGACAGCCACTTGAAATTGCCACACTGGCATATGTGTACAAGAAAATCTCCAGGAGCCCTAATACTGAATATCTTTGTGCCTGGGCTTAACCCACAGCACAGAAAGAGCAGCATTTCCCTGGAGGACACTATTCATGCATTTAACATGATTAAGGATTTCCAGGATTGCAGCCTGAAGATGCAGCTTGTGCACAGGCATTTATTTATCCACACACCCAAAAGAAACTCAGGAGCTGTTGCTCAGAGGTGCTGTGGCACAGCAAGGCTGGGTGAGACGAATCATAAAATCAAAGAAGGGGAGAGTCAATACTGAGACTTAGTTGGGCTGACCTAAAATTTTTGGGAGCCCCAGCCATACCATGGTGCAAGTTTCCACTTTTTGGATTACTCAGCTAGCCCTGCTCTTTGCCAGCTCCCTGGAGAGCTGGTGGCATCCTCCAGGCAAAGCATTTCCAAGGCATCCTGGACAGGGTTTGGATGCAGGACGTGAGCAGAAGTCAATTTTCATGTCTGGAAGTCTCTCTGGAAAGGTTTCAAGTCACTGTCATTTTTTTTTCCCCAGACTGTCCTATCTAGGCGACCTCTAGGGAGTTTGAATAATTTCCTCATCATTTACCAATTCAAATGCATTCTTCACCTTGATGTGCAGCCCCAGTGAAGTCTTCTCTGAATTCCTAATTTCCTTTGAAGACATATCTCTATAATCAGCCTAAAAAGTTTCCTGACTCCTCCATGAGATGCCAAACTTTTTAAATCAGCATTTCTGTCTGAGATCTCCATTGCAGCAAAGCTGGAAGGGAAAAGTCTTTGCAAACACCCCAGGAGCTTCCCATACTATAGGAATGCAGTCACCTTATTTTTTTTTTTTTTCTGTAGAAAGACCTTACCAGAAACAAACAAAACAGAGCTCCATCTTCTAGTAGGTGTGTAAAACAAGTACAAAAGAAATGCAAGCAGAAAAGGGGGTGAAGAGAAGGAAACAACATAGAATTTTGAGAGTTTGAATTGTCAGGATGGGCAGCATTTTTATGTCTTTTGATGAAAACAATCAAGGTTATCTGTAAGATCGTACTCAACAATGCTACAGCAGTTTGTCACAAAAGTTTTTCCTCAAAATCCCAGTTCTGGTTTGGATTTGACCTGCTTTGTTCAGCAAGTAATTCTTTATACTGGCAAGCAGCAGGAGCTGCAGGAGGTGGAGAGCAGCAGTATTTTTAGGGAATGGGCATCTAGCACCTTGCATAAAACCCTTCTGAAACAACATTAAAGTTACAACGCTGTGCAGAGCATCACAAAATGCTTTGTTTGGAAAGGACCTTAAAGACCACCCAATTTCTGGGGATGGAAGGGCACTCACCCTGGGTCAGAGGCAGTTGTGTGTCTGCCTTTCCTGCTCCTGAAAAGCACCGTGCTCCAGGAGAGGAAAGATACTAAAAAAAAACAAAAACAAAACCAAAAACCAAACAACAAAACAAGCAAACAGAAAAAAAAACCCCAAAACACAAAAACCTCCCAAAACAAACGAACAAACCCAACAAAAAAATTGAAAAAAAAATTTAAAAATAAAAAAAAAAAGAAAAAAAGGTGCTTTAGCAACTGCTTGTCTGTGCATCTAACTCCTTTGCACATGTTATTCAATTACCATTCTGGCAGGTTCTGGCTTACTTTTCAAGCAGCACTCAAGAACATACCATGAAACAATGCATTCAAAAACTGAAAGAACACCCAAAATTCACTTTTTTTTTTTTGAATCCAATCTTATTAACATTTCCAAGAAGAAAACAAACTACCTGTGATTCTTCCCACCTTCAAAAGGTGCAATACGAAGGATTAGAGGAGTGTTAGCAAATCCTGATGATTTCTTAAATACCAGCGAGGTTTACAGAATGGGGTTTAAGGAAGATGTAGGGCCAACTTCCACATTAAAGGAAAGAAATGGAGGGGAGGAATGGAGCAGGGAATATGGGGAGGGAAATGCATAGGATTGTTATAAATTAATTCTCAAGCTCATGTGTGATGTGGCATCACAGGGCAGATGAGGTCCTACATGGGAAGTTATAATATGAAAGTCAGGATTATGCTGCCTACAAAGAGGCCAAATTCAGGCTTAGGGTAAGCACAGTCTTTGCAGGAAAAATAGGACAGGTGAGGAGATCTGATTTTGACCTTTCTGATTTGAGTCTGATTTAAAAAAAAAAAAAAGAGAAAGAAAGAAAAAGCAAAAAAAAAAATATTTTAAGCATCTGACAGATTTAGGAGTGCAAATCCCATTCATTTCCAACCACTGCATGTTTTCCCAAATCCTGCTCTGAACCATGATGGGTGTGAGTGTGTCTCAGTGTAAGATCAGATTTACAGTCAGATCCACACAGCTCCAGCTGCCCAGGTACACAAAGTTAAGGGAATTTACACTACATGCCATGAAACACTCGATGTTGTAGCTCTCCTTCCTAAAACATTTCTCTAGCAAAGTCAGTTCTCACTGCACAACTCATGTCCTGTTAACTTCATTTTTTTTTAAAGCTGCCTCCTTCTGCATTGCTGGCTTTAAAAAAGCACCCAAATCTCTTTACAAGTCACAAAGAAAAGCAGGCTGTGACAATCACCCCACTGCAGTGAGAGCATCCTCATGGGGCACGGCAGAGGAAATACAAAAAACGCCTCTGGGAATCAGGTAATGGTTAAGAACTCATTAAGGTAATTTTATATTGGTGACTGTGGGACAGGGTAGCTGTGAAAGATGAGGAAAATGGAAGAGGGAAATGGAGCTGTGAGGTGGCAGAGGACACAAGCCCAGCCCATCCTGATCTCCCAGAGCTGAGCTGCTCTTTGAGTGCCATCAAAACCCAGGGCAGCTCCAAGGGGAGAGTCACACATGCCAAACCCCCGAGGTGGCTTTAGAGTCAACACCAAGCAAAGCTGCTTACATAGAAAAAGCCAATTCACTTAGCAAGGGAAAAAAAAAAAAAAAAAAAGAAAAAGAGTATTTGTTCAATTCTATAAGGATTGCAGAGTTTGGGCTTTTAAAGGTACATTAGCACTCTTATAGGAGCAAGTGTTTACTTTTCCTGTCCACCTCATTTTCTCCATTATTGAAGATCCCCAGAGTCTTATCTAGATCCCAGTGGGTTTATACATTAACTCTCAACATTCCATTTTAAAGCAGGGTCTTAAGAAGCCTCTCCACTCTCTGTATACCAGAGCCAGGGCCATGAAGAAATGCAAATGCACCTGGGTGAAAAATCTGCTTCACAGAGACAACGTATTCCTGCTTCCTGATCTATGAATTTGAGTAAAATCCCATGTTGCATTTTGCAGCAATAAACTCTTTATAATCTCCTGGGAAAAGGCCTACTTCCTTTGAAGCATTGCTTTTCTAATGCAACACAGGGTTTTCCAGTCAAAAGCAACCAAGTACTACTTTCCAAAGCAGTTGCAATGCAAAATTTATGTTAGGACTGTCATTCAGGAGCAGCACAACCTAAATTAAAATCAATGTAATCAGACTACTTGATTCATATGCTGTTGCATACCAGAAACGTAACATTCAATAATTTTATGTATGTACTGTGACATTCAAGTAAGGCACATTGTCCATGAGAGCAGTGCCTAAAAAAATCACTGAAAATACAGAATTTGGTAATATATTATTCCCATTTCGTATTTCCTTTCTTCCCTTAAATCATTTAAAAGTGGTTCAATAGTCAATAAACAGGAAATACAGATTAAAAAATCCAACTTGCTATTCTGCATAACATTTTATCCATCAATTTGTTTAAAAACAGCAGAAAAATAATTCCTCGTGACCTCATTTTCTACATCCAAAGTGACAGGTTTGTTGGCCTATGCCCTACAACCTACCTAAATTTTTCCTCTCAAGTATTGCCAACGAAGTACTCATACTTTTCCAAAAGTGCACATCTCAGGCCTCTGACTGTAAGGCTTCATGCACTGGTTAAATAAAATTAGAAACCCAGCCTAAAAGAAATCAAGCATGTCACAGACATCTAGACGTGATATTCCATTACCAAAATTACTTGGAAATGCTGCAGTTTGATGCTGTGGTTTCCTTCACCCAATTTAGAATTACCTCAAGAATGTTAATCATCTCACAGCAGTAAATCCTAAGGGTTTTCCAGAAGACCTGGAACACTTTGTTCATGCTGATTGGGATCTCCAGGGGATTAGGGGATCTGTCCATAGAAAGGAAAATGAAGGAGAACCATTCAAACCAGTCTTTGAAGATCACAATGCCTCATCATCTGTCATTAACACCTCGAGTGGGAATCAGTAGTGAGCATTCACCCAGGCATCAATTTAGGCTGCTTTACCTGGATACAGGTGTTGTAGTTATTACTCAAAGCATCACCTGAGGGCTACAGCTGAGCCTGCTCCCCCAGGTGCTGCACAAGCCTCTGGTAAAGCAGAGTCCCTGCCCTTGAGGGAGGTGAAACATCTCCCATGGGTGAGCTGGCCACAGTGGTCACAGAGTGGCCAAAATCCTCAGCTGCTGTGGTTGGAGCAGGACATCCCTGTGGGATGATGGAGCAGGACATCATCCCTCTGGACCCCAGAGAACAATAACCTCCTCCCCAGCAGCTGAGGTCACTGCTCATTCCTCACACGCTTTTATCCCAGAGCAAAAGCAAAGTCCTAAGAATGGTGAAACCACTCAGTGCAGACCACGCTGAGAGGAATTGCACTGCTCTGCAGGAGAGCAGGAGCAGAGGTGAGGCTTGCTCCCAAATCCCTGCTGGCACAGGGAAATTGGATGGTGTGTTGGAGCCCTGGCTCTCCTGTGGATGGTCTGTGACCGTGGACTTCCCTCTCACATCTGACCCACATCTGAGGGGTCACAGACACACAGGGATAGCAAAGGCTCTAACTATTGCATCCCATAAAGAAAACAAGTTTGGACACAGCCACGTGGACTCAGACTGCCAAGGAACTGGAGTTTCCTGAGTAAAAACACTTGTGCAAGCAATGGAAGCAAGAACTGAGTCTGACTTCACAGCTTACCAGGAGAGAAATAAAAAGGAGAAAAGGAAAGAAAAATTTCTTTCTATCTCACTAGGGAAAAGAGAAAAGAAGTGGATGATGTGCTACTGCCAGGATTAATGAGCTCTAGAACACCTAATAACAATGTTCAGGGACTTCTGCAATCTTAAACAGAACGAGACTGTAGAGAGATTTCACTCTTTTCACACATCCTACAGAAAAATCAGGAAGAAAAAGAAGGAGTGCATACTTGCACTGCAGAGCAAAACACACTGGGGCTCTGTGTTTAATTTGGAAGACAAAACAATTTGCCACACAGGGGTGGGAGCATTTGTAGTACACAGGAACAAACTGTCTTCCACAGAAGACATTCTTAAGAGCAACTGTCCCGGGCTGAGAGCAAAGTGTGAGAGCAGCTGTGTGACACAGGAGTGAGTGCCAGCAGCCATCAGGGGGAACAAACTGTGGGATGGAGGTTTGTGGGATGGACACAGATGGAGCATGACTATCATTTCCCTATAGAATTTTCCAGAGTTAGAGAAAAGGTCTGGTGAAGGATGTCAGAGCCATTTCATGGAATGAACCATTAACTGGTTTGGGTTGGAAGGGACCTTAAATCCCATCCAGTGCCATCCCTGCCATGGCAGGGGCACCTCCCACTGTCCCAGGCTGCTCCAACCCCAATGTCCAACCTGGCCTTGGGCACTGCCAGGGATCCAGGGACAGCCACAGCAAATCTGGGCACCCTGTGCCAGCCCTGCCCACCCTGCCAGGGAACAATTCCTGCCTAATATCCCATCCAGCCCTGCCCTCTGGCAGTGGGAGCCATTCCCTGTGTCCTGTCCCTCCATCCCTTGTCCCCAGTCCTGCTCCATCTCCCTTGGAGCTCCTTTAGGCTCTGGAAGGGGCTCTGAGCTCTCCCTGGAGCCTTCTCCTCTCCAGGTGAGCACCCCCAGCTCTCTCAGAGCGTCATTTCACGGTGAAACCAGCACTGGAGAGGAAACTCTGCTGGGCAAAGCTCCAGTGCCAGAACTAGACAGACACAAAGCCCTTGAGGTGCCTGCCCTGGAGGACACTCACACTGAGCTCGCTGGCACCAGCAGGTCCAGGGGAACAGCTCTGAACAGCAGCTCCAGGGCACGGCAAAGGCAGCCACAGCCTCCTGCTGGGGGAAGGAAAGGAGGGGGAAGCACCAGCAAGGAGAGACAGGCTGGTCCCAGGGGAAGAAAACACGTGGGAAGCAGCCAAAGCAAACAGGACACAGATCTCCAAAGCTGTGGGAGCAGAAGAGGAAAACAAAGATGTGCTCAGGGAGCCTTTTCCAGGGGCTGGGAGAGCAGGGAGAGGGTGCCATGCAAACAGCCAGGGACTGGCCACCTATTCCCATAACTGCACATCTCAGGGAGGATCCAGGCAGCCCAACAGCACTTCCCACTGAGAAACAGAACAGTAAAACATACTCTGGGACTGGCCAAAATTCATCAAGTGCCATTGATGCCTTGGGTTTTAGCTTTTATAATTTTTAGAATCTCTGCTGCTTTGTGCATAACTCTGAAACTTCGTATTAGGTGTTAGTAAGTTCTCTTCGCAGGGTGGTGACAAAACAATTCCTTCCCAGCTGGAGAATCAAGGACAACTGGTACCCAAAAAGCAGAAACAACGGCAAAGGGAAGGGGGAAGCCAGGGGGCTGAGACTTCATACCCTGGGGCTGTGCTTGGATAATTGACCCCAATGTGTAGATGAACCAAAACTTATAAAAGTGTAAAACTCGTGACTGGATCCATCTTGGATTTGATTTGGGTGTAGCCCCGGCCAGGCTCTTGCACTGCCCAAGGTGAATCCTTTCAATAAATCCCTATTTTATCCCTTTTGCTCTGTCTAGTCTCTCTTCCAGGTCAGCCTTTCCAGGCACCACCATGAGAGCAGGAGGAGGAGCAGCTGCACATGCAAGCCCAGATGTTATTTGAGGGGATTTCACAGCGAGCTCAGCAGCTGAGAGCTGACACCACGATGCAGAGACACCACTCCAACCTGAGGAGAACCAGAGGATTTGCCTGCTGGCTGGTGAAGCAGGCAAGAAACAGAAAGTGGATGTGCAAAGGGCACCAGAACTGACAGGAGGACGAGTCTGGGCAGCTTTGAAAAACACAGCCCCAGGAAAAACCTGTTTGTTGGGATGGAGCTGTTCATACACTCACAACTCAAGGCAATGGAACAGGGGAACCAGCTGGAACATGAGTCACAGGGGACAGGCACCAACCCACCAAAACCAGTCAAGGCTGGCCAAAAGATGGCACGAGGGGCAGGAGAGAAAAACCCAGCCCAGGTGTCACAGGAGGGAGGAGTCAGAACTCTCAGAGTGAGCTGCAGCTCCACAGGGAGTGGAGATTCATGATGGGCAAGCAAACCGGGCAGCCCCGCATAGACAGCTCTCCAGGAGAGGATAAAGAACTAAAAAAAAAAAAAGAAAAAAGTCACTTTCAATCCACTTCCAAAAAGTCCCTTTAACAACTCAGTCAAAGCAAGTGCATCTCCTCCTTGGCTCATGAGTTCTGGGAAATGAAAACAGCATTGTTATGTAAAATGGACTGTGTCTGCACCTACATAACTGTGATGTTTTACATACAAAATGTCAAGAAAAAAAACCAAGAAGTGATAAAAACATACTATTCACCCTCTACCAATAGCAGGTGGCCACCTGACGTTTCTGGAAAAACCTTTAATTGCACCTAATGCATTAAAAAGGCCTCGAGCTTGTTGTGCTTTGTGGCTGGGCCTCCCCATAAAGAGGCATAAACCTCCCCAGTTTCCAGCTATTCTGCAGAAAAGAGCCACAGCAGGGCTGAACTGGCTTGTGTTCATTCCTGCCGACCTCACAGGGAGAATAAATACATTGAACATCAAGAGGAGTCCAGGTATTACTCTGAGCAGGCTCTATATAATTACTAAAAATAGATGCTATGGAAAATCCCTGTGCTTTAAGCCACTGCAGCTTTGGGCCAGATTCCAGAGGCTGTCACAAGTGACAATGTGCACGTTTGTTCAGCAGCAGCACATCGAGCTGATTGGGGACATTATAATGTATGTTTTACTAATGAATTTTATGCTGGCCGTGCCAAATCAGCGAGTTTATTTGGGCACATTCCTGTAGATTGTACATCCACTTGGAGCAGAAAGGAAATTCTTCACTTTTCCAGCGCTGTGGAATAAAGGGGATGTGTTCTCCCAGTCAAGGAGCACATTTGGCACACTGAACAAGGGTCTTGAAGGCTTTCAGGAGGGTCCACTACAGCATGGTTAGAGTCCCTTGTATTTTGGAATGGACTCTTTGGGGGAGAAAATATTTTTTCTGTTGTATTTCCTATATAATGGGGGAAGGGGGATAAATAATAGAAATAATAATTTTTGCTGACAATAAAATGTGTTTGGAGCCCAGTGCTGTGTTGTGTCCATTAAGGAAGCAGGAAAGAGGGTTCCTCACACTGCTCCTGCCCATCACTGCCCTCCTCTTCCAGCCGTGGATAAAAGGTGATTGGGTCACTAAGGCTGCATGGGGAGCTCTGTATTGGGGCTCTCCTTAAAGCTGGACAATGACCCTGTTCCCTTGGCTGCTTCCCATCTTCATCATCATCTTCGTCCCTTTCCTAATCTCTCTTCCTCTCCCGGATGTCTGATGGCTGCAGAGCAATTGAGCAAAAATGGGAAGCTCCTATTGCTCATCTCCCCTGTGCTAGAGACAGGAAAATCCAGAAGTACCTGGGCAAGCAGGGATGAGCAGAGCAGGGATCTGCATTTACAGCTCTGCTGCATTCCCTCTCAGGGCTCTCAGAGCTTAGCCAAGAGAGAAAACACAAGTATTATTAGGCTGGGAGAGGAGTCAGCATTTCCAAGTGAAAACTTGTCCTGTAGGCACAGTGTAAGCAGGGGAGAAAATCTCATTTCATACAATTTGTCACTCTGCTTTGATTAAGTCCTAAATTTTGCACGTTTTTCCCCCTCTGTGCTTCTCCATCCCTCTCTCCCCACAAGCCGCCTCTTCCACAATTCCCAGATTGTCCTTCAAACAACAATACCCCATCTGAAAGGCTATTATGCAGATGCATGAATACATAATTCAAAATCGAGCTACCACAACAGTCGCCCTTAACTTTTTTAACCCCATTGTGGGCCGGGTGGCGACGTTCAGCTGCGACAGGCGACGGGGGAAATACGACACACGCAGGTTTTCCCACAGCCTTTCGCCCCTTGCCCAGCCTAATCCCATTGAGAGCACAATCCATCCCCAGCACAATGCAGGGATCCCCTGCCACGGCTTGGATTTGGGGTTTTGGGGGGGCAGGAAGAGCCTCTGAGCAGGGATCCAAGTCTGGCAGTGGACGGCGGAGCCGCTGCGTGAGTTTGGATGTGAGAAACATTCATTTGTAAGCAAAAATGTTTGCTGTGAGCTGAAATGCCAGAAAAACCCTACTGAGTAAACATCCCAGTGCTCACACTGGCTTGTGTCTGCCCATTGCCTCCCTCCTGCCTTTTTAGAGAACACTGGAAAACAAGGCTTTAAAATCAGCGTCCACACACCTCCAAACCAAGAGCAGTTCTTGCAGGGGTAGCTGAGTGTATTTTGTCTTTGTAACCCAGGTAGACTGGCCCAGGGTGTCACTTGAAATCTGGCTCTGCACAATCTGCCACCCTGTTAACTCATCTGACAGCCCAAACACATCCTCAGGATGTGTGGAACAGCCTCTCTAATTTAGCCCCTAAATGACAATTTCTGATTAATGCCAGTCCAGCTCAGTGTTCTCAGTGCTTTGCAGGGGTTTCCCAGGCAGCTTCATTCTCTGAAGTGCAAACAGTCTCCCCCAAGGTAATTTTGGCATTTAAATTAAACCACACAGTAGCTATGAGCCTTTTTTGCTTATTTCCAGACAACTGTAGTCAAAGCCAGTACAGCTACTCTGTGCTCTGTAAAGATCCCACACAAGAGAATGGGATAACCAACTCTTCAGCCAGTGGATTAACAGATTGTGAAAAGCCTGTCTCTAAAATTCACCACAAGCATTCCTAATGATCCATGGACTGATTTTTATTAAGTTTCCCACAAAGGTGAATTAGTGTCTTTCACTATGGCAACGGCAATAAAAGGATGTAGAATGAGTCCAAAAGGTCCTGGCTGCTGGGGAAATTGGTTGACATTCTGCAGGCCTATTCAACCAGGAAAGGGTTTCACTACGTGCTCTTCCCCCAGGTTGGTGGCTCCCATGACGTGTCCCCCTTCACCCACAGCCAGGGATGGGACAGGAAGAATCCATCTTAGAATCTCAATAATTGAACTGGAGAATAATTGAGGGGAGGGAGGATTTTCAGCTGGTCCAGCTCCCTGTTATCCAAACATTTCCACTCAACCGTGTTTTTAATTCATAAACATTCTCCTGCAATTTGTCCTTGAGCTTCACCTTATCTGTCATTTTCTTGCTGGGCTTTACCTCACCCTGCAGCACCCACAGTGGTTCTTTGTGCTTACAATCCCTCCATGGAATCACAGAATCACTCAGGTTGGAAAAGCCCTCTGAGATCATCAAGTCCATCCATCAAACCAGCACTGCCAAGGCCAGCACTGTCCCATGTCCCCAAGTGCCACATCCACAGGGCTTTTAAATCCCTGCAGGGATGGGGACTCCAGCCCTGCCCTGGGCAGCCTGTTCTAATGCTTGACCATCCTTTCTGTGAAGAAATTTTTCCTAAATCCAATCTAAACCTCCTCTGGCTAATCCTGAGGCCGTTCCCTCTCCTCCTGTCCCTGTTCCCTGGAGCAGAGCTCGACCCCCCCAGCTGTCCCCTCCTGTCAGGGAGTTGTGCAGAGCCACAAGGTCCCCTCTGAGCCTCCTTTTCTCCAGGCTGAGCCCCCTCCCAGCTCCCTCAGCCCCTCCTGGGCTCCAGACCCTTCCCCAGCTCCATTCCCTTCCCTGGACATGCTCCAGCCCATCAATGTCCTTGCCTGAGGATGTCAGAGTTGATTAAATATCATCCCCTGTTTTTTCAGGAGGGGGAATGGTGCATCTGAAGGATTAAGTGGCTCTGCACATTCCTGGCGTCAGGCTTGGTCTGGACACAGGAAAATGGAGCATCACAACAGCTCTGAAAACAGCTCTGCCAAAGGGGAATCCAAGCTGCTTCGTCAGAGCAAACACCAGCAGCGAGCAGGGACCAGAGCAGGGAGAAGGAACTGTAAGGAGTGCCTGAGGTCACAGCCTGAGAGCCCTGATCAATAAAAACAAATGCTAATCTTCCCCCAAGGAAATGTTCTGTACCTTTCAATCTCGTTTTGTCTGGGGTTGATCTAAGCAGAGGGGAAAGGCATTGACTTCTGTTACTTTTATTTACTGAAATGCTCTCTGTACTGACTGTCTCAGCCCCGACTTCAGCTTACCTTACTTGAAATTCTTCCAGATTGATAAATGATTTGTGAAGTGCTCCAGCATCACTTCTTCCCTCTACAGCACTATCAATGGAATATGCTCTTAGAGCACAGATCCCCCAAACAGCAGGGGAAGAAAATCTTTCAGAATAGCAGCTGCACACTGCATATGTGCTGTGTTTATGGAAAGAGTAAACACGAAAAACAGACACATTTGGTTTTAATTCACTTTGACTGACCCAAAGAGTCCTCCCCAGAGATAATACTCAGGTCAGCACATAAATTTTCGAGTAAGTGTGCATGATTTTCGCTGCATGTTCAAAAAGCCAGAAAGATGTGTGGGGAAGGGTTTCTGAGTAAAGACACTGACACAAAGCTGGTTTTATTTGTGGGCTAATTCAGCAGCCATTGCCATGGCCCAGCTCAGCCCGTGTGAAACCTGCTCCTGCAGGCAGAAGTACCTCGTGTCACCAGAGGCTCAGACACAACACATGGAATAATCTACCCTGCAAAGAGCCCCACTGCAGCCAAGAGATGAAATCACGGGCTCAGATTTCATTCAACACCGCTATCGCAACTTGATCCACGATTACAGCTTCTGGGAAAGTGTTCCCACTTCTCCCACCCAGCCAATTTTTAGGCTAGTTGAAGGCACTTTGTCACAGAAGAGCAAATTTTATATCAGTTTTATTTTATATGAGTCCTTTGTAGCAATGAAAATCTGGAAGCAGATGCCAGAACACCGTCCTTTTAATTATAACCAAAATGTTGTAATGTTTTACGTCCTCTGCTGCAAGGCTGGACCACACTGTGGTGTCCTGGCTCTCGTGGAGTCCACCTCATCAAAACATTCCTCGTGGGCTTTGCCTTAAGCATCTGTTTATGTGTTCTGCTGAGCCCAGGCCCTGCAAGGCAACTGCTCTTTTGGTTGATAATGGTGACAATTTCAGTGATTTTTTAAAAGAAGCTTAAGTGGCCCCCAATTCAAATCTCTTACACTGCTTAGAAATTTGAAAATCCCAAATTCACTTCTAACAGAGATGTAGCTGGAAGCACAGGAGGACAGCCCTGGTGGCCACCAATTTATCTTAATTCTCCAAATTCAAACCAACTGCTCCCAGTATTATTCCACTGAGGAGGTGATATTGATGAAACTCAGCCAAATATGAGGGCAAAATCCCTTTTTTCAATTAGATTTTTTTTTAAAACATCTCCAAAACAGAGTCCCACCATGCGACAACATCTTGAATTAATTGAGCTATGGGCAATCCTCGTTCTTTTTTGTGTACTATGAAATGTAGGAAACACAGATGCTGCCTGTTTAAACTGTCAAACAAGTTTCCTGATGGTAGCTCTCGTGTCTGCTACAGACTTGTTGGTTTTACAAATGTTGTGAATGCAAAGTTGGAACATGTGTGTAAAATATTCCAAGTTACAAACATCAGAATCATCAGAAACTTGGTGACGGTTTGTCCCTGGATTTTACCATTTTCTATTTCAAACACAACCACACTAAACTGTGAAAAACCTCATCATCCAAAACAGGAGACTTGCACAGAACTGCAGGCAGCCAAGTAAAGAGTTGGCACATAAAAAGCCCTTTCTTAGTTCAATTTTACAACAAAAACAATACTGCAGGTAATTTATGGCCCTCCTTACTACAACAATCCCTGAAAAACAGGAGGATTAACTCGGTGAGAACATTGTGAAATCTCAGATAATGCATCTACTGGCCAGATACCATCTTTCCACACACATTCCCATAGGTAGAATTGTTGAGCAGTGTGCCAAGCATGAGCTCTTGATGGACCTGACACACCAAAGGGACCATGCAGGTGTGCAGCAGGAACAGGGACAAGGCCACGGCTGAAAACTCTCAGAAAGGGCTGAAATCACAAGAGATGTGGTTATTCTACTGAGACTGTGATGTCAGACAATTAACACAAACAATTGAGCTTATAGATTCATGTTCCACCCTAACTTCAACATTTTTTTGGAGGACAAGTGTTTACAGTTTGGCTATAGTACGTGGCTATGTCTCGGTCCAGAGGATTTTTATTTCCAGTAAAAACAAGATGTATAGACAATTATTAGCTGTATTTTTAGTATCACCAGAAGGTTCAGGAGATTGTAAACCTGATTTTACTTACTATAAAATACAATAATGAACATTGGTACAGAGAGGTTTGGGAAGAATCCCAGATGTTGGCTGGAAGAGGAACTGGGGAACTGCTTTCTTCTTATGTCAAACTTCTTATTAAATATCCAACTATTAATGTCAGAACTGATCCTTTTATTAAATACCCAGCTATTTCTACACCTCACCACTGACTTCAGGGCTTCTAATGAGGATGGGCTGCTGGCTTTTAAAGCCACTTTTTACTTCTGCTTGATGCAGAATAAGAAAAAATGAACATTCTCAGTGGAGCCCCTTCATGAGGAGCTTGGTGAAGGCCAGATATGGGTGTATTTGACTTCCCTGACCTCACTTTTAAGAAAAGTGGAGTCACTTCTAAAGGCCTCAACAAAAACAGAAGGGGAGGAAACCACTCCCACTCAGCAGCCTGGATTTTAATCTCCTACCTGGCACAGGGTGACACTCGGGGAGAGCAGTTCAGTGACGCTGGGATGTTGGGAGACTTCAAAGCACTTTGAAGAACCAGCAAATTAAAAAACAAGGTGCCCGTGGGGAGAGTCATGACATTGAGAGGCTGCAGCTCCGAGGCATTTTTGGATCAATGTACAGAGTGCTGCTCATGGGGCTTAATGAAACAATTACAGCCCTCCTGCTGATTGCCTTTGTTTTGTCCCACGAATCAATAGATTATCCACTGTAAATGTCAACGTGTTCTGCTCTGCCAGGTCACTCTGCAAGGCAACCATGAACAGCCCACAGCACTTGGCTAAACCTGCTCCTGAACTCCTGTCACAGATAAATGTCTCCCTTTCGAAAGTCTAAAGAACTGCAAGATGCTCATATTAGCAGAAGAAAAACTGAGGGCACAACAAAAAAAAAGGAAATGTAAAGGAACTGTGGATGGAGAAGCAGCTGTTGAAAAGCATCCGAATCTTCAGGCAAACAAAATGCATTCCTCTCTGCATATGGGAGGTGAATTTGACAACTTCACTCCTTTGGACTGATTTGGAGTTTTTTAGGAGAGTTCTGTCTTTTCAGGAATTTCCATTTCTAATTTTAGCAAATCTCATTTTTTCCATTTAATTGTTTTGCTTTCCCCCACAGTGTAAATACTAACCATTTTTATTTTACAGTACAAGGCAATAAAAGAAAAACAGATTTAGTGTATTAAAATCTGACACAAAGAAGGTGCAGAAGCTCCAATTCCATCATCCTGCACTGGATTCCTAGATTGTCTCCATCCTGTTAAAGAGGATGAATACAGGATGAAAACTTCCTGAGGTTTGAGAGGATCACTTGGGTTGGTTTGAGGTGAGGGATGTCAGGAATGATCCAAGGCTGGATGAGACTTTGAGCAGCCTGGTCTCATGGCAGATGTCCCTGCCCAGGAAAAGCATTTTTCACTCCCTTTACCACAGCCAGCTTAGGAAGGAGAATGTTCAACACATCTGGGATTTTATGGACTGCAAAAGTTTCAGGGATGAGGACAATCTCAGTTTGAGGACACACACAGCAGCTGCTGCAGCCAGGCCTCCTCCAGGTTTCTGGGCACTGCAATACTGCATTTGTATGAAAAATAATAATTAATTTATAACTGGGAATCTTACTTTTTCAGCTGATGTGTCTTTGCTTTCACCTTGAGCAACAGAGACAAACAGAGTCACAAAACAAATGGGTTGCAGTGCCCTTGGCAATGAAGTGTTGCAGTCTCCTGACCTCTTATTTCACTATTAGAAACTTTATTTTGACATCATTTAATTCCCTGCAGAGGTGAGAAAGAAATCCTGGCATCAAAATAAGGTTCAGAATGAAAGAGGAATATGGAGAGAGCAGAAAAATAATGCACATTAGATGTCATGATGCCCCAGCTGCACATGGTTTGGTTGGAACATGGAAAGGAGAAGCACCAAAAGCATTTGGGCACAGGTAAATCTGCCAGCTGACCCCTCTGCAATTGCCCTATGGATCTTGATTTCAATAATTTACTGGTAATATAACATATCTAATAAATTCAGTGTTATAAAATCGAGATTATTTGTCTTGAAACAACTTTTAATCCTGATTTTTTAACAAATTTGTTTCATTCAACTAAAATATCACTGGACTTTGCCAATCCCACCTGACAATTAAATTTTTTTTTTCTGATAGACCCCAATTAAAAACAGAGTAAAAAATTAAACTCAGAGTGAGATTTTAATAAAAGAGACTCAGAAAATTTGGGTACTCAGACAAGAAATAACTTTAATGCTACAATGACCTGCACAGGCTGGAAATGCCATCTGGTGGTAGCAGGTTCAGAGCTGTTAAGGAGAGAAAAATTCTGTTTGCTGGGACAGTGAGGGTTGGATCTCCACCACATTTTACTGAAGTGTGGTAAAAAAACAGCAAAGAGAGATCTGTGTTAAACAGAAAAAATCAGTTAGAATAGTGGCTATAATTTTGAAAAAGTAGTATTTATTTGCCAATGTAAAACTGAAATAATTATTGCTTTGATTACTGGAGAAAGCACTAAAAAAGTGGATTAGTGGGACGATATTTAAGAAAGCTCAATAAATTATCTTAAAACCTCAAATTTTGGAAAGGTAATTGGGATTTTTAAGTTTAGAAAAAACACAGCAGGTTGAGTTGACAACAGTCCCCAAAAAGGTGCTGCTGCAAAGAGGAACCTCAGTGATGGCCAACACAGGCAGGACCAACAAAAGCAGGGTCATGTGCAACCAGAAGGATGAAAATGACATGGAAGGTATTAAAAACTTCCAATATTTCAGTATTTACTGCACAGTCAGTCCAAGGAGCTTTGTCAGAGATGAATGCACACAGTGAGGGGGGTGGATGTCTCCTTGCTCTGCTCCAGCCTGGAGGGGACAGGGGAGAAACAACAAATATTTTTAGAAAGCCCCATCCAGGCTCCACTTTCCTGCTCCTGTGCAGACATGGAGTGAGAATTCCAACAGAATTTTCATTCCTTAACTCAATCTTTCAGTGCACTGCCCTTCATTTATTTTTCTGTTCTACAATGCCCCATTGATTCTTCCTGGACAATGACAATCAGATGTCACAGACAAAGGGAAATGAATGAAATCTGACACATTTATTTAAGCCTGCAGCGGACCAAATTATAAATAAATCCTGCTTTTTCTGCAGCACAAAGGTTGCAGACTGACTGTCCCTGTGGACTCTGCTCTCTTCTCACTACTTAACAGACTTTCCAACACTTTCTTTTGTCCTGATAGCAATCTCTCAGCAGGACTTTTGGCAGACACATGTATTGTGTGTCAAAACTGAAGTGGAAATAACTGATGGGAAGCACAAAAATCTGATGGGAATAGTTATAATAAGGAAATGAATAAACATCAAAACAGTAAAACAGAAAGAAAATATAGTCATACAGCCAGAAAGCTTCTGAGCTGCTACTTATCTGAGATGAGCAGTAAGGCCATTTCCAGAGTTAAGATTGTTCTATATTAATAAAGAGAGCATTAGTATGTGCTGTAAGTAGGTTTATATGTTAATTGAATTTCCATTCTTATTTTAATGCTGTTAGAAAACAAAGCCCTCATGAGATGAGCTTTAAATGTACTATAAAATACATCTTGTAGATTAATTTCTAGAAGATTTTTATTTAGAAACCCACTGACCACAATTAGCTACATTTAGGATGAGTTACTATTGCACATCTGCTCCCATGATCCATCACTTTGACTAATTTTAAAAACCCCAAATCATTTGGCAAGTGCAAAAGTAATTCAGCATTTTACACTCAGTCTGTGTGACTGAAGGTGAAGCTTCATAAATATTGGTACAAGATGTGGCTACAATGCTTTGGGAAACACTGATGATTCCCTGAAAAGTGATGATTTCTGCCCTGAAAATTGCTCCACTTGCAGCAGGGCTGGGACAGGATGGGCAGCAAGAGACATTAAGACTTGAGTGGAGATGGAGAGTTTGATCAGGACAGCACTGAAAACATGTCTGGAGGATTATCTGGGACCATAACCAGGATGAGAAGGAATTCAGAAACACGCGGCTGATCAGGCTGGAGCTTCAGAGTGATCACCTGGCAAAGAAATCCACAGAACTTCAGAAAGCTTGAGGGATGTAGACTCCACAGGAGCAATGGAACAGAAAATGTTCCACGAGCATCCCAAGCCGTGCTGGTGCTGGGCTTTGAGAAAAGTCTCCTTCAGGAATCCAGAATTAGCTGGAATTCTGCCTCCTTCATTCAGAAAATGATGTAATGTTTGGTTATCTTTATGCACACAACCCAAATTTCTGTGTTGCTGGTTTGGCTCCTTAATTCAGAGACAGGTTTTTGTTCAACCAAATAAACAGCTAGTCCTGTCTAGTCTCCACTTGTGAAAAGTCTCTTTATTTTATTTTATTCTACTCAGAAAAGAAGTATCAATTATATTTCATGCAATCTCTTCGTTAATCTGGCTGGCTGGAACTAAAACTTAGCTCCAAAATGGGTCATGTGTTTTAAAAATGATTTTAAACTTGCAGGTAACTTTTCTGAAGACTGCTACCCTTGGATTGATTCTTTCATTTTTCTACTTTCCAGGGTAATGAAATTCCTATAAACTAATGCAGAAATCACATTCAGAGCTATTATTTCTTATAATAATTCACAAAGACTGGAAATAACTTTATTTACTACACTTGCAAGTGAAACAGGCCTGCTAAAAAGCAATTACAAACTCAACATGCAGATTCTTGAATGTACTGAAATATGTCGATGCTGGATGTGTAAGCTTCTCACTTCTCTCCAATTAAAACAAAAAATGGCATTTTTTAGCACTGGTCACAACTCTGCATTTTCTTACCATCATTTTATGCTCATTTATCAAGATATGACAGAACAAGGCAACCTTACATTGGGGATTGACTCTCACAAACCAGCTACAGAAAAAAGAACTTTTATAAAATAGTTTGTGCTAAGTTAAATATCTCTAAATTCAATAATTGTCAATGACAATATATTAAATTATATTGTAATAGTGGTGAATTTTCAGCTCCACTGAAGTCACAGGCAAAATTTACAGAACTTCATCCTCAGCCTCTGTCCCTCTTCCAAATGCAGGGCTAGAGGTATCAGTCCTCAAAAATACTGCACCAGTTTGCTTCCAAAATAACACTAAAGTGAGTCAGATCTCAGCAAACCACAGGGGATGAACTCAGTTTTTGAGTTAATCCCAGTGTCGCCTGGTTTTGCTTTTTAATATAAATCCATATTTGAGTTGAGTATGAGCCAGGGGCCCGGGCTGCCCTGGTGCTGCAGTCCCAGGGGAGGTCAGAAAGTGAAAGCACCATTTCAGACTCACAGGAAATTTTGGTCATTTACCTCCAGCGCTCACACTAAGGACAACTTCAAGCTGTGCTCAGCTTTCAGGTTTATACTTCTCTCACTTTCCTTTAACTGCAGTCCTTAAAAGCTCCCCTAGAGAAACAGAGCATCAGATAAAAGTCTAATCCAAGGCATATCAGTAACAAATAGGGGCACAAAGAGATGGAGCTCTCCAGGAACTCTCAGTGGGGACATTAAGTCTGCTCCCTTGAAATTTAACAGAAACTTTAACTTCTCCAGGAGCCCAGTGAGGCTGTCATTAAATGGCTTTGATAACCCTTGAGATTTTGCAATTCATAGTGAAATTCCTCAGTGCCTGTTAACTGATTTTATATCACATAAAAAGGTTTTCTCATTTATTTTGGTTGCAAGCCATATGGGCACGACCACTTTTCAGCACACTGTGTAGGCAGAAAATGTTACACTATTTGACAGAGTGGTAAAAGTATTTTCTCCACAGAAAGGAATTCTTTATAATAATCTTCATGAGGATTATTTAGTGGTTCTCCCCATGGCAGGAGGCTGAGGTAAGGCATGGACAAACTGAAGGTACAGTGCAAAGAAACTTCTCAGTACCAGGCAAAGATAAACACACACCAGATATGAAGCTGACGTGAATGACCATTTCTGCTGCAGATTGGGAGTAGATCAATACTATACAGCCTAATTAATAGAATGTAAAATGACTTTTTAAAGTTGCTATTGAACCTGTACTATCAATAATATTACAATATTACACTAATTTCATATCAAACAGATATGAAAAACAAAGTTAATATCTGCATTGCACTTGATTCCCCAAGTTCTTACGTCTGCTCCACATAAAAATTAACGGTTAATAATATTGGCCAAGTGTTTAAAATTAAATCAATGAATCCATGAATGACAGGAGATGTAACCCTCAGAGGGTAAATCTGAATTTGTTTCCTTTCTGGGGAAAACCACCCACATATCCTTGAATAAGAATCTTTGTTCAAAGGCTAACAGGAAACTCCAAGTTGATGCAAGGTAAATACCAGTCCCTGTTATCCAAGAAGATAAGAAACACAAATGCATTGGTAATGTTACAATGTTGTAATACATTACTGAATTATACAACAGTGTTATTTCCCCAAATTCCTCCAACTTATATGACTTAATAGGGACACAGACAACGTTCATATATGAGATAATAAAGTGCTTTCATAAAGGATCACAACTTCCTGTGTTTCCAACAGAAGTATTTACTAAAATGTTATTAAAGATGTTAACCCATGAGCTGCTGCACCAGAAATAAAATAGTCAGTAAAAAAGCAGGAATATGGTATTTAAGTATTCCTGTACAATTGTGCAGAAAAAAAGCACCTGCAACAAAACCCAGCAGTGGTACCTTATGTCATTTTTGTTGTTAGCATAGTTCTGAAATGTGCACTGAGAGCTGCAGGATAAACCTCCCGAGCTCCACTTCACATTAGCCACGTGCAGTGAAATACCCACTCCTGTTAGACAAAGGATAAGGCTTATACCAAAAACCACTCTGCCACTTGGCTGCATATCTTTGGTATATTTATAGTGCAACTGTTCTGCTTCTTCTCTGAAGGGGAAGGTTTTCCAAAGCACTGCATCCCCTGCCACTGAGAACCTACCACGAACTCCTACACTCACTAGGACCTCTGACACCAACTGACTGCTTTAAACAAATGAAGAATGTGCAGTGAAAATAATTCCTTCCTGGTTTTTTAAACGTACTGCTGAAATAAAATTGTATCATGCTGGAAAGTAATAGCATGTTTCGGTCTTCTTGCAAGATTTTAGGAGCATACAAATGCGAGCACAAATTTCACAGCAATTTTTAACGACAGATATCCAAGGTGCTATTTGAAAACATCTGTAATTTAATGATTCTTAATCTAGATTTAGTCAACCTTCGTCTCTACAAAAAAAAAAAAAAAAAGACACCTGTTTTTCATTTTGCTTAGATACTTAGAATTATTCATAATGCATAGAAAGGCTAGAACTACTTCATTAAAATTTACTGCAAGCGTGTTTTTCTAAACTTATATTGCTAAAGCCTTGCTGCACTGTAAGATTTATTGGAGTTGGCCTTTACACACAGTACCAGGTATTGACACAAGCCTGGCTATATACCTGTGCTCCAGCCTATCTGAGTGGGCACAGCAGCACACAGCTATGGTACAGAGCATCCAGTGGCAGTGCAGTGAAATGTAGAGCCATTGAAATGCCATCTCGTGGGGGCTCAGCTCCTGAACAGCAGCATCCTCTCTGAGCAGCTCTGTCCCACCAGGCTTGCATATTGCTGAACGCTGGCCTCGTCACTTGGCCCCTTCCTCCTCTTCTTGTACACGCTGTAAGGCATCACGGTTCTCTTGTGCAGCACTCTCACCCTGCCCAGCTCCTTCAGGCCACCTTCATCCACTGCAGAGGCAATCAGAGAACACAAAACCAATTATTTATAGTGCCCACATCACCTTCAGTCATGCCTCCAGCCTCAATGTGCATGATGAAAACTGCGTGAAGTAAAAAATCCGCAGATGAAAGCTGAGCTGAGCTGCAGAGGGTTCTTGAAAACCCAGCCTGCAAAAGAACTGTGTGGGAAGGTAAATCGTGCATCACACATTTCTGATGGTGATGGGTGGCATTTCTGAACACAACTCTTCTGCTGTATTTAAAAAGTCACATTCATTTAGTGCTCAAGGAGCCAGCAGTCAAACTCTACCTGGGAAAAACTCAAACAGAACTGACCAGGGGAGACTTGTCATTACAGAGCCCCTTGCAAAACCCACCACACCAGCTGGGAGAAATGTATTAAAGCCAGCAAGAAGCCTCCAGGCTGATTCCTTAGGTAAGCATCAGGCAATAAACCACCTTCCCAGGTGAAACTCTCTGGCCCTCCAGCCCCAATCTGTTTTTCCCTCAGTTATACTGGTTTTAAATATATTTCCCCTCCCAGTTATACTGGTTTCTGAGTTTCATTCTAGGAGTTACATGTCCTTACTTAAGTCTGATCCCTGAGCTCTGTAGATCAAGAGGGCGAGCAGTGCAAGTTGTGGGAACACCACAATTCCTCTTCAAAGATACACACACCACAGTTAAACCTTATTTCCTTCACATGCAGATCCCTTGTGCCTTAATTTATCCAGAATCATACATGTAAGAGTGTCACCGAACAAGTTAAAACTTCCTTATTTTTATGAATCCCATTGATGCTCCTGCTGCTGAACAATAATGTTATATAGCTGCTGTGTGCCAGAAAAATTTGCACTACAGTGCTAGAAAACTCTTTAAAGAAACACAGAGAACGTGCCACATCTCTGAGTCCACTGCAGGATAAATTAGTAAAAAATAGTTTAAAATAGTAGGAAAAGAAATCTTGGACTTTTCTGAACTTTAGGTTCAAAAAGTCACCGAGAGTCAACCCAAAATCTGAAAGGTAAGTTTGAGAATAGAACCATATAATTTTCAGTAATAAGAGAGATGCTTACTGGAATGTCACTATTTTGAGACATGAACTATGCAAAGACTTCCTTTTGGACCTTCTTTCTGCTTTTAATTAATGCTTCTTTAAGTTTTAAAGGAGACTATGAAATGCATTTCTGTGCAAGACATTCTGAAGAACTGAAGAACCTGCCCTGTTCATCCACAGAAATGGCCCATAAACTTTTTTCTGCTGATTGCCTGAATTTAGTATGTGAAACTTAATGAAGGCTGCTTTACCAAGTTTGGAATGACTTCATTACTTTTATCTGTGTTTTGATTCCTGACATGAAAGCACAATGTGTTTCTTAAGACTTAACAGGGAAAACATGGTTTGAAGGAAGAAAATCTGAGTAGTACTTGCTTAGATTGTGCTCTCCACTAATTATTGTTGGCAATTGCTTTAGATAAACACCAAGTCAAAAACACTTTATGGCTTTCTCTGCCTCTTTGAAATCCATCAGGTTTTTGATGTGTGGCCAACACCTCCCTGATATCCCAATAGGTTGGTTTTACTACCAGCCCTTCTGCCTCTTCTCTTACATCCTCCTCCTTCCTGAGAGTTCACCAAGGAAAAAAATTTGCAAGTTTAGCTTCTGGAGGTGACACAAGTGTAAAGTTATTTTAACTTCTTAAATTGGAAAGTTTCCATTTACTGCACCTCTAGACTGACTCCCAGCCTGTGTCCCAAGGTGGATTTAGGCCAAGCTTAGCCCTCTCAGCTCCGTGCCAAAAGCACTTCAGAGCTGCTCCCTACTCACTGTTTGATACTCATTGATTCCAAATACTCCCCAAGCCTGATACCGTGGGTGAGTTCATCTTCTGGCCCCAGATTTGATTTCTTTGAGAGGCTAAAGCTACTGTACCCTTGGTTTCACTGCAGCCTTTCTGGCTCAGCTGAATTCTCTTCTTGCTGCTCAGCATTTGTGCCCTTCCTCCACTTTTACTCGTTGCCTCCTTGCAATGAAAAATAACATTCCAAATTTCTACAATTATTACCTGTTCTTCCACTGACTCCCCTCAAAATCAAAGCTTTAATAACAAAAATAACCTTCTGTAAAAGTACTTAAATGTATGTAATTTAAACTCCATCTGTAAAAAAACCCTTTTACTGAGATGTTAAGTATAAAGTAAAATAATCTCAGGTACACAGTTAAGCTTTTAGAGATGGCAAATAGGAACTTGTGTCACCATCATAACAAATCTGAAAGTCAAAACTCAGCCACCTTTCAGTTGCTGTTGGTCTGGAGGCAACATCATAGGAATCCAGGAAACTATTCCCTTTAAACACGATTTAAATATAAGCAGAATAAATTTAAGATCATTTAATGGAAAATGAAAGCAGATTAGGCTCTGGCACAATTTAACAAAGAAGTTACTCTCCCAATAAGACAAATTAAATATCTGCTCCTGTTGAATGGCACATGGTAAAATTTACTTTCTATTCAAGATGATGCCAATTGAATTCTAACAGGCCTTCCCTGTGTGCCTGATGCTGGGATACAGCAGCAACCACAATTCAAAACAAAACCAAATGCTTTATTAAAAAAAAGTTCCTTGTTGAAAATAAGAAAAAAACCATCATTTTATTTCCAAGCTTTAGTGAAGAAATTTTATTTAGTGACTTCCATTGCTGGAAAGACCCTGACTGATCAGACAGTGGAACTGTATACTAGGGCAATTTTAGTCATTACTGTAATTACTGAATACAGTACTGTTGCCACTAAAAAGTTTTTTAAAAGTGTTTATTTTTTCCTCCTCACATTTCCTCATTTTTCACCTCCTGAGCTGTTGATTTATTGTAGTCTACAGAAGAGACACTGTCATTTGACATAAAGATATACAAGGTTTCATCCCTTAATTCAGTTATATCTATCAATATAGTCTGCATGGTAGATACACAAGATACAGAGCAATCAATTATGCAGACTGAAAGTTCCTGTAATTTTAGGAAACTGGGCAACTGCAGCTGCCAAGTGAAAACAGAAATATTATCCTTTAAGTCTCAGAGCTAAAAATACAGGTAAATTCTTGCTGAATAAATTACCTGTCACTTCTTTCTTTTCTCCCCTGTACTCCTAAAGGAGTGAATTATTAATGCTGCAGTTGTCTATTGAAATCTGAATATAGGAGAGATTTCACTTCTAATTCAACCTTGCCTCTGTGACCCCATAAAGACTGCACAGAGGTGTTAAAATGTTCTGTTCCCAGCCCCATGGCACTGTTAAATGGAATCTCATATGGAGGATTTCCTTTCTGAAAACACAGAGAGCATCAGATCCGTTGCTCAGTACCAGCAGAAAACAAAGCAGGCAGGACCCAAAGACTTTTGCAGTGGGGTGTCCTGGCAGGCTCTGCTGACTCCTGACCCAGCTCACATCCACCTTCCCAAAAGTGCTCCAGGGCAGCCTCAGCCTGCACTCACCCAAAACAAGGCTCCCACATTTCAGGGACGAGGAGGAATGTGAGGAGCAGGAAGCCAAACAAACTCCTGTACAATCCAGTCCTGATTTCTTTGCACGGCCCAAATCAATTCCCCCCTAAAACTACAAGCTCCTTCCCAAGCCAAAACATCATTTTCAAATGCTGATAAGCATTCCTGCTGAAATACCAGCATGAAATAAGGAGGAGTGATTTCACCTTTTTTATTCCCAGCAATAGAAAGCTAGACAGCAGTTCGCTTTTTAAAGAAATTCAGAATTTCATGGTCAGGATCTTTTCCTTACAGCTCAAGGGTAGATTAGCATTTTTCTAACGTTATTTGGGGGAGCCCACGTCCAAAATTTTTTATTCTTCACATGCATTAACCTTCATTATTACTCCCTAATAGAAGCTGAAGTGAAAACCAGCTCCATCTGGTCAGAAAGCTGGGTAAGCACGTGCAAAGCTGGACAAGTGAGACCTGGAGTGGAGAGTGAGCTCTGCAAGAGCCTGAGAAAAAACACCACGCTGAAAAAAGGTGATGCCTCAAAGCTTCTGGAGAAAACTCTTATTAAATCAGCTTTTTGGTAGTGGCTGAGTTGGGCCAAGCTGGTTTGGATCAAGAGTGATGTGGAAGGGCAGCGTGAGCTGCAGCATCCTGTGCTGCTCCTCTTCAGAGCCGTGGCACCTCTTCCCTCCTGCCCCTCACAAAAATGACATTTTTTAATTTCCAAGGGCTATCATCTAGAGATGGAAGCAATTGAATTTTCCTTTAAAGTGCTTTTTTCCACTTACAGGAAAACGAGTGAAGAAATAATTAAAAGTAAATTGACAAATTTATTGACTTTCCTATTTTCTAAATAGGAGAAAGGACAATTGCCAATTTCCAAAACAATCCACATTAGTCACAGGAAAATATTTTTAACATCTTCTGTACAGAATGGACTCAGAATTAGTAAGAAGCCTAACTAAGGACTGGCATTTCTAACTCACAAAAAGAAACGTGGTACTCCTTCTAAACTCTGAAATGATTCTGGTGTTGATCATATGTTTAACTTCTTTAAATGCTCCTTCAACTCCCTGGAATAATGAAAGTATTTGGCCATCATCACTTTGTAATTCTGCATCCACACTACATAAAGAACCTGGATTTTTCCCCCTCACCCATAGCAGGATAAAACAGTGACAGACAGAAAGGAAAAGGCAAAGTACCAACCCTAATTCAAAAATTAAAATATTTAAACCTGAGTCATTAACTGCAACCAGTGATTCACTTTGAAAGCAGACATTGAAGGAAACTCACACTACACATTAAATTTCCATTTTGCTTAAAAATGCAATCTCAAAAGAATTTTTTTTACCTCTAAGCATTAAATCCACTGAACAAAAAATATGAAGATAAACACTTGACAACTGCTGCATTTCCAGCCCATGGATGTGCTGGAGTTTTGATTATGTTTCATGTTGTTTGTGGTTTTTAATCTTCAATTCTGAAGCACTAAGGATTTGCATAGTCTTTAAAGATGAACAGAATGTTCCCATTTTTACAATCATCAAAGAAAAAAAAAATTAAAATTCAATTTACAGGGAGATTAAAAGTTTCACGATACTCAAGCTTTCAAACCTAGGTGTAAAAATGATGAAAAGAAGCATCATCCCTTGCTGGTTACACTGTGGTGATGTTAATTTATATGAGAAACACTGCAGCCTTGTTGAATTTTTTTTTTTTTTAAAGAAAAGCTACATCTGGTTTACATGACCTTGTCACAGTTAATGATCAATGATTTTAAAACAAAGAAACTGAAAAAGTAAGAAACACATTAACTTTTCAAATTTTATGACTGAAACATAGGAGATATTAATTACTGGAAATTGAAAATTATTCCACCGCCGTCAGAACCCAAATCTTTCTGACCTTTGAATTTTAGCTCATTTCTTACCCAATTTAAAGCATAATTCCTTTTGTTCACCAGCAAAGTATAGGATGTCATCCTCAAAAACAAAAAGGCCAATCAGCAATACCCATTAGTAGTCATATTTATATAAAAACAGTGAGCTGAAATGTGCTTTTTCTCATATTGCTTCTTTCAAAGTAGACTCATACATTAAGGAATATTAAAGACCCCTATGCCTTGGGGTACAGAAATACTAACTCAAACCAAAATAAGAGTACAGTTAAAATGAAGCATAAACAACAACACACAAAAACTCAATGAAAAGAATTCTTAATTAAAACCAGAAAGCACAAGTCACAAAGGAAGTACAGTAAAATGCTCAGGATATTCTCAATCAGCCAAATCTTTGCAGTTACTCTAAGGAAAAATAGGAACCTCTGAAACCACTGCTCAAAAAGAACATGTTTATAAGTGGAAAAATGCACCTTTATCAAAACATTACTGATGATCCTTAAAGAGGGGAATTACAGTTTTATTGGTACCTATAGGGATCCTTAAAATGGGCAAAGACAAGAAGCTGCAGTGAGGGGAAATCCTGACGGCATCTTCTAAGCCAAATTTTGGGCTTTGTGCCTGAGCTCCTCCAGCTGGTTTGTGATTTGGAGCCCCTTGCCCTGCAGAAACGAGAACTCCTTGTGCTGGGACTCCCCTCATTCCTGGAGTAAACACCAGCAGGGACCAGTGCAAAACATTTCCTGTCAGTGCAGCAACTCCCAGCAGCTCGGGGGTTCTGCTGAAATTCAGCTTCTGCCTTACCTGGAAACAATCCCTGCCCCTGCCAGGAAAATCCAACGGGATTCGCTTGGAGGAGATGCACATAAAACAATATGTGTGAAATTCCTGGTTTATTTGAGGAGCTCTCATGTAATACAATTATTCCAGCCTACCTCAATATATTATCCTGAAAAAAGGTGGCTGGAAAATGTGTACTGAAGGGCAAGATTTAAATCGTAGAATCACAGAATCATTCAGGTTGGAAAAGTCCTCGAAGACCATCAAGTGCATCCATTAACCCAGCACTGCCAAACCCAATAATCCATGTCCCCATGGACACAGCTTTTAAAATCCTCCAGGGACAGTGACTCCAACACTGCCCTGGGCAGCTGTTCAGGGCTGGATAATCCTGTCCATGAAGAAATTTCTTCTAATATCCAGCCTAAACCTCCCCTGGTACAACTTGGTGCTGTTTCCTCTTGTCATGCCAAGGACTGATTACTGATATTTCTCCAAGGATCTGCTTTTTAGGAATCCAGTGCAAAAAAACCTAGTGGTACCTGAGAAAATGTTAGTTGAATGGGAATGACCACTTCCCATCTGAAAACAGCATCCAGTGCCTCCAAAGCCAAGATACTATGACAACAACAAAAAAGGAATATAATCTAGTCAATGGCAAACTGACAAAGATAACTTTCTAACTTTTAGATGATCTTCCAGAGGATAAAATGAAGTAGTCACTTCAAAAGAAGTTAAAAGAATCTTTCACTGTTCTTGATGACTTCAAATCTGAGAAATGAGAATGAACTGCCAATGAAGAATATTAACTGCACACCCAGAGTACTTTGGGTTTGAGGTTTTTTTTAATTTTAACTACATTTTTTGGTTATCTATCAAGTTCCAGCCTTCAGTTTAAGTGCACTGTGCAGACAAGGGCCCCAAGCAGGACCACAGCAGGCACAGCTCTGTTTTGAAGGCAGGGGCACTGGGAGATGCTCTCACACTCCTGTGATTCTCTCATTCCTGTGCATGCTCTCCCTAGCCCAGGTTTCCTGACTGCAGCTCCAGCCCCTCAGCAGCCTGCACAAGGCACTTTTGCAGATCAGAACGAGCAAAGTCAAAGCTTTACAGGCTCATTCATGCACTGAATGCATGCAGTGTTTTTGATGGACCCCACAGGCGTATCTAACTCTGATTCTGGGGAGTTTTATTTGCTCTGACTGAGCACTGGGGAACCTGACCAAGATTTCTGCTGCATCAGATGCGTGTCCTCCACACTCCCCAGCTGTTATCTGAGCTTTTCTGTTCCTTGAACTATCCAAGATATTTAGAAGAACACAAGAATGTTCTGCCATTTTGAGTTATGAATTTTTCTTCAGAGACAGAAGGGGAAATCACAGTTAAAATCCAACAAGCACTTGGAAACAGCACATGAAAGCAACTCTAAGTCACTGGCTAACAGGGAATGAAAACTGTACAGATATCTTTACAGAGACTTCAGCAAGGGACCTGTCATTTCAATAATATAATCAAATGTGACTCTGTTACTGGTGGGAGAGACACATCAAACACATTATTAGATCTGTGAATTAATGGTTGAGAATAGTAATGCATCTTAAATGGGAAGGATTAGGGATGGTAATGATGGTGGAGATAATAGCACGAGGGAATGGCTTAAAGCTGCAGGAGGGTTGGATGTAGATGGGATTTTGGGCAGGAATTGTTCCCTGTGAGGGTGGGCAGACCTGGCACAGGGTGCCCAGATTTGCTGTGGCTGTCCCTGGATCCCTGGCAGTGCCCAAGGCCAGGTTGGACATTGGGGTTGGAGCTCCTGGGACAGTGGGAGGTGTCCCTGCCATGGGAGGGGTGGCACTGGATGGGATTTAAGGTCTCTTCTAACCCAAACCATTCCATGATACCATTCTCCTATGAAAAGCCAGTACAAAAGATAAAAGTTAGAGATTATGCTTTAAGGAGTTACAGCTCCAAAAACAGTGGGAAGAGAACAGGGGAAAAATCTGAAGGAGCAAAAGAGTTAAATACTATTTACTAAAATATCTGAACTGAGTGAAGTGACAGAAGTGAATGTGGCAGAAAGCAGCAAGAGGATCTTTCAAAAAGAAGGGCAAAGTCCTCATTAAGACTGATATGTGAGGAGGAAAAAACCAGAGACGAGAGTCAAGCTGACAATTACAAATGCAAACATTTCCATGAAATAGGAAAAACTGAAGCAATTGGCAGTAGCTTATCAGCTAAATAAATCAGATTACAGCAATCAATTTGCTGGCTAAATTAATTAAAACATGGAATCAATTATGTTCCACGTGAGGAGCTGGGATGATGTCACCAGAGCAGGGAGTGAAGGAGGATCATTCCAGAAGGTCTGACCCTGGCACAGGTTTCCCTGGTGGATGTTGGAGTGTGGCTCAGCACATGCCTGTGGTGTCCCTTCCATGGCTGCTCTGTGCCTGGGCCTAATTACAGCTGTTAACTTTTATCACATTTGGAAACCAGTCCCACATGCTCATTGTCTTCAGCACGAAATAAATCTGCACCATCGCTCTACTTGTCCCACATTACTGAACTTTGAATTCCTGCTCTTGTGCTCCTAACACCTTCTGAGTATGGAAAATGATTCCTACAGCATTTGGCAGTCCTTGCCCTTCCCCACATTCCCCTGAATCTTCCTCCCCCCCAAAAAAAACCTCAGAATTATTCTGCTGGAAAATCAAATATCACAACGTTCAAAAGGTGCAAGAGTATCTTGAGCATAAACCCATCTAAGAATCATCTCTTCAATGCAAAGAGAAGTGAAGTACATCAAGATATCTTTATTTTTCAAGGCAAGTCCTCCAAAAAAAAAAAAAAAGTTATTTCAAAATACATCCATTTGTTTCACAATCTCTGTGATGGTCATCTCAACACATTTTTAAGAATTTTGCAGTCCAAGCCAAAGGTTTCATGAGCCACACCAGAAGACAATTATGTTGCTCAAGGGACATTAGTTTATTCTGCTACACATATGTTAAAAGCAGATATATTTAGAATATCAATAGACCCAAACTTTTAAATAACAAATACTTGTTAAAGTTTGCATTTTCTAACCCACACACCAATTTATGGGCAGATGCTTAGGATCCACAAATTAGGAGAATAACATTTCCTTTGTATTCCAGAAGCACTGCATATGAGGCTAAAACCCCATGTCAGTCATTTCAATTTAATCCAAACAGTAAGAAGTGAGGGGAAAATGTGCCTGGCTACACCTCATTGGCATTATCTTCATTTTTTAAACATCTCGTACACTCAAGGATCACACTGGATTTAGAAAGATGCATTCTGATGGCTCTAAGTGTTCATTAACTTAATTAGAAACAGATAGGAACTCCTAAGAGGTGTCTATTCTAGAGAAGCTGCTAGAAAGAACTGGGACATCTGTCTTTTTCTTGGTTACAGAATTCAAACTAATTACCTATAGCTGTGATAAGAGTGGAAAGTTATTTCTTTAGACTTCAGTTCGTGATCTATCAGAGTTCATTTAAACTGTTCCCCAGCTCTCTGAAGTACAAAACACTATCTTAAAAAAAATAAATTATAAGCAGCAGTTGTTTTAGAGCAAAGCAGCAATTTCTCCCAAATCAGATGATTGCAGAGTTCTAAACAATTGGTTCAATGTTTTCCATCTGTGATAGTTCTGTGACCACATTTTCATCATCTCGAGAAGTTCAGTGAATTTTTCCTTGTAAACATTAATCTGCATCACACCACCCTTATAAACATTAACATATCCTGGCCTTTGCATTAATCCCTCTGCCTACACCCAAATCCCTCTGCCTACATCCATCCCACAGGGATCCAGCCCTTTGCCAGGGACCTGAACCCTGAGACGTGACCAAATGGCAACCACAGTTCACTCTCAGGACACAAAAATGTCATCGTGGCTTTTCTCTTGAGAGAAGGAAAAAGAGCAGTATCACGTTAATACACTAAAAATTTAAAATATCTTGTAAAATTAAACAGTCTCTTGTGCTGCATGGGGGAAAAAAAGTCAACAAAATATTTGTGTTCACATACACAATAAATACAAAACATGTTTGAAATACTCTTTGATAACAAAGTGCACTAAAATTGTACATAAAATGTTTTAAAAACATAACACTAGAAATTGCAGTTATTGAAATAGTTGTGACAAATTATTTTTCTAGTGGAAGTAATACGCACAAAAACATACTTAATCAGTTTTGTATAACTGCACACGCCTGTAGATTTCTGGTTTTATTTAAGTTTTATTTACTAGAACTAATAACACTCAGTTGCTTGCAAGAAGCATTAAGATACATAATGAAATCACTACTAAGAGGATTCAGAAGTTGTTTGTTAAATACTGGGATTTTTATTTGCATTTTACTACTCCAGTTTACTATGAGCAGCAGAAAAGATATAAATATATAGAAAGATGTATTTCTAAATAAAAGGGTTTTCAGTTAAAAGCTTTAAAAATCTGGTAATAAACATGAAAAGAAAATTATAAGATTAGTACAGAGAAAGACTGGAAACCTGAAGTAATTTTCTTGAGTTCAATAACTCAAAAATGAGTGATCTGCTATGAACTCAGGAGGTTTTACATGGAATGGGTTTTTATAGAGTGATTCTTGTGAGTGTGAAGTGAGGATTTTCTGACCTCTCCATAGCTTTGTGTGGTGTTCAGGACTTTCTTCTGAGAAGGGGAGCTCAGGCACTGATTTTAATGTTGGTTTGAGTTTAAGTTTTGTTTTACTCTGATGGTTAAGGCTTGCATGTGAACACAAGGCAATTTCAAAGGCTTTCTGGATTTCAGCATCTGTCCTTTGTGCAGCCACAGCCTTAGCACTGGAAAGCACAGACCAGACAAATCCTCTCCTCTGGATTCCACTGCCTATCATCACTTTGGCTCACACCAGCTGCAAACAGCCTAAAGCCTGAGTTCTTCTAAGAACTTCCACTCTGCTGGAAGAAGAAAGGTTTCACTGCTGTGCAGAGGTGGCAAAGTCTGGTCTGCAGCAAGAGCAAGGACTGACTGGAAGGTGGTTGATGAATCATTTGGCTTTGTAATCTCTTTAGATGGTGTATCCAAATTACAGCCTCCCTTACTCACCTCTACAATTATCTATCAACGTGTTTAAGTTTGGATCCTACCATCACTTATTTCTTGCCCTTGTCAAGCCCTTCTTGTCGTTGTTCTACCTCAATGAGCTACTGCAAAATTCTTCCTGTCTTCTATCCATGTCTCTGCCAGCTACCCACATCCTGATCACATCAGAGATCCTCACTCCTAAAGCTTCCCTCACTCTGCTTCACTCCATTCCTAGCACCTGCAGGCAGCAATTTAAGTTCCACCTCTGACTATAGGATCCTATCCCAGACAAAATTATGTTTTGAAAACTGCTTTGTGTCTCCATATCCTTAATTTCTTCTACAACTCTCAGGCTGCAAGAGATTTCTCCATAAAGCCTGAAAGACAACTAAGAAACTTCCTTAGATTCCTCTCTTTGAAACTCTCCTTCACTGTGATGTTTACAAAAAGGTCAGTTTAGTCTAATACTATTTAGTCTATTAATAGACTATAATTTAGTCTACTACTATAATTGACCAGGAAACCCAGAAGTGCCTCTCTCTCCCTTTATTCCACCCTTTTGCATCCATCATGATTTCTGTTAACCATACCCTCTAGAACAGAGTGTCTTCTCTCCAAGAACACACAAAGGCAGAGGAGCCTGTGTTATGCCTTTGTTATGTGTTTTAATGTGCTGAAGAAAATACTTTCATTTTAATTAATGTATTCCATTCGATGCCATTTTGATTTCACTCTATTATTAGATCTGCAGGAAGTTGAACAGATGTGTATTAGCTTAGCCAATTTATCAACTTCAGCAAACAAAATGGTTAAGACAGAAAAAGCACTGAAGTCCTTTTGAAGTGCAGCTCTCAAAGCTCTGCTCACACAGTTTCTGCAGACACAGGAAGGTGGGAAGCAGCTTCCATCACTGGGATTGCTGTGGGCCATGCCTAAAAATTTGGATAAAACTTTTTTAACAGCCCCATGTTCACCCAGGCTGGCACCAAGTACACCCCACGTGTAACTATGAAGGCTTTGAAGCCACCACTCTCAGATTGGGATTGTATCCTCATCTGAAGGTGTTTTTTAAAAATTTTGACAGTCCAGCACTTATGGGAAGAAAGATTTGAAGTTCCCCACTAATTTAATTACCATCCTAAAAGCAGATTTTTTTACTTTAGGAAGATATTTTTCACAGACTTCTCCCAGGAGCAACAAACTGAAAACCTCAGTAGATATTCGAAAGAGAGAAAACATGACACTGAGTTAGTCTAGAAAATGGAAAGTGGAAGGATAAAAATATTGCCAGGATACCAAATAAATGATTTATAGTTCTTTCCAAACTGCTCTTGCTTCATGGGTAAAGCTGTTAGGGAAGGCCCCAATGAAGTAAAACCCTGAGGAGCAGTTTTGGGAGGAAATCAAAGGGTGTGTAGGCAGGCAGCCCATGCCCAGGAATATTTCAGAAATGCCATCATGTGACTGACTCCTGCTCATCACTTGGATGTGTTATCAAAGTCACTGACTGCAGAGCAACCTTTTCATTAACTTCTTCTTTCTTTAGCACATCTCCATCTGTACTTACAGCTAATGGCTGTTCCACGAAGTCCAGCACTATCTCAATTTCCAGACTGCATCAGTATCCAAACCCTCTAATAGTGCTCCACCTCACAAACCACTTAGTTCTAAATAAATGCCTGGCATTGGTTATTAATATCAGAATCTTTAAAATGCTCTCTCATTTATAAGATGATGCCAGGTCTTCTAAATTTTTCAAAGTGAACAGACAACAAAAATGAAGAATCTGTTCCAAGCCATGAGTTATATAAATTAATATTTTCTTATGGTTAAAAAAAGCACCACTTTTTGTGAGTATCTTTTTAGTTATATTCCATAAAATTAAAAGTAAATCTTATTTAGAAAGGAGCTCTGCAATGTAATGTGTATGAATACTCAAAAATACTTTTCATATTACAGAGGCTTGAAAGATCAAAGCCCATAACACACTCTCCTGAACCTGCAATTGTTTATTTCTTATGTAAATTTTTGTGTTGTTGGTTTGTTTTTTTTTAAAGAAGGGAAAACATATTCAAAAAATTCAGGAAAATGATGACCACGTGAATTATGTCTCATTCTAATTATGAACAAATTAGTATGAGACAATATTTTCCAAACTTTCTGACATTACAGACAGCAATAGAAGATGACCATTGCCAGTGACTGCTCCACTGCCCCAGGCAGAAATGAAAGCCACACCATTCCTCCCAGTTGTTTACTGGATCTGGTTATTTATTGCCCTTGGTTCAATGCTGGAAGTCCCACTCCTGATAAATCATGCCCTACTTAACCAACATAATTACAGACAGTGCTACAGAAAGCTGATTCAAGAGGAATAAAGCACACGACCATTTGTATTGCTCTTTTTAAAATCCACTGTAACTTCATTAAACTCATATTAGTGACTGTTGGAGAGAGTAAAGGATGAGGAAGGGAACTGATTTCTCTGGTGAGAAATTGTTTCCTCTGAGCAGCAACCCAAACTCCCAGAGCCAGAGCATCCCAATGTGCAGCTATGTTTTAATTTCCTTAAACCACAGGACACAAGTCCCAGCTCCAGCAGTGTCTGGAGTGAGATATTCTGTGCTGATAATGATGCAAAGCTTTGTTTCCCGTGGTTTCCAAACGCCTGCTATGCCACAGGGATTTCACACCATTTCCACAAGATGCTGCCCCTCTGCTTGCACGGGGTTATTAACACCTTCACAGGCACCAGTTTAGCACTCTCTCTTTTCTGAATAGCAAAAGTATCCCCAACACCCCTGGCCTCCAAAATCATTCCCTTCTTCCTCCTACTTTTGAATTTTTTTCCAATTTCCCCTCACCAGTCTATCAGGAATGGATTTATTTGAACCCTGCTATTGTAATTCTTATAATTATTATTATTAGAGTTCCTTTTGAGCAACCAAGTAACAGGCAGAGGGTGAGGAAAAGCATGGAACTCAACAGCATTTCCAGAATTCACAGTCCTACAAAGCAGTCTTCAAATTCCTTTAATTTATCTACATCCTGCCCTTTGAACAGTTAACTGCCTAGGGAATCCTACTAACCCACAGTAAAAAAGAAAAAGAAAAAAGTAAAAAGAGTAAAAAGAAAAAAAGCAAAAAGTAAGAAGTAGCTGCTGAAGACTGCTGAGACTCAGGTAAATGTGTGTTTTGGTGTCTAGAAACAGACCACAGTGTTACATGCTCTTGAGCTGAATAATGCCACACATCTCTGAATAATATCACAGCCACACTCAATTGTTACTCACAGGAGAAAGAGGATATTCAACAAGCTGCAATTAGCAAAAGTGAAGCTCTTCCCTTTCCCCCCAAGCAGCACACGGAGCATGGTCTAACACAGCTCCCTTGGGGCCTGCCACTGGCCCAGAGTCAGCAACTAAAACAAATTCGTGTATTTGTTTCCATTTGATTGCCTTGTTTTACAGTAGCATCATTGTACTGGGCTCTGGTCAGTAACAATTTCAACCAGTCAATGCTGGTAAATCACTAAGTACCTATTTTACACAATGTGTAAAACTGTGTCACATTACACCAAGATGCTTCTGCTGTTTATTGTGCTCTTCACATCCACTGACTGTTAAACTAAATGTTTAATTGATTGTTAAACTAAATCTGCCACTGTTTCTTAACAAAAGCACCTGATGATGCCTTTAAGCTTCTCCAGTCTTTCGACTTTCCTGTATTGATTCCACTTTAATTCTTGTATGCATTCACCCAACAGGAATGTGAGGAACAATTATTTAATTGGTGTTGTTCATGCCCAGAATAGCAAACATAATTTGAAAATAATCTGAAAGGCAGCAATATGTGTTAATTTTGAACTACTTGTAGTCTACAGAACAGAATGTACTTAAAATGTGCATTGCCTAAAAGATAAAATTCTCTATTTACTAATGCTTGTTGCAGGAGTTGTGAATTGTACATTTTTCACCCTTTACAGGTAAGATTTCCAAGCTGCTTCAGCAGCAGATGATTCTGCTACATTAAAAACAGACAGACAAAGGACAGATAATTCATTCTTCGTGGCCTCACCTGCTTTTCCATCCTGGATCAAGCGGGAATACTTGGAGTGCTCGAGCAGGGGCAGGCATTGCTCAATGGGTCTCCACATGTAGGTCTCTGGACACAGCAGGTCAGAGGGTCTGTACTGACCCTGGCAAGGGGAAAAAATGGGAAAAAAAACAACAAAAAAGAGAGCAGTCATATCAGTTGCACAAGAACTCTGGCTGCAACTTGATTTTCCAAAGAGAAAGGAATAGTTTTTAATCTAATCTACACCAAGTGAGTGTTCAGTGAAATCACAGGCTTTAGTCCTTTCAGCACCATCTCAGGAGCACAAACTCAACCTTGGCACGTGATGAAAATGTAAAATTAACAAAACACACTTCCACGACATCCAAGATGAACTAGGAAAGTTTTGGCTTTGCTTACTGGAATTCTGTATTGAAGTTACCCTCTGGAGCTCTGCTGAGCTGGGGCCAACACTAAAAAACTCAGCACCTCCAAAAGCAGCTCATCTCAAGTGTTGGTAATTCTAGTAAAGAATGGAGACCAAAAAGAAAAAAAATCTAATAGAAAAACCCCACTGAACAGTAAGCAGGACACTATTTTTATTACATTAGTGATGGAGCATTTTGTTCATTGCTATTTAAATAGTAACACTTTAATTCATGGAGCTTTTCCTGGATTAGCTTACAGGTAATGATTAGTGAAATTCTACAATTTTTTGGCTGATTTATTAAGAAGATATTCTTTGCAGACATTCCCAGAAACTAAACAGCCTTAATTATTTTCCCTCCAGCTACACAGAAAATCACCACCTCAGCAATAATAACCTCCCCTAATCAGATCTTCATTTGATTTAAAATAAGATTATTCAGCAGCCTATAACTTAAGTTCAAAATTCTATCTTTGAGCCATTACTCATGCAATCCACACACTCTCAACATTCAGAGCCATATGGTGGCAATAGCAAATTAATTTTTAACTTACAAATTCATTACACATCTCAGCTTGAAAAACCATACAGTGAAGAGAATGAAAAAGTTTAAGGATACAAATTACAAATTAAAAGACTGGGCATTATCAGAAGTCACCCTGCAGTTGATGCCATTAAGAGTTCTTCACATCAATTATATTAAATGGATAATTAAGATTATCATCTTGAGATGAAGTTGATTTACTGCCCAGTAAAAAAGGCAAAGAATCTTTCCATGAAGCTGAGCAAGGTTTGGGAAGGGGCAACACAAAATTTACTGTGGCTGCAGCCTGGAGGTGAAGAAATTCCTTAGGGACACCCTTAGGCAGCAACAGCCAGTTCTGGAGAATCAGAACCACCAGAAATTCCCAATTCTTTTTATATTCTTACTGTTCAACTCTTCATGACATTTAAAGAAAAACTGACTTTAAAAAAATATTTCCCACAGCAGTAAATTGTTGAGTAGGAAATACAAGAATTATCTCTGATAAAAAGTCATCAGTGTCTGTGCAAAAAAAACATAAAAATAACCAAGCTTCATGTCAAGCCTTGTCAAATACCTGAGGTAGATTTCTGAAAAGGTCTGTATGACTGATTATCTCATTTGAAAAACATCCAGGATTGACTTGTAACTACTACTATTGGTTTTGTTGGATTTTTTTTTTTTTAACAAAAGGCAATTTTTTAATATTAAATTAACACAATATTCCTCCAATTCCATTCAGAAACCCAAACCTCAAGGCCCTAGAAAATCCTCTAAAGCCAGAAAATGGAAGTGACATTTTTAAATAAACCACTTTGAAATGTTATGCTCTCTAAACAGAAATAGTTGAAAGCTATGTGAAGGTAGTGCTTAAAGAACTTTTAATCATTGTTACTCAGATGAAACAGTTTAAGAACTTGGGGAAAAAATATGCCTTTTCAGTCATATTTAAAAAAAATTAGAACATAATTACTTGTTGATTTAAAGACATTTTCTCAACAGGCCAAGAAGGCAGAAATAGCCAAGGAACTGTCTTTCAGAGCTGTTGCCTGAACACAGAAAATACAAGTGGCAAATTAATCTTTCCCAGTAGCACGAGTTTAACTCATGGCTCTAAGAAAAGACAGCCCAGGCACTCAAATTTCCCGAGAAGATCCTGCTCCCACATCTTGAAATTTATCACATTTGTGAATCCCACACATGAAAATCACTATGCAGCCTTATTCTAAATTTCCCACTTACTTCTGTAACATTACAGGCTGTCATAAAATGAGATGTATAAAATTAACTGCATTGCAGCATTACTGGTTTGGTTATAATTTAAAAAAAAACATCTTTAGCACTGAGCAGCATAGTAACAGCAAAAAATGATTATCCAACCCATCACTGTAGATTCAATATTTATACTGGGCATCAAAAATACCATAATTTGGAAAGGGAAAAAATAGTTCTGAGGTGACCTCCTTTAAATGCTTTCTTACCCCAAAATTTAGGAGCTTGTTAATAAAGTTCCCTGAAAGCACAAGAGGCTGTGGGGGTGACACATCCCTGACCCAGGACACTCAGTGCAATCAGAGGCAAAAATGAAAGAATCCCTTGATTCTCTTTGATATCCTCCCTTCCCAGAAGTGTTTCCAAACACACCAGAAGGAAGATGGTTCTCCTGTAAGGAAGTTTAATTGACACTGCTGGTCAAACCCACATCCCATGAGTCATTCCACAGAGGAAAGGGGAACTCAGGATGCACCCAGGTGAGTTGCCAGTGAACAGGGTTTGCACTGTGTCCATATTGAGAGAATTCAAAAGGGAACCCACAGGACTTTATTAAATCAGATGAAATTATTTCTAAGGGCTTTTGACTCCCTCCACCCTTTCCATAAGCACTTACTCCCAATTTAAGTATTTTCCTCAGAATACTTAAAACCTCATATTTACTCATATTTAAAACCAATGTATTTATTTATTTCAAAATAAACCACTACAAATCCACCTCCTACCTTTTTCCTCTCTCCCTTTATTCCAGGACTGTAAAAACACCTAAACCTGAGAACCCACACAGATTCTGCCTCATGTACATGAGTGTCTGTACTTCAAGAAAAATGTTCAAATTTCATTACTCATTCTAAAATGATTACATCATCTAAATAAATTGCCTCTGAGCATACTATTTATATTCCTTCTTATTCTTAATATTGATTTGCAGCATACACCCAACATAAATCCAAAACAGAAAGGGGATCTCCTAAAAGAAGTGCTGCAGAGGGATTTATCACAGTAGAACTTAATCAGATTTGCAAAACTGCTTTTGAAAATCATTTCTCTTTGGCTTCAGATTAGATCAGCATTCATTTCAGAAGTGATTCTGTCTACGGTAAGAGTTCACAACTGAAAACATTTTGCTTTCTTTTATCTCATTATATACAAGCTCTTGCACAGTAGAACTGTTTCAGTTATCCAGACCATCTTGGGAATATTTAACCACCAGACTTTCAACAAAAAGTATCCTCTTACAGACCATCCCTAAGCACTTGTCTCAGGTTTCAGCTTCTCAAACCCAATACCACCTGCTGATGAAATGAACTCTGTCAATATAAAACAACTGCACATATTTCTCTCTCTGCAGCTACATTTTGCCAAGAAATATCCAAGACACAAAATTTGGTTTTTTGAAATGCTTTTGGAAATAAAAAAAAAAAAAACCTGGTCTACCGGAAGGTGTCCCTGCCCATGGCAGGGGATGACACTGGATAATGTCCAAGGTCCTTTCTAATCCAAACAATTCTGTGATATCTCCATCAGAATGAAGGGAATTAAATTCTTTACAGCACTACAAGATAAGGTATTTAATCTCTTTAACCATCCTGCTTAACCTGTCCTTTTCCCAATTTTGCTTTTTCTTCTTTGAAACAGGGGAAAGCCACAGGGGGAAACCATTTAAATTGCACTGTTCAAGGAGCATAACAACCCAATGTGTAACAAAGGTACAAATTAGGTTAAAGGTACAAATTAAATTAAAGCTATAAAATTATTAGAGAAACATACAAAAAAGATAAATATCAGACTCATCTATCAAATGGCTTGACTAAAATGCAATACTGAAAATTAGCATGGCTAAGAAACTCCTGAGCACATGGTTCCTTCTATAAACATAAATGTGACAGGTTTTTAATAAAAATATCCACAAGATGTTTTATGGTCACTAATGTTTGTGGCATTTTTCCTCCTATATAATATAATATAAAAGAGAGAGCCTTCAAGGTGCTTTCCTTTATACAATTTGACACACTGCATTTTAATTGGAAGCTTCTGGAAACAAATTTTACAGCGAGACTGCCAAGCTTAAATTAATACTTCACACCATGATGGTTTTTGTTTTACAGTTTTCAAATTACAATCAAACAGAACTTCTCTGAACTTTTGTTCCACAGGAAGGGCAAAGGTTTTAATGAGACTTTAGTCTGGAGATTACTTTTTAAATATTTTGCAAAATCTCAGGGATTTGGTAAGCACTTGAGATGAAAAACACCAGCAGAGTTTGTTTTTGTAGTCTAAGCAAAACTTAAAATGTAAAACTACCAAGAAAGACAATAGTCTCAAAAATGAAGGTCAAGCACCAGTAGCACTGGAAAAACAAAATAGGAAGGTTAAACTCACATTAAATTCTTTTATCAAGTAGAGTTTACATCTGTATTCTATTTTTTCACAATAAAGCCATTGATCTTTTATTAAAAGTGAATTAAGACTGCCTTCACCTCCATTTCCAGCCAGCTGCCTGGAAAGAAGTGCTCTGGCTACACAAACAAAGCCACCCCAAATTATCAACAACAACCCATGAGAGCTGGGCAGCGCTGCCTGGCCGAGCATGGCTTTGTGGAATTGAGCCTTTCCCCTGACAGACAGCCCCTGCAATCCCCCAGCAGAGTGCTGCAGCACAGCCCTGCTCCCTGATTTCATTCCAGGAACAGAAATGAGAGTTTATGGATCCCCAGGAGAGCCCTTGGCCGGTAACTCGACCTGCTGTGCTCTCCCAGGTCGGCTGTGCCAGCCCTGGACAAAGAGCTGCACATCCCAACCCCTCTGTGCCTCCAGCCTCTCACATGGCATCCAGCTGTGCAAGGCCTAAGAGACTTCAGAAAAACAAAATAAATCCCCCCCTTATCCCAAAACGACATCCACAAATTCACTCCCACCTCACGGCCGCTGTTTGAAACCTCTTTTTAAACAAACACAAACAAGCAATAGGCACAGAATGAAGCAAGCAGCTCTGTTTATCCAGGAGAGATGGCTGGAGACTTCACCTTTATCATCAAAAACTACTGAGCTTACCAGAAAATAGATATCAAAGAGCAGTTACATCACTGGGTAACTCAATTAACAAGTTGGATTTCAGCAGGCTGCCTGAAACTCCAGTGCCAGCATCAAACGAGCCAATTTTGTCCAAGCTGCAAACTTTGAAGTAATTATGGACTCCACATTTTTAGGATCCCAGAGCTGCATTCTTGAGAGCTTAGCCACCTTTCTGTTCCATTAAAGAATAATGTGCTGTAATCCTAAAAAGATGTTACGAATAACAGCCAAAATTTATTTTGCAGCTCACAGAACTCGAGTACATGAAGTGCCAATCCTTGCTCTCAGAAAGATGTGTTCATTCTCATTTAGTTACATCACCCCAAAATCTGTGTAATGGGAATTTTACAGGCAGACAGGGAGCTGTAAGGTGCTTCCCAAGGCACCTCAAACACTCACCTTCTCCCATATTCTTTGCTTTCCCATAAGTGAAATGTAAATATAATTTGATGTTGTATTTCCAACAGAAATATGGAATCATAGAATGGTTTGGGCTGGAAAAGACCTTTAAAGTCATCTAGTTCCAACATTTATCTAGATCAGTTAATTATGTCTCTATTAATTTTGATTGTCTTTCTAAATGTTCCTCAATGATGTTTACACTGACTGTCTAAAGCAAATTTGCCAACTTGCACCTTCTTTTTATTTATTTCCCTAGTCCATGTAATATATTAAGAGAAATAACTGATGATAAACCCGAAGTAAAAATATTTCTGACATTTGTTTCTACATGTCAAACAAAATTTCCTACAGTTACTCACTATAGATTCATACTTGGCTGTACTTCACTAAATATTTTTTAAAAAATAGCATTTCAGAAGGTTTTCATAGTGTCCCTCAGGTAAATAAAATATTTCAGGTAAAACAGATTAAGATAATGAGTAAAAATCAAAAAGAAATGCAGCCAAGTTTCACGTTCAGTATCCTACAATTATCATGTAATTATTTGGCCATTAACTGCCTACATGCTCTTAACCCACCACAAAAGTGGAATTAAATTAAGTTTATTTTAAATTTCACTGAAATTGAAGGTAAATCTCAGCACTTTATTTGCCTAAGGTGCTCTGCAAATACGTTCTTTCAAAGAAATATTCCCTCTTCCCCTCCAAATACCTTCAGAAACTTTTACTGTTTTTTTTGTTTTCCCAACATGTGCTATTCCTTGCAATTCCCTGAATTGTTTGGATTTTGCTATCAATAGCTCCAAAGAGCTTCTTTCCCCTTGTCTTCTTTCCTAGAAATTATCTGAAATATTGAACACTTTCAAGTTTCTTTTTGATACTGGGAAACAGCCAACAGGTGTCTGAAAAGGCTCATGGGCTGCGAGAGAAAAAATTGCTTCGCACTGAGGCAAAAAAGGAACATTTGGGACACGTTTTGATTTTTTTTTTCCTTTCCCTTTTAGTCTCCAAGTCTGTGCAGTTTCTTCTTCCTCCTTTTTTTATGGCAGTATTATCTTTCCCTCCACTCACTGAGTGGAACATGCCAAGGGAAGCTCTGGGTGTTTATGTTGAGCTCCAAGCTACGACCTGAGGCACATTAATATTCCAACACGCCATCCACAGCATCCAAGAAGCCAACAAAGTGCTGCTTGAGATAAAGCACATCCATGCCCACACTCCAACAGCTCTCCTCTCTAACACCACCATATTAATCAACGAGATAATTCTGGTTTCAAGTTGAGAAGTGAGCAGTAATTAGCATGGTTGAGAGCCTCAGCAAGGGCTCCTGCACCATCTCTCCCTTATCAGCTCGGGATGCAACTGCCCAGAGCTGAAGATAAGACCCAGCCCTGGGCATCCTCTCACAGCCACTTGGAAGCTCTGCTCTCCCCTCCAAGACTTCTTGCTAAGAGTTTGTCTTTTCTTATTTATAAAGAGCAGTAAAGTAAGAGTTTTCCTTTTCTAAGCAACTGGAGCCACTCTCTTAGAAGTCACAGTATCAAATCCACTATGTCTGGAATAAATCTAGTGAGTAGGCTTGCACAAAAGAGGAAAAAGATCTGTATGTTCTGGAATTACATCACAAAAATGTGATGACTAGATAGACACACATATATTTACATGAATACTTATGAGAATTGAATTTAAAGATTTGCAGTTTAGTGTCACTGATACTAAATATTAGTGCATGAGAGAGCAGTTGTCAATCTTTTATACTCCTGTTCTTTGCACTTAGGGATTTACTCAAGCCAATGTGTGTCCAGTGTACAATAAATTTTATTACCTCAGACACAGGACATTAAATATCTGTGCCTATTCCCACTCTATTCTTCTTACTCTCAGTAAGAAAGATGGATAGATACATACACACAAATTCTGGAGTTGTGATTCTTATGATTTCAGTAGCAGTCAGAGTTCAGATTAAACCTACCAGGCTGAATTTGCCCTGGAGATGATGTTTCACACTGCAGAGCCAAGAGTACAAACATTACAAAATGGTCCCTTCAAGACCAATAAAGCACATTATTTACCCTGACACTGCTATTGTACCCTGCTTCCAGACCTTTGATGACAGCAACAGCAAATTTATGGATTCTGGACTGCCCTAGGGTGACTGTTTATCCAAAGCTGAAATAATAATATCCAATCACAGACAAGTTTGAAGACAACTCTTGAAAATGAGACACAAAGAGAAATACTACAAGTATGGAGCTAACATAAAGTTAGGGCCACTTTTAAAGCATATTTTCTAAGTAATTTTACATCACCAAACTATGATGTGTGTATTTTGCCTTCTTTACATTTCCCAAGGTTCCTTTCTCTTTTTTTCTTGTTTATATCTCCTAATCTGTGCTGTACACAATGGCCTTTTATTAAAACAGACTATTGAAACAAAGTCTGGCTTTCAATGTTGTCACATAAACTTTGTGTTTGATGTATACAAAAAAAAAAATAGACTGATATGATACTTACAGGAAAGCTCTACTGGATGGAATTCCAGAGACTGCCACCAAAATATTAAAAACATTAGAATATTAAGAATATTATTAAGAATATGAAGACTTTCCATAGCTTCAAATATTGCAATTTTATCTCTCTCATGCACTAATATTTATTATCAGTGACACTAAGCTGGCAGAACAGTGACTGCCACACAAGACTGAGAGTCTAAGGAATATTTCTAATTCAAGGTGTATTTGTGCACAGTTAGAGACTGAGACTCCCTATGAACTCAAAGTGCTGTGTGTTCCAAACATTCTACAGGAAAAAAGATTTTGTGACTGCAAATAAAATATATAAAACCAGCTAACATTTATAGGAAATTGGCATCTAAAATTCAGTTGGGAACAAGCTAATTAAAGACAGCACCACACAGATCGTTCTGGAGCTGGAAGCCAGAATCTTTCTTATCTGTAGAGAGGCTACTCAAGAATGCTAAAAAAAGCAGCACAATCTGAGACACTTAAGTGGAAAATAATAATAAAGGAGAGTTAAGCTTGTACATTTGAAGGCTATTAGCTTCCTTGAATTTTAGCCAACTTTTTCAACAACTTGATATTTGTCAAGTATATTACAGAAAAAAGTGTAATATGAATTGCCTTTTTACTGAAAAAAATATCAAACGTTTGGGGGAATAAAAAATCATATGATTACTGAAATAGACCTTGTTTACTTTGAATCTGCAGCACAAATTCTTAAGGAGACCCTAGCATTAAACTTGGAAAGGGAGATTAAAAAGAACCACGACAAAAAGACAAAACCCAAGTGGGGGCTCAAGAAGAATGCTTCATTAGAGACATAACTCTGTTGACTTAGGTCTATCTCAAAAGGAGTTTATTTTGGCAGCTGGGAGAAGCAAAAGAAGAGGGAAAAAAACCCCCAAAAAATAACAAGAAAAAGAAATTAGTGTTTCAATCATGTGGATTCCATATCTTTCTCTGGAAGGACTGCCATAAACTGAGTATTTTTTTGAGTTCATTAAATTAAATGTATGAAATTAAGTGTTAAAGTTTGTTTTCTTATATTTAATGGAAGGTGAAATAATCTCAGGAAAAATATGCACAACCTAATAGATCATACTCATGCTTTACCCTTAGAGGCACAAAATTGTCACACTGATCTCAAATAGCTTTAAACATTCATTAATACCTCACTAGCTGGAGTCACATCTAAAAGAACAGCTTTCATCTGTAGCTTATGGACATATGCTACAGGAAAACTAAATTAATTCCCTGTCAAAGGGGCTTCTGCTATGTAGTTATCAAAGTACAAACACTACACACCATGTTTACTTAATAGAAAAAATAGATAAACAAAATTCAATTTCGAGAATTTAAATGAAAGTGAGCATGTTTTAATTTTTTTCTGTACAACTGTGCAGCGGGAAGCAGAAAATTAAAATTCAATAGAATTAAAGCACCAGCATGATAGAAATGGGTGTGAGGGCAGGGTGCACAATCTTTTATTTTCATTTTATAAAAACACTGGCTGTGGTTACGATGCGTCCAACAGTGAACCAATGTAAATTCGTTTCTTAATCTTCTGTGATAATGACAAGAAATTATTTTGTGACATAAAAACACTTCAAATTGACACTTCAAATCCAACCTGACTTTTCTCACCCTTTTAAGTAACAATTCTAAAGGATGACACAGGAGGAAAGCAGGTATATTCTATATTTCCACTTTTCAGGTATTTGTGAAATCTCCATTTACTCATTTTATCCATGCACAACACACACACTGCTCTTGCAATTCCATCCAACTGCACATTCCCAGCTCCTGGATAAAATTGTCCAGGACTGTGCATGGAAACCTGCTTTTCTTTCTGCCCAGTTTCTCTGCATTTCTGACATTTTTGACTCTTCTTTGCCTGCATGTCTATCTCCAGAGGTGTTGTGTTCTGTGCTTACTTCCAAGCTCTTTTTCCCCAGTGTCCATCGGTGTCCAAACCTTCCCCATCTTTCCCAGTGTCTCTCCAATGACTTTTCAGAAAGTTTTGCCTGGAGCCCTAAAATTTCCCTTCTCCCAGCTCCAGAATTCAACTTTTGATCCCACTCAGAGCCCCTTTTCCAGCTCTGCCTTATGGATCAGCTCTCCCTGTGTGACTGCCCAGACCATCACACACCACTGGGAACACCACTCCTGTCCTGGACTCCCCCAAACTCCAGCTTCAGCCTCCAACAGGGCTTCAAAACCCAGCCAAAACCACACAGAACTTGTCAAAAACCCATCCAGACTCTGAGGGCAAGAAAATAAGACCTTCCCATGGAAGTCTGGGTGAAGGTAGCCTTATACTGAATAAATAATTTCATGTTTCTCATGCCCAGCTACTGACTTAGCCTGTGGAATATTTCAAGACATAATAAATAACAGACTAATTGACAGCTTTGCAAATTGTGAAACACTGATATTCCCAAGTTGAAATATACTCCTAATTAAGAATTCAGATGCATGATGTTGGCTTTAGATTAAGATATGCTATGTGGGTTTTTCAAACTTTACACAATCAGATCATGTTGAAAAACAAGGTCACTTTAAAATTTGTCAGTCCAGCTTTTTTCATTTCTAGATGCTTTTATAAATCTAAGAACAAGAAATAATATTCTGAAGTCAGTAATTCATAACAGTACAAGATTTTTAATTTCAAGGCTTTCTACCAATACATGGTACACTAGACAAGCAGTGAAAGCCTTTTTGAAGCCCAGCAATGAAAAATTAAGTAAAAGCCAAGTAATTTATCTTTAGTCATTCAACATTGAAATGCACACAGCTCAGCACTGAAGAAACAACCTCAACAACAGTGGCACATATATTAGATAGATATTCATAGTAATTTTAGGGTAGAAGAAAAAGACTAAAATTGTAGGACAAAGGAAGGCAACAGCACAGGAAAGTTCATTAGTAAAACCTTCATTTTTGCAGGATCCTAAATAATACTGTGAAATTCATGGTGATGGATCCTCAATGCACACACAAATATGTTACTCAGACTAAAAATCTGAAGGAGGAAAAAAGGCAATCTGTCTTTCAGTGTCTACAATTTGTATTACAAGGATAGAGTAATGCACCTCTGCCAAAAAATCTAAATCTCCTTGTCTCCCTTACATCTGCAGATTAAAAACTGAATAAATAAATACAAAGGCTTGCTTTACCAGTGTTCCAAGCATGTGTTAGAACTTAAACCTTAACAGCAACCAAAGCAACAGCTATCTGCACAAAGGATCAACGAATATCTGTACAAAAATTCCAAGAAAACACGTGCGCTTTAAAAGAAGTTTCTCCTATTGTCCCTAAAAATGTTTATTTTCATAGTAAGTTTTCATTCATGAAACAAGCATTCTAATTTTAGGTCCTTTTTTGTTTGTGGAGCGTTTGTTAAACAAGCCTGCTTTGTTTGCTGGGAGAGGGGAATTCATAAACAAAGCCTCTGTGTTCTCCCAGGAGTCCCTTCCCAGCAGGAGAGCATCCGACCACCTTGGGACCATCCTGGCACGTGGAGCTCCAGCCCCAGGGCTGGGCTGAAGCCATCCCTGCACCAGGCTCAGAACAGACAAAAGCCTGGGGTGCAACAACGTGACAGTTTTGTCACCCCAGAACAGATGGCTCCTGGTGTCCCAGACTGGAAAAGTGGGGACTGAAGTGGGACCACATCCACCTCCAGCCCAAAAACATCTGTGAGAGGCAACAGCTCCAGAATTTGAACTGCCACCATAGCCCCCAGCAGCTTCCCATCATCCTGGAATCACAGAGCCATGGAATGGTTTGGGTTGGAAGGGACCACAACGCTCAGCTCATTCCACCCCCCTGCCACAGACAGGGACATCCTCCACTGTCCCAGGTTGGTCCAAGCCTTATCCAACCTGGCCAGGAACTCCCAGAGATCCAGGGACAGCTTCTCTGGGCAATCTCAGAGGGAAAAATTCCTTCCCAATACCCCATCTATCCCTGCCCTCCGGCAGTGGGAAGCCATTCCCCCTTGTCCTGTCACTCCATCCTTTGTCCCAAGTCCCACTCCAGCTCTCCTGGAGCCTCTTTAGGCACTGGAAGGGGCTCTGAGCTCTCCCCAGAGCCCAGGACATATTTAGCTCTTCTCTTCTCTTCTCTTCTCTTCTCTTCTCTTCTCTTCTCTTCTCTTCTCTTCTCTTCTCTTCTCTTCTCTTCTCTTCTCTTCTCTTCTCTTCTCTTCTCTTCTCTTCTCTTCTCTTCTCTTCTCTTCTCTTCTCTTCTCTCCAGACTGTAGCTCCATTAGTTGTCAGAAAAAATACTAAACTGAGAGAGCCTCAGGGCTTTGATGCATTCCCTCTGAGACCGTGCTGAAATAATCTAAGAATAGGGACACTAAACAAACGTAGGAATAAGACACTGAAAACATGGCTAGATAGAAATGTACTGAATTTTTGTAAAGCTGTTTTGCAGGAAATAATAACTGCCTGAGGACATAATACAGTAAAAATAATTGCATCCTTTCAACATGTTCTTTCTGACATTGACTTGTTTGCAAACTCCTCCTTATGTTATTAAACTCTGTCTCCATAATTATAAACAAAAACATTAAACTTCTAATCCTAGAATTCTTGTCAAGTAAGCTCATTTTTATCACACAAAGCTGAACAAGATGAAATTACAGTGGGAGGTTTTGTAGCAGTCATTCCTCGTGCAGCTTGGCTTCCATTAAGCTCACAGCCCTGTAAAAGTGCCCAACACTTCTCTTAGCTGGGCAGAACACGTTCCCCATTATGCTTCCATCTGAATTAATGCCATTTAAGGTACACAAATGTCTACTTGCATGTTTAGAAAAACAGACTGTTTAACATTATGTATCCCCAAAGTCTTTGAGCTGAAACATCAACACTTCAGTTTTCTCTTAATACCAGATGTTTGGAAACTTTGTGTTATAAACACCTTCACATTGAAAAAACAAGTTTGGAAGCAAATGGACTGGAATTAATAACTATACTATAGGCTGCGTAAGTCTTGATCATTCCAAAACCTGGTAATACAACCCAAATATAGGATTAGGGGAGTATTAAATCAGAACTACACTTATAGAAATCAAGCATTTTGTTGCCATTTTTACAGTTTACAGTCCCCATTTTTCAGAGATAAAAATCATGAAAAATTGCCCAGGCAATCACCCTGCTTTATTTTAAAATCAATCAAGCTGCACCCTGTACTCAGGTGCAGGCATATCTTGTAACAAGAAAGCAGCTTCATGCATTTCCCTGCACTTTCAACACACTTCTAAAATAGACAGCAAAGTGTTATAAACACTTGTATGCTTAGCATACATTAGGTCAATATTTATTGGCATAATATAAACTTAAATGACTAAAACTTTAATCAGTTTAAGTCATGCAAGTTTAATTGAGATTGCACATCTAAAGCACTGTAGCCAAAAATGTTCCTAAACATTTCTGCCTCTAAAAAGATACTGTAACATCTCTTCACCTTCCTCCTTTTCTTTTCCCCTGAATGGAAGACAGTTAAAAGCAATTAACAAGTCACACAATGCCAACTGGTAAAGATTAAAATGGAAAGAGCACTAAAAAAAACATTAAATAAATCATGGATATGCTGCCCATACTATCACTAAGCACCCCTTGAGAACACTAGCCCTAATAGCTTAAATAATTAAATAAAATCAATAGATCAGTGGAACAAAAAGCTCATCTTGTCTTCTGTTCATTCACAGAACAACAACAGTGCATTTGTGTTGGGACAAAGAGAGATTTTGAGTCCTATGTACTTTTGCTCCACAGACCCATTCTTCTTTAATTAATTAACAATAGAGTCATTTTCACACCCTTTTTTTGTCATCCCATCTCAATGCTATTTGTGAAAATACTTTTATTCTGAACAAAAAAGGGGAGGAAGCAAACATTATCCTATGCTATTAAAAAATATCATCTCCTCCCTTGAAACATTTGAGTAAGAATCCCCAAATTATCCAACACATCTAACACAACAAATAACTACTCTGAACAGTTTCAGTCATTCCTTTTAGAAAAGTTCAGTTCTTTAGCTGAGAAGAACTAAAGAAAATAAAGTTTTGGCAGTGGTTAATTGTCACAGGACAAGCAGAAACCTGGGGCAGTGTCTGAAAACACCAAGGGGGGGCTTTGGGGTTGTTGATTTTTGTTGGCATTTTTAAAATTTGCACTCAAAAAGACAAAACTCATCAAACTCCCAGGTCTCTACAATAAGGCAACTTTTGAAATCCTTTGGGAATTGATTTTATTGGATTAAGAAAAAACTTTAAAGAAGCTGTAATAAAAATATTTCACTTCTCCACTGACCCTCCTGCTCGGGGCCCTGCTCTGTGCAGCTCTCAGAGCCCTCAAGGATCTCTGGGGAAAACTCAG